>NC_087264.1:53249615-53865274 GCF_015220805.1 Pogoniulus pusillus
GAAGAGAAGTGCCAGAAGTAAAGCATTTGCCTTTTTTGCCTCTGAACTGGTAGGGTTGAATTACTCTAGGAAACTTGATTGTCTGCAGAGTGAGTTAATGAATCTTCCAGCCCTGCCTATGAAGAGTGTAGATGTCTGAAGAGACCCAGAGGCATGCAGGAGGTGGCTGCTAGGTCAAAACTGAAGCTGGGTGTCTAGGAGTGGCACAAGAGAAAGTTGTGCTTCTCATCCCACACTCCTCCTGTGCAGACTGCAGCAGAGGTTCAGCCTAGGGGGCTTTACTCCCACATTTCCATCTGGCATGAGGTTATCTTGAAAGCAGGACCTTCATATTTCATCTACAGAGTCTCAACCAAGCATTGGAACAGGCTGCCCAGGGAGGTGGTGGAGTCCCCTCCCCTGCAGGTGTTAAAGAAACAGTGGCTGTGGGCCTTGGGGACATGGTTTAGTGGCCATGGCGGTGAGGGGTTGATGTTTGGACTGGATGATCTTAGAGGACTTTTCCAGCCCAAATGATTCTGCAGTTCTGTGACTCTGGTGGTAGAGTTTCCAGAAGACTGCCTTCTGTCACACCTTTGGTACAACCATGCATGCTATAGGGTAAGTTTTTCACCCTGTCAGATGCTGGCTATGTGCAGCTAGGCTCATGTTTGCCTTTCCTCACTAAGAAGGTCAGAAGGGGAAGGGGAGGTGCAGTGTAATACATTATTTGTCTTGTAAGGAGAACAGCCAGGCTGCCTCTGGAGTCTTTCCTGTGTTTTCTGCTTTATCTCTGTTTGCTGAAGTCATTGTTGGCCCTGGGACTTTTACAAGTAGTGAAACTGAAAGCACACAAGTAAGAAAGAAATCAGACGGGACAAGAATGCCTCCTGCTGTAGTGGGTGGAGGCGAAGGCACAGAGATGCTGTCTGGCTGCATCGCTGCTCCCTGGGCAAGACAGGCCAGTCTGTAGTGCTGGGCATTTTATTGTCTCCTGGCACCTGCTCCAACCTGAGTGCTGGAGATAATTACTCTCGATCATTACCTGACAAGGATTGCAGAGCCCCAGAGCCAGCTCTCCTGCAAGGCAGTGCCCAGATTACACCCACAAGGTGTCACAGCTGGCGTGAGGTGTGTCCGCACAGCAAGGCAGAGGAGAGGCTTTGACAGCTGGCCTGGGTAGCATCAGCATGAGTGAGTTGAGCACCAAGGTAAAGCCATCAGATTCCACACACCAGTGCTTTGCTGGACCCTTCACTGTATCTTACTTTAAAGTGTTTCTGCTGGTTAGAGAAAAGCTAGCACAGCTGACAACCCACGTCACATCCAACCCTTTGCTTTCCCGAGGGAGCCCTCGACTTGGCCTGACCATCTGGCAGGTCAGCAGGGTGTTCAGAAATGGGTTAGGCCACCCCAGCAGCATCCTTTTACCATCCCTGACTTAGTTACCGCTCCTGCTTACTGGTGCAGAGGACTTTGTACTGGGGGCCTTCACCAATTAGACCACTGATAGGATAGGATTTTCATGGCAAAGCACCTGCCCTTGGAATCAGAAGAGCTACTGGCAGTCAGAGAACTGCTAGGAGCCTTCAGCCAGCGAGGCTTGCTCTGGGCTGTGGCTGTTGTCTGGGTGTCTTTCATGGTTTTAATTAGAAGTGATCTTGGTCTCCAGAACCTGAAGGGGCTACAAGAAGGCTGCAGAGGGACTGTTTGCAAAGGCCTACAGGGGCAGGGTGAGGACAGTGGTTTGAAATGAGAGCAGAGCAGATTGAGATTGGGTGTGAGGAACAAGTTCTGTATCGGGAAGGTGCTGGAACCCTGCAACAGGTTGTCCAGGGAGGTGGTTGATGTCCCATGCCTGGAGCTGTGCAAGGTGAGGCTGGACAAGGCTGTGAGTAGCCTGCTTTAGTGGAGGATGTCCCTGCTGTGTGCAGGGGGGTTGGAGTGGATGCCCTTTGGAGGTCCCTTCCAACCTGATGCATTCCATGATTGTATAGGGAGCTTGTCCAAGGTCCCTGTGCTGTGTGTCCAGGCCACAGGTGACACTACACTGCTTTAGGTGTACAGATCTCACCCAGGCCATCACACCATGGCAAGCTTCCACACAGCTACTTGTGTTTTTGCCTTTCTGACAGAAAGCACATTTCTCCTCAGTGCTGGCACTCAAAAAGCACCTTAAACTTGCACCACACATGCACGGGAGAGAAATGTTGCAGTGGAGACTTTCCCCACCCCTGTGCAGACCTGACAAGCCCCTCTGCTCATTTGGCTTCTGAGACTGTTGATTTGAGCTCCCATTAATTTCCACAGAGACCACAAATCAAGTCCTGTCATAAGCAGGCAGCGTGGTGCTGTGTGCTTGTTGCTTACCTGTGGGTGAAGCTGAAAAGCAAGGTGATCAGCCCTGGCATAGCTGCCAGCTGTCGCGGAGGGCTGCTCTGCCGCCTACGCCGCTTGTGGCGGAGAGGAGAAATCAACTGGGGCGAGATAATGTTACATAAAAATAGGTATTTAATAAACTCAATATGCTGGACTCTGCCACCCCCAACCACTGAATATTAATATGAGAATGTTCTACACGGTTATGAAAACATTCTAGGATAAATATCTACAGTGACTTGTTCACAGCTAGCAAACATTCAACCTGTGAACAGAGAGAGGAGTTTCCCCACAGCTTAACGCCGCCTGGGGTCTCTGCACTGTTCGCCCGGCAGAGTGGGCTGGAAACTCCACTCTGCTCTGTGGCAGAGGCAGCAGATTGTGACAGAGGCATTGAAGCATTTACTCCAATTCTTATTAATCAATAATCATCCTCCGGGGCTGTGTCACAGCCTATTGCAAGTGTCCAAACTTCAGGGGAGTCTTTGCCCGTGGACTGGAGGCTGGAATCCTCCCGGCTCGAGGGGAAAGGAAATTCTTCCTGGCTTCTGGGGAAATGACAGTCTCTGGCCTGGTTCCCCAGTGACAGATGCAATCTCTGCCCTTGTCTCCTGGCTTCTTCTGGATGCTCTGCCCAGGGATTCTTAGCGGGCTCTCAGGTGCAGGAGTTGGATGCTGTGCTGTCTCAGCACGATTCTCACGCGGCTAGCAGGCTGACAGCATGTGTGTGCAGACAGCCCAGAGTCTGCTTCCTGGGTAACTCAGCAGCATGGCACTCACCAGGCAGTAATAGGCAGCGGGCGTGCAAGGTGTGCATGGCTGCTTGGAGTCTGAGCTCCGTAAATCCGCCTGAGTGACTTGGGCCCTCTTCCACCCGCGGCCTGTCAGGCTCACAGACTGCAGTGGAGTGTGGCAGCCCAGGTGGGGCTAAAACACAGGGTCCACCAAATGTCACTCCTAGCAGTAGGCTGTTGTTGCAGGGCCATGCTGCTCATCCTCAGCTTCACCTCGGCCAGGCAGAGGTGCCCTGCACAGTGTGTGCCTGCCTGGGCCTGGCCAGAGCAGTCAGCCTCAGCTGAGCCACTGAACTCAAAATTAGTCAGACACTGAAGGGCTCTGTTTAAAAATCATCCAAAGAAAACCTGTTGCTGCTCAGCTCTTAGCCACACAGGCTGCATGGGAGGGAATCATGGCATCACAGAACCCGTGCAGCTGCAAAGCCTGTCCAGAGCATCCTCTAACTCTACTCAGGCTGGTGCTAAACCATGGCCCTCAGCACCACATCCCCCTGTCTTTTAAGCACCTCCCTGGGCAGTCTCTTCCAGGGGTGGAAAAACCTTCCACTGAAGAAGTTTCTTCTAATGTCCAACCTGAACCTCCCCTGCTGCAGCATGAGGCCATTTCCTCTCATCCTGTCACTGGTTACTATGGAGAAGAGACCAAGCCCCACCTGGCTCCAGCCTCCTTTCAGGGAGCTGTAGAGAGCAATAAGGTCTCCCCTGAGCCTCCTTTTCTCCAGACAAAAGTCCCAGCTCCCTCAGCTGCTCCTCCCCAGCCCTGTTCTCCAGAACCTTCCACAGATTCAGTGCCCTTCTCGGGACCTGCTCCAGCCCCTCAACATCCTCCTTGGAGTGAGGGGCCCAAAACTGAACCCAAGACTCCAGGTGTGACCTCACCTGAGCTGAGGAACCACACTGAGGCAGCATCTGCCCCTTCTTTAGAGTGAGGGTGGCCTTAGCAACCATGAAGTGAGCTCCAGCACTGAGTGTAGCGAGCTCCTGTGTCTCCGCCTGCACGATGGAACCAGGAGCTTAAAGGGCTTTAAACCAGTTACTCTTTGTAAGATTTGGGTTGATTTCACACTGGACCATTTTCCATCCTGCTGTCTGTTGAACACAAATGCTTCGTGCCTCAGGCTTACCAAGAGAAGGTCACTTTTTCATAACCTACCTGTTAATAAAACCACAAACCCCCTCAGGTTATGTCCTGTATCTCCCACACTGTTCGTCCTGTACAGTGCCTGTGCTTGCAAGCAGAGCAACTAGAAGCTCATCCCAGCGCAGAGCAGCAGGGGAATGTGGGGAATGCAGATGCTGGGCACTGTAGCTCCTGAGCTACAGTTAACTCTGCAAGCCACACGGCTGCCCTTAGGCTGCCCTTGCACAGACCTCTCCTGGTACCAGGAGTGTTACATACCGGACAAAAGATCCAGCTGCAGAATGAGAGGCCAGAGTCTGATGTCCCACCTCATTTTCATAGAATCAGAGAAGAGTTTGGGTTGGAAGGGACCTCCAAAGGGCATCCAGCCCAACCCCTGCACTCAGCAGTGACATCCAGCAGCTGTGAGCAGGTTGCTCACAGCTTTGGCCAGCCTCACCCTGAACAGCTCCAGGCATGGGGCCTCAACCACATCCCTGGGCAACCTGCTGCAGTATTCCAACATCCTCCTGGTGCAGAATTTCTCTTCACATCCAATCTCGATCTGCTCTGCTCTCATCTCAAACCACTGCCCCCATCCTGTCCCTGCAGGCCTTTGCAAACAGTCCCTCTGCAGTCTTCTTGTAGCCCTTTCAGGTCCTGGCAGGCTGCTCTTAGCTCTGCCTGGAGCCTTCTCTCCTCCAGGCTGAACACCCCCAGCTCCCTCAGCCTGTCCTCCTAGCAGAGCTACTCCAACCCCTTGATCATCTTTGTGGCCTCCTCTGGACCCTCTCCATCATGGCCGTGTCCTTCCTGTGTTGAGGGCTCCAGAGCAGGACACCACGCCACAGAGGAGGTCTCAGCAGAGCAGAGGGGCAGGACCCTCCCCTCTCTCCATCTCTGGCCACACTTCTGTTTCAGTGGGTGATTTGATTGCTAATAATTTGATGAGGCAGGCATTACAGAAATAGTTATTTTTTGTTTTCTCACCCCCCCCCCCAAAAAAAAACCCCAACCTATACACAGAGCTGGTTACGTTTTATTTGCAAGTTCTAATTCAGTCATGAATTTCACACGGATGCTTATGGGCAATTTTGGTAATTTAGGAACACCAGAAAATGGAAAAGGCTAAGCCACAAAATAGCTTTACCCCACTCAGAAATCAGAGGCAGAGCAGATCCCTAGGGAAAGGCCAAGGAAGCGCCGATTTACTGACGAGGGCAGGGTGGGAATTTGGAGACGGTCTCTGGATCTCCTTTGCGGCAGCCTCCGGAACTCCAGGTTATAGTGCAATTTGGGAACCATGTGGCATAAATCCAGTGGGAATGGAATCTGCCAAAGTGTCTCCAGACACAGTTCCCTCCGGGCAGGTCTCGTGGAGCGGCACTGCCTTAGCGGCGCAGGGACAGCTGCTCTGCTGGCGTGTTCCTGCCAGCCGCGGCAGCTTACGGCAGGGCAAGGCCATTGCGGCTCAGGGGTAGGGAGCACGGAACCAGGGAATGCCAGCCCCAGGAGCAGCTGGGTTCAGGTGCTGCAGGGAAAGCTCTCCAGTGGAGCAACATGCAGCCAATGGACCAAATGGACCTGATGCCCTTGATGGACTCAGGCGCGCTTCCCGGCCGATCTATTTAAGTCTTTCCTAGGCAGTGTCTCCGGTGCCAATGTATAGTGGGCACAGAGAATCCAGCCAGTCACAATCCCAGATGCCAGAGGGGGCTTTCCCACCAGTCAGTACCTGTGTGGGAGGAAAAGGCCTTTTGCCTTTCCCCATTCCAGCCCGCAGGGGGAGAGGAAAGCAGTTTCGCACCTTCCTCTTCCCCCATTCAAACTTCTGCTGGCAGAGAGGAGGGAAGGGAGTTTGTAGCACCCCGCGGCAGTGGGTCTCAAACGCCAATGTGTTGTACGTTGACTTGATGCTGCCTATCCTATAGCAGAGTAAGAAGGGATCTTGCTCCCAGCCCAGTGCAACTGGAGCAGCCCTGCTGGTGTTGATAGCGTGTGAGGAGTTCCCTGCGAGTTCAGTGCCTTGGATAAAGCTCTGGATCCTGGCCCTGCAGCACTGCAGCCCTCACTGCAGCCTGTAGTTATGCTCCCAGGTGCCTGGCAGCCTCACCTGCTCTCCCTCCTCTCCTCACCAGGCCCTTGCTGTGACTGCAAGAGGAATTGACACTCTCCCAGTGGCCACATCCAATCTCTTTAAGGCACTGGAAGCTGAATGCTGGCCGAGAGTGCTTCCCTGGCTGACAGTCTTCATCCCCTCCTCTCCCTGAGCCTTAAACAATGAGATCTTGCAGCAAAATCCAGTGCTTTGAGGCTGTGCAGCCTTCCTCACCACCTCTTTCCTCAGAAGACCTTTCATGGGGCAGTTGTAAGGGAAGGTTGATCTCATTGTACAGATGTAAGGTGCTACCTGTCACTTGTTGCCTCTGCAGCCCTGCTAGCTGGAATCAAGCAAGGAAATAGCTGGTGCCGATGTGTGCACATGTTGTGTCCCCTTGGCACTGCTGATCAGTGCAAGACCAGGGTGTTTCAGAGGCCAGTGCCCACAGAGTGAGCTGGCAGGAGGCTGGTGCCATGGCTAAAGGCTGCTCTGGCTCTCTCCTCTGCCTGGTTGTCAGTTCTGGCGGGTTTATTGCAGTGAAGATGAAGACAGTTGAGCTTCTAAGACTGTAAAATGCTTTGCTCTGAGAGGGGTGAGAGTGGGCTGATGTAGTGCTTTGAAAAGGCACCAAGAGTGGCCAGGACACCTCTACCCCAAAGCAGTAGCAGAGCAGGAGGCAGGGACGGGTTTGCTTTCCAGCTCACCACAGCCCGACAGCTGCTGTCCCAAGTAGACCAACAGGTCATCTGGGGCAGCATCCTAGCAGCAAAGCCCCAGCTCCAGCTGCTTTGAGGGAAGATGCAGCTTCCTCAAGAGCACGTTTATCCTGCCTCTAGCTTGTGGTTAGCTTGAAACCTTGAAGCCTGAGAGCCGATGAACTTTTCCTGCCCACCTGCCCCGGCAGAACTAGAGACACTGAGTGAAGGCGGTGATGGATGGCTGCCAGAAACCTGCCTGCACGCTTCCCCTCCCTTTGTAGCTGCTGGCTCTCGCCACTCACAGCAATCAACTGCTCTAAGAGCAGTCCCCTTTGGTGCCTCCAGCTCATCTTGCAGCCTGGCAGCAAATCGCCTGGCATCTGCTGCCGGCGAGGCAGGCAGGGAGCTGATGGCTAGAGGCCGGGCAGAGGAGTCATGCTTGCCTCTGCTGCTGTTACAAGCCAAGAAGGAAAATAACCACACTCCTTCCCCTCGGGCAGACAGGGAAAAGAAACCACAGAGGGCCACAACCCGTCCCAGGACAGCGTCTGCGAAGGTGGTGCATCGCCTCTAGCGGGCCAGGACGTGAGCCCTGGAGAAGAAGGACTGGGGCGGCAGCACTGCAGCAGCTGTTCTGTGCTTCCTCCCACGAGAGGAATTAAATGGAAGCCGACACAAGATCAGAGCCAGCAGAATCATGCTTTCAGAGGCAAACAACCTCCACAGAACAGCTCACAGACATGGCCCTGCTCACCCAGCTCCCACCTCACGCAGTCCTCTCCCTCCATCAGGCCTGAGAACAACCTTTGTGCTTCTGAGGCAGCTGCTGCACAGCAGAGTGTTCCTAAAGAGACAGACAGAGCTCAGCTGGGGAAAGCTTTTCTTAGGCTGGGATTTTTCAGATCCTTTATTTCTCTCAAAGAAGAAAATCAGTGGTCTGTCTACAACTACCTGAGGGGAGGTTGTGGCCAGGAGGAGGTTGCTCTCTTCTCTCAGGTGGCCAGCACCAGAACAAGAGGACACAGCCTCAGGCTGCGCCAGGGGAGATTTAGGCTCGAGGTGAGGAGAAAGTTCTTCCCTGAGAGAGTCATTGGACACTGGAATGGGCTGCCCGGGGAGGTGGTGGAGTCGCCGTCCCTGGGACACTTCAAGGCAAGGTTGGACGTGGCACTTGGTGCCATGGTCTGGCCTTGAGCTCTGTGGTAAAGGGTTGGACTTGATGATCTGTGAGGTCTCTTCCAACCCTGATGATACTGTGATACTGTTTTATTTCTCCTCTTCCTAGCTTAAAAAACCCCTTCAGCCTGACCTTAGCAGAGCAGGACCCAATGAAGACAGAGGCAGTAACCAGCTGGTACTCCTCTGGATTCATAGCCAGGAGAAGGGGATGCACCTTGTTACATGTCCTTTTGGTGCCAGGTCACCTAGCAGACAAAAACTACTGTTTGCCTCTAGCACACTGCCTAATGTGTCTGTGATAGTCTCTTTCCTGGGGCAGAACTGAGCTGAGATGAGCTTCCTCCACTGCTTCAGAGGCTCAGATCTGCCCACCTGTAAGACCAAAGCTGCAGCCAGCAAACAGGGGCATTTCAGTGCAGCTTCTGAAGCTTCACCCTTCCCTTTTTATGCTGTCTCCTGGGTAAGGTCGTGTCTTTCTGGAGGTACCCAGATGTTATGTTCCGAGCTGCTACCCTCATTCTTTTTGTGCTTGTGCTCCAAAATGTGCTTTAAGAGTGGGGTTTGTTTCTTTCTTTGTTTTGTTCCCCTCCCCCCAAAGCTCCCTAACTATGAATAGTTGTCTCTGAGGAACCCACAGAGAAAGACACTCTAGATTCAGAGAGGCAGCTCAGGGGAATGGGGCAACAAGTTTCAGCTTCAGGACAGGAATTTGGGGTTTTGGGAGCCGGTTGCCTAGACTACGCCAAACCCCTGCTGAAGCTGCGGGGAGCAGGCTGGGATTCTGCCTGGGATCACATGCATGCCCAGCTCCCACTGCTCCCAGAGTTGCCAAGCATTAATCCTCTGTGGGCTGAGACTTGAAAAGGTTGTGCTTGACCTCCTCTGAACGGGAAGCATTCCTGATGGGCTGCAGCGGAAGCAGAATCGCGTTCAAAGAAACAAAGGAATGTGGCTTGCTGAAGCTGGGATTACGCTGCGTGGATTCATAAGGATGGAGCCCACACTGCTGCTTCATCACTGCCACGTTGCAGTGAGTGCTGAAAAGCACCTGGCCGTGGTCAGCTTTCCCTTCTGCGGTGCTGAGGGGCTCCCCACAGCGTCTCGGGAAGCTCTTACAGACCACAGCAACAGAGATCTTCATCTTCTCAGCCTGGAACCAGCAAGGTTTAATGTCACTCCTGCTGCTTTCTACCTTGGAATTCCCATATACTTTGGGAAACTCCAGACCTGAGAGTTGGCCTCTGATGTTGCTCCAGTGGTCTGAGGAGAAAAGTCTGAGCTGAAACAAAACCAAGATTGGGTCTATATGAGCAGCAGTACCATCTACACTGCAGGTGGCTTCATCTTTCCTCTGCAACCAAATGTCAGAACAGCAGGCAAAAATATTTCTCTCTGCACAGTGCATGAGGAGACTGTGAGGAGTCACAGCTCCTTCTTGCTGCCTCTGGGGGGAAGAAACTCCTTCTGCGTGCAGATGTCCCAGCTCAGGCCATGGAGAGAGAATTTGCTCTCAGAATATTATCTCCTTGCTGCAAAGCTGCATTGTTAACTAATACCAACTAAGCTCTTTCCACAGGGAAGTCAATAAATAAGGGGGCCCCCCCCTTTTTTTTTTACACTCAGTATGTTGCAGAAAACCCACACAGGATGTGTTTGAGGGGGAAAAAACCAACAAGCTCCTTAATGTGCAAATCCAGAGGAGCTGAAAGCATTTAATTCCTCCCTGTTTAGGTGTATGGCAAAGGAGGGCTCTGTCTCCCAGCTTTAGAGAAGCAGCATCTGTCTGCAGCAGCAGGTCCAGCTCCTCCTGGCAGAGGAGCTGTGGTCAGGAATAAGGGGGTGAAAGTGAAGCAGCCTGGCTGTGGGGGGTCCCCAGCCCCCAGAGGGACAGGTGAGGATGCTGCCATGGTTCAGGCAGGGCTAGGAGCTGCCAGAGCCACCTGCTTGCACGCTGAAGGAGAGACATGGGTGGGAGGGCATCAGAGGTCTTGCTTGCCATGCACACCCTTGGCCTGCTGCTGGTGGCAGTTTGCAGGCTGAAGCAGCTCCGAGTTTCAGCTTAACACTGAACTGCTGGAGCAGGTCCAGAGGAGGCTACGGGGACCTATGGGGACAGGTTGGGAGAGTTGGGGCTGTTCAGCCTGGAGAAGAGAAGGCTCCAAAGAGACCTTAGAGCAGAGTAACTGAAGAGGCCTCAAGAGAGCTGAGGAGGGACTTTTGACAAGGTCTGGGAGTGCCAGGATGAGGGACAATGGCTTTGAGCTGGAAGAGGGGAGAGTGAGACTGGAGAGGAGGAGGACTTTTTTTCTAGTGAGGGTGGGGAGACACTGGCACAGGTTGCATAGGAAGGTTGTGGCTGCTCCCTCCCTGGAGGTGTTCAAGGCCAGGTTGGATGAGGCCTTGAGCAACCTGGGCTGGTGGGAGGTGTCCCTGCCTGTGGCAGGAGGTTGGAACTGGATAAGCTTTAATATCCCTTCCAATGCAAACCACTCTGTGACTGTATCAGCAGGCAGGTCTCTCAGAGCACCACAGTGCATGGCCCTGCAGAGCTGAATCCTGTCCCAAACAGCCATGTAGCAAAGAGGCAAAACATCCCAGAGGAGGCCAAAAGATTCTTCCAAGTGAGGAAACTGAGGCATGAAGCAGCAGCCACTGCAGAAATCTCATCAATAAATCCTCTGCCTGTGCTGGCAAGGGGCCAGGCAGCACAGCCAGCTGCAGGGTGGCAGTGGTGACATTTGCCTGAGCCTTGCTGTGCCTGTTTTGGACACATGGTAGCTGGGCAGTGTTTGAGTTAGTTCTTGTGCCTAGATGTGGCACCAGTGGTTTCCTCAAGTGGAGAGGCTGAGTCCCCACTGATTGCAGGGTTGCAGCAAGGCAGCTGAGCCCTGCTGCTTGAGCCTAGAGAGCCCACACCACTCACGAATCACAGAGGATATTCTTCCCCACTGCTGCCCACCATCATGGTGACAGCTCCTCCATCAGTCCTGCTGGCAAGGCAGAAAGTGTAGCTCAGCACTCACCCTCTCCAGTCAAAACTAAACAAGTCTGTGGGGTTGGTCTCTTCTGCCAGGCAAGCAGCAACAGAACAAGGGGACACAGTCTCAAGTTGTGCCAGGGGAAATATAGGCTGGATGTTAGGAGGAAGTTGTTGGCAGAGAGAGTGATTGGCATTGGAATGGGCTGCCCAGGTAGGTGGTGGAGTCCCCATCCCTGGAGGCGTTCAAGCAAAGCCTGGCTGGGGCACTTAGTGCCATGGTCTGGTTGATTGGCCAGGGCTGGGTGCTAGGTTGGGCTGGATGAGCTTGGAGGTCTCTTCCAACCTGGCTGATTCTATGATTTTATGATTTGGAGCCCTCCAGTGCTGACGAAACACCAACCTGATCTCCTGTCTCACCAACCTGATCTCCTTTTATGATCAGGTTCCTGCCTGGTGAATGTGGGGCAGGCTGTGGATGGAGTCTACCTGCACTGCAGCAAAGCCTTTGACACAGTCTGCCACAAGAAGCTCCTGGCCAAGCTGGCAGCTCATGGTTTGGACAGATTCACTCTGTGCTGGGTCAGGAACTGGCTGGATGGCAGAGCCCAGAGAGTGGTGGTGAATGGTGCCACATGCAGTTGGCAGCTGTCACTAGTGGTGTGCCCCAGCGATCAGTGCAGGGCTCAGTCCTGTTCAATATCTTTATCGATGACCTGGACGAGGGGATTGAGTCCAGCATCAGTAAGTTTGCAGATGACACCAAGCTAGGAGCAGCTGTGAAGCTGTTGGAAGGTAGGAGAGCCCTGCAGAGGGACCTGGCCAGGCTGGATGGGTGGGCAGAGGCCAATGGGATGAGACTGAACAAGGCCAAGTGCAGAGTTCTGCACTTTGGCCACAACAACCCCAAGCAGCACTACAGGCTGGGGACAGAGTGGCTGAGAGCAGCCAGGAGGAAAGGGACTTGGGGGCGCTGGTAGAGAATAGGCTGAAGCTGAGCCAGCAGTGTGCCCAGGTGGCCAAGAGAGCCAATGGCATCCTGGCCTGCATCAGGAGCAGTGTGGCCAGCAGGACAAGGGAGGTTATTCTGCCCCTGTGCTCAGCACTGCTCAGGCCACACCTTGAGTGCTGTGTCCAGTTCTGGGCCCCTCAGTTCAAGAGAGATGTTGAGGTGCTGGAAGGTGTCCAGAGAAGGGCAACAAAGCTGGTGAGGAGCCTGGAGCATAAACCCTATGAGGAGAGGCTGAGGGAGCTGGGGGTGTGCAGCCTGCAGAAGAGGGGGCTCAGGGCAGACCTCATTGCTGTCTACAACTACCTGAAGGGAGGCTGTAGCCAGGTGGGGGTTGGCCTCTTTTCCCAGGCAAGCAGCAACAGAACAAGGGGACACAGCCTCAAGTTGTGCCAGGAGAGGTCTAGGCTGGATGTTAGGTGGAAGTTGTTGGCAGATAGAGTGATTGGCATTGGAATGGGCTGCCCAGGGAGGTGGTGGAGGCACCATCCCTGGAGGTGTTCAAGCAAAGCCTGGATGAGGCACTTAGTGCCATGTTCTGGTTGATTGGATAGGGCTGGGTGCTAGGTTGGACTGGATGATGTTGGAGGTCTCTTCCAAGCTGGTTGATTCTGTGATTCTATGATTTGGACCCCTCCAGTGCTGACGAAACAGATGCAACATGATGTGCACTAACACATTCTGATGGATCTTTGCTGGGAGGCAGGAAAAGAAGCCAGGACCTTCCCAGCAAGGAGAGTGTCTGCCTGCTTGGTTGAAGGCAAGGAAGAGAGCTGCTGGCTGCGGCTGCTTCTGTTGCTGCTGAGGGAGGTGTGACCATGCAGGTGTGCCCTGGAGAGCAGGGAGGTGAGGCCAGCAGGGTCAGGGGAGGGTATCCGTGCTGGCACCTGCAGAGTGCTGCTCTGTCAGATACCAGCTCCTTCAGCTAGGGCGGGACTCCTTTCACTTCTAAAGCTGCAGTCATTAGCTGCCAAACCTGATGGAGTCTCATCTCCAATACTGGTTTCTTGCCACATCCACTGATCCAGACCATAGTCACTTTGGTTTTTCCCAGGGCCAGGCAAGAAGTAGCCTGGAAATGAGTTGAGAGCTGGGATGAAAGTATGAATGTATGAGGAAGAAATATGATCCCCCAAGGAAAAAAACACTTCTCACTTAATGAGGTGTGAACCAAAATGGCAGGGAGGGGATGAGGACCAGCAAGCAACCAAGTGATAGCCATTAAACCTCTGAGTGCTCTGCATCCTAATGAGGGCTGCAGCGTCCTCGCTGCCAGCAGTGGCCTGGGCAGGGGGGTCAGCCCCGTGTGCTGGGGTGGGCAGAGGTGTCGGGGTCACACGTCTGCCCAGCTCCCACGCTCCTGCTTTAAGAGGAGGTGTAGAAGGAGGAAAGATGGCCCTGAAGCTTTCTCCCAGTGGGAATGGCAGTGCTGCTCCCATTTGTCACAGGTGGCATCACGGGGGCAGGGGGACAAAATCCCAGCCGATAAATTCCACTGGCGGGCAGCCGAACATGTGGGAAAGAGAGCTGGTAGGCAGCTCCTGCCCAGTGCCTGCCAGGCCAGAGCTGCCTTTCGTGGCTGCTCTCCAGAGATCTGACAGCCACATTCATCATGTGCTTGGACCCAAAAGGAACATGTGCCCCTGGTTTGCTGGGCAGCAGCAGCCTGCCGATCAGCACTGCACTCCGTAAATACTGCTGTCCTCTCTCCCACCAGGGAGAGCAGCAGCAGCCAGCCCCTGTCTGGAGATAGAGCAAGTCAGGAGATTAATTCCCCTTTTCTGTTGGATACCCCTGTCAGCAGTAAAGTATATTAAATACAGTGTAAGCAGAAGTCCTCATGCTACCCAGGAAAATGTATTCATTTAGGGAACTGCTTCATGCCAGCAGGCTTTCAGCATCTGCCTTTACCACTGGCTGCTTCTTTGCAGGCACAGAGACAGGTCACAGCCACGGGCAAATCATTTGAGCTCTGTGCAAAAGCTCTTTTCATAAATAAACAGCATTTTCAGGTAACTGAAGTCAGCAGGAACTCGCCATCCTCTCCGAAACGTGGAGGAAGCTGGGAGCCAGGGGCATTGCTGGAGCGGTGGCAGGGACCCAGGGCACCTTGTACAACTCAGGACTCCTTACTGCAAGCTCTTGTGCAGGCCATGGCAACCTGGAGACCTGCTGCCCCCTGAGGTGCCCAGACACGTGCTAGGGCTTGCCTGACTCCTGTTAGCATAAGGATGTCCTCCACCACTACTGCAGCTCCAGAGGAAACAGCCCAGGGCTGGCAAGCTCTGGGCACCAGGGCGTGCATGGCCTCTTTGGAAGCTTTGCTCTGTCGAGCTCCAAACACTCAAAGACAAAGCTCCTCCAAAAGGTAAGGAGCTGTGGCAGAGCTCTGGAGCAGAGCAAGGGCCTGGGCAGGACTTCAAGGGGAAGAGCTTGCAGATGGCATTGGAGAAGCCTGAGGACAGGGCTCAGAGCTGCTTCCTCAGTCTGTGCTCTTTAACGTGACTCAGCTGTGGAACCAGCACCTAGCAGTGGCCTTTTGCTGGGTCCTGAGAAAGAGTCTTTCTGAGTCTCTAGAGAGGGCTTGGGTGACGAGTTTGCTGCTGGCACAAGTGCCACCTTGGGTCAGACCCATGCTGGCGTTTGGACTTCTCCCACTAAGACATTTAATCCACTGAGATACCAGCCTGGTCCCACCTTCCTGCCTAGCCCTTGTGCTGCTATGCTGGCTTCCTCAGTGTGCTCGGGGCAGGGGGGTTTGGGGTGCCATGGGATCGTGCTGCCTGAGGACTTCTGCCACAACCAGGGTGGGACAGCCATGGTGCTGCTCACAGCTGATGGAGAAGAAGTGGTTCTGCAAGATGAGGCCGAGCAGTGCAGAGATACCAAGGACATCCCAAGGCACAGTCCCAGCAAACACCACCCCCCTGCAGGGAAGCAGGGGTGAAAGGAGGATCCTGCCCAGCTACAGCCTGCCCCCAACAGGCAGATGGGCTGTGTGGCACAACTGGGCACACAGGCAGCTCTCAGCTTACACGAGGGAAGGAAAAGGCAGTGGCAATCCTAAAGGACACAGACTGAACCCTTCCTTTGCCTCCCTGCTCTGGGTCTTGTGGGAATATCGGCAGAGGGAGAAGTAATGCAACCAACAGCTCCCCCAAAAGAGACAAGAAATGAATTGCCAAGGACAAAGTGCATTTCTGTGGCTTCTCCCCCATCTGCAGAGCAGCCAAGACAAATATGGCCCAGGTTTCACAGGTGCTGGGCATCCCTGAATCCCACTAGCTTCAGCAGGTGCCGTAGATGCTTGGTGCCTCCAGAAGACAGAAGCCAGCTCATAGTTCTCTCTCCTTCTACCTGCATCATTTCCAAACTTTTAAAATTAAAGCTCTGCCTCATCCTGTTTCTGAGGTCTGGATATTAATTGACATTAATGAAGTTTAAGGCTCTGTTGCTCAGATCCTTTCATCCTTCAGGTGTGTAGTGGGATCAGAAATCTGGAGCAGACCAACCCTCTGCTACCTTGAGGGAAACAAACCATCATTTTTGGAACTTACAAGATTTGGGAGCCAGGTTAAGCTCAGTGCTGCTGCAGCTGCCCTGTGGTGGCTGAGACTCTGCGGGAGGGGGGTTGTGTGAGCCGCATCCCTCTGCTGCTGCTAAAGTACAGCCCTGTGGATGAATGGGAAGAGGGCAAGGTAAATGAGAGGGGCTTCCAGTCCGAGAACCTGCAGGGGTGTTTTCTATCCAGATTCATCTCTTTCTCTTTGTTCTTCACACATACACATGCAGGCAATCAACAGCTTTATCTTCATTGCTTGTGAAGAGCTCCCAGGCAGAGGAGTCCCCTGGCTCCATCCTCCCCAGCGCTAAGTAACCCCTCCTAAGCATGGTCTGGCGCGGCTGCCCGAGCCGTGGGTGGTCCCTGTGCTCTCTGGGCCTCGCAGCGTCCTGCCTTTGCTGCAGAGCAGCTGCTGAGCAAACTGCTCCACGGCACACACTGGCTGCATGTCAGCCCCTTGCCTGCTTTTCTGTGTGCCATAGGAGGGCTCCTTATTTGCAGGCTGCCTGCTTGCAGGGACACATTCAGATAGGAGACCCTCATGTTTACTGCATTTTCTGCATCTTCATCTGAAATCCAGAGCAAAAACACACCTCAAAAGCAAATGCTTCCTTGGTCGTCTTTGTTTCTTGTCCAGCCACAGCTTTTCTACAGCAAGCTTTCCCTGTTGCTTTGTGCTGCCATCTTACCCCACTGCTGTGGGCAAAAGGGCACAGTGTTAGGGATGGAGCTGCTCTTCTTCATTAATGTCTAATCTTCATTGACATGAGTAACATCTGCAGCATGGAGGGGAAAAAAACACAAGGCTGCAGTGTGCAGGGAGAAAAAGACTTTTCCTATAACCTTCCTGGCCTGCTTCACTGCCTGGGAAACAGCAAAGAGCAGGCAAGGCTTCATCAAAGTCTGAAGCACACGAGAGCTGGATGGCTTCGATTCACAGAGGATGTGTCAGCTCCCAGGATCCTATCAGGACTAAGTTCATAGGTCACACTAAAGCACATGGACTCATGAAATGCAGTGTGATGTGCACAAGCTCAGTCTTCTTCCAGCCCCTCTGCCAAACCATGCCCACACTCATGTGGAGAAAACTGCTCAGCCCATGAACATCTCCATCAAGGGTAGCAAGGGCAGAAGTGGGATTGAAGCTATACAGCCCCGTTAGTTGAGGCTGTTGAAGAAAACTGCTTAGGTTTGAGCAGGGCTTGCAGAAGGACAGAGTGGAACCTGCCCCTCTGCTCTTCTCTGCTCTGGGGAGACCTGACCTGCAGAGCTCTGTCCAGTTCTGTAGCCCTCACCACAGGAAGGACATGGACCTGATGGAGAAGGTCCAGAGGAGGCCACAAAGATGATCAGGGGATGGAGTAGCTCTGCTAGGAGGACAGGCTGAGGAAGCTGAGGGTGTTCAGCCTGGAGAAGAGAAGGCTCCAGACAGACCCCAAGAGCAGCTACAAGAAGGCTGCAGAGGGACTGTTTGCAAAGGCCTGCAGGGACAGGGTGAGAGAAATGGTTTGAAATGAGAGCAGGGCAGATTGAGATGGGCTGTGAGGAACAAGTTCTGCAGCAGGAGGGTGCTGGGACACTGCAACAGGTTGTCCAGGGTGGGAGTTAAGGCCTCATCCCTGGAGATGTTCAGGGTGAGGCTGGCTAAGGCCTTGAGCAACCTGCTGTAATGGAGGATGTCCCTGCTGAGTGCAGGGGGGTTGGAGTGGATGCCCTTTGGAGGTCACTTCCAACCCAGACCATTCTAGTATTCTGTCATCTATACCTGTAAATCTTCTAAGGCAAAGACAAGGATCTCCTCATGCCATGGTTTCCAGGGAGCAGCAGGGGTGCCTGGGAGAGAATGGTGTCAGTTTGGAAGGCTGTGTGTCAGGATGTTTACAGGGGAAGGACTGCGGAACACACGTGTCTGTAGTCACAGGAAACTGGCCTCGCTGCCCCATGAAGTTCTTTCTTTACACTCCTAGTAATCTCCTAGAGCCTTCCCTCACAGCCAAGAACTGTCCCAGCAGCTTGTGAAAGATGAAGGAGCACAACACTGTGGTTGTCCCTGGCCAGTGGGCGGATGGCTTTTCTGGTGCCAGAAAGTGCAGCAAGGCTCTGGGCTGTGTTCCTGGTAGGCTTTCCTGCAGATTAAATAACCACGGCCACGGGAATCAATAACAACAGCTTTCAAGCAGACTGCTCTCTTTTGTTTTGGTAACTAGAATGACTGAAAATGAGCTAAATGCAGCCCTTCAGTTAGGGATGCAACTCGGATCCCATCAGCCAAGTCAGGAATTGGCAGCACCAAGAACTGAAATCAGTGGCTGATCAAGCCATCAGAGGAGCATGTGCAAGCTGGGAGCCACACAGCAGATGGTGAGTTTGCTGAGACAATGAGCACTGCTCCTGCTCTCTCACACTTGTCACTTCCCACACATTCTTTCTCTGATCTCTGCCTTTCCCCTGGGAAATAACCAGAGAAGCAAAGGTAGCTTTGTTGAGCCTGACGCAGACCGGGTCACCTGTTGACGGTGGATCTGCTCAGGGTGAAGCCAGCTGAGGTGATACTAAGAGCTTGCCAAGTAAGAATGGTTGCCATTTCTTCTTGCTATACAGCATGGATGTGTTAGTGGATAAGCCCATTTCACAAGGCAGAGTCAGAGCTGCTTGGAGAAGCAGGAGGAGAAATCAAGGGAAACTTTATGTATCGTTTTCTCGAGGGCTTTGAGGAAGTCCCATCCACAACCAGCATTTATGCCCATGAGCTATGTGGGTTTGTTAGGTGGTGAAGGAGAAGCAGCACGAGTAAAGCTGAAACCCGGAAAGCTGTGGAAAAGGGGCTGGAGCTCTGCAAATCTGATGGGCATGTGTGCTGCAGACTGCCCCGAGGTGCTCAGTGCAGGCACATCACCAGGCAGCTCACAGAGACCACACTAGAGCAGGGGTGAATGGAGAGAGAGGAGACCTGGGTGCACACGATGCTGGTGCAGTGTCCTCACTCAGGCTCAGATTCTTGTTGGCCTGAACAGCAGCTTGCTAACACAGTTCCTGCTTTCCCCAGTGGGAATCCTGTGAGCTGCCTGTGCATGGTTGTCCTCCCCTTTAGCTGTCCACAAAAGCCCTGTCTCTATGTGTGAGTCTGTGTGGGAGAGAGCTCAGGGACCCAGGATTTGTGGGGAAAATCAGGAGCAGCATTTTAGCTGCTACAGATCAGCTGTTGTGCTACCTGTGTAGCTTGCAGGCTCTTGCTGTCACAGTGAAGAACAGCCTTGCAAAGGCCCCTCAGCAGTCCTGGTGCCACAGAGGTCCCTCACTCCTTCCTACTTCTCTGTCCTATTTGCTCAGTGTGACATATTTATTACTAGCTTGAGTCTTGCATGGGCAACCTACCTTAAGGCCTGTGCAGCACAAAGCAGAAGAGATGTGCCAGCTGTGCCAGGGGACACAGGGTACTCCTCCAGGCTTGTTCTGGGGAGAGGGACAGCCATTAGAAGCAGCTTTGCATCCTCTGCAGACAGGCAGGCGACACATCTGCCAGGATTTCGTGCTGGAGAGCTGGGCTGAGGGCACAGCACCACAAGAAGCTTGCCTAGATACTGAGACTTGGCTGCTTCAAGTGCCTCGTTCAGCAAGAGGATGGAGGGTGGAAGTCAGGTGAGAAGCAGCTTGCAGGAGCTTTGTAGGGAAGCAGCATGGATCCGTTGAGCCAGAGCAGAAGCGGCCCCAGTGAAAGCCTTTGTCATTACTCGGCAGCACGCAGCCAGTCAGTGCCTCTGGGTGGCTCACGGTGGCCATGTGTCAGCGCAGACAGCTTTTCACCACCCTGCTTGCTGTCACTTAGCTTCAGTGACGTGAAGAAGTGTCAGCAGAGTCTTCAGCCTTCAGGGACGCCAGCATGCCTAAGGTAGTTGTCACCTAACTCAAGGCTGCTCCCTCCCAGGCTCCTAGCACGACCCTGGCAGACCTCTCTGCTGCCCAAAGAGCTCAGGAGGACAAACAGCGAGCTGCAGTTCGCTTCCTGGTTCTGCAAACTGACAGTTGTCCTTTCCAGAAAGCCTCGGTTTCAAACCTCTGATTCAAAGGAGGTTTGCTTCCTGTTCAAGGGGTACAAGATTCCTCAGTGTCATGGAATCACAGAATCATACAATGGTTTCACTTGGAAAACCCCTTTAAGGTCATCTAGTCCAAACATTCTCTATCTGTGCCCAGGCTGATGCTAAACCGTGCTCAGCACCACATCTCTGTGACTTTGAAACACCTCCAGGGATGGGGACTCAACAGTTCCCTCAGCTGCTCCTCTTCTGGAGCAAATCCACCTGGAGCAAAATCACCTTTCCAATTTGGCCCCAGCTTTCCTGTGGGACCCTGGCATCTTGTCTGGCCTCTGAGTGCTCCTCAGGTAGCTAAGGATAGGACACCAGCATGACGTGAGCTAAGCAGCACTGCCAGTGGCTAAGCCCTTGTGAGGACCAGCAGTCCCCTCCCCGAGCAAAGGTCCTAGAAGGTATCGTGGAAGGAAATGCTGTTGCCATCAATGACATGGGACAAGCTCTGGGCATTTTTGGAGTCTGCTAGTGTCAGAGTCCGGAGGCTGGCGAGAGGCGAGCTCGGGGCACTGACGACTCCACTCAGCAGCTTCTATGCATCAGCACAGCTTTATTAGGGTAGCGAAGCCTCTTATATAGTGCTCAGAGGAGGTGTATACAGTCAGCTTGGGGCTGGCACAAGTGGACAGTACAGATTGGCCCAGAGCCACGTGCAAGGTGCAGATAGGTTGCCCTGTGCCAAAACAACCTGTGGCTCCCACCCCAGGGGGCTGGCAGGCTCAGCCCTCTGGAGCTGTGTCTGCCCCAGGGGCCAGCAGGTCCAGCCCCCAGCAGGTGTGCGTGGGTTGCTCACTGTAGCTTCCAGCTCAAGGGCATTCTCCCATCACAAGTTCTCATGTTTACTGCTCATGTCCTGCTGAGGGAGAATTCTCCCACATGCTAGGACCTACTCAGGCTCTGGGTTTTTACATACAGTGAGAAATGGCTCAGGAATCATAGAATCATAGAATCAACCAGGTTGGAAGAGACCTCCAACATCATCCAGTCCAACCTAGCACCCAGCCCTAGCCAATCAAACAGACCATGGCACTAAGTGCCTCAGCCAGTCTTCTCTTGAACACCTCCAGGGATGGGGACTCCACCACCTCCCTGGGCAGCCCATTCCAATGCCAATCACTCTCTCTGCCAACAACTTCCTCCTAACATCCAGCCTAGACCTCTCCTGGCACAACTTGAGGCTGTGTCCCCTTGTTCTGTTGCTGCTTGCCTGGCAGAAGAGACCAACCCCACCTGATTACAGCCTCTCTTCAGGTAGTTGCAGACAGCAATGAGCTCTGCCCTGAGCTTGCTCTTCTGCAGGCTGCAAACCCCCAGCTCCCTCAGCCTCTCCTCACAGGGCTGTGCTCTAGCCCCCTCACCAGCTTCATTACCCTTCTCTGGACAGGTTCCAGTATCTCAACATCTCTCTTGAATTGAGGAGCCAGCCACTCTGTCCCCAGCCTCTAGTGCTGCTTGGGGTTGTTGTGGCCAAAGTGCAGAACCCTGCACTTGGCCTTGTTAAATCTCATCCCACTGGCCTCTGCCCACCCATCCTGCCAGTCAAGGTCTCTCTGCAGGGCTCTCCTACCCTCCATGAGATTGACACATGCTCCTAGTTCCTAGGAAAAATCCGAGCATCTCTCATGTGTGTAATCCCAGGACAAGCCATACTGTGTTGTTCCTCCTCTGCACTGGTGTTCCACACTTGGGCTGCAAAGGAAAGAGCCATTCTGCCTTCTCCTTGCTTTGACTGTGCTTTCTGAGTGTTTGTGTACAGCCAAAGGGCAACATGCACCTGCCTGTAGGAGCCTGGAAGTTGCCCCACTTGCTCCTGCTGTCTGCAGGAGAGATCCAAGCAGGGTCAAACACGGGCATCTGTTGCTGGCAGGAAGGAGTGGCATCAGCTTCTCAGGCTGCAGTGCTACTCCTGCATCCTGGGCATCGAAGCGGCAGCCACGTGCAGCTGGAGCTCCTGCCAGCAGCACAGCCACAGCAGGAAGGTGAAACTCTTAACACGGTGCCTCCTTCAGGGCTTTGCAATTGGACGGTGGCAGGGCTCCAGTGCTGTGCAACCTTCTTCATCTGGCTTCAAAGGATTCCTTGCCAAAATGCTTCCCATCCGTGGGATCTTTTGTTTGCTTGCTTTGGCCCTCTGTTCCCAAGGGGTTCATTAAGACATCTGTCCTTTCTGAGCTACTACTTTGCTGTAGCAGGACTGAAGATGCAGATTTGTTTTCATCTGTACCAGTGTAGTTGTGTGTCCTGAGCTGCTGCTGGCAGACTGGAAGCAGCTTCTGAGAGCAGCTAATATATCTGACATCCTGACACAAAGTTCCTCCTTGAAGGGCAGCCCCTGGGTTTTAATCAATATGATAAACAGCAGCTTCGATTACTTCCCTTGCTGCTGCCTGTTCTGCTGTTAGTCACAAATCTCAGAGCAATCTGGAAACCCTGAGGATTGTGGCTGTGTTTATAGATTGAGGGTCTGCAGCATGTCCAGACAAGGGCAAGGAAGCTGAGGAAAGGTCTGGAGGGCAGGGCTTGGGAGGAGCAGCTGAAGGACCTGGGGGTGCTCAGCCTGGAGGAGACTGAGAAGAGACTTCATTGCTCTCTACAGCTCTTTGAAAGGAGGCTGGAGCCAGGTGGGAATTGGTCTCTTCTCCCAAGGAGCAAGTGATAGGACAAGAGGAGATGGCCTCAAATTGTGCCAGGGGAGGCTTAGGTTGAATATTAGGAAAATTTCTTCACTGCAAGAGTGGTCAGGGATTGGAACAGGCTGCCCAGGGAGATAGTGGATTCCCCATCCTGGAGGTGTTCCAGAAACATGTGGCCATGGCACCTGGGCACATGGGTTAATGGCCGTGGTGGTGTTGGGTTGATGGTTGGACTGGATGATCTTAGAAGGCTTTTCCAGCCTTAATGTCTGTAAGATTGTGCAGCTTTGGCAGTCCAAGGAGTTCTCGCTGTAGCTGCAGTGAATGTAGATCAAGATCATGCACTGGGATTTGTTCTGTAGCTTGCTTTCAGAGTCTGGGCTGTCTGAGCAGCTCTGTCCCAGCATGGCTGCTGCTGGATGAAGAATTATCCCTTGGGAGTTCTGGCTCCCAGGGTAGAAGGGAGGGAAGTGCAGCAGTCTTCAGTTACACAGAGGCAGCTTATGGAGTTTCTGAGTAAGCAGCTAAACATCTGTGCCTCAAGGCCCTGCCTAGAGCAAGGGCTCAGGTAGTCTGCAGTGTTCACTCAGAGCCTGGCAGGACAAAGGTGAGAACAACAAAGCCACAACTCAGCAGGAAAACAAGGTGGAATCAAAAATACCCAGAGAAGTCTGTTGGTCAGAAAGAGATGGAGGCAGGCAAGCTTACAGGCCTGGACCAGAAAAATTAGTGGGCTTTGGTTTAAGCACTGCACACAGGGCAAGCTGTGTGGCCTCTGGCTCTTGGCTGCAGAGCAGCTGGGCTGCCATCACCTGCAGCACAAACACACTTTGGGACAGCAAACTCAAACTGTGAGGACCCTTCAGGTGGTGCCACCTGCAAGGCCAGAGAAGAGAGCAGAGACCAGCCACACCTGCTGCCAGCCAGCTCCATGTCTGGGGCAGAGTGCCACGGGTGGCAGATCGGCACAGGCCTGCTCACTGACAGCCTCTTCCACACGCTGCTCCACGAGAGAACTCCCACAGCCAGAGAAGGGGCAGTGCCAGCACTGCGTGCGGGCATGGCTCTCGGAAAAGAGCTGTCATCAGGGAGCCCAGAGCACGCTGCAAGCTCCAGAGAAGGCAGCAGAAGGCAATGTCAGGCTTCCTGCAGCATGGGCCCTACCTTCTGGCTCAAGGAGCAGAGCAGCAGATAAGGGCATTACATCTTCCTTCAGCAGATTAATGTCAGGCACCAGGATTAGTTCTCTGCAGAGCAAGAGATTAAGTTTGGATTTTCCAAGCTTTCCCATTATCAGCACTTTTCTCCCCAGGCAATCCCCACAGGCCTGTGCTGTGCTCCCTGGCCAACACTGGATCTCAGGGAACTGTGTTTCCTTCTGCACCAACTTCCCACCAAAGCAGCCATTCCACTGGCCTTCACTGTGCAGACTCACCGTGCCTCTTCTGCACACCTGGAATCACTGAACACCATCACAGAATCATTATGGTTGGAAAAGACCTCTGAGACCTTCAAGTCTAACCCATCACCACCACCCCCCACTAAACCATGCCCAAAAGTGCCATGTCCCCACATTTTTTGGACACTTCCAGGGATGGTGACTCCATCACCTCCCTGGGCAGCCTGTTCCACTCTTTCAATAAAGAAATCTTTCCTAATGTCCAGCCTAATCCTCCCCTGGTGTAACTTGAGGCAATTTCCTCTTGTCCTGTCTCTTGTTACTTGGAAAAAAGAAACCAATACTCACTTGGCTCCAGCCTCCTTTCAGGTTGTTGCAGAGAGCCATAAGGTCTCCCCGCAGCCTCCTTTTCTCCAGGCTGAACAACCCCAGGCCCTCAACTGCTCTTTACCAGACCTGCTCACCACTTCGTTGCCCTTCTCAAAGGAGGCTCCAGCAGTGTCCCCTTGCAAGGATACAATCTACCTTCGTTTGTATTAGGAAGGAAAAAAAGCAAGTTTTCTCCTGGCAGACAGAGGACCACAGCCACCAGTCCTATCCCCAGTTCAGGCATGCTGGCTGGAGGTGCTCCTCCTGCAGCCACCGCCATCCAGCAGCAATCCTGGCAACCAGGTTCATGCCTGCTCCAGACAAATCCAAGCCAAAGAGCTCACAACATCTCCTGCCACGGTTTGAACTAAGCCAGGACGTTTTGCCTGCAGTGGGGACTGTGGCTGAGAAGTCAGCAGAGAAGTCAATTTGTTATCCCATGTGAGCCTGCTGAAGGAAAAGCTTCTTCTGTATTCAGGCATCTGCGCCGCTAAGAGCCAGCAGCAAGGCGCAGGTGTGAGGGGATGCAACAGTGAAGGACCTGCTGACAACCTCCAAATGTACAGCACCTCTGGCCTGACTTCACCCAGCAGCAGCTGCTCCAGCAGCTGCAGCCTTCTCCAATCAGCTGCTCTTCAGGAGGCTGCTCAGCTCTTCTGCTCTGGAGATCACTTCTGGTGGTGTTTCCTGCCTCAGCACCTTGGGCAAGCTGAGAACCTGCTGCTGGCTGGCAGGGCATGGGGTATGAAGCCCACACTGCTGCTATCTCCAACTGTTTCTGTGCTGCTCCTTTCTTGTGGGTCTGTGTTCCATCACCTGAGCACAGTGCCCAGAGGAAAAGCTCTTCCTCTTTGTGTCAAATACCTCCATGCCATCAGGCAGAGACGCTGAGCTGGAGGAGCTCTACCTGCTGGCAGAGCTGTGCTTGAAGCAAAAGCAGAGCTTCAGTCAGGAGTCTCCCAGCTGTTCTGGCTCCTTGCCTAGCAAGGCTTCACCTCCTGAGGGGATCAAACACATGCTGCAGACAGCCACGCTGAGTGGCTGACTTGACTCAGGAACACACACTGAGCTTGGTGCAGGAGAGGTCAGGCTGCCCAAACAACCAAACAATGCCAGTACCTGACACCTTTTCTCTAGTTCCACCTCTCTGGGCAAGCTTGGGGCCACTTTTACTCTCCTTTATATGAACATTCTGGCAGCAGGGAGGAAAGACTTCATGAGGTAGGGTGGGTGGCCAGATTTGCTTGCTCACTTCTCTCTGTTTCACCTGAAACAGCAAGGGAGGAGCACAGGGGCTGCTCCAACCTCTGCCAGGTGGCAGGTGGTGAGAGGGGCACTGCCACAGTAGGTCCCTCCTGCCACACTTGCCCCACTGGCTGCAGTAAACTCCTGCAGATCTTCAACAGGATGTGGCCCTAAGGGAAGCTGAGGAGGAGAGTTTGTGGTTTGAAGCTGAGGCAGAGCAGGGTTAGAGTGGAGCTGAGGAAGAAGTTCTTCAGTAGGAGGGTGGTGAGACTCTGGCACAGGCTGCCCAGGGAGGCTGTAGATGCCATCTGCCTGGGGGTGTTGAAGGCCAGGCTGGATGAGGCCTTGAGCAGCTGACTCTAGCTGAGAGGTGTCCCTGCTGTCCAGGAGGCTGGAGATGAGCTCTGAGGTGACTTGCAAGCTGAGCCCTTCTGTGGTTCTGTGGTTATTTATCACACAGGTTTGAACACACTGAGGGTTGTTCAATCTTTGTGTTTCTGACATCACTATTTCCCATGGCACCTCCACATCACGTCCAAGCAGTTAGGCTGCTGCCAGACAGCCAGGGACATCAGTGCCAACAGACCTGTGTCTCTTCTCAGATGATGTCACTCTCTTTGCTTTCCTAGTCTGCAGGACCTCCCAGGCCTGTAACCTGACCTGGAGGGTGCACTGAGACCCTAGTTGATGCCCTGTCCCCACTGAGTTGATGACGAAGAACTGAAATCTGAGAGCTGTGAAAAACACTCTTCAGGTTGAATGGCAAAGAAAGTGTGGAAGGAAAGGTCCTGTTTTATTCTGACCCACAGCACCCTGGGGAAAGGCCCCACTGTCATCCATTTCTTAGTGGCTTGCTCTGCGCTGTGCAAGGAGAGCTGGCAAACGGCAGGACCATGCCGATGCCCCTCGGAGCAGCGAGGAGCACAGCACCTCATGACTCCACCCCTCGGCAGCCTCCTTGCCAGTTTTCATTCTGCACCTTGTGGCAGCCCCAGTTCATCTCCAGAGCAGCTCAGCTTCCCCGGGTTCTCAGCTTTGTCCTTCCTGCCTCTCCAGCCTGGCTGGGCAGCCCAGTCCCAGAGAGTTAAAAGCAGTGGCCCAGGGTGAGCACAGGCACGGGCAGTAACTGGGCAGCTGCCCCCTTCACTTGGGGGCTGTGCCTTCTGCCCCAGCTCTGCCCAGCTTGCTGACACCTGCGGCAGCGAGGAAGTGCGAAGAGACTCCGTGAGACCCGTTCAAGGAGGCTCAATGAGATTCGGTGAGGCACAAATCCATGCTGAGTGGGTTGGGAGCAGCCCTGAAGAAAGAGACTTGGGGGTGTTGAGAGCTGAGCAGCTCCCCAGGAGCCAGCAGTGCCCTCATGCTGCCCAGAAGGCAGCTGTGTGCTGGGCTGCAGCCAGAGGAGTGTGGGCAGCAGGGCAAGAGAGGGGATTGCACCCCTTGGCTCTGCACTGCTCAAACCTCACCTCCAATCCTGCCTCCAGGTCTGGTGTCCCCAGCAGAAGGACACATTGCTGCTGGAGAGAGTCCAAAGGAGGCCACAAAGACGGTCCAAGGGCTGGAGCAGCTCTGCTGTGAGGACAGGCTGAGGGTGCTGGGTGTGCTTAGCCTTGAGCAGAGAAGGCTCAGCTCTGGAGGCTCCTGGTAGCCTTCCAGCATTTGGAGGGGGCTACAGGAGAGCTGGAGAGGGACTTTGGAAAAAGGCCTGGAGTGAGAGGAAGAAGGGTAATGGCTTCAAACCGGAGGAAGCTGGATTTAGATTAGACATTAGGTGTTCTTGCCTGTTATGAGAGTGGTGAGGCACTGGAACAGGATGTCCAGAGAAGTTGTGGTGGCTTCAAGCCTAGAAGTGTTCCAAGCCAGGTTGGATGGAGGCTTGAGCGAGTCCCATGGCAGTCTTTGGCAGTCTTTAAGGTCCCTTCCAACCCAAACTATTCCATGATTGGCTGGAGAGTTTCAGATAGGACTAGAGCTGCTGGGTTCACATTCCCAGTCTGGGCTGTGGCACAGCCATTCATTTTGCTGTTGGCCTTTTACTTCTGGCAGGTGAAACAAAGACCAGTGCAGGTGAGAGAGGTCATTTTGCACTTCCATGCAGACAGGTTTTCCTCTTTTTGTCCTCTTTAATGAGATTTCAAGGGAAGGTGAGGGAAGGCAGCTGACAGAACATCACCACAGAGTCTGTAACTGCTGCTGGCAAAGGTGTGATGGGAGAGAGGCAAGGGGCCAGCTGCTCTCTGGAGCGTGGTAGGGAAGGGCAGGGATGCACACAGGGGTGGCAAGGGCTCTTCTGACATTGCATGTGTAATCTAATCTAGGCCATAATAATTTCCTCCTGGCTCAGCATCAATCACATCATTAGCCTAACCCTGAAATTAGATCTTGCCTGTCAGTGACATTTGCTTTCCTATCTGGACCATCTCTCTACTGCACTGCTTCCTGGCTCAGTTCCTGTGGGACCAACAATCCCAGTTATGTCAATCCAGACGCAGCAGAAAGCTTTTGCTGAGCACTCCCTGCAGACCAGGGAAGCCATCAGAGTGAGTGCTTCAATACGCCCCTGCCTCTTGTGTACAGTAACAGCTACAGCCTGGGGGCTCCAGCTTTGCTCCATTCCCCCTAGTCCTGGCACTCCCTGGTATCCTGAAAAGTCCCTCCCCAGCTTTTTTGTAGGCCCCCTTCAGATACTAGAGGGCCACAAGAAGGTCACCTGGGAGCCTCCTCTTCTCCAGACTGAACAGCCCCCACTCTTTCAGTCTGTCCTCATGGGAGAGGTGCTCCAGCCCTCTGATCAACCCTTCTCTGGACACATCCACATCCCTCTTGGAATGGGGGCTCCAGAACTCGAAACAGTAGTCCAAGTGAGGATTGGAACAGGCTGCCCATGGAGGTGGTGGAGTCCCCATTCCTGGAAGTGTTCAAAAACTATGTGGCCATGGCACTTCAGGACATGCTTAAGTAGCCATGGTGGCGTCAGATGAACCCTAGAAGTGCTTTCTAGGGGGATTTTATCCTCGAACAGCTTTAAGAACATTAGTCATTGAAAAGAGTGAATTTTGGACAAACTCCAAATTGCAGATTAGTATTTCAAAGAACACCATGTGAAGCAAACACTGCAATGGAAGCAAGCCCTCCTGTGTTAGCAAACACAGCAGGATTTCATTCACAGCTTTGCTGGTACCAGCCTGGGACCCAGTTAGGAGCTGCAAACACCATCTAGGTTGATACATCTTGCTGCCTTGCATCTCCAGAGAGATTAGATGAGATAAGATGGGTCCATCTTACCTAGTCACAAAGTCCTTGTGTGGGCAAGACTGTTTTGAAAGGTGTCAGATTAAGGACACCTTAATGCCAAAAGAACTAATTGAAGATGTAGCCCTTAGAAGGCTCAGGTTTAGCTTAGCTTTTCTTTCCCTAGGAGAGGTTTAGGATCATGCCTGCTCTGTTCCCTCACACTTAGCATTTTTAACCACTTGCCTCTACCCTGTAAACTGAGGCATTACTGTGAGACAGAACCAAATCTTTTGTGAAAATATTACCCAAAAATTCGTTTCCCACAGGTGCACATAGAAGGAGAGTTCCATGATGTCTGTTTTCCAGGGCCACTACTCTAAGCATTTTTAAATAGCTAGGGGTTCAACTCCCCTGTGGGGACAGTCTGGGAGAGCTGAAGCTGTTCAGCCTGCAGAAGAGAAGGCTCCAGGGAGACGTTAGAGCAGCCTTGCAGTACCTGAAGGGATCACACACAGGCTCACAGGATGTTAGGGCCTGGAAGGGGCCCAAGGAGATCATCGAGTCCAACCCTCCTGCCAGAGCAGGACAATGCTATCTAACACAAAGCACAGAGGAACACATCCAGACAGGCCTTGAAAGGCTCCAGAGAAGGAGACCCCACAATCTCTCTGGGATACAAGTGCTCTATGACTCTTACAGTAAAGAAGGTCCCCCTTGTGTTGAGGCAGAACCTCTTTTGCTGCAATTTACACTTCTAGAAGTTACTTCTTAACAGTTTGGATCTTTTTTGGTAACCTGATTATGAGTTTGAAAGGTGATTCACTTCTGGTGAGATTTGATTGTTGGCATCAGGCTCGCTTTCATCAAGTCTGATGTGACAAAGTTTAGGCACTTCTGCAAAGTCTCTTTTAAGAACATTATAAATACACTTGTAAAATAATATCCTCAAGCCTTTGTTCTTTTGGGGGTGGAAAGGGGAATGAAGTTCACACTGTGCAGAGTTTAAAACACTTTCTTCTGCTATTCTGCTATGATTCAAATGCAGCTTCTCCATACAGGTCAAACACCAACCATGGGCATCTAAAGAACGTGTGCTTCACTTTGGACTTCGGGCTAAACCTCTCCAGATTGGCAGGGTGATGTGCAGGACACTAGGCTGCTTCTACTGTCTCTTGGAATCAACTCACTAAGGGAGCAAAGCCAAGATTCATTGTTAGGTGTTTTTTGTTAAACCAAGAAGAAAAACTCCAGTCATAACTCGGTGAAAATTAAACCTGCAACTGGGATAGGTTTTTTTTAGCCAATACAACTTAATTGTTGCTGAGCTTGAAAGATTCATGAACACTGGATCTCAAGAGACTAAACTTAACTGGACCATTTCCCTTAGGTATAGTTATGGAGAAAAGACAGAGGGACTTCTGACAAGGGCTGGGACTGCCAGGACAAGGGACAGTGGCTTTAAGCTGGGAGAGGGGAGATCGAGGCTGGAGATCAGGAAGAAATTCTTTAGACTGAGGGTAGGGAGACACTGGAACAGGCTGACCAGGGAGGCTGTGGATGCCCCCTCCCTGGAGATGTTCTTCACAGAGAGAGTGATTGGCATTGGAATGGGCTGCCCAGGGAGGTGGTGGAGTCACCGTCCCTGGAGGTGTTGAAGCAAAGCCTGGATGAGGCACTTAGTGCCATGGTCTGGTTGACTGGCTAGGGCTGGGTGCTAGGTTGGACTGGATGAGCTTGGAGCTGTCTTCCAACCTGCTAGATTCTATGATGCTATGAAATCTTCATCATCAAGGCTTATCAGTTTTACTTGTGTTTAATTTACTTCTTACAAGCTAAGGGACAGCTGGAGCTACACTGCTGTGGTCTTGCTAAGGACTAGAGATCGATCTGGGCATTCATTTATTGATTACCTGCTTTACTGCCAAATAATCTTCCCTGATGGCTTTTTTTTCATCTACTTTAGAGTCAGGAAGCAGCCTGGAAATTCCACACACTGTCCATTTCCTTAATGGGAAGCACTGATGCGCTAATTGTCCAGGAGGTGGTCAGAAAACCTGGCAGTGCCAAAATCACCTTGCTGTTAAACATGCTCTCTGTGATTACTTTTCTGAAATCATTATCTGAAGACATTGACACTTTGGGTGATGAATAAAACTCACATCCCAGAAACAGAACCCTTTGGGGAACTCAAAAAACCCTGCAGACACAGGTAACAGATCCCTTCAGGACACACCAGCTCAGGAGGTCAGGAATAAAACTATGACCTGAGGGGGTGAAGGGATGAGGAGCTTGCAAACAAGAACACTCTCTGGCTTTGTAGCTAGACAGCTGTAGCCAAACAGCTGCCTGACAACATCTGTAAATGTGTGAGAGAGGAAGGTTGACATTTTTTCCAAAGTGCTTTTATTTTGCAACTGAGTGTGCTCCAGTGACCCCCTGCCACTGGGCGCTCTGATCACAGAACCACAGAGTGGTTTGCCTTGGAAGGCACCTCCAAAGGCCACCCAGGCCAACTCCTGGCACTCAGCAGGGACATCTGAGTTTTCAAGTGGAAAGGGAACTGTTTCCCCTCCAGCCACAGTGACAAAGCATGCACAGAGCACAGCTGCAGAAAAGACAACTTCAACAAGCCTTGAGGTGAAGGCTCCCCAGGTTGGGTTACAGTCAGCCAGTTTTCTGCCCCGCAGTACTGAAAACATGACAAGCCACAGCCCAGCCTTTAGACCAGTTAGGCCTTCACACCTCTGAGTATTTTGGAGGTCACTGTTCATCATGGAATGGATTGGGCTGGAAGGGCCCTCCAGAGGTCATCCACTCCAACCCCCCTGCACCCAGCAGGGACATCCTCCACTGCAGCAGCTTGCTCACAGCCTTGGCCAGCCTCACTCTGAACACCTCCAGGCATGGGGCCTCAACCACCTCCCTGGGCAGCCTGTTGCAGTGTCCCAGCACCCTCCTGGTGCAGAACTTGTTCCTCACATTCAATCTCAATCTGCTCTGCCCTCATTTCAAACCATTGCCCTTGTCCTGTCCCTGCAGGCCTTTGCAAACAGCCCCTTCAGGTCCTGGCAGGCTGCTCTTGGGTGTGTCTGGAGCCTTCACTTCTCCAGGCTGAACAGTCCCATCTAGAATGATTTTTTTCCAGAGCTCTACCTGCAGATGGAAGCCAGCACATTTAGATTGCAGCTACAGGCATTACTGCATTTTCCTCTTTTGCTTCAAACCAGTGTGAACTCCCTTAAAATGTCAACCTCTAGGTTGTAAGAATGACTGTGAAATTAAACAAGTTTTATACTAAGTTGGTTAGAAACCAGAAATGAACAATGTGAGCTTCACTTTCCAATGTTATGAGCACTGGCACCTCCTGGAGAGGTCAGATTGTCCTGGGGATGCAGAACCTTTGCAATGTACTTGAGAGTAGAATAATAGAATCATAGAATCATAGAATCAAGGTTGGAAGAGACCTCCAACATCATCCAGTCCAACCTAGCACCCAGCCCTAGCCAATCAAACAGACCATGGCACTAAGTGCCTCAGCCAGTCTTCTCTTGAACACCTCCAGGGATGGGGACTCCACCACCTCCCTGGGCAGCCCATTCCAATGCCAATCACTCTCTCTGCCAGCAACTTCCTCTTAACATCCACCCTAGACCTCCTCTGGCACAACTTGAGACCCTGTCCCCTTCTTCTGTTGCTGCTTGCCTGGGAGAAGAGCCCAACCCCATCTGGCTACAGCCTCCCTTCAGGTATTTGTAGACAGCAATGAGGTCACCCCTGAGCCTCAGTAGTCCTTGTCCCCAGAATAAGAACCAACAGATCACAGAATCACAGAATCAGTCACAGTTGGAAGGGACCACAAGGATCATCCAGTTCCAACTCCACTACCATAGGCAGAGACACCCTACCCTAGATCAGGCTGCCCAAAGCCTCATCCAGCTTGGCCTTAAACACCTCCAGGGATGGGGCCTCAACCACCTCCCTGGGCAACCCATTCCAGGGTCTCACCACACCCATGGTGAAGAACTTCCTCCATGGTGAAGAACTCCTGCTCTTCCAGTATGAGTTGAAGACATTCTGTCATGCACAATAACCAAAAGCAGCACTCTTTAGGTTAGTAATTGGCAGGGATTCATTTCAGTTAACAGCTGGAGAACTGTTTTCACAAGAACCCCTTTATGTCATTGCTTGTCTTTCACCTGGGCATCTCTAAAGAAGAGGTAATCAGGAAGGGGGTAAATCCCACCCTCCTGTTAGGCCTGCATCACAAAGATTAAACCTGCCCCTTGGCAGCACAGTGATATGGAGGACAAACTTAAGGGTCCCTTCCAACCTAAAGACAGATAACTCAGATGTATGCCCCTGTACTCAGCACTGGTGAGGCCACACCTAGGTTCAGTGTTGGGGCCTTCACTCTGGGAAGGACATTGAGAGGCTGGAGCATGTCCAGAGAAGAGCAAGAAAGCTGGGGAAGGGTCTGGAGAACAAAACCACGGAGGAACAGCTGAGGGGCCTGGGATTGTTTAGTCTGGAGAAGAGGAGGCTGACAGGAGACCTCGTTGCTCTCTACAGCTCCCTGAGAGGAGGCTGGAGCCAGGCAAGAGTTGGTCTCTTCTCCCAAGGAACAAGTAATAGGACAAGAAGAAATGGCCTCAAGCTGCAGCAGGGGAGGTTTATGCTGCACAACAGAAGAAAATTCTTAATGGAAAGGGTTCTTGAGCACAGGCACAGGCTGCCCAGGGAGGTGGTTGAATCTCCATCCCCGGAGGTGTTTCACAGAGGCAGAGATGTGGTGCTGAGGGCCATGGGCTAGCACTGCCAGGGCAGAATCAGATAACAGTTGGACTTGATGGTTCTAAATGCCTTTTCCAACCCAAATGATCCATGATCAAAGGATTCTCACATTTACTCTTCTACTGTCATCAGACACTCAAACTTTGTTTGCTGAAAAGGAACTTGTGAGCAGGACAGACTACAGCTGTGCATGGAAGTAAAGACTGCATCTCTTACACCTAATGTGGCACCCACACCTGACATTGCTCACACAGAGCATCCTCAACCTCTTTAGTACTTCCATGACATTCGTCTCTACTTCAGCTCCCTTGAAGCCATCTGCAACCTGCCCACGAAGAGGGCACCTAGGTGACCTGTGTGTGCACTGAGGTGACATGCAGTCCTGTTAAACACCGCCTGACATCAGGAGCTGGGGATGGTCATAAATCAGAGGACTCCATTTCAGGACAGGGCAGAAGGTGAAGCTGCATTTGGAAATTAAAGCCCAGCAGAAAAATCTCACAGCTTTTAGAGCAGTGAAGGCAATGCCAGCAGCTCTGGCTGGCAGCAGCTGTGCTGATACAAATGAGCCCTCTCTGACACGCTTGGCTCTGAAGGAAATTCTGCTTTTGTAGCCCTCAGCCACGGTGCACAAAGCTACAATAAGTGGCTTCCTCCTGACGGGTCCTGCCAAGACCACAGGCCAAGCACAGCTCCTCCTTACTCCAGCATAATTTACTATGAAGCAAATAGAAGCGAGAAAATAATCTCTGTAAGAGTACATTCTTTGTTCTGATCATCAGCTGGTACCCTGCCTGGCCTGGGAACCACTCAGGGTTTAGCAACCTGAAGTGACTGATCTATGCTCACAGTACCTTGGTGGTGGCAGACAGCCTGTGATTTCCCCAGGTGTCAGAGCACAGGTTGACAAGAGTGACCTGCTTGAGGCCACACAAAGACTGCGGAGGAGCTGGGGTCACATCTTGCTTCCAGGGACAGTAGAAATTCCCCTGGTGACACACAGGTCCCACGGGGGTGAAGTGAACAGGAGCATAGATTGCTGACCCGAGGTCAGCTGGCTGCTGCTGCTGCCAAACCCAGCCTGAAGGCTGTGAGTGCTCACACATGCACCAGCAGCAGCAGAGCCACCAACTGACTTCACCAGAATGTAAGACAAGGCTGTGCTGACCAAACCTGGCATTCATCCAGGACCTGAAGGGGGCCTAATAAGAAAGCTGGGAAGGGGTTGTTAACAGGGACTTATAGTGATAGGAGGGGGAATGGGCTGGAGCTTGAGGAGGGCAGATTGAGACTGGAGATTAGGAAGAAATTCTTCCTTCCTAAAGTGGTGAGACACTGGAGGCTGTGGATGTCCTCTCCCTGGAGGTGCTGAAGGCCAGGCTGGATGAGGCCTTCAGCAACATGGGATAGTGACAGGTGTCCCTGCCCATAGCAGGAAGGTTGGAACTGAGTGATCTTTAGGGTCCCTTCCAACCTAAACCATTCTATGAATCTCCTTTTCCTTTTATTTTGCTGTATTTTTTCCCCTTGATTCGCCTCAACCCTTTCCCCCTCCTGCTTCTCTGGCCCTAAACCCTACATAGCAAGTCTTGCACATCCCCAGGATGCCATCTCTGCTGCATCCCTTCACCTGTCCTATAGCATAGGCAATAGCAACCTTTAGTTTGCAAGGCAGCTTGATGGGCTTCACACCAGGTGAAAAGGGCTAATTAGTCTTCTTTGGTGTGGCTAGAATCAGTCAGTAGTTGTACTTAATGATCTGGAAGGTCTTCGCCTACCTAAATGGCTGTATGAGTCTATAAATGTGGTGTGCTTCACTCTCCCTGATGGGGTTACTGAGGCTTCTTTGCTGGCATCTCTGTGCTTACAGGGGTTGCACTGTCAGTCACATAACCCAGCACCCACAGCGTAATGAGGAGTCACCCTGCACCCTTTAACCTGTGCTGCCTGAGAAACTGAGGTGAAGAAAATGCTTTTACAGCCTGTTGGTGAACGAGAAGCTCTGGCCTTTCGAGAGCCACCTTGCTTTGCCTCTCAGCCCGTTGCTGAGTGCAGCCTGCCACAGCTGGTGAGATGGGTGGTGCTAGGTCGGCACACTGGAAATGCAGGCAGGAAGGGCAGTGGCTGGGGATCTGAGTCCTGGCAGGCAGAGGAAATCCCCAAAGCTACATCCCTCAGAAACCACTCCTCAAGCCCCCCAGCTGGAAACTGATTCCCAGGCTGGCTTCCACGTGGGAATTAGCTGTCAGGGGTTAAAACACCCTAAAGAACTAAGAGGAGCTCACTAGATATTCAGAGAGAAGTCTTACTTCAAGTAAAAAGTTCAGCTCATCCTTCCAAATGGTGTGAAATGCTTACGGAGCAATCTTCTCCAGCTCCTCTGTCTGTATGAAATGTGAGTGGTTAGAACTCTGCTGGGAACACTGGTTTTGTGTAGGTTAGCTGAGCATGCTTTTAGAAAGTCATTCAGCAGCCTTTCTTACTCTTATAAACTGGCTTTAATCCTTAGCTAGAACAGCTCCTGCACCAAGCCTTCCTCTCCACCTATTTAATATATGCTGTGAGCTTTTTAGGGAGTTAAACTTTCTGTTCTAGAGCCATGCAGATCTACTCGACTGTGCCGTTTTGAGGCTAAGTGGAACACTTTGATGAGAAAAGGTAGATGATAGACTGTGAAAACAATGGTGATGCCTGCTTCACTCGTAGGTTTGCTGAGACGTATAAAAACAAAGACACATAGATAAGACAGTCTGTAAGAGTCTGTGTCTGTGTCTCTCCCTGGCTTCTGCCATGTTAACTGCTTCTGCTTGGATCTGTGTCACCCACCTAATCATTCTGCTTCTAACCTTCTTTGCCAATACTTCCAACTCACCTTGCACGTAAGGCAGGCTCTGGGATAAGAGAGGGGGCTGAAGAGAAGGTGGAAAGGTGGTTGGGAGCCCCTCCTGGGCACTCTGATTTCTGGGAGGGGTGTTTCTGTATTAACTCATATATTCCTCTATATAGCTGTAAGCAGTTGTAACGCATTGGAAACATCTGCTTGTACATTGTGCTAAGCTGTGACTGGAAAGCTTCATTCTTTAACTTTTAGCTGCCTGAGTCTAGTACAGGTGAGTTCTTCCTTTCTGGGGGGGTGTAACTCCCAAACCATCACATGGACACACACAGGGGAGTAATTTGCAGTCAAAGGGATTGACTGGCTGTGACGAAAACACCTCATGGCTTCCAGTCAGGGCAAGATGTGAGGGGCCTGTACCAAAAGGAAGGGGAAGTTTTTGGGGCGCAGAATGCCCTTGCCTTGTTGCAGAACTGCTTTGATTGGAAGATCACCCAGTCCAACCATCCTCTAACTTTACTGAGGCTGACCCATGGCCCTCAGCACCACATCTCTGCCGCTCTGCAACACCTCCAGGGTTCGACCACCTCCCCAGGCAGCCTGTGCCAGGCCTTTGAGAACCTTGCAGTGAAGAATTGTCTTCTGATGTCGACCTCAAAATTGCCTTGGTTGAGAAGGGGCAGAGCTGGCATTTACATGCCTCGTGAAGGCATAGCTTGGCCACAGGACTGCAGCTCTGACCCGGACTCTTCAGCTATTGCCAAGGGCCCAGGCCTGCTGCTGAAGGGCAAGCGGAGGGTTTGTTGTCCGACAGCATACGCTTAATGCCAGCGTGACCACCCACGCGTCTCACGGCTGGCTCTGGGTGTCCGATGGGCAGCACGCTGGAGAAAGACGAGACGGTTTCAGCGGTCAGGCCCAGTGCCGCGATGAGCTGCGGACAGCCCGCCCGACGCCACCAGCCAGGCCGGCACAGAAGGACCGGCGACAGCCCTGAGGCGAGAAGCCCTGTGCCAGGCAGAGCCTGCGGACGGCGGTGCTCGGCCGCAGCCCGAGCCGCGCTGCCCGCCTTCCCGGCAGGAGCTAGGGCCGAGTCTGCGGCTCGGGCTGCCACCAACGCCCCGTCCTCCGGAGATCCCGGCTGGAGTGCCCAGAGGGCGAGGGACAGCTTCCAGATCCACGAGCCCGCACCCCCCACCATGCTTCTCGGCTCACGCCCAGGGGCGCCTCAGGAGAGCGGCGGCAGCGGCGGCGGCCCGGGCGCGCCGGAGCGGCGGACAGGCGAGGGAGCAGGGCGGGGCGGAGCGGAGCGCACCGCCTCCAGCCCCTTCCCTCCGCCCGCCCCTCCCTCCGCCCCCGCCGCAGGCTCCGTCGGGGCTGGAGCGGCGGAGCAGCGCGGAAAGTTTGCGGAGCGGCCGGCGCCGAGGCCATGTGGCTGCTGTGGCTGTTGCTGGGCTCGGCGGGTGAGTGCGGGCGGTGGCGGCGCGGGGCTTTGCCCAGGAGCGAGGTGGGCGTGCTCCGCTCGGCGGAGGAGAGCACCGGGGCCTCCCGCTTCCCCCCGCCTCCCCACGGCGGCTTGGTGCGGGCTGGGCCGGGGGCCGTCGCCAGCCTCGCCTCCTCTCCCCTCCCCCTGGTGGGCCCTGTTCCGGGGCACCGCCTGCCCCGCCGCTTGCTGGGCGGGCCGTGCCGAGCCGTGCCGTGCCGGGCCGCTAGCGGCGGAGGCGAACTCGCTCTCTGTTCCCCTCTCCCCCTCCCTTCAGGGCGTGTTCAGGGTGGGCGCGGCGCCCGGGGTGTGTGCGGCCGGCGTGAGACGAGACCCCGGGGGGCTTGGCGGGACCGGAACTTGCGGGAAGGCGCCAGGGTGGCTGTTGGGGTCGGTCGTCCCTGGGCGTCGAAATCACCGCCGGGTCGAAGGGACCATGGCGCCGCTGGTGCAGCCCGGGCCTGGCCCACCCGCGCCCCTTTCTCCCTGCCGAGGCCTTGCCGGAGCGGAGCAGGCAGGGGTCCGAGCCCTGCATGGCTTCCCCTGAGGTGCTGAGGGGGCGTCTCCTGCTCTTGATTCACACTCCTCGGTGTGGAAAGCCCTCCCGCCGTCGGCAGAGCCGGCGAGCCGCTGCCGTTCGTGCAGCTCTGCGGCAGGTGTGAATTACTCCTGCGAGGCGGTCGTGCCGGGCGCCGCTGCAGGCAGTGTGCGGAGCCCGCTGCGGTGCCCCCCGAGCCGCTGAGGTGGTGCCACGCAGTGGGTACGGCGCCGGTTATCAAAGCACCTGCTTTTTCTCAAAGAGGACTTGTCGAAGAAGAACTGATAAGTTTCACAGCTTCCATGATGAAAGTTTGTGTCAGTGGGTAGGAAGGTGAAGAGCAGTAGGATTTGAAGTGCTGTGAAACTGCCTGAGTGCAAACTTCAGCTGCCACAGCCGTGAGTCTTGTGTAGGTTTGGATGCCTTTGCAAAACTATTTTAAGAGCTCCTTTTTTTTCTGGAACGCTTCAAGCAAAGCTCAGGTTAATTATCACTTGTGTTGACTTCTTCCTTATTCATTTCCATTTTACTGCAGTAACGTTGCCCAGGTTCTACCTGGTTATTCAGAGCAAGGTGTACGTTTCCATGTGCTGAATGTGTTTGTTTGCAGTACCACTCTCAGATGAAACACGGAGGGTTCCGTGCTGCAGGATACTCATCTTGACACAGAAAGGTTTCCCAGGCTCCCACGGCCTCTGCTTCTGCTCCACCCTGGCCTGGCAGCAGTGACCAGCAAGTGCTGTTTCTCCTGGGGACCTTAGTGCTTGGGCTGGCTGACTGCACACTGCCCTGCTTGCAGAAGGGCTGCCCTGTGGTTATTTAGCCAGAGGTTCTGTGTTTGGGGCAGATCCAAAGAGTGTTCTGTGACACTACTTTCAGATGTGTCTGCTCTTCTCAGGTATGGGGTCTTTGGGAATTTGGTTTTTTAATGTTTCCTCTTGAGTATTTTGGCACCCTGCAAACTTCCCGCAGGGAGAATTAGTTTGTCTCTCTCTGGCCTTTGCTCTGTTTTGAATTTGAGTTCTGCTAACTCCTGCAAGCACTTGTTTTCTTCTTGAGTCTTTTTTGGGTACAGATGGGAAACTCTGAAACTCTGAGGATCAGTTTCAGTGAACAGAAGATAAACACTGTGTAGCATCTCTGTCTAAACAGTTGTTCTGTCAGCCTGCAGAGGTAACTGTTGCCTTCGATTGTGTCTGAAGATTTGCAAGGCAAAGTTTGATGTTTTGTTTGCATCTTTATTCGTAACATTTAGAGTTGGATCAAATAGTGGGTTTGATCCTGAAAGGCCTTAACTGCATGGGAAAGGTTTTATCTGCGTCTGAGTTGGGCCAAACCCAGGCACAAATTCAGGCTGAGTACAGAGTGGGTTGAGAGCAGCCCTGAAGAAAGAGACTTGGGGGTGTTGGGTGCTGAGCAGCTCCCCAGGGGCCAGCAGTGCCCTCATGCAGCCCAGAAGACAACTGTGTGCTGGGCTGCAGCCAGAGGAGTGTGGGCAGCAGGGCAAGAGAGGGGATTGCACCCCTTGGCTCTGCTCTGATCAGACCTCATCTCTAGTCCTGCCTCCAGGTCTGGTGTCCCCAGAAGAAGGACACATTGCTGCTGGAGAGAGTCCAGAGGAGGCCATAAAGATGGTCCAAGGGCTGGAGCAGCTCTGCTGTGAGGACAGGCTAAGGGAGCTGGGGGTGTTCAGCCTGGAGAAGAGAATGCTCCAGGGGGACCTCAGAGCAGCCTTCCAGTACCTGAAGAGATCCTGCAGGAAGGCTGCAGAGGGACTTTCCCTGAGGGTATCTAGAGACAGGACAAAGGGGAATGGTTTGAAGCTTATACAGAGCAGGGTTAGACTGGAGATGTGGAAGTTCTTCAGTAGGAGGGTGGAGAGACTGGCACAGGCTGCCCAGGGAGGCTGTGGCTGTCTCCTGCCTGGGGGTGTTGAAGGCCAGGGTGGATGAGGCCTTGAGCAGCTGAGTCTTGTTGAGAGCTGTCCCTGCCCATGGCAAGAGGTTGGAGCAGATGAGCTCTGAGGTCCCTTCCAGCCTGAGCCATGCTGTGATCTTGTGACAGACAGTGTGAACTTAACACTAGACTGGCTTGATTTCACTCTACCATTGAAGCTGAGAGTGGATCAATAAGGAACTGTGGCTCTGAACTGTTAACCTGTGTTCCCTGCACAGGAGCTCCCTGCTTCCCTGAAGGCTTCCCTTTTGCAGTCCCCACCTCATTTCAAGTCTCATCAGGCTCTGGGGTGCGTGCACACACATGCACACTTGGTCTCTTTCATCTCTCACTGCTCTTGGCAATGTAAGCAGGTTGTGCTTGCCTCTAATCCAGTGCTGCTGCCCTGTTTGTGGTGGGCTCTGACCCAGTTCCCAGTGCTTTACTCTGGCCGTCCAGCAGTTTCTGGATGTGAGTTAGGTTCTGCAAGGATTCCAGTTAGCAGCTGAGGCTGTAGTAACGTGATGGAGTTATGCTGATGTGGAAGAAGGTTTGTCAGTTAGAAAAGGGGGCTGAATGTTTATCTGCTTCCACAGTTTGTTGTACTTGAGCAATGCAAGATGAGCTGTGCACTGCTGCAGGGCATTGAGGCAAGGATTGCTTCAGAGCTCTGCAGACACCTGAAGCACTGAAATGTCAACAGGCTCTGAAAGGAAAAGAAGCTCTCTGTCATCCTGACGACTGTGCTGTCTCTTTGAGACAAAATGGTGGGTTTTTTATTGAAAGAAACCTAAATCTAATGAATATGTTTTGAACAGGTTAGAGAGAAGGTGAGAAATGATGGCAGGACTCACAAATACTTAGCTAAACAAACTGCTTTTTAAAAGCATGATTACAGAGAGCAGAGAAGGGGGATTGCTTTTTTCCCCTGACAGCAACAAACCCTTCCCATTCCAGCTGTGAAATAGATTTTCAGATTGTCAGTCGTTGACTGTCTGGAGAGTTGAAATGTGGTGCCCAGCTGGAATTCCAGAGTCTGGTCCCTGTGATGTCACAGTTCAATGTGAGGACCTTTCAGATGTGTAAACCAAATACTGACTGTACATGACAGATCTCTTAAAATATACAAAGAGAACCACAGAATTGTTCCATGTGGAAAAGACCTTTAGGATCACCAAGACCAATTGTCATCTAACTCTGTCAAGTCTGGTGCTGACCCATGGCCCTCAGCACCACATCTCTGCCTCTTTGAAACACCTCTGGGGATGGGGATTCAACCACCTCTATGGGCAGCTTGTGCCAGGCTTAGAGAACCCTTTCAGTGAAGAAGTTTCTTGTGATGTTCAACTTAAACTTTCCCTGGGGTAACCTAAGGCCATTTCCTCCTGTCACTTGTTCCTTTGGAGAAGAGACCGACCCTTGCCTGGCTCCATCTTCCTTGGAGGGAGTTGTAGAGATTGGGAAGGTCTCCTTTCAACTTTATTTTCTCCAGACTAAACATCCCCATCTCCCTCAGCTGCTTCTCGCCAGCCCAGTTCTCCAGACCCCTTCCAAGCTTTGTTGCCCTTCTCTGGACATGCTCCAGCCCCTTGATGTCACAGAATCATAGAATTGTGAGGGCTGGAAGGGACCTCAAGGATCATTTATCTCCAGTCCCCCTGAGGGCTGGTCAGGGGCAAGGACAGGCTCTGCTCACTTGCTCCCTGTGACAGGACAAGGAGCAATGGATGTAAGCTTCAGCACAGGAGGTTCCACCTCAGCACAAGGGAGAACTACTTTACTGTAAGGATCACAGAGCACTGGAACAGGCTCCTGAGAGACGTTGTGGAGTCTCCTTCCCTGGAGAATTTCAAGGCCTGTCTGGATGCCTTCCTTTGTGACTTGAGCTAGGTTATGGTCCTGCTCTGGTAGGGAGGTTGGACTAGATGGTCTCTTTGGATCCCTTACAACCTCTGACATCCTGTGATCCTGGTACACAGGGATGTGAACAGCTGTGAGTGCCAATAGGAGAAACAGAGTCCTTAGGCATAGACTCACTGAATGGCTTGGACTGGAAGGCGCCCTTCAGGGTCATCAAGTGCAACATCCCTGCAGTCAGCAGGAACAGAAAGTCACAGTAAGAGTGAGACAGCTCCTTCCTAGTTGAACTCGTAGCTTTGCCTCTGAGGTACGTAAGGGCAGTTCAAGGTTGGTAAATGGGTGATTACTCTGAATCTTTGTCAATCTAAGCTGTAGCTGGCTTTCCTCCAGAAGAGCTGACCTTACTTTGAGTGTGTGTGGATAGAGTTGAGTTGTGAGTGCACTCTTGCAGCCCACAGTCAGCCCTGTCCTCGCAGAACACAAGCCCGGATGCCGCTGGCTTCCGTGATGCTGGTGTTGGTCACATCTCGTAATGGAGTGCTGGCTGAATTTCAGATGCCTGACTGTGAGGGCAGTGTGAGCCTGGGTGGAGCTACAGGCAGGACTGTACAAACCCCAGCTGCTGTCAGCTTCTACATGGGCTGTTCCCATTGCATCGAGCCGAGGTGCTGCGTGTTCAGCTTGCTCTTCGTGAAGTGACATGGAGTGGGAGGAAGGAGAGATTTGGAGTGCCCCACAACACCCATCTGCAGCACTGTGGCCAATCCTGGTGCCCCCAGCACAAGAAGGACCTGGAGCTGCTGGAGAGGGTCCAAGGAGGTCAAGAAGATGATCAGAGGGCTGGAGAACTTCCCTTGTGGGGACAGGCTGAGAGAGTTGGGGCTGTTCAGCCTGGAGAAAAGAAGGGTCCAAGGAGACCTTGGAGCAGCATTTCAGTACCTGATGGGGCTCCGGGAGAGCTGGGAAGGGACTTGAGACAAGGGCTGGGAGTGTCAAAACAAGGATCAATGGCTTTGAGCTGGGAGAGGGGAGACTGAGACTTGAGACAAGGGAGAAACTCTTTAGAGTGAGGCTGGGAAGACATTGGCACAGGTTGTCCAGGGAGGTTGTCCCCTCCCTCCCTGGAGGTTGGCAGGCCAGGTTGGATGAGGCTTTGAACAAGCTGAGATGGTGGGAGGTGTCCTTGCCCATGGCAGGAGGTTGGAACTGGATGGTCTTGAAGGTCTCTTCCAACCCAGTGCATTCGGTGAATCTCTGAATAGCTTCAGTGACCTTATTCCATCTTTCAGTTAATGACTGTGGTTCACTTGTATGTCCCTTGAGGCTAAGAGCACAAGAGCCCTTTGCCTTCCTCCTTCCAGTTTCCATGAAGTGTAGAAGCAATGCTTTGCACCACAGTTTCCTGTCTGCACTGCAGATGGAGGTGCTTTTGTGATGTCTGTCCTTTGGAACAACTGGGATACTGGTAGGCATTCCGTGGAGAACGCTTGATTCACAGTTTTTGGACGTGGGCTCTTCTAAGGTAATGCCTGAAATGTTTGTCGCTTAGCTCCCTTGAGAACCCACCCAAAGGCAGCAAGTCCTTGGTGACATTGGTTTGCACCTCTTCATCACTCTCCCTTTTCAGATCCAGGCTAGAAAGCTTTTACTATTCTTATGCAAAACTGCTGGTCAGTGAGAGCAAAACTGCCCCAGCTTCTCCTCCTGCAGCAGTACTGATAACTTTCAAGCTTTCAAAGTGAAAGGCTCTCTACTTACTAATGGCTTCTACATGAGTTAGAGTTCAGTGTCTAATGAGATTGGGTACCCTTAAAACTTCTAATGGGATCTTTGAACATCTGCCAATGGCTATAGAGGTTTTCTGATGAATTGTTTTAATGGAGCTTTGCCTTGCTATTTGGTTAAGGGTCCTCAGGGTAGCCTCAGGCTGCTTACTTTCCAATTTGCCTGTGTTATCTGTAGATAAATGTCCACCTTATTGGAGCCTAATGGCCAATTAGCTGAGTCAAATGAAACCTGAAAATACAAAAAGCAGTTCTGAGCACTGGCAGGGTATTCTTGCCCTAAGGGAGGCTGAATCCAGCGCTGCTGGCGACCACTGCTCCTTTCCTTGGCCAGTGAGGCACAGCTGAGCCGGATCTTTCCTGCACTCCTGCTGCTTCCTTTGACTGCTCAACAAGAGGGGCAAAACGATGCAGCCTACTTCTGCAAACACTTCCCCATTCAAGAAGCCATCAATGTAGCTTCCTTTGGGGCTGTATGAAAGAGAGCCCTGTCAGCTGTGTCACATGCAGGCCACCTGACTTAGACCTCTCCAACACTTGGTGCTTCTTTCTGCCTTGGACAGAAGCGTGTCTGCTGTGAGGGACCTCGCAGCCACTCATGGCACCTTTCCCAGGCAGGCCCTTGGTGGTGGTGGGATGAGTTGGGGTGTTAGCAAACATGACCCTTCTGAGCTGCTTCCCATGTCCTGTGAGGAAATAGTGGGCTGCATCCAAAGCAGTGTGGTCAGAGATGGAGAGTGGGGAGGGATCCTGCCCCTCTGCTCTGCTGAGACATCACCTGCAGGGCTGTGTCCAGCTCTCGAGCCCTCCACACAGGAAGGACATGGAGAAGGCCACAAAGATGATCAGAAGGCTGGAGCAGCTCTGCTAGGAGGAGAAGCTGAGGCAGTTGGGGGTGTTCAGTCTGGAGGAGAGAAGGCTCCAGGCAGACCTAAGAGCAGCCTGCCAGGGCCTGAAGGGGCTACAAGAAGGCTGCAGAGGGACTGTTTGCAAAGGCCTGCAGGGACAGGACAAGGGCAATGGTTTGAGATGAGAGCAGAGCAGATTGAGATTGGATGTGAGGAACAAGTTCTGCACCAGGAGGGTGCTGGGACACTGCAACAGGTTGTCTAGGGAGAAAGTTGAGGCCCCATGCCTGGAGGTGTTCAGGGTGAGGCTGCCCAAGGCTGTGAGGAAGCTGCTGTAGTGGAGGATGTTCCTGCTGGGTGCAAGGGGGGGTTGGACTGGATGCCCTTTGGAGGTCCCTTCCAGCCCAAACCATTCTATGACTATGAAAATAAACTTGGCATAGATTTAGTAAACATTCCAGTGCTGTTTACTTTAGTTTGGAAGGACTCTGGCCTGTTGTTATGGAAAAAGCTGTGCTATCCAAGGGCTGGAACAACTGTTTTGGTTAGTGAAAAGTTGGAGCTCAGCTGTCAGAACTAAACCCTAGCATTAGCAGCTGTCCCCAGAGCTGCTCGTTGCATGTTTTCGGGCCTACCTTGAAGTACACAAATTCACCATCTGCTTTTAAAGAAGCTTCCTGAATTGTTCAGTAGAAAGGTGGTGAGACTCTGGCACAGGCTGCCCAGGGAGGCTGTGGCTGCCTCCTGCTTGGGAGTGTTGAAGGCCAGGCTGGGTGATGCCTTGAGCAGCTGAGTCTAGTTGAGAGGTGTCCCTGCCCATGGCAAGAGGTTGAAGCAGAGGAGCTCTGAGGTGTCTTCCAAGCTGAGCCCTTCTAGGAAAGGAGAGGCAGTTAATCTGTGTACCCCTATGCCCCTTGTGTCTCTAGGCTCAGGGAGTCCCTTATCTCTATAAAGTCTGTGTGAACTGGGTCCAGGTGGTGGCTGAGCAGGCTGCCATTTGGGAAACTGGAGTTTTGTCTGTTCCAGGGCAGCCCTACCTGTGTTTGAATTGGAGTGACTCAATTTTGGTGCTGAGCTGCGCACCTGCTCAGAAGGATTTTTGGTTGTAGCTTTGCCTGTTTACTGTCGAGGAATTAATGGTTCCAGATCCATTTGCAGGCTTTCATATTCATACTTGGCATTTGTTGTGCTGCTGCTTAAAAAGCAGCTGCTATACTTGTAAGAGTCCTGATCAGTTGTAGATCTTCAGGTAGCCATCTCAATAGCGTCTGAGCAGCAGAGCAACATAACTTAGGGATGCTGCAGCACTCTCCTGGGATAGGAGAGCACTAGTCATCAGCAGCAGAGAAGGGAACCCAAAGCCAAGGAACGCAGTGAGACATCTGTGGCAGGGCTGAATACTGTTTCAGGTCTTCTCCAGTGCCCCCAGAAGGCTGCCCTCTCCCGAGGGATGCTGCCGCGGGCTGGGCTGTGGCTCTTGCTGCTCCCAGTGCCCACGGAGCAGATGGCATGCCAGTGCTGAACCAGGCTGCTCTGTGACGTGAGGGCCTGCTGGGTCCTTCCAGTTGGCTGACACAGGGCTGCCAGTTCAGAGAGCTGAATCTGTTCCTGCCTTAGCTCTAGCAGCTGCTGTCGGGACGGAAGCTCTGGGAGTGTGAGATGGATGTTAGAATCTCAGTGGTCTTTTCCAACCTCAATGCCTCTCTGATCATCAAGTCCAGTTGTCAAACTAGAATTGTGGCCACTGAACCCCAAGTGCCATGTCTGCTCAGTTCTTTAACTCCTCCAGGGGTGGGGACTCTGCCTTTCTTTGGGCAAGACACAAGAGCATAAGCACCTGTGGGTACCTGTTTATCACTTTGGGAGGGACATAATGGCTCAAGCCTTTGATTTCCCCCACCAGCAGAAGGGTGGGGCAAGCCAGGACACGTTTTAGGCCTATGAGCCTTCCAGGACAGATGGGATTGCTGCAATCAGTGAATTCTGCACAGGGACTGTGCCTCTCTGCAGTGGGAATGTGTTACATGTGAGTAGAGCAGGACACAAATCAAGGGGATATCTGATGGTGCGCAAATAGCGCTCGGATAACCTCCTGGAGATAGCAGTGACCCTTGACAGTGCCCAACAGCAGACAGATCATCTGCTCTCTGCTTTGTGCCTCACTTCAAGTGGAAGTGCTGCTTGCCCACCCCGAATTTGGCAGATGCTGGGGAGTGCTGGGTTCCCACAGTGGCTGGTGATACTCATCCACTCTCTGCTCACTGCTGCAGCTGATTGCTGACTGCTTGGGTAAGTAGGATGCGGTAAGTAGGATGCCAAGAAATGGAAGGTTTCCACTGCCAGTGGCCCCTGCACTACTTTGCCAGTATTCCATGGCTGAGTTGTCCACATGCCTTTTTTTCTTCATCCGAGGCTGCTCTGTCCTAGGGCTGCACTGAACCTGGTGGAGTTTACAGACAGGCTGGGCCAAATGGTGTCTAATGGGGCTGTACCTTTTGTTCTGCATCAGCAGCGTGTCTGAGGGACAGGCTGGGGATGGAAGGCTCAGCCCTGCATGTGATTGCCTGTGCCTTCTGTTTCTCTTGCTTGCTCAAAGAGACTTCTCCTGGGCTTAGAGATGGCTGAGATCCTAAAGAGGCCACAAGAAGGCTGCAGAGGGACTGTTTGCAAAGGCCTGCAGGGAGTGGAACATGGCCTTATGAGGAGAGACTGGGGGACCTGGAGCTTTTTAGTTTGGAGAAGAGAAGACTGAGGGAGGATTTAATAAATGTTTATCAATATCTGAGGGCTGGGGGTCAGGAGTGAGGGACAGGCTCTGCTCACTGCTCCCTGGGATAGGACAAAGAGCAGTGGATGTAAGCTGCAGTACAGGAGGTTGCAGCTCAACACAAGGGGGAACTTCTGTACTGTAAGGGTCACAGAGCACTGGCACAGACTCCCCAGAGAGGTTGTGGAGTCCCCTTCCCTGGAGACTTTCCAGGCCTGTCTGGATGTATTCCTCTGTGACCTGAGCTGGGGTATGGTCCTGCTCTGGTAGGGAGATTGGACCTGATGATCCCTTTGGGTCCCTTCCATCCTCTGATATCTTGTGATCCTGTGACAAGTTGAGGGCAATGGTTTGAGATGAGAGCAGAGCAGATTGAAATTCAATGTGAGGAACAAATTCTGCATCTGGAGGGTGCTGGAACCCTGCACCAGGTTGCCCAATTTGGTAGTTGATGCCTCATGCCTGGATGTGTTCAAGGTGAGACTGGCCAAGGCCTTGAGCAACCTGTTGTAGTGGAGGATGTCCCTGCTGAGTGCAGGGGGGTTGGACTGGATGCCCTTTGGAGGTCCCCTCCAAGTCAAACCATTCTGTGGGTCTGTGCTGTGATTCCTTCTTGCTGCTGCCCAAATAGCTTAAAGGTCTGCTGCTGCTGGCTGTGAGCTGGCTGAGAAGGCTGTTCCAGCTGTCCCTTTTGTATGGCTACCTTGAGTTGTGTGAGCTCTTGCTGATGGTTCTCCCCCAGAATGGGAATAGTCACTTGTGGAGTGGCTGGCAGTTGGAAATCTGTTTTGCTTTCCTTATGTCTGGAATGTGCTTTAAGTGGTACCATCAGGTGTGAGGACTTGGAGTGCTGCAGGGTCTCCTGCTGATGTTCCCTGGTTGCAAAAACAAGTGCCCCCAGGCTCCTTGAGTGGAGCCAGCCAGCAGGTTGAACACCAGAGAGGAAACTGTACAGTAGATGTCCTGGGAAATACGTGGTGCTTGTTTCTCTTAGCCACAGGGCAGCCTCTGCTCTGTGGGAGATGGGGACTGAAATCCAAATGAGGTGGCAGGACAGTGCCACAAGCCTGGCACAGTGGGCATGGAGAAGCCAGGAAGGACTTTAATCTATCCCCTAGGGCTTTCAGCCATGTCACTGGATGGAGATCTAAAGGGCCAGTAGAGCTGCAAGCATAGTATTTGCTAAGCACTTCTGTGGAGGTGAGGACATTGTCTTCACCCTGCAGAATGCAAACTGCTGAACACTTCTGCAGGGTTTGGCTGTGTGAAGGGTTTTGAGAGGCTGTGCCACATCCCCCCCAGTCAGCACATGGAGAACCACAGAAACATTGAGATTGGAAAAGGCCTTTATGGTTTTTGAGTCCCACCAGAACCCCACTACCATGGCCACTAAGCTATGTCCTAAAGCTCCACATCTACAGCTTCCTGAACAGCTCCGGGGTGAGGACTCCACCACCTGCCTGAGCAGCCTGTTCCAGGCCCTCAAGACTTTTGCCAAAGAAGATTTTTCCTGATGTCCAACCCAACCCTCCCCTGGCACAGTTTCAACCCATTGCATGTTGTCTTGCTGCTGGGTACTTGGGAGAAGAGGCCAACCCCAGCCTCACTCCAGCCTCCTCTCAGAGAGCTGTAGGGAGCAATGAAGTCTCCCCTCAGCCTTCTCCAGAGTAAACAACCCCAGCACCAAGTCCATTGGAGGGTGTCCTTCATCTGAGTCTGTTCCACCATGGAGACATTTCAGCAGCCATGTGATGTTTTTGGGTGCAGTGGGTTTTTGTTGTGTGTTTTTTGGTTGGGTTTGGGTTTTTTTGGAGGGGAGCTTTTTTTGGATTTGATTATTTTGAGTTTGGTTTGTTTTTTTTTCCTTCCTTTCTATTTTTTCTGTAAACATCCATAGTTCCTAAAAGGATTCAGTTCTATCCTAAACAGATCAACAAGAATTTTAGTACTATTTTAATACATTCTTGAAACTGTGTCCAGATTCTTCTTTTCTGTTAGTGAATTTATCCTAGAGTGCTTTGTGTTGGAAGGGACCTCCAAAGGGCATCCTGTCCAACGCCCCTGCACTCAGCAGGAACATCCTCCACTAGAGCAGCTTCCTCACAGCCATGGCCAGCCTCACCTTGAACAGCTCCAGGCATGGGGCCTCAGCCACCTCCCTGGGCAGCCTGTTGCAGAGTTCCAGCACCCTCCTGGTGCAGAACTTGTTCCTCACATCCAATCTCAATCTGCTCTGCTCTCATTTCAAACCAAATCACTTGTCCTGTCCCTGGAGGCCTCTGCAAACAGTCTCTCTGCAGCCTTCTTGTAGCCCCTTCAGGTCCTGGCAGGCTGCTCTTAGCTCTGCCTGAAGCCTTCTCTGCTCCAGGCTGAACACCCCCAGCTCCCTCAGCCTGTCCTCTTAGCAGAGCTGCTCCAACCCCTGATCATCTTTGTGGCCTCCTCTGGACTCTCTCCATCAGGTTCATGTCCTTTTTGTGTTGAGGGCTCCAGAGCTGAACACAGCCCTGCAGGTGATGTCTCAGCAGAGCAGAGAGGTAGGATCCCCTTTCTCCATCTCTGGTCATGCTGCTTTGGATGCAGCCCATGCTGCCACTTGCCTTCTGTGCTGCAAGCTCACACTCTCTGCTCCTGTCTGGCTTCTCCCCCACCAGCATCTCCAGGTCCTTTTCTGCAGAGCTGCTCCAGGCTGCTTTCATCAGACATCAGAAGTTTTTCTCCTTTAAGATATCTCTTCCTCTGTGTTTTTTCCCATGGTCTTCATTCTTCATCTGACCATGCAGCTTGTGTTAAGGTTCCACCTGCCTGGGGCCCCGTCTGTGCACACAGCACTGCTCTGGACTGGTACAATGAGGACGAGAAGCAGGTGAGGTGACACTGACCTGCTGTGCAAGAGCCAGGCTGTGGCTGCAGCATCATCCCTGCCATGGCTCTTCCAGCAGCCTGTTTCCTATTGACAAAATGCAAATGCCAGTTGTTGTTCTGGTCTTGAATTGCCTGCAGAAAGCAGCAGCAGTGGCAGCCATGCAGCACTCCCTGAGTCACTTCATCCTCTGTACCTAGTTCTATTATTACTGTGTAAAGCACATCAGAGGGCTGGGGTTGAATGGAAGCTATAAGCAGGCTGTAGGCAGGTGGCTGTAAAAGCTGTTATTTTTCACTTGAAGTGATTATTTTCTAGAGCTCTGGTAGTGATGCTGAAAGTTGCTGACTTCAGATGAACAGCGAGCTGTATACATCTGTCATTCTTAAGCCCCATCCTCTGCCCTTGCCTACCTCTCTTTCAGACTTGTCTCATGGTGGTTGTATGAGCAGAGCCACAGGAGAAGGGCAAGTTCACACAGTCTTTTAGAGGAGAAGCCTCTCAGATCTCAAGTAATAGCACAATGTCTTCAAACACACCCAGGGTGTGACGTTTCATGAGGTTTGTGTCCTGTGATGTCTCACCACTGAGTTGGACCTGTCTGTATCGCACCTTGGGCTGCGTCCGTAGCAGCGTGGGCAGACGTGGAGAGAGGGGATTCTGCTCCTCTGCTCTGCTGATAAGAGAGGGGGACAGGAAAGGTACTCATGGCCAACATCCACCCAGCAATGAGATTTCCAAGTGGGATCTTATCTACTTTCTTCAACAGGAAGAAGTCTGAGCACTGCTGTCACAGTGTTTTTGTGCAAGAGCACGACAGACTGTGATTGTCTTTCTTTACTCTTCTCCTAAGGAAAAAGAGCAGTGATATAGTAAGGCTCTCACTGAATTGGAAGTGAAAATACAGAAAGGTTGTATTTAAAGGTGTGCAGGAAAAGATACAGGATACCTGAATCCTTAACACCTAATACAGGTACAGGATACGTTGAGAATTACCCCAAAACCTTCCCTCCAAGCAAACCAAAGCCACCAAAACCCAAAAAACCCAATGCTCACTTTCTTCCATCCCCCATTGTCTCCCATCAGGCCCAAGCAGGCCAGATTGACTGCAGCCCATGGCTTTTAAGGCCACAGCCTACAAGGTGTGCTTGCATAGTTACTCAGATAGGGATCTCTCTGGAGAGGTAGGGAGAAAAGAGAACAACTTGACCTTGCTGGTGACTTTTAATGTGTTTGCAGGATGATGGGATAGTATAACAAAACTGCAGTATCCAGGGGTGACCAGTTCATCCCCTGGCATGGATCTTGGTCTCTGTAGGGTTTTTTTTAGGGAGTCTGGGAACCCCTCGAGCCATGGCCTGTTGGTGGGGAGGGAAGAAAAGAATACAGCTTGCCTTTAGCTCTGCAGCCCGCAGCACAGGAAGGACATGGACCTGATGGAGAAGGTCCAGAGGAGGCCGCAAGGATGATCAGGGGGCTGGAGCAGCTCTGCTAGGAGGACAGGCTGAAGGAGCTGGGGGTGTTCAGTCTGGAGAAGAGAAGGCTCCAGGCAGACCTAAGAGCAGCCTGCTGGGACCCAAAGGGGCTACAAGAAGGCTGCAGAGGGACTGTTTGCAAAGGCCTGCAGGGACAGGACAAGGGCAATGGTTTGAGATGAGAGCAGAGCAGATTGAGATTGGATGTGAGGAACAAGTTCTGCACCAGGAGGGTGCTGGGACACTGCAACAGGTTGTCCAGGGAGAAAGTTGAGGCCCCATGCCTGGAGGTGTTCAGGGTGAGGCTGCCCAAGGCTGTGAGGAAGCTGCTCTAGTGGAGGATGTCCCTGCTGGGTGCAGAGGGGTTGGACTGGATGCCCTTTGGAGGTCCCTTCCAGCCCAATGTAGTCTATGATTATTCAACGAGATAAGCTAAAGCCTGGACACTGCTGCCAGCTTCACCCCCAGCAGACATCACTTCGTCTGCCTAAGCTGCTTGTCTGTAGTTCCTTCCTCAAGCAGCAAAGCAAAGTTTGCATGAGCAGCGATTGTCTTGGCACTGCTCTCGCTTGTCCCTAGCAGCAGAAGCCGCAGAGCCAGCCGTGTCATTCTGTGGCCCAGCCCGCGTGGAGGTGGTGAGGGCTGATGAAGGCTGCTGTCCCGCAGGGATGCCTTGGCCCTGCCTGCCCGCTGGCAGGGGGTGCCAGAGACGAGGCGCAGGGCTCTGGCAGCGTGCGGCAGCGGGGCACAGACAGCAGAACAGGAGGAGCTAACAAAACCCTTCTGAGGAGATCAGGAGAGTTAAGATCTGCACCTGGAGCCTACTGCCTGTGTGGGTACAGCACATCGGAAGGGGAGAGCAAGCTGTGGTGTTGGTAACAAGGGGACAGCCTGGGCTCTGTGCCTGCATGAAAAGGCCACACCTCGGAAGGAGCCAGCAAAACACAGCTGGAACGCGAGGCTCTGCAGAGGGACCAAGTCCAAGAAGGGCCAGGATGCAGGTTAAAGGAACAAAGCAAAACAGCAACAATGTCCTGAACAATAAAGAAAAACCTGCTAACCTCTCGCTCCACAGCTCTGAGCTGATTCCCAAGTGTGAGGAGATTGCTGACAGATAACCATGATTTTAATCTGGACAGAACCAGGCATGTCTGCAGACTTCCCTACCCTGGGAAGGCAGCTCTGCTCCTGCTTTGAAGTCTTGCCCTAGGAAGAGAAAACAAGACCTCTCTCCTGAGACTGCTAAAAAAAAGCCTGGAAGAGGAACAGGAATGTTTTTCCAAACAATACACTGCAGCAACAGTTAAAATTAGGAGACGAATTAGCAGAAGACAATCAGAGTCTGGGGTGGGCAACAGTTCAGGAGGATCAGAGCAGCTGTGCTGGTGGTAGTGAAAGCACACAGGCAGTGGAGGTGGGATCCTGCTCAGCAGAAGCACTGCCTGGAAATGATAACAGTCTCCTCAAACTGGAAGGCAAACCCAAAGAAGAGGTCAGAGTGAGGCTGCAGGGCAGACAGACCCGAAGAGCCCCTGAGCTGGGTGGTGAAACATGCTGCAGAGCAGACTCTGAACACCTCTGAGTTTTCAAGTGGAAAGGGAACTGGTTCCCCTCCAGCCACAGTGACAGAGCATGCACAGAGCACAGCTGCAGAAAAGACAACTTCAACAAGCCTTGAGGTGAAGGCTCCCCAGGTTGGGTTACAGTCAGCCAGTTTTCTGCCCCGCAGTACTGAAAACATGACAAGCCACAGCCCAGCCTTTAGACCAGTTAGGCCTTCACACCTCTGAGTATTTTGGAGGTCACTGTTCATCATGGAATGGATTGGGCTGGAAGGGCCCTCCAGAGGTCATCCACTCCAACCCCCCTGCACCCAGCAGGGACATCCTCCACTGCAGCAGCTTGCTCACAGCCTTGGCCAGCCTCACTCTGAACACCTCCAGGCATGGGGCCTCAACCACCTCCCTGGGCAGCCTGTTACAGTGTCCCAGCACCCTCCTGGTTCAGAACTTGTTCCTCACATCCAATCTCAATCTGCTCTGCTCTCATTTCAAACCATTGCCCTTGTCCTGTCCCTGCAGGCCTTTGCAAACAGTCCCTCTGCAGCCTTCTTGTAGCCCCTTCAGGTCCTAGCAGGCTGCTCTTAGGTCTGCCTGGAGCCTTCTCTTCTCCAGACTGAACACTCCCAGCTCCTTCAGCCTGTCCTCCTAGCAGAGCTGCTCCAGCCCCCTAATCATCTTTGTGGCCTCTGCACCCTCTTCATCAGGTCCATGTCCTTGCTGTGCTGAGGGCTCCAGAGCTGGAGGAAAGCTGTATTTCTTTTCTTCCTTCACTGTCAATGGGCCATGCAAAATAGTGCTCAGACTTCTTCCAACTGAATAAGGTAGATAAGATTCCACTTGGGAATCTTATTGCTGAGTGGATGTTAGCCATGAGTACATTTCTTTCCCCTCTCTTATCAGCAGAATAAGCAGTGAGATGAGGCTGGTGGAGGAAGGGTTTCAGCCCTAGGAGCTGTTGTAGCCAGAGGACTGTGAACATGTCCCTGACTGTGACTGGTGTAGTTTAACTTTCCAGTCAGCTCCCAGATGAAAGATGCTTTGGTTCCTGCAGTGGGTCAAGACCAGCAGCCAGAGCTGCTGTTGCAGCCCTCAGCAGTCCTGTTTGTTAGGCAGCATTCCAGGTGTCTTTGGTGTGAGTCAGCTGCCGTGTAAGAGCTGTGCAAATCAAGTGCTTTTCATCTTCCAGAATGATGGCAGGGAGAAATTTGAACAGGAGGGCTGCAAATCCAAGATCTTCTGCAGTCACACGTGGATGAGAGTTTGATAGAAGGGTTTGATTGTGATGATAGCTTGGGACGTGAGGAACAAGCCTGAGATTGTTTCCTTTCTCATTACTCTCTTTGCCTCTGTGCCCTGTGGAGAGTGATTCCAGCTGAATTTTCAGGTGCCTGGTATGAAGTGACAGTGTGACAGTTTCAGGCTGTGCTCAGGTTGGTGGGATGCAGCAGTGCTGTCCAGGGGAGAAAAGTTGGTGCTGTATGGACCATGACTTTATCAAATCAAAGTTAGGCCTTCTTTCCTCTTTTAAAATCCAAGCTTTTAAGGCATAACTGTCAGCTACTCTGAGGCTCTTCACTCTGTGAGGGCCTTGTGCCTTTGGTTGGCACCAGTTATGGTGTAACTTGGTTTGCTGTCTCTTCAAAGTGTGGTCTGAATCTGTCCAAGAGGAGGATAATTCACCTAACTTAACATAAGGGTGCTGCAGAGAAATTCCACAGAGGCAGCAAAACCTGGAGAGATCAAATACTCTTCTGAGATGCTAAAACCAGTTCTCTTTTCTGTCCTCTGTAGATGTCTGCAGTTTGTAAGCTGACCTGTGAAGTGACTTACTGATGTCCTATGCTGTACTGGGCTGTAGTGATGTCTCACATACATGAGTCATGAAGAACCACAGAATGGTTTGGGTTGGAAGGGACCTCCAGAGGCTATGCAGTCCCAAGCCCCCTTCACTAAGCAGGGACATCCTCCACTAGAGCAGCTTCCTCACAGCTTTGTCCAGCTTCACCCTGAACACCTCCAGGCATGGGGCCTCAGCTTTCTCCCTGTTGCAGTGTCCAGCACCCTCCTGGTGCAGAACTTGTTCCTCACATCCAGTCTCAATCTGCTCTGCTCTCATTTCAAACCGTTGCCTTCGTCCTGTCCCTGCAGGCCTTTGCAAACAGTCCCTCTGCAGCCTTCTTGTAGCCCCTTTGGGTCCCAGCAGGCTGCTCTTAGGTCTGCCTCGAGCCTTCTCTTCTCCAGACTGAACACCCCCAGCTCCTTCAGGCTGTCCTCCTAGCAGAGCTGCTCCAGCCCCCTGATCATCCTTGTGGCCTCCTCTGGACCTTCTCCATCAGGTCCATGTCCTTGCTGTGTTGAGGGCTCCAGAGCAGGACACAACTCTGCTGGTGAGGTCTCAGCAGAGCAAAGTGGCAGAAGGAATTGGATTCTTTTCTAGAGTTGGGTTCTTGTCTACATACATGGGCTCTTTATTGTATTTAGAAGCATGTTGGCAGTTGCTGAGTCCAGAGGGTGTTAAATCAACAGGATTCACTTCGCTTTTAGGCCACATTAATCCAGCTTTGGGTCCTTTCTGGCTGTATTTGCTGCTGCCCCTATCAAGATGCTCAGCTGCATTTCTTGATGTCTTTTTCTTGCTTCTCATTCTGCCACCAATGCTCTGATGTTCTTCCATCAAATTGTGCCCTGAAGTGAAATTCCAAAAGTATGCATTTCTAGTTGGGGTACATCTGGAGGAGGATTAACCATCAGACACAACCTGGTCCTGGTCCAAGCAGAGCACTTCTCCTTGGGAGCAGTGCTGTGCTGCTCTGTGGTGGTCAAAGCCAAACTGGAGGCACTGGGTTGAACAGGAGGGCCAGTTCCATTTCAGGACTTGGTAGGTCTGTCTCAGAGCCTGTGAAGATGCTGAAGCTGAATCTGTCTGCACATGGGATGGTGCTGTCAGAAGCAGTGCCTTCTCCTAAGGCACGGAAATGCCCTGAGGCCTCTTCACATGCTGGTGTCTGGAGTAGAGCTGATAAATAACTAGGAGTGATTTCAGGGGAGGAATGCCACTGCCCTGTGACACAAAGCTTTGTGCTAAAGGAGACGTGTTCTGAGGACTGAGCCACAGGTTGATGTCACTGTCTGACTGCTGTTTGAAAGCCTTTGTGCTCTGTAAATAACTCTGCTTGCTGCCATGCTAAAATCTCTGCTGGCAGCTTCTCTTGGTGCACCTGAAACTGAAAGAATGCCCCAGAGTCTGCTGCTCTTAGCTTTTCACTTCTCTTTGCTAGCTATGAATAGGCAGTGGCTTGAAATGAGAGCAGAGCAAATCGAGATTGGATGTGAGGAACAAGTTCTGCACCAGGAGGGTGCTGGGACACTGCAACAGGTTTTCCAGGGAGGGAGCTGATGTCCCATGCCTAGAGGTGTTCAAGGTGAGGCTGGCCAAGGCTGTGAGCAAGCTGCTGTAGTGGAGGATGTCCCTGCTGAGTGCAGGGGGATTAGACTGGAAGACCTCTGGAGGTCCCTTTCAACCCATTCTGTGAACCTGAGCCAAACAACCATGCAGCAGCCCTGTCACTTTCTCTCCTCATCCTGCTTACTGAGACTCACAAAGGTGTTCCTGACTTGTAGCTGCACAGAAGCTAAGGTGGTGAAGAATCTGAGTGTAGAGCTGATGTGCAGACAGTAACTGGGCAGGTTTTCTCTGTAGTATCTCAAGGGGCTGAGGGGGGTGGTGCTGAGGGGACTGCCTGCTTTGTTGAGTCACATTTCTGTGGATTCTGGGGCTTGTGTGTTTGTGTTGGTGTCTTCTGCTCCTTTGGAAGAGAGCCACTGGGTCAGACAAAATGATTAGAGCAGTTACTGCTCAGTAACCTGCCACTGACAGCTGTGGGATGTGGTGTTTGTATTTCAGATTTTCATTCTGGGCTGCATTAACTTTTTATTGGAGCACACGAGGGTAAGAGCTGAGCTCTTCTGAGAGTGAGGAACATGCATCAGGGAGAATGTTTCCATCCCAGGGGCTGTTACTAACTGGTAGCTCTGCAGTCCGAGCACAGCAATGCTCTCCATGCTTCCCTTAGACCCACTGAGAGAACAAAACACTTTTGCTTTTGGAGTCCCATTCTTGCTGGAGGGGTTGAGTGAATGAGTCAGCCTGAGTTGGTCTTCTGCTAGAAGTGATCCTGGAGGGGTGAGGGCAAGCAGGAGGGGAAGGCTGTTGTTGAAGTTGACCGCTGACAGATGTGGCCATTCCAGTGAAAAGGAAGAGGTTGGGAGTCATGTGCTGGTTCCTTTAGCCATGAGTCTTCCAGGAATGGCCACTAACCAAAACTAGGGGATGACTCCACTGCCCTGTTAAGGATCCTAGAACATCACTGTCTGCGGGGCAGGAGGGGCTGAGCAGCATCTGGAGCAGCACATGCCCTTCTGGAGCCAGCTGCCTACGTCCCTAAGGGAAGGAATCAGCCTCCCTCCTCTTACTGTTGCAGTTCAGGCATGAGCTCTGCCTTCTCCAGTTAACGTCAGCTTGGCCTGCTCAGGAGGCTGCAGCAGTGTGGCAAGATGCAGGAGTTTATCTCCTCCTTCTCCCCTACCCACAGGTAATTTCTTGTTAAGTACAGCTGCTGATGGCAAGGAGTTGCAGGGATGTTCACAGAGTCCATTTGGCTGCAGAAGAACATCCAGTCCAAGCATTCTCTGGCTATGCACAGGCTGGTGCTAGCCCGTGGCCCTCAGCATGACATCTCTGCCTCTTGGAAACACCTCCAGGGATGGGGATTCAGAAAGGCTTTGAGAACCCTTTCAATCCAGGAGTTTCTTCTGATGTCCAACCTGAACTTCCTCTGGGGCAACTTGAGGCCATTTTCTCTCCTGTCACTTGTTCCTGCAGAAGAGACCAAGCCTCATATGGCTCCAACCTCTACAGCTTCCTTTCAGGGAGCTGTATCACAGAATCAACCAGGTTGGAAAAGATCTCTAGGATCATCAAGTCCACCCTATCACCTGACCCTTCTAATTAACTAAACCATGGCACTAAGTGCCTCATCCAGCCTCCTTTTAAACCCCTCCAGGGATGGGGACTCCATCGCCTCTCTGGGCAGCCCATTCCAATGCCAATCATAGAATCAAACAGGTTGAAAGAGACTTACAAGCTCATCCAGTCCAACCTATCACCCAGCCCTATCCAGTCAACCAGACCATGGCACTCTTTCTGTGAAGAACTTCTTCCTAATGTCCGGCCTAAACCTGCCCTGGCACAGCTTGAGGCTGTGTCCTCTTGTTCTGTGCCTGGGAGAAGAGCCCAACCCCACCTGGCTACAGCCTCCTTTCAGGTAGTTGTAGAGAGCAGTGAAGACTGCACAGAGCCTCCTCTTCTGCAGGCTGCACACCCCCAGCTCCCTCAGCCTCTCCTCACAGGGCTGTACTCCAGGCCTCTCCCCAGCCTTGCTGCCCTTCTCTGGACATGTTCCAGTATCTCAACATCTTTCTTAAATTGAGTGGCACAGAACTGGACACAGGACTCAAGCTGTGGCCTAACCAGTGCTGAGTACAGGGCAGAAGGACTTCTCTGTTCCTGCTGGCCACACTGTTCCTGATGCAGGCCAGGATGCCATTGGCCTTCTTGGCCACCTGGGCACACTGCTGGCTCATGTTCAGCTGCTGTCGACCAGTGCCCCAGGTCTCTCTCTGCCTGGCTGCTCTCAGCCACTCTGCCCCCAGCCTGTAGCACTGCTTGGGGCTGTTGTGGCCAAAGCACAGAACCTGGCACTTGGCCTTGTTAAAACTCCTGGCATTGGACTGTGCCCATCTCTCAGCCTCTCCAGGTCCCTCTGCAGAGCCCTCCTGCCCTCTAACAGATGGACACATGCTCCCAGCTTGGTGTCATGCATTGTAGAGAACAGTAAGGTCTCCCTCAGCCTCCTCTTCTCCACATGAAACAACCTCAGTTCCCTCAGCTCAGCTGCTCCTCCCCAGCCCTGTTCTCCAGACCCTTCACCATGCCACTCAATATTCTCTGTGGAGTGAGGGCCCCAAAACTGAACACAGGACTCAAGCTGTGGCCTCACCAGTGCTGAGTGTGGGGGCACAATCCCTGCCCTGGCCACACCATTGCTGATCCAAGCCAGGATGCTGGTGGCCTTCTTGGCCACCTGGTCACACCCTGGTTCGTCTTCATCTGGCTATTGACTAACATCCTTGGGTCTTTCTCTGCTGAGTAGTTTGCAGTTCCTCTGCCCTAAGCCTTCATGGGGTGGTTATGACTGAAGTTGGAGACCCAGCAGAGCCTGGGATCATGAAATCTCTCTTCTGTCCCAAGATCTCTTGCAGCTCTTTGGCACCACTGAGGATAATCCCTTCAGTCTTTTATTTTTGTGAATCACAGATAATTCCTTCAGACTTCTATTTTTGTGAAGCCAAAAATAAAGCTGTCCTCAGTGTGTTGTGGCAGCAATGCATCCCTCAGTTAGGAAGGATGAGATATATTTATCTCTGCTGCTTCTGCAAGGAAGGGATCTTCTTGGATGGCTCTAGTTTGGGAAAGAGTAGTGTGTCATCTCCACTTGCCCATGCTGGGGAAGGCTTCTCTCCCAGGGTGCACCCAGCTTGGTAATCTAAGTAATTACTTCCTCCTCCTCTCTGCTGTTTGCATTTGTGCTAGCTTAGAGAGTGAGGAGGGCTCCACTCTTGATGGTCCAGAGCCTGTTTCTCTTCCCCTCCGCTAACTGTGCTGAAAGCCTGCAGACTTAGGAGATGTATTTTTGGTGTGTGCTCAAGCAGCTGCTCTGGAGATGAGCAAATGTGGGGGCTTTAGTGAATTGCCCAGACCCCCAGATATAGGCTGCAGCCAGGATGGCTCTGGGATTAAAGAGAGCCAGTGCCTCGCTGGCCTGGTGCATGTGGTGGGTGCTGGGGTGATGGAAGGCATTAGCTTTAATTCAGGCTCTTGCATAGCTAGGTGCAAAATGCATAGTTAGGGTGTCTAGGAAGAAGGGAGGATAACAGGATAAGAACAGGAGATAGAGAGCAGAGCAGGGGATTTAGGAGAAGAGATTCTGTTCCTGTGATATTATTTATAGACTCACAGAATCATTCAGGCTGAGAAAGACCCCAGAGATAATCAGGATCACTAACCCTAAGCCAGATTGCTAAGCACCACAGCTAAAGGACCTTTAAACACCTCCAGGGGTGGTGACTCCACCACCTCCCTGGGCAGCCTGTTCCAGTGCTTCACCACTCCTGCAGGGGAAAGGTTTTCCTAATGTCCAGCCTAAACCTCCTCTGCTGCAGCCTGAGGCTGTTGCCTCTGGTTCTGTCACTAATGACCTGTGAGAAGAGACCAGCATCAGTCTGTGCTCTCAGGTAGCTGCAGAGGGTGATAAGGTCTGCATCAGCCTCCTCTTCCTCACACTAGCCAGTCCCAGTGCCCTCAGCTGCTCCTCATCAGGCTCCTTCTCCAGGCCCTTCACCAGCTTACTTGCTCTTCCCTGCAGCCTCTCCAGCCCCTCAGTGTCTTTCTTGTGCTGAGGTGCCCCAAGCTGAACCCAGCACTCGAGCTGTGGCCTCACCAGTGCCCAGCACAGGGAGACCATCCCTGCCCTGCTCCTGCTGGTCACACCATTGCTGATGCAGGCCAGGATGCCATTGGCTTCCTGTGCCACCTGGGCACTCTGCTGGCTCACATTAGCTGCTTGCCCCCTAGAACCTCCAGGTCACTTCTGTTGGAAAACTTTCCAGCCACTCTGCCCCAAGCCTGCAGCATTTCAGAGGCTGTTGTGGCTCAAGTGCAGGACTCAGCACTTGGCCTGGTTGAGGCACATCTCACTGACCTTGGTGCACTAAGTCACTGCAGAGGAGATCAACACTCCCACCTCACTTGGTCTTGTTGCCCCTTGTCCTATCCCCACAGGCCTTTATAAGCAAGGTGTTGAATGTATCAGATTGTATTGCTCACAGGTGGGGAAGTGAAGAAGCTGGAGTGAAACCTGAATAGTGAGCAGCTCCTGGAGTCCAGGCTGGCTTGCCTGCTGTGTCAGTGAAGAAGCTCTTTGAGCACGTGCACTGTAGTGGGGCTGTCAGTCTGCCCATACCAATGACCCTCAGAATTCCTCATGTTGCTGGAGCAATGCACTCATCAGGCAGTCTAAATGAAGACAGGGGATGATGGGGATTAAAACTGTTGAAGGGGATTTAAGTTGTCACATATCCCTGGCAGGTGTCCTTAACTTGTGACAGATGGCTTAGGTGTTGTCAGAGACAGCTTTGTTTTATTCTCTGCTGCCCAAAGCCAGCCTGAATGTGTACTGGAGAATGCTCTTCCTCTCTGCTGGCATGCACTGGAATCACAGAATTGTTTGGCTTGGAAAGGTGCTCTAACATCATCCAGTCCAACCATCAGCCCAACACCAGCACGGCCACGCGTTTCACCAGGGCTGGGGCCTGCACCTCCTCCCTGGGCAGCCTGTGCCAGTCCCTGACCACTCTCGCACTGACCTTTGCTAATCTCCACCTTGAACCTCCCCTGGTGCAACCTGAGGCTGTTTCCTCTCATTCCATCACCTGATACTAGACAGAAGAAACCAACCCCCACTGTCTCCAGCCTGCTTTCAGAGAGCTGTAGAGAGCGATGAGGTCTCCTCTCAGTCTCCTTCTCTTCAGACCAAACACCCCCAAGTTCCTCAGCTGCTCCTCACCAGCCATGTTCTCCACACCCTTTGCCAGCTTGGCTGCCCTTGTCTGGATGTACTCCAGCCCCTCAATGTCCTTGCATTGAGGGCCCCAAAACTTAACCCAGGGCTCAGTGTATGACCTTAAGATACTGAGTCCAGGGGGACAATTCCTGCCCTGTTGCTGTTCCAGGCCAGGGCTGCAGTGCTGCACAGGAAAGCAAAGCGAGCTGGGGAGCAGCATTGATGGGGATTTGAGATCTCTGCTGAACATGCAGCTGCAAACAAGGTATTGGGTGATGGCAGAGCTCTTTATTTAAGAGAGGGAAAGTAACCTATCCCCAGTGGCACAGGCCTGCCTGTTTGGTGCTGTCATGCTCTGCATCCAGGAATTCCTCTTCAGAACTAGTGCCTCGTGTTGTTTTGCAAATGAGAAGATGTCGTGAAGAGCTCAAGGGAGTTTGTTGGCACAGACTCTGGGTGGCTGCAGGATGCTGATGTCCTCTCATAACCATAAATGGTCTCTGCCTCGTGTTTCAGTGCTGTGGGTGTTAAGCCAAGTGTACTGAATTCTGCTGTGACCTTACTTACTGCATCCTCCTGTGGGCCAGGGAAGCTGCTGCATGCACTCCTTAAGCTGAAGTTTACAGGCTAAGAATAATGAGGTTCAGTAATGCAGTGTGCAGGGTCCTGTGCCTAGGTTAGGGCAATCCTGGGTCTCAAGCCAGGCTGGGGGATGAATGATATTGAGAGCAGCCCTGCAGAGAAGGACCTGGGGGTGCTGGTGGGGGAGAAGCTGAACAGGAGCCAGCAATGGGCATTGGCAGCCCAGAAGGCCAATGGCAGCTTGGGCTGCAGCCAAAGCAGTGTGGCCAGAGATGGAGAGGGGGATCCTGCCCCTCTGCTGAGACCTCACCTGCAGGGCTGTGTCCCTCTCTGGAGTCCTCAACACTTCATCCTCTCTGCAGATTGACTGGAGGTCCTGGCATCACGCTCATCAGGGTGAGGAGCACACACAGGGCCTGTCCTTCTTGATCCAGACCTCCTTGGGCAGGGTCACTGCCTGCTCTCAGTGCTTCCATGTTGTGGTGAGGAGGCAGCAATGTTACAAGGGGATCTGCTCCATGGCCTGCAGTTCTCTGGCATGCTTTCAGGGGCTTTGTGACAGAGATCCTTGGCTTGCTTTGCTCAGTGCTGCGTGGAGTGCTCAGGATGACCTCTCCTTTGTTTGATTTTCCCCAGTGAGTATTAAATATTCAGAGGCTGACATTTTTGGAAGTGTCTGCTCCAGCAGATTGACTTTCCTTGTTTAGTCCCCTTTGGAATGAAACACAAGTCCCCTTTTTTTATGCAGCCCAGATGCTCTGCTGCTTCGAGTGAGCAAAGTGTGGCAGTGGGAAGGGACCATTTCCTTCCCCTCCTCGCCTTTCTCCTGTGTTTAACTGAGCACATCCCCGTGGCTCTTCTTTGGGCTGGATTCAGCGGGGGTCAAAGAGCCTGCAGGGTAAACATGTCAGCTCCTGGGAAGCCATCTCTGCTGCTCTGAAAGGCTTGCTGGTCCTGCCAGCAGGCAGCGTTGCAGGCTGGCTGCAGAAAACCTGACATCTGTGTGGACCTTATTAGCTAAACAGGCAGGGTGAGGTAATCTGGTGCTTTCCATGGCTGTCTTGTGCATGTCCATAATGCTGCTTCTTCTCATGTGTGTGCCTGGGGCCCCCTTAGTCGTGCAGCAAGCTGCTGCTACCGAGGGGCAGCAGCATCCCATTCCTGGGTGCTGGCAGCTAAGTCAGTCACAGCCACCCCATGGAGGCTGCAGGCCTGGGGCAGAGTCGGTGGAGACTGCCCGGCAGAGAAAGACCTGGGGCTGCTGGTGAAGTGTCTGGAACAGGGCTGGGGAGGAGCAGCTGAGGGAACTGGGAGTGTTTAGTCTGGAGAAGAGGAGGCGGAGGGGAGGTCTCATTGCTCTCTACAGCTCCCTGAAGGAAGACTGGAGCCAGTGGGGGTTGATCTTCCTGATGACAAATGATAGGAGGAGAGGAGATGTCCTCAAGTTGCTCCAGGGGAGGTTCAGGTTTGACAACAGAAGAAACTTCTTCACTGGAAGGGTTCTCAAAGACTGACACAGGCTGCCCCGGGAGGCAGCTGAGTCTGGAAGTGTTTCAGAGAGGGAGATGCAGTGCTGAAGGCCGTGGGTTAGCACAGGGCTTGTCCAACCCAAGCAGCTGTGTTCTGTGTTTCTTTGGCTGCACTGAGGGTTGCTCACCTGCCATAGGGACTTGGCAAGGGGAGGAAATGCTGCTGGATTTGAAGCAGCTCCATATGTGTAATTTCTTGACAGTGTTTTATCCATCAGTGGCATTTTTGCAGATGGAGTAACTCACCTCACCGAGGTTTCTGGACATCCTGATTGTGACTCTCAGCTTGTGTCTGTACCCTGCAACTCTTCTAGGAGCTGCTGCAGGTGGAGTTTGAAGAGCAATTAATGTTGCTTTGAAATTAGGTTGTGTCAGAGTTCTGTGTTCCCTGCTGCAGCCAAGCTTCCACGGGGCTGCCAGCAGGGAACGTGATCAGCCACTGCGTTTGGTTTCCTCTTTGGTGATGAGCTGAAGGAGATGTGCTTGTCTTAGAGGAATGTTGAGGAGAGATTCATTCTATGGCAAAGGAAATCCTATAAACAAACAGCTGTCTTTATAAATAAAATTTGGGATCTGTTTGGGGTCTCAATCCAGGCTGGAGATGTGAGCTCATTAGGGCAAGGTGCAAGGTGCTGCACATAGGTCAGGGCAACTCTAGAGACCAATCCAGGCTGGGGGTGATAAGACTGAGAACAGTCCTGCAGAGGAAAAGGACTTAGGGTGCTGGTGGGGGAGTAGTTGGACATGAGCCAGCAATGAGCACTGGCAGCCCAGAAGGCCAAGGGCTGCATCCAAAGCAGCATGGCCAGAGATGGAGAGAGGGGATCCTGCCCCTTGCTCTGCAGAGACTTCACCTGCAAGGCTAAGTCCAGCTCAGCACAGGAAGGTCGTGGACCTGATGGAGAAGGTTCAGAGGAGGCCATGAAGATGATCAGGGGCTGAAGCGCTCTGCTAGGGGGACAGGCTGAGGGAGATGGGGGTGTTCAGCCTGGAAAAGAGAAGGCTTCAGGCAGACCTAAGAGCAGCCTGCTGGGACCCAAAGGGGCTACAAGAAGGCTGCAGAGGGCCTGTGTCCTGGTTTAAGCTTCCTAGGGGTCCCAAGCCTAACAGAACAGTATCTATATAGGATGCCTCCCCCTCTCCCTGCTTTGGTAGAAAAGAAGTAGAGAGTGGAAAGGTGTAAAACACCCAAAGAATAGTCTTGCTCTGATTTGGAAGTTAAAAGTAAAACGTTAACAATAAATAAAAGGTATTTAAGGTAAGGGGAGTTACAAAAAGGTATAGGGAAGGGAAACAACTGCAGAATATATACAAAACCCAATGGATGGAGGTAGACTCAGGAGGTGATTGGTCCACCACATGGCTTGCTGACAAGGTGGCAAAGCAGGAGCAACTGGAACAGGGTGGTGGAGTCAGGCAAATCAGGGCAGAGAGAGAGAAACATGAAGTTCCTCTGCTTTCATAGGGGTTCCAAACAAGATTGGGGGGGCGGCGCTAACCATTGCACGCCGGGAGGGGTTAACCCTTAGCAGACTGTTTGCAAAGGCCTGCAGGGACAGGATGAGATGAGAGCAGAGCAGATTGAGATTGGATGTGAGGAACAAGTTCTGCACCAGGAGGGTGCTGGAACACTGCCACAGGCTGCCCAGGGAGGTGGTTGATGCCCCATATGTGGAGGTGGTCTAGGTGAGGCTGGCCAAGACTGTGAGCAAGCTGCTGTAGTGGAGGATGTCCCTGCTGAGTGCAGAGGCTTTGACTGGATGGCCTTTGGAGGTCCCTTCCATCCCAACCCAGTCTGTGATTGCTGGAATGTTGCTTCTGTTCAGCAGGGTAGAAGTGGAGCCTTTAAGGGAGTTGTTCAAAGCAGCAGAGGCTTGGTGGCTGCTGAGGGGCTGGGGTGGGTTGTTTCTTGGCTTGTGATGTTTTTGTTTCTGGAGCTCTCAAATTTGCTGACATGATTTGTCTTGGTCAATTTTAGAAAAGTATTTTTTCTTCCAGAAATGTGCAGGCCATGGCCAAAGCTCTTCACCCAAGGTGGCAGCAGCAGGTGTGACAGGAGCTGAGTCGTGGCTGTTCTGCACAGGAGATGGTGCAGTGCTTGAAGTACTTCCCCTGAGGATGGCTCCTCAGAAACACAGGAATGCTGCGGGGGAAGCAGAGAGTTGTGGAGATTGTGCAGGTAGCTGTGAGGTCTGGTGGCAGTTTTTATCTGGCAACTTGCCCAAATCTACAACAGGTCTGACTTTGGTGCTGACAACAGCATTTCTCCTTCTGGCTGGGTGCAGCTGGCATGTGGAAGTGGAGCAGTTTGAATCAGAGATGAAGGTGTGAGTTGGAGAAGTTATCTCAGAGGAATAGCGATCTGAGAATGGTGCCTTTGTGCTGCTGCTGCCTAAAGGGGTGCTTAGGTACTGAGAGAGCAAAGGCCTTGGTAACTCCTCCTTGTCCTGTCAAACTCAGAATTAACTCCTTTTGACACCAGAGCTTTAGTCTAGGCCAGGACATTTGTGTCACATCTGAGAACCTGTCAGTTCTCTCTAAGAGCAGGAACAGCAGCTCCCAGAAAAGCTTCCAATGCTGCCTTGCTGACCTGAAAGCTGCTTTTTGGGGCAAGTGTAGAGAAAGGAGTCAGGACCTGCTGCTTTCTAGCAAAGCTGAGAAGATGACACTGGCTGTGCCCTGCCATGGCAGTGGATGCCCAGGGACCTCATCTCCTTCACCCTGGCCTGATGCTGCCCTTGTGCAACCCTGATGGAGCTTCTCTCCAGCTGCAGGCAGAGGTGCTGCTGGCATACTGGGAGTTGTTTGCTAACAGGAGATTGTGTAATGCTGGCAGCTTCACCCTCTAGAGCTGCTGGAGAGAGGTGACTTGGGTTTGGGGATCACTTACCAGCTACAGGTCTGAATGTGCTCAGTCACTGGCTTCAGAAAAGAGAGCACAGCCAACCAAACCCAAACACCTGCTGGTGGAACATAGCACAATGTACTGATGTGAGTTGGAAGAGACCTCCAAAGGGCACCCAGTCCAACCCTCTACACTCAACAGGGACATCCTCCACTGCAGCTGCTTACTCACAGCCTTGGCCAGCCTCATCTTAAACACCTCCAGGCATGGGGCCTCAACCACCTCCCTGGGCAACCTGTTGCAGGGTTCCAGCACCCTCCTGGTGCAGAACTTGTTCCTCACATCCAATCTCAATCTGCTCTGCTCTCATCTCAAACCATTGCCCTCACCTTGTCCCTGTAGGCCTTCACAAACAGTCCCTCAGCAGCCTTCTTGTAGCCTCCTTCAGGTCCTGGCAGGCTGCTCTTAGGTCTGCCTGGAGCCTTCTCTCCTGCAGGCTGAAGAGAAGGCTCCAGGCATACCTTCAGCTCCAGGCAGACTCCCAGGTCCTTCACCCTGTCCTCCTAGAAGAGCTGCTCCAGCCCTCCTGATCATCTTCACGACCTTCCTTTGCTCCCTTTCCATCAGGTCCATGTCCTTGCTGTGTTGAGGGCTCCATAGGTGGCCACATCCCTGCAGGTGAGGTCTCAGCAGAGGGGCAGGATCCAATCTCTCCCCTGAATGGGAAAGAAGTAAAAGAATGCCTCAGGAAAGCTGAAGTGCTGCCAGGCCCCGTGCTTGGCACACTGGCAGCCTGCTGACAAAGCAACCTGGCTCAGCGCTCCTTTGTCTCGTCTCCATCTCGCCGCTGGCCACCAGCTTGCTCAGTGGCTGCTGGTGCTGCCCTTTCCTGCGATCCCCTGTCAACTTCCCTCTCCATTTCTGTCTGTCACAGAGAGCCAGCTGCTGCCTGGGAACAACTTCACAAACGAATGCAACATTCCTGGGAACTTCATGTGCAGCAATGGGCGCTGCATCCCGGGTGCCTGGCAGTGTGATGGGCTGCCCGACTGCTTCGACGACAGCGACGAGAGAGAGTGCCGTAAGTCATCACTGCCACCTCCCGCACGGGCCGGGGGCAGCTTGGGCCACCAGGGCCGCTGCTGCCTCCTGTCATGAGTTCTGGGTAAGGAGCAGAGCTGTTGCCAGCTGCTTAATTCAGCCGTTGGTAGAAACCCTTTAACGTTCCCCTGACTGGCCAGTTTTAATGGAGCACCTGGGAACAGGTGTCCAGAGCCATGTGCAGGGCCGGAAGAGTGATTGGGGGCTGGCAGCCCTGCCCTGTGAGGAGAGGCTGAGACAGCTGGGCTTGTTCAGCCTGGGGAAGAGAAGGCTCAGGGCAGACCTTACTGGCATGGGCCAGGACATAAATGGTGGCTACCAGGAGGATGGAGACAGCCTTATTCCAAGGAGACCTTTGGCAAAGACAAGGGGTGATGGGGACAAGTTACTGCTGGGCAGGTTCCCATGGGACTGCAGAAGAAAATACTTCCCCATGAGCACAGCTGGACACTGGAATCATCTCCCTTGAGAAGCAGTGGAGTTTCCTCCACTGGACAGTTTGAAACTCAGCTTGAACAGGGTGCTGGGCCAGCTCAGTTCAGCTGCACTACCACCTAGAAAAATGATCCTTGGGGGTCCCTTCCAGTGTGGCACTCTGTGGTTCTACTGTTAAGCAATGAGTATTTTACAGTCTGTGTCAGCAAAAGGCAGCTTTAACTGAGCAGGGTATAGTTCTTAAAAGGAGTGAGGAGAGATGAAGGCACCCTCAGCAGGGTGACACCAAGCTAAGTAGTGGTGTTGTTAAGTCTGAAGGACAGTATCCGTGCAGAAGGAACTGTCTGGGCTGGAGAGGTGGGCTGAGGAGAATCTGGTTCTGTGCCTCTGGCTGTCTGCAGTCTTCCTCTCTTGGATTGCCTTCTGTTGAATGTGGATGTCCTGCAGCGTCTGATCAGTCCTGTGGCTGTCACTCCCACTTCAGTCAGAGGAGCTTACAGCTCGTGGCCTGCTTTTTGCTTTCTGTGGGCAGTGAATGAGAAGTGCTGCTCTGGGGGTGAGGAGGAAATAAGATGCCAAACAGATTACCTGCTGCTTGTCCGTTCAAGTCTTGCCTTTTCCCCTCTTTATTTTGTCCCTTTCCTATCTGCTCTTTGCAAGCCCATCTCATTTAACCATCTCCCTTTGCTTGAGGGCTTTCCCTTCCTCTCCCAAGCTTGCAGCATCCGTACCATCTGTCACTGAGCTGCTCCCTCGGTGCTCTGGCCTGTGAGCACCTCGGCACTCCACCCTGGGTGCTGCTCAGTGCACTGAAGTTTCTCCTGCTCATGCCTGCTGGCTTGGCAATGCGATGGCAGAGGAGCTCTACCCGATTTTATCTGAAGAGGAAGGTTGATGGAGGGAAGAAGCTAACCCAGTGACTTCTGCTTGCTGTAATAAGAACTGTTTCTTCTCAGAACATCCCTTGGGTTTTCCTCCAAGCCAGTAAGTGAACCTGAAGGAAAAAATGCCCATAGCAGTGCTTCTGGCTTGTATTTGCAGCTCTCTCTAGCTTGAGTAATCTGCTGTTGTCATTGACTCTCCCAGCATGGAGAAGCCTTCTGTAGTTGAGTCCTGCTGGCTCTGCTGGCTCTCACCTGCCGGATTGCGCAGCAGCCTGTGTAGCCCAGTGCCTGTCAGGCAGGCTGCTTCTGCGTGTGAGTGGCCTTTGAACTCCTAGCACTGGTCTTTAGCAGGTGGTTTGTGATGCTGTGGTGCCGGGGGACAGGATTTAGCATCAGACTTAGTAGATTTAGGGCTGGGCTTAAAGGTCTTGTCCAACCTAAAACCACTCTGTGATTCTAATGGATTACATATTTACCATGAGGACTTTCTGAGGCCTCTGAATCCAGCTCTGGTTGTACACCAGACATGCCTGAGGTCAGTGCTTGAGCTGGTCAGGGTGGGAGCTGCATGCTGTCAGCCACTCTCTTCTCTGTTGTCACATGGCCAATGTGATTCCCATACACAAGAAGGGTCGTAAGGAGGAGCCAGAAAACTACAGACCTGTGAGCCTGACCTCAGTGCCAGGCAAGGTCATGGAACAGGTCATCTTGGGTGCCATCACAAAGCACCTACAGGATAGCCAAGGGATCAGGCCCAGCCAGCATGGGTTTAGGAAGGGCAAGTCCTGCCTCACCAACCTGATCTCCTTTTATGATCAGGTTACCCGCCTGGTGAATGTGGGGCAGGCTGTGGATGGAGTCTACTTGGACTTCAGCAAAGTCTTTGACACTGTCTGCCACAAGAAGCTCCTTGCCAAGCTGGCAGCTCATGGTTTGGACAGATTCACTCTGTGCTGGATCAAGAACTGGCTGGATGGGAGAGCTCAGAGAGTGGTGGTGAATGGTGCCACATCCAGTTGGCAGCCAGTCACAAGTGGTGTTCCCCAAGGATCAGTGCTGGGCCCAGTCCTGTTCAATATCTTTATTGATGATCTGGACGAGGGCATTGAGTCCAGCATCAGTAAGTTTGCAGATGACACCAAGCTAGGAGCAGGTGTTGATCTGTTGGAAGGTAGGAGAGCCCTGCAGAGGGACCTGGACAGGCTGGATGGGTGGGCAGAGGCCAATGGGATGAGATTTAACAAGGCCAAGTGCAGGGTTCTGCACTTCGGCCACAATAACCCCAAGCAGCACTACAGGCTGGGGACTGAGTGGCTGGAGAGCAGCCAGGAGGAAAGGGACCTGGGGGTACTGATAGATAGTAAGCTGAAGCTGAGCCAGCAGTGTGCCCAGGTGGCCAAGAGAGCCAATGGCATCCTGGCCTGCATCAGGAACAGTGTGGCCAGTAGGACAAGGGAGGTTATTCTGCCCCTGTGCTCAGCACTGCTCAGGCCACACCTTGAGTGCTGTGTCCAGTTCCGGGCCCCTCAATTCAAGAAAGATGTTGAGGTGCTGGAACATGTCCAGAGAAGGGCAACGAAGCTGGTGAGGGGCCTGGAGCACAAATCCTATGAGGAGAGGCTGAGGGAGCTGGGCCTGTTTAGCCTGGAGAAGAGGAGGCTCAGGGGTGATCTTATTACTGTCTACAACTACCTGAAGGGGCATTGTAGCCAGGTGGGGGTTGGGCTCTTCTCCCAGGCAACCAGCAATAGAACAAGGGGACACAGTCTCAAGTTGTGCCAGGGTAGGTATAGGCTGGATGTTAGGAAGAAGTTCTTCACAGAGAGAGTGATTTCCCATTGGAATGGGCTGCCCAGGGAGGTGGTGGAGGCACCGTCCCTGGGGGTCTTCAAGCAAAGCCTGGATGAGGCACTTAGTGCCATGGTCTGGTTGACTGGATAGGGCTGGGTGATAGGTTGGGCTCGATGATCTTGGAGGTCTCTTCCAACCTGGTTGATTCTATGATTCTATGGGAGAGATCCAAAGTGGTACAAAATAGGAGAGTCTGAATGGAAAGAGCCCAGAAATGTGTGCTTGCATGTTCAAAGCCACCGAGGTAATGGCTTGCCTTTGGTGCTGACCTCTAATACCTACCTGCCAAGGTAGTCCTTGGGGCCAAGACCCATGTCTGCAGGACCCTTCTGTCAGGGTGCTCTCCTCGAGACTGAAGAGTACACTGGTGGTGTTCTTAGCTAAGCTCAGTGTTCACTCTGTCATCTTTGCTTGCTCTTTTCTTTGCTCTTTCTATTAGAAAGAGCATCTTTCTATTAGATTACTCCAGAAGGAGCAGTGTGAGGGCTGAAGATGGCTTTTGTCAGCTAATGAGCCACAGCCAGTAGGGAGATGGCATGTTGCTGCCTTTGTCAGGTAATGAGCAGCAGATGGAGCAGATTGAGAGCATGGCACATCATCCCTGCTAAGTGCCTGGCGTGACAGCAGCCAGAAGCAGAGATACCAAATACTCAGAGCTCTGCATTGCCCTTTCTGGTTTGTCTGAGAGCTGTTTCTTCCACGCCACGCTTGTGTGTCCAGCTATGAGCACCTGATGGCACCCAGCAAAGCAGCTGTGCCCATCTAAAGCTGAGGGCTAGGAAAAATCCCATGCAAGGATGGCCTTGGGGTGCTGTGTTTTTCTTTTAAGATCTTCTGCCTCTCACGTGTTCGTGTTCCCACCTGAGCTGCTGTTGCTCATTCAAGAAAAACAAGAAGGTAAAGCTGTTTTTTGAGTCAGTGCCAAGTGCTGTGTGATTGCAGAGTGTAGAGCTGAGCAAGGGGGCATCAGCTCCATCTGCAGTAATGTGCTGCCAACCTCCTGCTGCACCGGCTAGTACGGGCTGGCCTCTGCAGGAACAGCTGGGACTCAGGCAGTGGAAAGATCATTTCATCATCTTCTCCCTACTATCACTGGGTTCAAGAAGAAGAAGACAGCCACCCAAGTTCAAGAGAAACTCCCTTGGTGGTTCAACATAGACTCTATAATCACAGAAAGCTTTGGGTTGGAAGGGACCTCCAAAGGGCATCCTGTCCAACCCCCCTGCACTCAGCAGGGACATCCTCTACTACAGCAGCTTGCTCACAGCCTTGTCCAGCCTCACCTTGAACAGCTTCAGGCATGGGGCCTCAACCACCTCCCTGGACAGCCTGTTGTAGCCTCGCAGCAGCCTCCTGGTGCAGAACTTGTTCCTCGTCCAATCTCAATCTGCTCTGCTCTCATTGCAAACTATTGCACTTGTCCTGTCCCTGCAGGCCTTTGCCAACAGTCTCTCTGCAGCCTTCTTGTAGCTCCTTGAGGTCCTGGCAGGCTGCTCTCGGGTCTGCCTGGAGCCTTCTCTCCTCCAGGGTGAACACCCCCAGCTCCCTCAGCCTATCCTCCTAGCAGAGCTGCTCCAGCCCCTGATCATCTTTGTGGCCTCTTCTGGAGCCTCTCCATCAGGTCCATGTCCTTCCCGTGTTGAGGGCTCTAGAGCTGGATACAGCCCTGCAGGTGAGGTCCTGGCAGAGCAGAGGAGCAGGATCCCCTCTCTGCATCTCTGCCATGCTGCTTTGGATGCAATCCGGGCTTCCATTTGCCTTCTGGGTTGCCAGTGCACGTTTGCTGGCTCCTGTCCAGCTTCTCTTCCACCAGCACCCCAAGTCCTTTTCTGTGGGGCTATTTTCGATCTTATCATCGCGTTGTTCCCTGTCCCAGTTCAGAACTACCCACCCGAATGTTTCCTGCTCCCTCTGGTGTTCACTTGCAGCAGTTTTTACTCCGTGCTCTCGGGGGTGGAGGATTTGTGGGAGAGCCTGTGGGAAATCTCGTTTCTGTAAGAAGCACTTAGATGGAGTTGTGGCTGAGATTTAAAGAGGCTGTTCAGAAGCTGCTAAATGAAACCCACACTCTGCAATTAGCAGCCTGACTTTCCTCAATGACCTGAAGAATCTTTTCCTGTGCTGTAAAACCTTTCATCTGAGAAACTGAAACTCTTGCAGAACAAAGGTAGGCTGGTTAGGTTTTCATTTGCAGACTGATGCTTCAGGTGCATTCAGGCTGATTTAATTACATCCAGCTTCCTCAGAAGAGATGACTTTGGAACAACTGTGTGTATTAAAAGCTCCCAAACCCACTGAAAGTTGTTGCAGTTGATCTGCCATGGGAGAAGCTCTTGTGAGTGAGAGCTGTGCAATGCCCTACAGCCTGCATGAGGAAGGAGGATTACACTGAGGACTGCACCACCTTCAAACTAATGTCACATGCTTGAAAACCTCGGATGAGGACTTGCAGACTACCTTGTCCTGCCCTCTCTGATGTGAGGCAGATTTCAGAAGGCAGCCTTTAGATTTGCTGCTGTTCACTGCTTCGGGAAAAAAACAACTGTCCTGGAGTTTGCCCCCGTGCAGGAGCTGAGCCTGCTACACAGGAAGCTCAGGAGCTGCAAGTGCAGTAAGAGACCTTTTGGAACCATATTTCCCCCTTGGTAAGTCCCTCGGTTAAAATGGACAGGATTGACTGATAAATCACAAATGCTAGGGGCTGGAGGGGACCTCAGTCCAACCCCCCTGCTAAGGAAGGGTTACCCAGAGCAGGCTGCAGAGGAACATGTCCAGGTTTGGATAGTCTCCAGAGAAGGAGACTCTACAGAGGAACATGTCCAGGTTTGGATAGTCTCCAGAGAAGGAGACTCTACAGAGGAACATGTCCAGGTTTGGATAGTCTCCAGAGAAGGAGACTCTACAGAGGAACATGTCCAGGTTTGGATAGTCTCCAGAGAAGGAGACTCTACAGAGGAACATGTCCAGGTTTGGATAGTCTCCAGAGAAGGAGACTCTACAGCCTCTCTGGGCACCTCACTCCAGGGCTTTAGCACCCTCAAAGATCTTCCTCATGTTTAAGTGAAACTTCCTGGATTCCAGTTTGTGTCCACTGCTCTTTGTCCTGTTACTGCACAGCACTGAGAAGAGCCTGGCCCCATCCTCTTGCTCCCCACAGGCCCTTTAGCTCTTGCTGAGCACTGATCAGATCTCCTGGGAGGGGGCTGCTCTTCTCCAGGCTGAAGAGCCCCAGGGCCATCAACCTTTGAAGAATCCTCCAGGCATATCTGCAGCCTCCACTGGATTCTCTTCAGTAGTTCCCTGTCCCTCTTGAACTGGGGAGCCCAGAACTTAACTCCGTTCTGTTGCAGCCTCACCAGGGCAGAGTAGAGGGGGAGGAGATCCTCCTCTGACCTGCTGCTCACACTCTTCTCTGTGCATCCCAGAAACCATTGACCTTTCTGTTTGTGAGGGCACCTTGCTGCCTCTTGGGGAGCTTGTCTGCAAGCAATCTGACGTCTTTCTCCCCAGAACTGCTCTCCAGTACTGCCCTTTGCTGTCTACCCAACTCATTCTGGTCACAGCCTGAACTGAGGTGTTTGCCCCTACCTTTTCTTGTGTTCTGATGAAAGTGCAGCCCAGTCTCTGCCTTCCACACCCCTGAGAATAAGTAACCAGATCTGGTAGCCACTTAGAGAGGCAGAGAAAAGTCCTGCAGAGACAATGAGCTGCACAGCCTCTCCTTGCTGTTTAGTGACTGTGCAGCTATTGCAGCTGACCGTGCCCTGCTTGGGCAGATTCCATCTCATGAGCAGCTTTCCTGTCCAGGAGCAAACAGCATGGCTCTGGCTGCTGCTCTTTTACCCAAGGAGCTCCAGACTCCAGAAGCAGAGCTGCACGCCCTGAGGCATTTCTCATGCAATGTTTCAGTAAGATGTGGCTGCCCTGTTCAGAAGGGATTGTCTTGACCAGCTGAGATCTCCTAGAAAGACAGAAGTTGACCAAATCCCACTGGTTTGAAAGGAGATTGAGCAAGTTGAGTTTGAATGTGAGGAACAAGTTCTGCACTAGGTGGGTGCTGGAACTCTGCAACAGGTTGCCCAGAGAGGTGATTGAGGCCCCATGCCTAGAGGTGTTCAAGGTGAGGCTGGCCAAGGCTGTGAGCAGCCACCTCTAGTGGAAGGTGTTCCTGCTGAGTGCAGGGGGTTTGAGTGGCTGCCCTTTGGAGGTCCCTTCCAACCCATTCTCTGGTGGTGGTGTACATATGTGTTGGGCATGAGGGTGCTGAAGCCCTGCAGCAAGTGGCCAGCCCCTGGACTTCCAGAGTACTGCCTGAGCAGCTTGCAGAAGGGGAAGGTGTGGTTTTGCTCTGGAAAAAGCACTTGTGCTTTCCAGAGGAGCTTGGTGAGTGATGACTAAACAAGACTCGCTTGAAGAGCTGGGAAGGCTTTGCCAGAGGGCAGGGAGGATGATGTCGGATTGAAAATACAGCAGAATTCCCCAGTGGAGTTCTGTGGAGTCAAGGGGATGTGCCTTGGACTAAGCCATTCCTGCGTTCTCGTTTTCAGCACATTCATGCTCACCACGTGAGAAATGCATTTGTCTGGAATTTGATCTTGGAAAACAGACTCCTGCCTGGGAGTCAGGCCTGGCTCTGGTGGAAAGCCAGAAGTGTGACCAGTGAATCACTGTGGCCTTGGAAATGCACTTTGGTCTTTCTGAGTGTCACTGGGAGTTTGAGCTGGAGTGGGGTCATGCGTAAATCATGGCTGACCCAAGCAGGGAGAGCTGCAGTTGGCTTTTCTTTAGTTTTCCTGGGCAGGCTGAGGCAGCTGGGGGTGTTCAGCCTGGAGGAGAGAAGGCTCCAGGCAGACCTAAGAGCAGCCTGCCAGGGCCTGAAGGGGCTACAAGAAGGCTACAGAGGGACTGTATGCAAAGGCCTGCAGGGACAGAATGAGGGCAGTGGTTTGAGATGAGAGCAGAGCAGACTGAGACTGGATGTGAGGAACAAGTTCTGCACCAGGAGGGTGCTGGAACCCTGCAACAGGTTCCCCAGGGAGGTGGTTGAGGCCCCATGCCTGTAGTTGTTTAAGATGAGGCTGGCCAAGGCTGTGAGCAAGCTGCTGTAGTGGAGGATGTCGCTGCTGGGTGCAGAGGGGTTGGTCTGGATGCCCTTTGGAGATCACTTCCAACCCTTTCTGTGGTTCTACAAAGGCAGCTGGGAGGTGAGGTGAAGTTGTCTGGTCTCTTGTTCAGTGCTGGCCTGTGGTTACCAGCTTGTGTCCTTTTATGAGGAGTTAATCCAAACCAGAATCTTCTTCCCTGGCAACTCTTCCAGCAGGAGGAGGAGGAAATAGGAGAAGGTGTAGGGAGAAACTGGTACAAGCAGAGCCAGAAGTTGCACATCTTTATGGTGAGGTGACCATCCTGCAGCAGGCTGCCCAGAGAGACTGTGGAGTCTTCTTCTCTGGGGACACTCAACCCCCCCCAGATGTGTTCCTGTGTGATCTGCTCTAGCTGCTCCTGCTCTGGCAGGGGGGTTGGACTGGACGATTTCTTGTGGTCCCTTCCAATCCCTAACACCCTATGAGGCTGTGAAGTGCTGACAGGCCCTGCCTGTTTCCGTGATGGTCTGAAGTGTTCTGCTGCCTTTGTTTGAGCCCTGACTGTAAGGCACTGCCTCAGACCTTGTGGCTGTTGGTTTAGCGGAGATGAACCTGCACACAGATGTTGCTCTTTGAAGTTTTCTTCAGGGTGGCTGTCTTGGCTGAGGGCTTCACCTTGCTGGTAGTGTTCAGCTGCTTCAGTGTAATTTATCAGCTGCTTGTCTTCAGAGTAAGGGTTCCCTTCTTTCCCCTACATGGACTTTGGGTGCTCTTCAGAAGAAGTGGTGTCTGGGCATGTGAAGCTCTGTGGTACATCCTGTGTCACACCTCAGAGCTCTAATCGTGGTGTAAGGAATGAAAACATACTGAGGTGCTAGAATGAGTCCAGAGAAGGGCAACAAGGCTGGGGAGGTGCCTGGAACACAAATCCTGTGAGGAGAGGCTGAGGGAGCTGGGGGTGTGCAGCCTGCAGAAGAGGAGGCTGAGGGCAGAGCTCATTGCTGTCTACAACTACCTGAAGGGAGGCTGTAGCCAGGTGGGGTTGGGCTCTTCTGCCAGGCAACCAGCAACAGAACAAGGGGACACAGTCTCAAGATGTACCAGGGGAGGTCTAGGCTGGATGTTAGGAGGAAGTTGTTGTCAGAGAGAGTGATTGGCATTGGAATGGGCTGCCCAGGGAGGTGGTGGAGTCTCTGTGCCTGGAGGTGTTGAAGCCAAGCCTGGCTGAGGCACTTAGTGCCATGGTCTGGTTGATTGGACAGGGCTGGGTGCTAGGTTGGACTGGATGATGTTGGAGGTCAACCTGGTTGATTCTGTGGAAGAGAGGTGCCAAGGGAGTCTGCTTCTGGAGGACATTCAATCGAGTGCTGTAGTTCCAAACAGTTCACAGGCATCCTGCTGAGGGGTGGAAGAGGACTTTGCTACAGCTGCACTTAGTGTGTAACCCTGTGTGCTGGTTTGAGGCTAAATGGTGTATTTTGATGACAGAAATTAGATCATTGCTTGTGAAAAGAAAATAATCATAGAAGCAATCAGGGTTGGAAGGGACCACAAGGATCATCTAGTTCCACCCCCCGTGCCATGGGCAGGGACACCAACTCTCCCAGCCTGTCCCCACAGGGGAGGTTCTCCAGAACTCTGATCATTTTGGTGGCCTCCTCTGGATCCTCTCCAGCAGCTCCAGGTCCTCCTTGTGCTGGGGCCCCAGAACTGGAGGCAGTGCTGCAGGTGGGGTCTCAGCAGAGCAGAGGGGCAGAATCCCCTCCCTCTGCTGCTGCTCTCCCTGCTCTGGCTGCAGCCAGCACACAGCTGGCTCTGGGCTGCCAGTGACCAGTGCTGGCTCCTGGAGAGTTTGTCATCATCTGACAGCCCCAAGGCCTTCTCCTCCAGGCTGCTCTCAGCCACTCCCAAGTTTGCCTCCAGATCCCAAGTTCTCTAAACTTACTGGTGTTCATTATCTCTGTATTTGGCTCTTAACTGTCTGGCTTCTCTGGGCAAGGAGGAAGCATTGGGGTGTGCAGAATCTTAACCTTTGCTGCCTTTTAGTGTGTGTGGCCTCAGCATGACATAGAGCTACAGGTTGAGGGTGAGCTATGATGTCTCCAGCTACACCTTTGCCTCTGAGAGTTGTCTGCTGCTCCAGGGCTTGCTTAGGTGTCTGCCTCCTGGACTTCTGCCTGGGGCAGTGGTGTTTGGAAAGTCTTCTGTGCCAAGAAGGGACAGTCACTCTCATGTTTCATGGAGTATGACCCTCTGGTTTAATGTTTTTCCTCCACCGCTTGTAAGTTGGTCAAATTCAGGTGGACCTGTGAGGGACAGTTAAAAGGAATTGCTTGTCAAGTGTACAGACAAGTTCCTAGTGTGTGGAAGACAACTTCTTATCCCAGCTCTTATGTGAGCCTACTTGGGGGGCAGCCCTGCTTGACCTGCTGCTCACAAACAGAGAGGGGCTGGTTGGGGATGTGGTGGTTGGAGGCTGCCTGGGGTCCAGTGACCACGAGATTATAGAGTGTTCAGTATATGGAGAAACCAGGAGGGGCAGCAACAGAACCTCCACACTGGACTGCCCAAGGGCAGACTGCAGCCTATTTAAGGAACTAACTCAGACAATTCCTTGGGAAACAGCCCTTGAAAACAAAGGGGCCCAGGAAGGTTGGACCTGCTTCAAGAGAGAACTCCTGCAGGCACAGGAGCAGCTGTGCCACTGTACCAGAAGACAATCTGACGAGTCACTGTGCCTGGAGGTGTTCAAGCAAAGCCTGGCTGGGGCACTTAGTGCCATGGTCTGGTTGACTGGCTAGGGCTGGGTGCTAGGTTGGACTGGATGAGCTTGGAGGTCTCTTCCAACCTGGTTGATTCTGTGATTCTATGACTTGTATGCCAAAGCACTGAGCAATTTCATTCCATTTTGAGAGGTGATCTGACTCGTTTGGAGTTCAAATGTTTCAGTCGCTCTGGAAATCCTACAAAATAGGGAAAACTGTAGCCCAGGCAAGCAAAAGCTCACAGAAAGCTGAAAGCAGGAGCTTGAAAGGCCCCCACCGTTGGTGCCACCAGCCTGTCCTGCTAGAGAAGCATCTCTGACGTTGGCTTCTCTCATGTTTGCCCTCTTCTGTTTTCCTCTCCTCCCAGCAAAGGCCAAGTCCAGGTGTGGTGCCACGTTCTTCCCCTGCGCCAGCGGCATCCACTGCATCATCGGCCGCTTCCGCTGCAACGGCTTCGAGGACTGTCCCGACGGCAGCGACGAGGAGAACTGCAGTGAGTGCCTGCTGCGCCCCTGGCGGCCTTGCTCTGGGCTGCCGCTGCCCTTGGCTCCTTAGCCTTTAGTCTGCCGGCCACATCCCCTCCCCTTGGGTCACTGCCCAGCTGACCTCTGTACTTCTCAGCCTGAGGGGGAGGCTGCTGGGGTTGCTGAGGTGCAGCTTAGCCTCGCTCTCTGCGTAATGCCTGTTAGGTGCTTTAAGCCCCTTTGCAACTCTGAGAGGAGATTGAGGCTGCATGGGTGCCTTGCACAGCTTCTTTGTTGTCAAACCTCCACCCCCCTGAAAGGAGGTCATACTGAGGTGGGTGTTGGTCTCTTCTCCCAGGTAACAAGTGATAGGTTGAGGCTGGATATTAGAAGAGATTTTGCTGCAAGAGTTGTGAGGCACTGGAACAGGCTGCCCAGGCAGCTGGCAGAGTCAGCATCCCTGGAGGTGTTCCAGAAACATGTAAAGGTCACACGTTGGGCTGTGGCTTAGTGGGCAGGGTGGTGTTGGGTCACTGGCTGGACTTGATCTTCAAGGTCTCTTCTGACCTTTAACAACTCTATGAAATGTTTATCTCACATGGGGCAAATATTAAATATTACTTTAAAGAGTTTAGGTTTTATGGCCTGTTCCTTGTCACTGAAGAATATGATTGGAGCCCTCAAGAGGGAGGACAAGGACCTGCTGGGGAGGTTCCAAAGGAGGCCACAGAGATGATCAGGGGGCTGGAGCAGCTCTGCTAGCAGGGCAAGCTGAGGGAGCTGGGGGTGTTCAGCCTGGAGAAGAGGAGGCTGGCAAGGATGTCTCCCACAGTAGGCAAAGGTCATCTTCCATCCAGCAGCACTGCTGCCCTCAGCAGCAGCTGGTCAAAGCATGGTGCTGGAGGCAGAAGCTTGCAGCAAATCCTTGCTCATTCTCTTGGAGCAGGCTGAATTTTTCCTTTTAGTGACATTCTAAAGGTCAAGAAAACAACAGCTTTCAGATATAACAGAAGGGTGATCTTTACAGTAATCTATCTCCAGCTGCTTCTGGGAGGACTTCTTTGCTTGTTGGTATGCTTTTGCCTGCAGCATCCTGCCCTAGATCAGCAGTAGTGCGGCCAGCAGGGGCAGGGCAGTGATTGTCCCCCTGTACTCATGACTGCTGAAGCCACACTTTGAGTCCTGGGTTTAGTTTTGAGGCTCTCAGAGGTCTTCATGAAGGACACTGAGGTGCTGAAGAGGGGCAGTGAGGCTGGTGAATGGGTCTGGAGAATAGGGCTGGTGAGGAGCAGCTGAGGGAACTGCAGGTTGTTTAGCATGAGATAAAAGAAGGCTGAGGGGAGACCTTCTGTCTCTCCACAACTCCCTGAAAGGAGGCCAGAGGGAGCTTGGGCTTAGTCTTTTCCCATCACTTGTTCCTAGGGAGGAGAGGAAGTGGCCTCAAGTTGCTCCAGAGGTGGTTTAGGTTGGACTCTAGAGGAAGCTTCTTCCCTGAAAGGGTTCTCAAAGCCTGGCAGAGGCTGCCCAGGGAGGTGGCTGAATCCCCATCCCTGGAGGTGTTTCAGAGAGACAGAGAGGTGGTGCTGAGGGCCATGGGTTAACACCAGCCTGGGCAGAGTTAGACTCAATGATCTAAAAAGGCTTTTTCAACCAAAACCATTCCATGATTCTGTGAACAACTTTTGGCCTGGAGAGTCTGGTTTGGCCCTTGGGAGCACCATGGCAAGGAGGCAGCACCTCTGTGGACCAAGTGAGGCTAGAGAAAGACGATTGAAGGCTAAGGGAATTCATTTGGGTTATACTTCAACAAGTGGACTGGAAGGAACTTTTGACAGAAGTGCTTTAAACATCCTTGAGATGGTGGCCTGAGAAGTGGCAAGGCTCAGCTGCAAATGCTCATGAAGCTGGTTAGAAATGACATGATTTCCCACAAGCTTGTAATGTGGAGCTGCAGGAGGACATTACAGCTCCTGCTACCTTCCTGCCCGTTTCTCTCAGGGTTTTCTGGCGTGTCCAAGTGTTGTGCTTATGCAGAGGAACTCTAGATATCAAAGTGACCTGCAGAATCAATGTGCAGTGCTACAGGGCAGAAGTATGAGCCCAAAGGAGATTCATCAAGTTCATGATAAACATAATTCTGGAGGAACTGGGAGTGTTTGTCACATATACTGCAGCTTGTGTGTTTTAAAGGTTGATGGTGTGTTTTAAAGGATCCTTAAAGGCAGATCTTCCTTTAAAGAATGAAATATAGGCAGCCAGTTGGTGTGTGGGGACTGTAATCCCTTTGTTACTGTGGCAGAGAAGCACTTTGAAGCAGACAAGGCATCTCAGCAGCTTCTTTTGCAGGTTCTCAGTTGGAAAGCTTCATTCTGGTTCAGTTGCCTCATTCCTGAGCCTGGCAGGAGTTAAGAGCAGAGTGCTAACAGTGATCAAGGGACAAAGAAACTGATTTGTGAGGAGATACTAGAAACTGCTAAATTATGCATCTCTCAAGTGAGCAATGACTGTGCTGGAAGATGTGGTGGATATGGAGGGTGCAGACACTGCTCCGGGAGGAATTACCCAAAGTAGCATGGCCAGAGATGGAGAGAGGGGATCCTGCCCCCTGGTTCTGCTGACACCTCACCTGCAGGGCTGTGTCCAGCTGTGGGGCCCTCAGCACAGGAAAGACATGCACCTGTTGGAAACGGTCCAGAGGAGGCCACAGAGATGAGCAGGGGGCTGGAGCAGCTCTGCTAGCAGGGCAGGCTGAGGGAGCTGGGGGTGTTCAGAGAAGAGAAGGCTCCAGAGAGACCTAAGAGCAGCCTGCCAGAATCTGAAGGATCTTCAGGAAGGCTGCAGGGGGACTGTTTGCAATGGCCAGCAGGGACAGGATGAGGGTGGGAGGGATGGTTTGAGGACAGAGGAGAGCAGATTGAGATTGGATATGAGGAACAAGTTCTGCACCAGGAGGATGCTGGAACACTGCGACAGGTTGTCCAGGGAGGTGGTTTGGTCCCCGTGCCTGGAGGTGTTCAAGGTGAGGCTGGCCAAGGCTGTGAGCAAGCTGCTGTAGCGGAGGAGGTCCCTGCTGAGTGCAGAGGGGTTGGGCTGGGTGGCTTTTGGAGGTCCCTTCCGGCCCAAGCAATTCTAGGGTTCTACAGTCTTCCAGCATATTTACTACTGGGTTCAGTGTGGGTGAGAAGACTGCACCAGCTCAGTGAGCCTGCTGAAGAGCTGTTCTGCTTTTGCTCTGTGTGCACTGCTGGGCCTTACCTGCAAGGATTTTTCTGGGTGCATGCAGTGTCCACTTGTGTGGGCATTTTACCCTTAAAAAGGAGTTAAGTGCAAACACTAAGAAGCTGAGAAATGTCAACACAGCCATTGTATCAGTTCAACATAGTGAGTGGGATGCAGAAGGGGGAAGAAAGAGAAGCAGAGGTGAAATAAAGCACTGCCTGGCAGTTCCAAACTGAGGTTGTTGGCTTAGGATGGAAAACTTCATCTAAATTGAGTTTCCTGTCGTGAGGAGCAGCAGGCAGCGTCGGTGGTAGGCTGCCCTCCCTGTGCCTCCAACGTCAGCAACTGCTAAGCACCCCACAGTCATCCTTGCAGGGACTCATGGAAGTGAGCAGAAGGCTTTTCACAGCTGTGGGTGGACTGCCTCCCTGCTGATGGTGATGGATCTTCATCCCTCTCTCTTTAGAGAGACAGGGCTGGTGTGGTTGCCAGGTAGACTCGGCCGCTGAGCAGCTGATGAGTTGTGACCTGTCGTTGGCTGCCTAAGGGCTGTTCCCTGCCTGGGTAAGAGAAGCGCTGCTGAAAGCTCCCTCTCACTTCCTGTCTCCTTGCAGCAGCAAACCCCTTGCTGTGCTCCACTGCCCGGTTCCACTGCAGGAATGGTCTCTGCATTGACAAAAGCTTCGTGTGTGACAGCCAGAACAACTGCCAGGACAACAGCGACGAGGAGAGCTGCGACAGCCCCCAAGGTAGGCACCGGGGGGTTCTAGCAGCCAGCAGGCTCAGGAGGAAGTGTGATTGATTGTGGTGACTTGCTAGGTGCTGGCTGGAGCTGTGCTGTCCTCGGTCTGCAGGCAAGGAGGGGGGAGTGGAGGTCTGTTGCCCTCTGTGCTCAGTAGACAGGGAAAATGCCCTTGTCCAGAGAGTGCTTCTGATCTGTGAGCCACTGCTCACAGACTGCCTTCCACAAGAGATGGATTGGACCTGCAGGGGCAGTAATAAATCTGCTTCAGTAGTCTCTCTGTTTTCCAGATGAGTAAATCTCTGTGGAGCAAAGGATGAGGACAAGAAGAACCTTTTTTGTTTGACAGTTGCTCTTCGTTGAGTCTTGTGGAAGATCTCAAAACACAGTCCCTGACATTTTTCTCTTGCTAACTCCTGCTCTAAGTCTGCATGCAGTGCTCCTCAGCCTGCTTCCCTGTTCTGAGTGTCATGGTGTTGTATAAACCCTCGACCACCTGAGCTTAGCCAGTTCTTTGTGGTGGGCACCAGCTGCCAGACGTGCCTGAGAGACTTCTGAGAGGCAAAAGCTTGAGGTGGGGGCTGTGTGCAGGGGAGATGCCATGTGCTTGGGCCTGCCAGGGGAAGCTGCTGAAGAAGAGTAGCAGAATGTTCTAGGTGCTGGAGAAGAACAGGCTAGACACTAGGAAGAAGCTCTTGATAGAGGGCTGGGGGACAATGGAACAGGCTGCCCAGGGAGGTCATAGGTGGCCCCTCCCTGGAGGTACTCAAGGCCAGGTTGGATGAGGCCTTGAGCAGCCTGGTCTAGAGGGAGGTCTGTTTGTCAGTCACCACCTTTGCTCCCCTATCTTTGGAATCTCACATGACTCAGAGAGAGAGTTTCTTGTCAGTTCCGTGCAAGCTGGCTGAGACTTCAGCATCTCAAGGAGTCTTAATAGCTTTCCAGACCTGACTTGTCCAAAGTGCTGTTCAGACATGACCTGCTTAATCCTCCCAACGTTTCACTAAAGTATTTAGCATATAGAAGTAATGTTTCAGAGTTGAACAAGTAACTCATAACACTTCAGTTATTGCCAGCTGAACATTTCTGCAAATGGCTTTGAGCTGGAAGGGGGCAGACTGAGACTGGAGAGGAGGAAGAAACTTTAGAGCGAGGGTGGGGAGACACTGGAACAGGCTGCAGATGTCCCCTCCTTGGAAGTGCTCAAGGCCAGGTTGGATAAGGCTTTGAGCAACCTGGGCTGGTGGGAGATGTCCCTGCCCATGGCAGGGGGTTGAAGCTGGATGGTCTTTAAGGTCCCTTCCAACCCAGTTCATTGTATGAAGAGAAAGAAGGCAGGGTATGAAGGAGGAGGAAGACAGGGAGGCTGAAAGAGGACAACTTTAATGTATAGCTGCAGCCATGATTTGGTCGTTTTATGGAAGAGAAATAATGCTGAGCTTAGCAGGATGAGAAATGTTCTTCACAGCTCTGAGGGGGAGAGGGGAAGCACACAGCAGCAATGCCACCAGAGCAGAGCTGTTAGCACCCTCTGTCATTCTGCTAACCAAGCCCATGGTGCTTTGGCTCCATAGGAGAGGGCTACAGGGGTCACCCTGCTGCCTTGCCTCGGATCAGAGCCTTGAGACTAAGTCTGCCTGCCCCTACCCTCTGGGCAGTGCTGGGGCTGCCCCGTGGGCTGCCCCAGTCCGGTGCCTTCCAATGACAGGCCCGAGGCAGCCCAGCGTGGGTGGGTTGTTGGTAGTGCCTGCTTTTCAGGAGTTCAGCTCCCAGAGCTTACAGCAGCAGCAGCAGCAGCAGCAGCAGCATGGTCCTGCAGGCCTGGGCTGAGCGCTTCCTGTGCAGCTGGCCTCTAGGCGGCTGCCAGGCTGGTGGTTGTCATGGCAATCTGCTTTCCAGGAGAAAAGGGCTGGGCTTGGCAAGGTGTCACTCCTGGCTTTGTCCTTGCTCCTTCTGGGAGAGTCAGATGGGTAGGAGGGTTAAGCAAAGGGATTCTGGCTAGCTCTGCCCAGGGAAGAGCCCCAGCCAAGGCAGAAGGAACACTCTTGTTAGGATTGGTTTCTGGGCTTCTTGATGAAAAACAAGAGACATGAGTGCAAGTAGAGGGTTGGGAATGAGGAGTCCCCAGAGGAAATGCAGCTGTGGGCAGCACATCTACTTCTCCCTTTGGCAGCAGAGTCCTGCTGCTGCCTGCCAGTGGGCGCTGCTGGTGTACCTGAGAGAGAGAGGATTAAGCAGCTTTATGTGCTCAGCTTCCCCACCGAAGGTGCATAACCATTCCCCCTGGAGTTTGCAGTGCTGGGGCTGTCTGCCCTGGCTTCCAAACACACTGGCCTCTCTGTTCCTGAAGCAGTAGAGGCTGCCATGGACAGTCTTTCACTCCTCGTACTCCTTTCTACAGCAGATCTAACTACTGTAATGAAAATGAGCTTTGTGTTACTGCAGTAATCGTGGATCAGCATAGGGCAGAGACTGATCTATTGGAGAGCAGCCTTGGGGAGAGGGAGTGGTGATCCTGGTGGATAACAGGATGCCCATGAACCAAGAGTGTGTCCTTACAGCCAAGAAGGCCGAAGACATCCTGGGGTAGATTAGAAGGGCTGTGGTGAGTGGCCACATCGGCAATATTGTGTCCAGTTCTGGGCCCCTCAGTTCAAGAAGGACCTCAGGGAACTGCCTGAGGGAGCCCAGCCCAGAGCCACCAAGCTGCTGCAGGCAGTGGAACATCTCCTGTGAGCCCAGGCTGAGGGAGCTGGGGCTGGGAGCTTGGAGTAGAGGAGCCTGAGGGCTGCCCTCATTGCTGCTGCTAAAGATGTGCAGGGACACAGCCAGGCTGTGCTCAGGGATGTCCAGTGACAGGACAGGGGGCACTGGGTGCCAGCTGGAGCAGAGGAGGTGCCAGGGGAACAGGAGGGAAAACTTCGTCACTGTGGAGTTGTGGAGTCTCCTTCTCTGGGGACATTCCAATCCCACCTGGATGTGTTCTGTGTGCCCTGCCCTAGGTGCCCCTGCTCTGGCAGGGGTGTTGGACTGGATGATCTCTGGAGGTCCCTTCCAACCCCTGCCATTCTGTGAGTCTGTGATTAATTAGAACTGTGTCTAGTTAGGGACAGAGCAGAGCACCTCTGCAGGGCATTAGCAAATCAAGATAGAGGTTTTCTCCCCCCCCAGGATGTGTTCCCACCCAGTGTGGTAGCTATGCTCAGTGTATTCCAGTGCAGTCTGATTGCCATTTGTACTATTTTCATACCTAAATCTGATTTAGCAATCACTCAGCTCGAGAAGCACTCTGTGATAGTGTCATTATGTCTGTTTAAGAGATGGGGAATAAGGGTCATTGACTGGCTAAATAAGGTGCTCCCAGAATGGTGACATCCTGACTAGCAGGAGTAGAGCTTCATCTGTGCTTGTCTGCTTCAGTGAGATGTCCTGCAACTTAGTGCTTGTTTTGAGATGCTTTGGAACATTGAAATGGAAGTGTGAATTACTAATTGCTGTTTTGCTCTCCTTCTGCTCTTGGCTACGCACTGACAAGCTTTTTCAATGAACTCCTCTTCCTGCTCCTCCAGGAACTTCAAAGGCTCCCTTTATCCTGCTGTCCTTACTGGAAAGCTCCAGTAGCTTTTCAGTTCATGTTGTGTCAGACACTCTGTGCATAAAGGTCCTCTCCTTCAAGAGGAGTCTCTCTGTGGCCTAGGAAGAGAATCACAGATTCACAGAATGCTTTGGGTTGGAAGGCACCTCCAAAGGCCATCCAGCCCAGACCCCCTGCACTCAGCAGGGACATCCTCCACTAGAGCAGATTGCTCACAGACTTGTCCAGCCTCACCTTGAACACCTTCAGGCATGGGGCGTCAACCAGCTCCCTGGGCAACCTGTTGTAGTGTCACAGCAGCCTCCTGGTGCAGAACTTGTTCCTCACATTCAATCTCAATCTGCTCTGCTCTCATTGCAAACTATTTAGGAGTCTCACACCCATCCCCCGACCCCGATCACTAATTTTAATGATAACCAAGTTCTCTTGCAGTGGTCCTGGAAACATTATACAGAGGAATAGTGCTGCATCTAGAAATAACTAGCAAAGATGCAAACATTAAACTCAGATGAGCTGGAAGAGAAGGTTCCTGCAGTCAGTACACTGCTTGCAGTTAATTGTGTTGCTTGCCCACTAGATGGACTCAAGATGCTCCTTCCTGCTTACGGCAGAAGGCAGTTAGTGAATGAGAAGGGTTTCCAGAGTGTTGCTAAGAGGCTTTGAGTATTCCCTGACAGAAACTATCTCCTGACTCGCAGGGCTAGCTACAGCTTCAGGCAGCACCCAAAATGCTCTCTGGGAATTCTGTTGGTGTCATGTCAGTCTCTGAGGCTTCTGATTCTTCCCAGACTTCCCAGGGTGCTGGGGAAAGGAGGCAGATGATCTCTGACCTTCTCCTGGCTCCTCTGGATGATCTGTGTACCTCCAGGACTTCCCATCTTGGCAGGAGAACTTTCAGGTGCAGGCAGGATGTCTTGCAGTGTGCAGTCTCAGCACGAGGTCACACTGGCTCTGCAGGTCAGGTGTGTGGAGGCATTTAGAGCCTGTTCCTGGTAAACTCAAAGCAGGCAGTTTCCAGGCAGTTCAGCAGAGCTAGCTCACAGCTTAGCAAAGCACAGTGCTGCAGCAGGCAACGGCAGAGTCACTGCCAGAAACAGAGAGCAGCAGGCATCAGCAGGGCACATTGCTCATCTCTTTCATCAATACAGCCCAAGGCTAATGAGCCTTTGGACACAGAATAGCCAATCAGAATGGCAGGTATCCAGGCTTGAAGGGGGGCAGTGATTTGAGATGAGAGCAAAGCAGACTGAGCTTGGATTTCAGGGACAAGTTCTGCACCAGGAGGGTGCTGGGACACTGCAACAGGTTGCCTAAGGAGGGAGTTGAGGCCTTGTGCCTGGAGCTGTTCAAGCTGAGGCTGGCCAAGGCTGTGAGCAACCTGCTGTAGTGCAGGATGTCCCTGCTGAGTGCAAGGGGGTTGGACTAGATGACCTTTGGAGGTCCTTTCCTACCCAAACCATTCCATGGCTCTATGACTCCATATAAAATCAAACTTTCTGTAAGGCAGAGTTAAGTTGTAGCTGTGGCAGCACAGTGGAACCACCGAAGAGCCAAACCACATTGCTCTAAGCAAGGATTTCTTGCAAGAGACACAAACTGGCCAGATCTCTCAAAGCCCTAGACAGAGGGGGTCACCTACATTGCTGCTGTAGGCAGCTCTGTGTTCCTGGCTGCTCCCCTTCCTAGGAGCCAAGTGCACTGCACCAGCAAAGCCTCCAGCCACAGACACCTGGCTGACCTGCAGTCGCTGCAGTCACTCTTGCTGAGCAGATGGCAGTAAAGCTTTTCAGCAGGCTTTGGTAGCCCTGCTCCAGGGAAATGTCTGCCCTGAATACATGCAGCTTTAGGTCCATTACATAATTGATTCTGATTGAACTGCTACAGCATCTGAACAGGGACACCTGCGTACCTGCTCATGTTGGCTTTGCATCTGAGTAACAACACAGACACAGGCTTTGACAGAGCTCACACCACAAATTATTCCCATACAGAACCAGATTTCCAACATCTGCTGAACTGCTTCAGCTGGGGATGGAGCTGCAGCCTGATATCTTCCACCCTATACTGCTGGCAGCTGCAGGTGGAAAAAAAACAAAAGGACATAAAAAAAGCTTCTCCCGGATTGGAACAGGCAGGAAGATAGGATCTTTTTCTCCCACTCTAGCAGCAAAAACGGTCTTCATTTCCACTGCTGCACAAAAAGAATGTCGCAGCTGCTAAAGAAATGAAAGCTTTTGTGCTCACTGTGCTACAAAACTTATTCCTCACATCCAACCTCAATCTGCTCTGCCCTCATCTCAAACCATTGCCCTCATCCTGTCCCTGCAGGCCTTTGCAAACAGTCCCTCTGCAGCCTGCTTGTAGCCCCTTCAGGTCCTGGCAGGCTGCAATTAGGTCTGCCTGGAGCCTTCTCTTCTCCAGGCTGAACACCCCCAGCCTGTCCTCCTAGCAGAGCTGCTCCAGACCCCTGACAGTTGTCATGTCAGTGACTACTTAACGAACAGGACACAGAAGTGGACTTCTCCATCCAAAACATCTTGCTCACCAGGTTGCTGTCTTCCTTAACTCCCTGTGCTTACTTTGACACCAGAACTGAATTTGAAGGCACTGAAGCCCCTTTGTAGCCCTGTGCCATCTGCACTCCTCCCCCTTGCTCTTCAGGTTTTGCTGTTTGCACAGACTCTACCTTACAAACAGAAAACAAATTATTCAGCTTCTCCTTCTCCTTGCACGTTGATGTTTATGGAATTGAAAATTCCATAATTACTTTGTTGTCCACATGTGATCCCTCATAAATATGGATTTTTGGCATAATCCTTTGCAGCAAATGAGCAGAGGCTCCTGGTGCTGTGGGAGGGGAGCCCAAGAAGGGGCACACAGTCTGCAGACCGATGCCACAGCTGTCATCATGTCACCACTTGCCAGTTTTCAGCAGGCAGAACAATATCTGTCCTCAGCCTGCCCAGGAAGACTGCTCAGGGCGTAGGAGACAAGCAGGGCTTTATACAAATAAAGTTCTAATGCAAGAGCAGCAGAGAAGAGAGTGCTGGAATCCAGCAGCTTCGTCCTTCCCATGTTTGCAGGGACTGAAACGCTTGGCTGTGGATGAGGCTCAGCTTTGCCTGGAGCCTGCTGAGAAGCTCTTGTTTGGGGTAATCCACTTGCTCACTATGGTCTCCTGGCGAGGTTCAGATCAGGCAATCTGAGACACCTTTCTTCTGAAGCCTGGCTGCCAGCTTCTTTGGGTGTTAAAAAGCCCCCCAGAGCAGCCCGTGCTGCACAGGGAGTCCAGCACTCAGGTGTGAGCTGCAAGAAAGAAACAACTGCCACTGGCTTCAGCTGCACAGAGCTCACCCTGCCGGTGGCCCAGCTGGGAGGAGTGTTTGGAAGCAGTGGGCGTGACATGACGTCTGGAAGGCACACCAGGGTGTTAGAATCTCACCTCAGCTGCCCAGTGTCTCCTCCACAGTTCAGTTCCCCACACTCTTAGTTCTCTGGTGAGATGACTGAGTGCACCTCAGCAGGTCTGCAGGTGTCCCCAGGCTGAGTGATGTTGGTAAGCCTGAAGGAGAGGATGGGTGCATCCAGAGTGAGTGGTGCCTGACACCTTTGCAAGCCATGCAGCCTGTCTGAGGCAGAGACCAAGCAGTGTGGAAAACCTCTGTGAAATGAATTCACATCTTAGTAATGAATTCCCAGGAAGGACCAGGAATGCTTTTGGTCTGTGCCTTTTGTGCCTCCACCTCTGTAACCTGGGCAGCCTCGTGTGCAGCAGGGGGAACACTGAGCCTGTTCCTCTGCTCTGCCATTCAGCATTCCACCCTCACCATCTCCTCTCCTCTCTTCTTCTAGCAGTTTTATTAAGTTTTTTGTTTGTAAAGCACTTAAGTAAAATTTGTACTTACCACAGAATGGTTCAGGCTGGAAGGGGCTTCACAGCACAACTCCTCCAATCTCCTGCCATGGGCAGAAACACTTCTCAACTAGATTCAACTGCTCAAGGCCTCATCCAGCCTGGCCTTCAACACCCCCAGGGAGAAGGAAGCCACAGCCTCTCTGGGCAGCCTGTTCCAGAGTCTCAGGGGTTCCTCAGGTGCTGCTGGCAGCTCCTCTCAGGTGGTTTGCTAGGTGGGAGCAATCTCCTGATGCCTTTGACACGAGGTGTGTGTGCACTGGCCACAGCACCTTCCCCTTGCACACCAGAACCAAGTCCTTGCACTGCAAGGGGGGAAAGCTCTTGGATGCTGCTGCTGCAGGAAATATCTGCTAGAGGAGGATATTTCCATAGGCCCTGGACTGATGGTCCCCTTCTGCAGCATAAGCTGGGAGCAAACATTTGGGCAGCCCCCAGCAGGCACAGCTGGGGTGCAGGGAAAGCCCTGACTGGAGCTGGCCCCTGGAGTGGCAGGGGGCAGAAGAAGGCCCTGAGCTGAGTGAAGTGCAAACTGCTGCCAGCAGCTGTCTGGAAGCCTTCTGGCAGAGCCCTGAGCAGTGCCTCGAAGAACAATCTCCCCTGGGCTTTGGAATGCTTTTCAGTCACAGGTTTTTTCATTTGCAGCAGGGTGGAGTGCTCTGCAGTGCTCTCTGCCAAACTTCAGCTGTGGGAGCTGAGCCAGGAGAAAGGGGAGGGGGGGGAAAGTAGAAACCAGGCTCTCAGTAGGTTCCTTTGCAGGGGTTGCAGAACTGCCTCTCCAGCAGGATTGCCTTACCCTCACAGCACCCTCCTGTAACTGCAGTCACAGCAGGTCCTGTCTCTTTTGCTAGCTAGAAGGGCTTCTTTAGCTGCTGCTTTTTGTCTCTCTCTTTCCCATACCCCTTGCCCTTCTGCTTTTACAGCACAGTGAGAGAGTGCCAGGGAAATGAAGAGGGTGCTGCACACCTTTGCCCTTCCCCCACAGAGGAGTGTGTCTGTCTTGTGTCTGCTGGGGCTGTGTCCCCACAACTGAGCCAAAAACTGCAACGGAGGATTTCTTCCCAAAGGGTCTGTTTAGGTGCGCAAGTAAAGGTCACTTTTTAGTTCGTTCTGTGCTCTTGGGCATGTTAGAAAAGTTTTATGGAAAATCAGTGGTTTATCTTGCTTTTCAGGGAGGTAATTGATGAATCACCAAAGGATCACAGAGTGCCACGTTGGAAGGGACCCCGAGGGTCATCTGCTCCAAGCTTTCCAGGTGTAGGCGCAGCTGAACTGAGCTGGCCTAGAACCCTGTTCAAGCTGAGTTTCAAACTGTCCAATGAAGGAGACTCCACTGCTTCCCTTGGGAGATGATTCCAGTGTCCAGCTGTGCTCACAGGGAAGCATTTTGCTCTGCAGTCCCATGGGAACCTGCCCAGCAGTAACTTGTCCCCATCATCCCTTGTCTTTGCTGAAGGTCTCCTTGGATAAAGGCAGTCTCCATCCTCCTGGTAGCCACCATTTATGTCCTGGCCCATGGTAAAGAAAACTTAATGCAAGTGAAACTTAACCCAGCTTGCCAGAGCCTTGGCTTGGGCAGATAGCAGAGACTTCATTCTCACTTCCCTCCTTGTTAGAGGCTTCAAATAGGATGTCCACTGTTTGGCAATTCCCTTGGCCCTGTGCAGCACCACTCAGTTGTGCTTTGTTCAGTGCAAGCTTCAAGGCCTCAGGCTGTGATGATTTCATGGGCAGTTACTGTACCTGCAGTTCTCCCAAGCTCTCTTCTTCTAGTTTCACCTCTGCTCTAAGGCCAAGAGCAGAGGCCCAAGGATGATCCAAAGGCAGGAACACTTCTGCTATGTGGACAGGCTGAGGGAGCTGGGTTTGTTCAGCCTGGAAATGTAGGGCCCTTGGAGCTGCCTTCAAATACCTGAGGGGATCCCATGAACTCTTTGTTGCCTCCCTGGTTTCTTTAAGCTAATCGGGCAAGTGCAGGGTGACTCTAACCTTGCCCTTTCCCTCTTTTCCACCTGCAGAACCAGCTCTCTGCTTCTATCATTTCCCAGGCAGGGGAGCAGATGCACCTCAGTTGCTGGGCTGCCTTTGCCTGCTGTGTGCCTGTGCTCTGCGCTCATGTAAGCATCGCTTCATCCCATCCGCTTCTTCATGGCAATCTCATGGACCACTTGTTGCTGAGTCTTGCTGAATAACTCACATGCAAGAAGGTTCTACTTGCTCTGAAGCAGGATCCTGTAGTACTGAGCTTGTCTTCCAGCTTGTTACTTTACCATTTGTTGGCTCGTGCTGACTTCAGGCCCATCCTGTCACTAGGACCTTGTTAAACTAAGTGCCCTGTGGTTTGGTCTTGAAGCCCTGCCCTTGCTGTTGGTATCAAGAGTAGTTCAGCCTGTCCTCATCCCTTTCATCTGTGCTGTATCTGTTGCACACTTTTTACCCCCCCTGAAGCCACATGTGTTTTCATAGGTGCATGACTGCAGAGTGGCACAGGAGGGGTGCAGCTGCTATGACTTCATCTGTTATTATTTGTTATCCTGTTTGTCTCTTTTTGATCTCTGGAACTCAAAACAATGATCAAATAAGGATTCTCTTTCACTGCTCTTGGCACTGGTGTCTCTGGTGGATGAAAGTGGCTGAGGTTGGTTCTCAGTAGTTCACATGAATCCATCTTCAGTCCAGCTGAGTCTATCACCCGTTTCTGGTTTTGCTGAACCTAAGATTTCCTTCTGCCTTGCATTGTTTACTTTGGTGTTTCAGGCTCAAGTGTGCTTCATGGGCTGGGAGGGGGAAAGCTTCGGCATTTCCCCCTTCCCGTTTTGCATGTCCCTTGAGCAGGATCTGGTTCAGAGGGGATAATGTGGAGATGCCTTGAGGAACAGGGAGGGGAACAAGGTCCAGACCTCGTCCAGGCACCTCTGTGCCTGCTGTCCATCTGCTGTGGGTGGAAGGCAACTCTGCTGCAGCCTTAGCAAGTGTTCCACAGCATCAGGGAACCTGATGAGTCCTGTTCCTCAGGGGTGGGTACTGAGACTAGTACTGTTTGACATCTTTGTCAGTGGCATTGAGCCACCCTCAGCAAGTCTGGGAATGACACCAAGCTGTGTGGTCCAGCTGACATGATGGAGGGAGGGGATCCATCTAGAGGGACCTGGACAGAAGAGACAGTTAGGGCAATGCCAGCCTCATGAAATTCAGAAAGGAGGTTATGCTCTGCTGAGACCTCACCTGCAGTGCTGGGTCCAGGTCTGGACCCCCCAGACAAGGACATGGACCTGTTGGAGTGAGTCCAGAGGAGGCCATAAAGGTGATCAGAGGGCTGGAGAACCTCCCCTGTGGGGACAGGCTGGGAGAGTTGGGGCTGTTCAGCCTGGAGAGGAGAAGGCTCCAGGGAGACCTTAGGGCAGCCTGCCGGGACCTGAAGGGGGTCAAGGAATACTGGGGAGGGACTTCTGACAAGGCTGGGAGTGCCAAGACAAAGAGTGGCTTCAAACTGGAAGAAGCTGGGTTTAGATTTAGCCAAATTAGGAAGAAGCTGGGGTGGTGAGACACTGGAACAGGTTGCCCAAGGAAGTGTTCAAGGCCAGGTGGGATGAGGCCTTGAGCAACGTGGGCTAGTAGGAGATGTCCCTGCCCGTGGCAGAGATGGTGTTTAAGGTCCATTCCAACCCAAACCGTTCTAGGATTCTCCGATCTCTCTCATAAGGCACTTTTAAGATGCCTAAAAATGATGTCAGGAAGCAGAAACATCTTTCCTTTGCCAAGTGTTGTGTGAAATATCCAGGAGGACACCTTCAGGAGGAGACCTTCCTTGGCAGGGTAGAAGGGGAAGAGGAAGATACCAGTTGTGCCTTTTTCACAGCTTTGAAGCAGCATCTCTTGAAGTGTACTACATCCTTAGCCCTGTCTGCTGCCTGCCTTTGTTTCCATGTCAAACCTGAGGGTAATTATCACACTTCATAAACTTGAGGGTATGCAAAAAAGGTGCTGCTACTGGAGGCACCTCATGCTGCAGACTGTTCTGGATGCTGCTTTCTGTGGCAGTTCCTTCTACAGAGCAGTTTATGTGCAGCTTCAAAGCAGTCACCCTGCTTAAAGTGTTCAGAGTCCTAATTACCTTGGAAAAATTCTGGGCTTCTTTTCCTTTTGTGCTTTAACACATTTTAAAGATGCTTCCTGTGGCCAGACTTCAGAGTGGCATTTCTACAACTGCTTTGGCTATGCAAGTGAAGCTGTCACAGCATCACAGGGCTGGAAGGGCCCTCAAGGGTCATCCAGTTCCAACTTCCCTGCCATGGGCAGGGACACCTCACACTAGATCAGCTTGCCCAGAGCTACTTCCATCCTGGCCTCAAAAACCTCCAGGGATGAGGCTTCCACTACCTCCCTGGGCAACCTGTGCCAGTCTCTCACCACCCTCATGCTGAAGGACTTTTTCCTAACATCCAGTCTCAATCTACCTTCCTCTAACCTGATCTATTCCCTTCAGTCCTATCACTACCTGACACCCTAAAAAGTCCCTCCCCAGCTTTCTCACAGCCACCTTCAGATACTGGAACGCCATGAGAAGGTCTCCTTGCAGCCTTCTCTTCTCCAGACTGAACAATCCCAACTCTCTCAGCCTGTCCACACAGCAGAGCAGCTCCAGCCCTCTGATCATTCTTGTGGCCCTTCTCTGGACACCTTCCAGCACCTCCAGATGTTTTTTGTCACAGAGGCTCCAGAACTGGACACAGTGCTCCAGGTGGGGTCTAAGCAGAGCAGTGCAGAGGGGCAGGATCCCCTCTGCCCACACTGCTCTGGATACAGCCCAGGCTCTGCTTGGCTCTCTGGGATGCAGGTGCACACTGCTGGCTCATGTGGAGCTTCTCATCCACCATGTCATGTCCTCCAGAGCTGTGTGAGCTACCTGCTGAGAGATTTTTGAGTGTTGTGCTTTAAGGACATCTCAGCTGATGAGCTGAGTTTTTTTGCAGATAGGTCCAAGAGCCAAATTGAAGGTGTTGAGAAGAGTTGGTGCCACACCACCAAGCCTTCTATAGGAAGAGGGAAGCCACAGGTGTGTGTGCTTCACTCCTGTAGCACACCTTGGTGTGCTACATAGCTTATGAAAGCAGAGTCCTAGAATGGCTTGGGTTGAAAGAGAGCTCAGAGCTCATCTGCTCCAACCCCCTGCCACGGGCAGGGACACCTCTCAACTAGACTCAGCTGCTCAAGGCCTCATCCAGCCTGGCCTTGAGCACCCCCAGGCAGCAGGCAGCCACAGCCTCCCTGGGCAACCTGTCCTAGAGACTGGAGTGGATGAGCTGTGAGGTCCCTTCCAACCTAAGCCATGCTAGAAGGCTGTGATTTTAGCAGCCTGTAATGAGAGCTCTGTAGCCACTGGCCTGTACTTGGCCTATGGGGAGGATGAGCCTGTTTGCTATTAAAAACGAGTCTCCAAAACATAGGTTTTGGTCTGGAGCTCAGCAGCAAGGCTGAGCCAAGGAAGCCCAGTTCGAAGCAGTGGCTCTGTAGCTTGCCAAGGGGAGCTGTGTCTGTGTCACTTGGATTTCTTGTATTGACCAGGAGAGATTAGGAGGCTGACTTGCTTTCCTGAACTGATCACTTGTGGCAAGGATTGCTGCTGACCCAGGATATTTTGAGAGGTTGTTGATGATGCAGGAAACATCCTGTCAAATATTTTCTTTTCAGCCTTTTTGTGCCTTTTAGCCCTTTTGTTTTGGCACCACAGCAGGTTAACATTCAGCATGCTGTGTCTGCATCCTTTGCCTCTAGGGATTCTTGGCATGCTTGGGGATGACTCTGTCCAAATGCTGTGGCTCTGATTAGTTCTGCACTCCCTTTTGCTTCTGTTCTGTGATGGAAAGGGATAATCCTGCCTCTGAACTAGAGGACAGATTCTGCAAGCACTCAGAAGTCCTAAAAATGAAAAGAAAAAAACAGTCCAGCCCTAAACCTCCAGACAAACCTGCTGGTTTTGGACCCCAGAGAGGCTGTAAGCTGAAATCCAAAGCAGCTGGATCATGTTATGCAAACTCCCAGCTGAGATAAGAAATTGATTGAAGATAAGCAACTGCTGCAGCTGAAGATGTGGTGCTGGACAGGCCTCATTTTTGGAATCACGTGCCCAGATGACCAAGAAGGCCACCAGCATCCTGGCCTGCATCAGCAATAGTGTGGCCAGCAGGACCAGGGCAGGTCGGGGTTGGCCTCTTCTCCCGAAGTAACAAATGGTAGGATGAGAGGAAATGGCCTCAAGTTGCTCCAGGGTAGGTTTAGATTGGAGATGAGAAAAAAACTTCTTTTGTGCAAGAGTAGTCAGGGTGGAGTCTCCATCCCTGGGGATGTTCAAGAAGCATAGATTTGGGCAGTGTTAGAAGAGTGGTTGGATGCACTATTGAAGTTCTTTTTTATAGAATCATAGAATCAACCAGGTTGGAAGAGAGCTCCAAGCTCAGCCAGTCCAACCTAGCACCCAGCCCTGGCCAATCAACCAGACCATGGCACTAAGTGCCTCAGCCAGGCTTTGCTTGAACACCTCCAGGGATGGTGACTCCACCACCTCCCTGGGCAGCCCATTCCAATGCCAATCACTCTCTCTGACAACAACTTCCTCCTAACAGCCAGCCTAGACCTCCCCTGGCACAACATGAGACTGTGTCCCCTTGTTCTATTGTTGGTTGCCTGGGAGAAGAGCCCAACCCCACCTGGCTACAGCCTCCCTTCAGGTAGTTTTCCATCTTGATTCCATAAATCTGTTGCTGTCCTTATTTGGAACAGATCTTCTCACCTAAAAGCAGAAACACTTTTAATCTGCAGAAAGATAAGGAAGCCTGTCCTCCTAGCACAGCTGCTTCAGCCTCCTGATCATCCTCATGACCTGCTCTGGACCCTCTCCATCAGGTCCATGTCCTTCCTGTGGTGAGGCCTCCAGAGCTTGCCCCAGCCCTGCAGATGAGGTCTAAGCAAAGTGGTGCAGAGCAGAGGGGCAGGATCCCCTCTCTCTGTCTCTGGCCACACTGCTCTGGATGCAGCCCAGGCTGCCATTGGCCTTCTGGGCTGCCAGTGCCCATTGCTGGCTTCTGTCTAGCTTCCCCCCCACCAGCACCCCCAGGTCCTGCTCTATAGGGCTGCTCTCAATCTCATCACCCCCAGCCTGGACTGATCTTTAGGGCTGCCCCAACCAATGTGCAGGACCACCTCTCCAGGCTGTCCAGATCCCCCTGTATGCACCCATCCCATCCTCCCCTCCCTCCAGTCATTGCTGAGGGTGCCTCAGTCTCACTCTCTATAGCATTCCAAGACTTCCAAAACCTGCCCTGACCCAGCAGACTTTAGCAACAGCTCAAGTTATTCTTCTCTACTTCTGGAAACTTAGTTACTGGACCATGTCTGCAGAAGGACAGGGAAGCTGGGGAAGGGTCTGGAGAACAGGGGTGGGGAGGAGCAGCTGAGGGAGCTGGGGGTGTTTAGTCTGCAGAAGAGGAGGCTCAGGGGAGACCTTATTGCTCTCTACAGCTCCCTGAAAGGAGGCTGGAACCAGGTGGGGGTTGGGCTCTTCTCCCTAGTAACAACTGACAGGAGGAGAGGAAATTTCCTTGCACTGGGGGAGGTTTAGGTTGGACATTAGCAGAAACCTCTTCACTGAAAGGGTTCTCAAAGCCTGGCACAGGCTGCCCAGGGAGAGGGTTGAACCCCCATCACTGGGGAGGTTTCAGAGAGGCAGAGATGTGGTGCTGAGGGACATGGTTTAGCACCAGCCTGGCCAAAGTTAGAGAACGTTTGGACTCAATGATCTGAAAGGGCTTTTCCAAGCAAAAGTGTGCTGTGACTCTCTGAGTTAACCTTCCCAAGGGTACAGCCAAAGGAGGGCTGGACTCCCAGCTTCTTGCTGAGAATGCTGCAGTAAGCACGAGGCAGTGTGCTTCTCTCCTGCTGACAGAGCAGACACCAGGGCTCAGATGGTTTGTCCAGCACAGGTAATCTGCAGACCATGCTGAAGCCCTCTGGTATAATCCCATTCATACCTAACAACAAGGGATTACCTCCTTCACTTCTCTCTCGTTGTTGGCCACGTTCTGGAGTCTTGCTCAGTTTAGGGAGCAATTTTGTGCCTTGTAGCTTCTGCAGATAACATAAAGGGCCCTGCTATGGGAGACAAGTATCAGCTGCCAGCAAGCAGCTTAAGCTGCTGCCAGCTCTGGATTCTGCACTAAGGTGGAAACAGCATTACCTAAACAGCATGACCTTTACCTCTTCATCACAGATTTGCCAGACTCCTGACAAGCAAGCTTTGGATGTGGTTTGGCTTTTCTGTTGGTGTTTTGTTTTGTTGGTTGGTTGTTTTTTGGGGGGATGTGTGTTTATTTGTTTTCTTGCTGTGTTTTTTTCTGTAATTAAATGAAAGCAGAGTTACTCTGTCAAGCTTAACACCTGAGCTCTGCTGAGACCTCACCTGCAGAGCTGCAGCCAGCTCTGGAGCCTTCACCACAGGACCTGATGAAGAGGGTCCAGAGGAGGCTACAAAGATGAACAGGAGGCTGGAGGACTGGCTGAGGAAGTTGGAGTTGTTCAGCCTGGAGAACAGAATGCTCCAGGCAGACCTAAGAGCAGCCTGCCAGGACCCGAAGGGGCTACAAGAAGGCTGCAGAGGGACTGTTTGCAAAGGACTTCAGGGACAGGATGAGGGCAATGGCTTGAGATGAGAGCAGAGCAGATTGAGATTGGATGTGAGGAACAAGTTCTGCACCAGGAGGGTGCTGGGGACCTGCAACAGATTGCCCAGAGAGGTGGTTGAGGCTTATCCCTGGAGATACTCAAGTCTGTGAGCAGGCTGCTCTAGTGGAGGATGTCCCTGCTGAATGCAGGGGCTGAACTGAATGGCCTTTGGATGTCCCTTCCAACCCAAACCATTCTGTGGTTCTTTGAATATAGAAAGAGGAATTTTAGGCTGTATCTCACTGCTGAGGGCCAAAGCAGGCAGCCAGGCTCAGACACAGCACTGAGCTTTTCTCATGTGGGTTCATTACAGAGGTGGAGGACAGCCCCAGTGGTATGAAGAGCTGGGGGAAACAGCTGCTGCTGTACCGAGGGGTTGCCTTCTGTGTTGGTGTCTTCCTAACAGTGGTGCTGACACAGGCTGTGTGCATGCCAGCCTCGCTTCCCCTGCAGGGACAGTAGACAAGGCCCTCAGAGCCTGGGAGGTGATACAAATCCTGGGCAGAGTGCAGGGATAAGAGACTCCTGGCTGCTTGATTTGGTGATGGTCTGCAGCCTGTGCAGTAATGGAGATGCTCCTGTGCCCCCTCAGCCCTTGTTCGCTGCTCCTTTCTGACATGCAGCTGAGAAGCCAGCTTGGCATCTCCACAACTTGTCTGTGTGCTTGGAGCACAACAACCCCAGGCAGCCTTCAGGATTGGATTGGGGCAGAATGGCTGTACACTACCCAGCACAGAGAGACCTGGGATGCTGATCAGCAAGCAGCTGGCTTAAATATGAGCTAGTGAGTGCCCATCTGGCCAAGGCCATCAGCATCCTGGCCTGGATCAGCAACGGTGTGGCTGGCAGGAGGAGGACAGGGATTGTCCCTGTGAACTCAGCACTGGTGAAGATAGACCTGGAATACTGTGTCCAGTTCTGAGCTCCTCAAGAGAGGCAGGGAGAGAGTCCAGTGGAGAGCTGTGCTGATGAGTGGGGGACTGGAACATCTCTGCTGTGAAGAAAGGCAAAGAGCCCTGGGGCTGTTTAGTGTGGAAGGGAGAAGGCTGAGAGGGGATCTGATCAATGTCTGTAAATATTTGAGGGATGGGGGTCAGGATGAAGGTGCCAGGCTCTGTTTGGTGGTGCCCAGTGACAGGACAAGGAACAACAGGTACAAGAACCTAGGAGGTGCCACCTCAGCACAAGGAGACACTTCTGTATGGTGAGGGTGCTGGAGCCCTGGAGCAGGCTGCCCAGGGAGGTTGTGGAGTCTTTCCAAACCTACCTGGATGTGTTCCTGGGTGACCTACCCTGGGTGACCCTGCTCTGGCGGGGAGGTTAGACTGGATGATCTCTGGTGGTCCCTTCCAACCTCTGAGGTTCCGTGAGTCTGTGACACTGGCACATCAAGCTGTCACCGAGTACTGCTCAGTGTGACAGTATTTGTTAGGAGAACTTGTCAGCAGCCCTGAGATATTTTTGCTGTTGACAGAAAGCAAACCCAAGGAGAAGCAGAAGGGAATGCCTGAGCAGCTGGAATTGCTTTGTGGATGTTTCTGAGATGCCTTCTCCAGACTGGCTGCCCTAGGGGAATCAGGGCTGTCAGAAGGTGAAGGACTTGCTCTCAGTGTAATATATTCTGTTTGCAGTGGAGAGTAAGTCATCTGCTACTGCGGTAATTAAGATAGTGTGAACGAGATTAAAATCAACATCAGATTAGTGGCTAATTGGAGGCGTCTGATTGGTGGGGGGATGTCTTCAGGGGCTGGAGAGAAATTCCCGTGGCCTTTTCTGCTGTGCAAACGTTTCCCTTTGTTCTTCCCCACGTTTCCTCCAAGCCTGCGTGCAAGCTCTGCTGCTGCAGAGCACCGAGCGGTAGAACTGAAGAGCTCTCCCTAGGGGAGAAAGCTTCATCATTGTCTGCTGATCTCTGCAAGGAAAGATGGACTTGAAACCTGAGCAGGTGTTGATAATCTGTGTTTGTTGAGAAGTAGATGTGGCACAACTTGGATTTTCCTGCTAATATTGGTGGAGTTGAGTTATATTCATAGGATGGTTTAAAGCTCATCCAGTTCCAGCTCCCTGCCCTGAGCAGGGACACCTCCCACTCGCCCAAGTTGCTAAGGCCTCGTCCAACCTGGCCTTGAACACCTGCAGGGAGGGAGCAGCCACAGCTTCCCTGGAAAACCTGTGCCAGTGTCTCCTCACTCTCAGGAAATTTCTCACTCTCAGTCTCAGTCTCCCCCCTCTCAGCTCAAAGCTGTTGTTCCTCATCCTGGCACTCCCAGACCTTGTCAGAAGTCCCTCCCCTGCTCTCCTGGAGCCCTTCAGGTTGAGCACAGCCCTATGAGGAGAGGCTGAGGGAGCTGGGATTGGTTAGCCTGGAGAAGAGGAGGCTCAGGGGTGACCTTATTGCTGTCTACAACTACCTGAGGGGTGGTTGTGGCCAGGAGGAGGTTGCTCTCTTCTCTCAGGTGGCCAGCACCAGAACGAGAGGACACAGCCTCAAGCTGTGCCAGGGGAGATTTAGGCTTGAGGTGAGGAGAAAGTTCTTCACTGAGAGAGTCATTGGACACTGGAATGGGCTGCCTGGGGAGGTGGTGGAATCACCGTCCCTGGGGCACTTCAAGGCAAGGTTGGACGTGGTACTTGGTGCCATGGTCTGGCCTTGAGCTCTGTGGTAAAGGGTTGGACTTGATGATCTGTGAGGTCTCTTCCAACCCTGATGAAACTGAAACTGTGAAACTGTACTGGCAGGCTGCTCTGAGGTCTCCCTGGAGCCTTCTGCAGGCTGAATAGCCCCAACTCTTTCAGCCTGTCCCCATAGGGTAGGTTCTCCAGCCCTCTGATCCTTCTGGTGGCTTCCTCTGGAGCCTCTCCAGCAGCTCCATGTCTCCCTTATGCTGGAGCCCCCAGGACTGGAGGCAATGCTGCAGGTGGATTCTCAGCAGAACAGGGGCAGGATCCCCTCCCTGTGCTGCTGCTCTCCCTGCTCTGGACACAGCCCAGGATGCATTTTTGTACATGTTGCAAAACTCACACTCTCCTGCTTAGTGTGAGTACAGCTGACTTATTTTCTCCCTGCTCTTGGTGAAGTCCCCTCTCTGTTGGGTTTTCTCCCAGGCTTGCTCTGCTGCTCTGTGCTGCTTGAGCCGGGGCTGCAGTGCAGCTGGCTGCAGATGAGGGGAATTGCATTTGCTGTTCTTTGAACTAACCATGGTAATTAAGATGCCTCCCACTGGGTTTGCAGTTTGCTGTGAGCAGCACATATCATTAGCTTTTAAAACCAACAGCATCCTAAACTCCAGATTCAATTTAATTTCAGCTTAAATGCTGCATGTGTTAAGATGCCCAATGTAACCCTGAGGCAGAGCAGCAAACCTGGACACACAAAGCTGGGTGGCCCACAGAAGGATGTGGGCTTTGGTTGGTGGAAAGGAAGGAGGAGAAAGTTAATTTCTTTTAATTGCCAAAGCAGGTTAATGGTTTGGCCAGAGCAATCAAACATGAAAACTAATGAAGTTGTGTCAGATAGGAGCTTTTTATCTGCCTGTGCATGTAAGACACTGAGAGGCTGGGGCAGATCCAGAGAAGGGCAACCAAGCTGGTGAAGGGTCTGGAGAACAGGGCTGGTGAGGATCAACTGGGGGTGTTTAGTCTGCAGAAGAGGAGGATGAATGGAGACCTCACTGCTCCCTGCAGCTCCCTGAAAGGAGGCTGGAGCCAGGTGGGTCTCCAAACCCTAGTAACAACTGACAGAAGGAGAGAAATGTCTTCAAGTTACATCAGGAGAGGTTCAGGTTGGCTATTAGAGGAAACCTCTTTACTGGAAGGGTTCTCAGAGACTGGCATGGGCTGCCCATGGAGGTAGCTGAAGCCCCTTCCCTGGAGGTGTTTCTAAGAGGCAGAGATGTGGCGCTGAGGGCCATAGGTCAGCACCAGCCTGGGTAAAGCTGGAGGGAGGACACAGAGAGTGTCATGTGTGATGAGTTCTCTGAGTCCTCTGTACAGACAGGACCTTAGAGCAGGCAGTAAGGATGCTGGGGAACATCTGCAGTGTCTTCATGCAAGAGAACTCTGTTATAAAGTGTGGTCTCAGCTGGCCATTGCCTTTGAATGCTGATGTCTTTGGAATGCATCCAAGTGGCTGCACTTGCTTCTTGCTAAATAGCTTTGGCCTCTGCTCAGCTACTCAGGTGTCACTAAGCAAACAATTTCACTGCCTGAATCAGAACCACTGTCCCCTTATGACTTGTAGCATGTTGAGCTTCTTGGTCCAGAATCTTAGTGTAGGAAAAATGAAGATGAAATGATGGACTGGTTTGGGTTGGAAGGGACCTCCAGAGGGCATCCAGTCCAAACTCTCTGCACCCAGCAGGGACATCCTCCACCAGAGCAGATGCTCACAGCCTTGGCCAGCCTCACCTTGAGCAAGTTCTGCACCTGGATGGTGCTGGAACCCTGCAACAGGTTGTCCAGGGAGGGAATTGAGGCCCCATCCCTGGGAGTCTTCAAAGTGAGGCTGGCCAAGGCTGTGAGCAATCTGCTGTAGTGGAGGATGTCCCTACAGACTTTGGGGAGTTGGGTTGTATGGCCTTTGGAGGTCCCTTACACCTCAACCCATGCTGTGATTCTCTGAATCATCCAATCAGTCAGGGTTGGAGGGGAACACAAGGATCATCTAGTTCTAACCCCCCTGCCATGGGCAGGGACACCTCACACTCAGATTGCTCACAGACATATCCAGCCTGGCCTTTAGCGCCTCCAGGAGTGGGGCTTAGACCACCCCCCTGGTCAACTCATTTCAGGGTTACCTTCATGGTAAAGAACTTCATCCTAACATCCAGTCTGCATCTACCCATCTCTAGCTTTGTTCCATTCCCCCCAGTCCTATCACTGCTTGGTAGCCTAAAAAGTCCCTCTCCAGGTATCTCGTAGGTCCCCTTAAGATACTGAAAGGCCACAATAAGGTTACCTCAGAGCCTTCTCTCCAGACTGAACAGCTCCAACTGCTTCAGTCTGTCCTCACAAGAGAGGTGCTCCTATCACCCTTGTGGCCCTTCTCTGGACACCTTCCACCACATCCATATCCCTCTTGTAATAGTGGCTCCAGAGCTGGAGGCAGTACTCTGGTTGCGTTCTGGGCTGCAGGTGCACACTGCTGGCTCAGGGTGAGCTTCTTGTCCACCAGCACCCCTAAGGCTCTCTCCTCAGGGCTGCTCTCGGCCCTGCCTGGATTGGTGCTTGGAATTGCCTCGACCCAGATGCAGGACCTTGCACTTGATCTTGTTGAACCTCATGAGGTTGGCTTGTGCCCACCTCTCCAGCCTGTCAAGGCCTCTCGGGATGGATCCCTTCTCTCCAGCTGTCAGCTGCAGAACACAGCTTGGTGTCATCAGCAAACTTGCTGAGGGTGCACTCAGTGCCTCTGTCCATGGCACCAACAAAGATGTTAAACAAGACTGGTCCCAGGACTGGTCCCTGAGGGACTCCACTTGTCACTGGCCTCCACTGGGACAGGGAGCCATTGACAGCCACTCTTTGGGTGCAGCCATCAAGCCAGTTCTGTATCCATCTAGTGGTCCACCCATCAAACCCATTTGTTTGGAGATCAGGATGTTGTGTGGGACAGTGAAATACACACCTGGAGTTTTCTTTGCAGATGTTTTCCAAGTGTGGAGTAAAAGCCCTGAATTGCACCAGAGGAAAGGTGCAGTCTGGCAAAACATGGAGCATTCCACAGAAAGCACTCACTGTGGTTCCTGTACCTCGGCAATGCCGTGGCCAGGCAATGGCAAAATGAAGAGGAAGGTCCTGGGTTAAAAGTCTTCTGGCCCTGCTGACAAAGAGCTTTACAACCCTGTGTGCTCAGCTGTGTTCTACTGCAGTCAGGCTGTGAAAGCAGGAGCAGAATTCGTGGTTTGCCACACTCTGCAGTGCAGGTGGGAAAGAAGCAGGGATTCCTTTTCCCCTTGCTGGGTAGAACAGCAGTCCTTGCTCTCTGCCTGTGCCAGTGGGGTTGAATCGGAACCCCCTGGACAGCAGCACCCAGGTGGCTCACAGACTGTGCAGCTCTCAGCCAGCCAGGACTGAGCAGAGGCTGTGTTGGTTTGCTGTGCTGTGCAGGCAGCACTCACTGTGGGGCTGTGCCACTCAAAGTGCTGCTTTGGCATTCCTGGGCACTTGGCTGCCAGTGCTTATAATTGCCTTTTTAATTACTTCACATCCACCCTGGGAACTCACTGTTGGCTCTTCACTCGAGTCCTGAAATGAGTTCCTCTTGGCTCTGAAGTTTCCATCTTCCTGACAGGAGCTGCTCTGGTGATTGTGATGTGCATCCCTTTTTGCTTGGTGGGAGTCTCTTTCTGTCCCTTGCTGTAGAGGTGCTCCAAGACAGCTTTCACCTTGTACCTTGTCCTGAAGCTTTGCATTGCTCAAGCCTTCAGAGAAGGCTCCAGGCAGACCTAAGAGCAGCCTGCCAGCACCTGAACAGGGCTACAGGAAGGCTGCAGAGGGTGCTGAGGGAGTTGACAGATGTGCTTGCCAAGGCACTTTCCACTGTTTACCACAAGTCCTGTCTAACTGGGGAGGTGCCAGTGGACTGGAGGGCAGCACATCTGACACCTGTCTACAAGAGGGGCAGAAAGGAAGATTCAGGAAGCTACAGACCTGTCAGTCTGACCTCGGCAGCCTGACCCCAGGCAACAGAATAGGAGCCAGCAGTGTGCCCAGGCAGCTGAATAGGAGCCAGCAGTGTGCCCAGGCAGCTGAATAGGAGCCAGCTGTGTGCCCAGGAAGCCAAACAGGAGCCAGCAGTGTGCCCAGGCAGCTGAATAGGAGCCAGCTGTGTGCCCAGGAAGCCAAACAGGAGCCAGCAGTGTGCCCAGGCAGCCGAACAGGAGCCAGCAGTGTGCCCAGGCAGCTGAACAGGAGCCAGCAGTGTGCCCAGGCAGCTGAATGGGAGCCAGCTGTGTGCCCAGGAAGCCAAACAGGAGCCAGCAGTGTGCCCAGGCAGCCGAACAGGAGCCAGCAGTGTGCCCAGGCAGCCGAACAGGAGCCAGCAGTGTGCCCAGGCAGCTGAATGGGAGCCAGCTGTGTGCCCAGGCAGCTGAATGGGAGCCAGCTGTGTGCCCAGGCAGCTGAATAGGAGCCAGCAGTGTGCCCAGGCAGCTGAGTGGAAGCCAGCAGTGTGCCCAGGCAGCCAAGAAGGCCAATGGCATCCTGGCTTGTATTAAAAATGCTGTGGCCAGCAGCAGCAGGGAGGTGACTGTGCCCTTGTACTGGGCTCCAGTGAGGCCACACCTCGAGTGTTGTGTTCAGTTTTGGGCACCACAATATGAGATGTGGAGGTGCTGGAGTGGCTCCGGAGGAGGGCAAGGAAGCTGTGCAGGACCTGGAGACTAAATCTGATGAGGAGTGACTGAGGCAGCTGGGGATGGTTAGTGTGAAACAGAGGAGGCTGGGGGCAGACTTCACTGCTGTCTACAACTACCTGAAGGAACACTGTGGAGAGGCTGCTGCTGGGCTCTGCTCACAGGTGATTGGAGACAGAACAAGGGGGAATGGCCTCAAGCTGAGACTGGGGAGGTTTAGATGGGATATTAGGGAAAAAGTTTTTCAGGGAGAGAGTGGTCAGGCACTGGAATGAGCTGCCCAGGGAGGTGGAGTCACCCACACTGCATGTGTTTAAGGGTTGTTTGGATGTGGTGCTTAGGGATATAGTTTAAGGTGAATCTTGTAGAGTAAGGTTCTAGGTTGGGCTTGGTGATCCTGAGGGGCTTTGCCAGCCTGGATGTTTCTGTGATCCTGTGATATATTTTGTGATACACTGTTTGCAAAGGGCTGAAGGGACAGGATGAGGGAGGGCAGTGGTTTGAGATGAGAGCAGAGCAGATTGAGATTGGATGTGAGGAACAAGTTCTGCACCAGGAGGGTGCTGGAATGCTGCAACAGGCTGCCCAGGCAGGTGGTTGAGGCCCCATGCCTGGAGGTGTTCAAGGTGAGGCTGGATGAGGCTGTGAGCAGCCTGCTGCAGTGGAGGATGTCCCTGCTGAGTGCAGGAGGTTGGGCTGGATGCCCTTTGGAGGTCCCTTCCAGCTCCAAGAGTTCTGTGACTGTATGACTTGGGCTGGAGAATTCACATTTTCAATGAAGTCTGAAAGGACAAAGTGCAACATTAACTAACTGGCAATTAATTTCAGTGCTAATTATGTAAAAAAAATTAACCCCCCCCAAGCTTATGGAGGATGCAGAGTGTGGCATAATTAGTTGTGGAGGTTTCTACTGCTGTAATTACAGTGATGAATATGCATGAAGCTGCTTGGGGAAGGGAAGTGTGACAAGCAGTTGTATTTAATTAAACTTTCAGCTGAGTTGGTTGTGGAGGCTCTTCTTTGTGTTAGTCCTTTCAAAACTACTGTGAAACTCCTACTCCATGGAAAGGACACTCTGGAGTGTGAGAAGGATGTTGTAGGATCTCTTTTTCTTATGCAGAGGTCTCTCAGGTCATTTGTCACTTGATGAGTCGTAGGCAAGCTTCATGTTTCAGCTTCCCAGCTTTTCAGACTGCTGGCTAGGGCCCGGCAAGAGCGAATTGCATCGTTTATTGTTTAGGTGTTTAAAGTGACAAAGAGAAAGATGAGAGGCTGCAGAGGTGAGCATGAGGTGGAGAAGCCATCCTGATCTTCAGCAGCCTGAAGCAAGAGAGGGCGATCAGTCAGGTCCTTAGCCGTCAATCTCAGCTGATCAAGCATTGGAACAGGCTGCCCATGGAAGTGGTAGAGTCACCGTCCCTGGAGGGGATGTCAGAATGGCAAGTCAGGGTGTGATTTAGTGGCCATGACGGTGTTGGGATGGCATTTGGACTTAATGGTTAGACTGAGATTGTTCACACCTAAGAGCAGCCTGCCAGGACCTGAAGGGGGCTACAAGAAGGCTGCAGAGGGACTGTTTGCAGAGGCCTCCAGGGACAGGACAAGGGACAATAGTTTGAGATGAGAGCAGAGCAGGTTGAGATTGGATGTGAGGAACAAGTTCTGCACCAGGTGGGTGCTGGAACACTGCATCAGGCTGGTCAGGGAGGTGGTTGAGGCCCCATGCCTGGAACCCTGCCAACCCGTTCTGTGGTCCTGGATGGTCGTTTCTAGCCCTGCAGCTGTCAGTAGATCTCTGTGCTAAGTGGAACCTTTTCTTTAGGTAAGGAGCTCTCTGGCTGACTTACTGCAGTGTTCCTGTGGTGTGGTTGTTATGACTTGAAGGAAGAGAACTGTAAGAGCTGTGGTATGGTTTGTTAGGTGTATCTGTACTGTAAAGGAGCAGGAGTAAATGGTTTTGCTTCTTCCTGCCTGGAATTAAGGTAAACTCTGGCCTTTTTTTCTTCTAAAAAATACTGTAGCAGTTGCTGCAGCTGCTCCTGTTTGTGTGCATGGAAACATGGCTCAGCACTCACAAAAGCTGCTTTTGCTAGCAGCTGTGGGTACTCCCCAGCAGACTCAGTATGCTCACCCAGCTTTTGTTTAAATATGGAGTTATGGAATGGTGTGGGTTGGAAGGGACCTCCTAAGGGCATCCAGTCCAACCCCCTCACTCAGCAGGGACATCCTCCACTGCAGCAGCTTGCTCACAGCCTTGGCCAGCCTCACCTTGAGTAGTTTCAGGCATAGGGCCTCAGCCACCTCCCTGGGCAGCCTGCTGCAGGGTTCCAGCACTCTCTTGCCTCTTAAAACAAACTGCAAAATGTGTTTTCCTTGCCTTATCCCCCTCCATTTCCTATCAAGAACTCTGCCTTCCAGTGTGACTCCTTCAGACATGCAACCAGGGTCAAAGGCAGAAGAAATGTTCCCACAGGTGGTTTGGCCCTGGCTGTGGGCTGGCTGCCCACCAAAGCCACTCTGTCACTGCCCTCCGTAGATGAGAGAGGGAAATGTGACAGCAGCCACTGATAAGATGAGAGCAATTTAATAGTAGTGCTAAGCACAAGTGATAGACTGTGCAGAAGTGAAAGCAGGGGCAGATGCCCATCAGCAGGTGGTGGTGGGGCTCAGGAAGCTTCCCCTGGAGGATAGAGGCCATGGACTGTGAGCAGTGCACTCACTCTAACACTTAAATACAAAAGGTGTGTTACAAAATAAAGGCAAAGAGTGCTGGGTGCATGGCAGAATTGGTAGCAGCACAGAGCAGATAACAGTGCTTATCTAGGCCATTCTGTTAGCTTTAGACATACTCATGAGTATACTTTTACATTTCCCAAGTGCTACCCCCTGCCCCCTTGCTTCGTTTGATCACATTAACTGCTGGGTTTCTTCATGAGGTGATCACAGAATCACAGAATCAACCAGGTTGGAAGAGACCTCCAAGCTCATCCAGTCCAACCTAGCACCCAGCCCTGGCCAGGCAACCAGACCATGGCACTAAGTGCCTCATCCAGGCTTGGCTTCAACACCTCCAGGGACGGTGACTCCACCACCTCCCTGGGCAGCCCATTCCAATGCCAATCACTCTCTCTGACAACAACTTCCTCCTAACATCCAGCCTAGACCTCCCCTGCCACAACTTGAGACTGTGTCCCCTTTGTTCTGTTGCTGGTTGCCTGATAGAAGAGCCCAACCCCACCTGGCTACAGCCTCCCTTCAGGTAGTTGTAGACAGCAGTGAGCTCTGCCCTGAGCCTCCTCCAGGCTGCACACCCCCAGCTCCCTCAGCCTCTCCTCACAGGGTTTGTGTTCCAGGCCTCTCACCAGCTTTGGTCTTGACCCCATTGTATTTTCTTGGAATGTCAGTCAAAGCCTCCTGGATCCTTCCAGCACTCACTCCTGCTTTCTCCTGGCACACAACTGTACCCTCTGCTCTTACAGATGAACTCTTAGGAGAGCCTTATTGTGCAAAAGCCAAATGCTCCTATGCTGCAGGACCAATCTCTCCACTCTGCCTTCTTTCACTTAGTTCTTGTATCTGAGATGATGCCATGTGGCATGGGACAGCCCTTTGGCCGGTCTGAACCAGCTGGCTGGGCTGTGTCCCCTCGGACTCTTGGGAAGGGCATGTGCTGGAAGAGCACAGCCTGGGTGCTGGGCTCAGCAGTAGCCAAACCCCTGCTTTGTGATCAGCACTCAGCTACAGCACTGCAGAGCACAGCACTAGGCAGATGCTTTGAGGAGAATTAACTCCAGCTCAGCCCAAACCCAATACAGAAAGAAAAAGCAAGGCTGCATCTTTAGAGGCCAGTGACAAGTGGCATCCCTCAGGGGTCTGTACTGCTGTTTAACATCTTTGTCAGCAAGATGGGCAGCAGGACTGAGACACCCTCAGAAGGTTTGAGGGTGATGCCAGGCTGTGTGGAGTAGTTGCTGGCTTGGAGGGAAAGGATTCATTCAAAGGGACCTGGATGGGCTGCGGAGGTGTGCCCAAGACAACCTCATGAAGTTCAACAGGGCCAAGAGCAAGGTCCTGCAGCTGAGGCAGGGCAATCCCAAGCACAAATCCAAGCTGGACAAAGAGTGGCTGTGAACAGTCTGGAGGAGAAGGCCTTGGGGGTGTCGGTTGCTGACAAACTCCCCAGGGGCCAGCACTGGTCGCAGGCAGCCCAGCAGGCATCTGTGTGCTGGCTGCAGCCAGAGCAGGGAGAGCAGCAGCACAGGGCAGGGATTCTGCCCCTCTGCTCTGCTGAGACCTGAGCTGGAGTACTGCCTCTAGTTCTGTGGGCCCTAGCACAAGAAGGACCTGGAGCTGCTGGAGAGGCTCCTGAGGAGGCCACCAAGATGATCAGAGGGCTGGAGAAGCTCTGCTGTGGGGACAGGCTGGGAGAGTTGGGGCTATTCAGCCTGCAGAAGAGAAGGCTCCAGGGAGACCTCAGAGCAGCCTGCCAGTACCTGAAGGGGCTCCAGAAGAGCTGGGGAGGGACTTTTGACAAGGTTTGGGAGTGCCAGGACACAGGCTTTGAACTGGGAGAGGGAAATAGAGACTGGAGAGTGAGACAAAGTTCCTGAGAGTGAGGGTGGGGAGACACTGGCGCAGGTTTCCCAGGGAGGTTGTGGCTGCTCCCTCCCTGGAGGTGTCCAAGGCCAGGCTGGATGAGGCTTTGAGCAAACTGGGCTGGTGGGAGGTGTCCCTGTCCGTGGCAGGAGGTTGGAACTGGCTGAGCTTTAAGACCCCTTCCAGCCCAGCCCATTGCATGACCTCTGTGCATTCAGTGAGAAGCCAGCCTGGCACTCTCCCATGCCTTAGGCTGTCTGGCACTGCTCACAAACAGCCTCTCCTCAAGTGCTGCGAGTTTCTGCCTGCTCTAATTAAAGATTTGGTTTGCTTAATTTATTTATATGAAAACTTGCTGAAGTGAGACCAAAATTTGTATAATGCATCTTTCAGAAGGAGGAACGCTGGTGCTGGATGAAGTCCCAGGTTCTGCAGCACCTTCATTTACTGTCTGAGATGTTAGGCTGAGTCCGCCCACAGAGGGAAGCTTGCCAACTTTCCCCTCTGCGTTCCGGGAGGAGATGAGCTCCTTCCTCTAGGAGTGCCTGGCTAGGTTCTTAGGCTTGCAGAGTTGATAGATTTCTCAGTAGAGCAGGAAATGCTGCTGCACCTGGCAGTGGGATGGGGTCATGCAGCAAGGGAGAGAAAGTTCTTCAGAAGAGAGGATCCATCCCTGTGGTTAGGAGCTGTTTCTGTCTGGTTTCTGTCTGTCTGAAGACTGGCTTGCTGAAATCACTGCAGATTTGTCAGCTTACTTGGAGAAACAACCCAAATTTGGGATTCCTGCAGTGTTTGGGAGGGATTTGATTGGAGGGGTGGAGGTTTGGGTTGTTTGGTTGGTTTGGGTTTGTTTGCCTTGTTTATTTCTTTGTTGTATATGGACTCTAGGCCAACTTATACAGTCAGGACTCTCTGAGGTGTCAAGGCATGTCCAGGCCATTGTTAGCTTGAGGCCATCTATTCCAGAGTCTCCTTACCCTTGCCAATTAACAGAGCTCCCATCTGACACCAGAGCTGCACAGCTTGTGTGGGAAGCCAAGAGCAAAGTGATATGGTGCTTTGCTTTGGAGGGTAAGTTCAGAGAGTCATGGAATGGATAGGGCTGGAAGAGACCTCCAGAGGGCATCCAGCTCACCCCCTCTGCACTCAGCAGGGACATCCTCCACTACAGCAGCTTGCTCACAGCCTTGGCCAGCCTCACCTTGAACATGTCTAGGCATGGGGCCTCAACCACCTCCCTGGGCAACCTGTTGCAGTGTCCCAGCACCCTCCTGGTGCAGAACCTGATCCTCACGTCCAGTGCTCTGCTCTCATTTCAAAGTTGTTCAGATTCAGCTTGGCTTGGAGTTGCTTTCAGTGTGTTGAGAATGTTTTATATTCTGCAGAATCCCCTTGGGAAGCTCTCCTGAGGATGTGAAGTCCTGCAATAAACCCATCAGAGCAGTTGGGTTAGCTGGAGATCTGAAGGCTGGAGGTGTGCTGCTGTGTCACTCACAAAAGCAGCAACTCTCCTGAGAGATATCTGGGACACTTCCCTGCAGCATTTGAAGGCACTGTTAGAGCAGGCACAGGTTGGATCCTCTTACATTTCAAACTTGTGTATTTAGAGGTACTAGCAGCTTCCTTGCCATGTTTTCTTCCAGCTGATTAATCAGTCTTACAACTTCTCTTCATGGTTAGAATCTCAGCATGGTGGGGGTTGGAACTGGTCTCCAGAGATCATCCAGTCCAGCCTCCCCTGCAACCTCTTAGACCGCTCTGCTGAGACCTTACCTCCAATCTTACCTCCAGTTCTGGTGTCCTCATCAGGAGGAGGATACAGAGCTGCTGGAGTGAGTCCAGAGTGGGCTACAAAGGGCTGGAGCAGCTCTGCTGTGAGGACAGGCTGAGGGAGCTGGGGGTGTTCAGCCTGCAGAAGAGAAGGCTCCGGGGGACCTCAGAACTGCCTTCCAGAAGCTGAAGGGGTCCTGCAGGAAGGCTTTTCCTGAGGGTGTCTAGAGACAGGACAAGGAGGAATGGTTTGAAGCTGAGGCAAAGCAGGATTGAACTGGAGCTGAGGAAGAAGTTCTTCAGTAGGAGGGTGCTGAGACTCTGAAACAGGCTCCCTAGGGAGGCTGTGGATGCCTCTTCCCAGGAGATGTTCAGGCCCAGGCTGGATGAGGCCTTGAGCATCTGAGTCTAGTTGAGAGCTGTTCCTGCCCATGGCAGGGAAAGTTAGAGTGAGTGAGCTCTGAGGTCCCTTCCAACCTTGGCCATTCTCTGATTCTAAAGCAGAAGCAGCCACAGCAGCTTGCCCAGGATCACAGTGTCCAGGTGGGTTTGGAGTCTTTCCAGAGAAGCAGACTCCACAGCCTCTCTGGCAGCCTGCACCAGGGCTCCAGCACCTCCATACCAAACAAGTTTCTCCTCCTGCTCAGATGGAACCTCCTCAGTTCTGGTCTGTTCTTGTTGGCTCTTGTCTTGTCACTGGACACCACCGAGAAGAGTCTGGCTCCATCCTGCTGACACTCAGCCTTTAGTTGTTGATCAGCATTCAACAGTCTGTGACTGTGAGCAGGGAAGGCCAAAGCAGGGCTGCCTGATGGCTGCTCCCACAGCCAGGTCTTGTCTCTGTGTTCTTTACTTTATTTCTTGCTGGATTTTTGACCCCTGCTCTTTAGGTATTGATGAACATTGATAAGAAGCCCCTTCAGTTAGTGTTCTGGGTACCTGACAGTCCCTGTTGTACTCCACCAAGCTCTGCTTCACCTCTGCTGATTTTCAAGTGTGACATCCTGAGCTGCATAAGTTCTCCAGCAGACATCTTGTTCGGGCTGGGTGCTGTTTGGATTGGAATTTTTCACTGCCCTGATGACACCTGGCTAGAGGTGATCCTGACCACCTCTGCAACTCTCCTCTGCTCTGGGCTGTGGCTCTTGGCCAGCAGGCTGCCTCTGCTGCTGACAGAAGGCTGAAGGAACAGCTTTCTCCTTTGTCATTCAGGTATCTGTTGACCGATGTCACTTCAGAGCAGTGGGGCTTGCAAAGCTTTCCTGATGACTTCCCCTCTCCAGACAGCTCCATGCCCCTCCCTCTGCACAGGGCTTTTCTGATCAACTGAGCTTCTCAGCAGAGCATGTAAAGCCCAGGTTTACCTTACTGTAGAGGTGCTCCAAGGCAGCTTTCACTTTATACCTTGTCCTACAGCTTTGCATTGCTCAAGCCTTCAGAGAAGGCTTCAGGCAGACCTAAGAGCAGACTGGCAGGACCTGAAGGGGCTACAAGAAGGCTGCAGAGGGACTGTTTGCAAAGGCTGCAGAGGGACAGAACAAGGGCAATTGTTTGAAATGAGAGCAGAGCAGATTGAGATTGGATGTGAGGAACAAGTTCTGCACCAGGAGGGTGCTGGAACACTTCAACAGGTTGCGCAGAGAGGTGGTTGAGGCCCCATGCCTGGAACTTTTCAAGCTGAGGCTGGCCAAGGCTGTGAGCAGCCTGCTGTAGTGGAGGATGTCCCTGCTGAGTGCAGGGGGGGTTGGACTGGATGCCCTCTGGAAGTCCCTTCCAACCCATTCTGTGAAATGACAATGACCTCTTAACCTTTTCCAGCTGCAGCCCTCTGCTCTTGGAAAATTAGTGACAGAATGAGGAAAGCTGTTCAGAAATGATGACAACTCTCCTATTTGTCCCCTTCGTAGAGGACTCTGGGGGACTTCTGCCACAACTCATTTCTGGGAAGCCAATGATGCTGAGCACCTTCCAACCCAAACCATTGTATGATTCCATGCTGCTAGACTGGCCTAGGGTGCTGCTAATTCTCACTGGTCTTGGCAAGAGCACCAAAGGCATGCTTACACAAGGAAGACAAGACAAGGATTCTGTCTTTGAGGAATGTTCTTGCTTGAATTTCCAAGCTTGGTCCCTCAAAGAGGCTTTTAGTGGTGCTGCTGTTTTCATTATCGTAGTCGCTAGGAAGAGGACAATAGCGGTTGAGGTCCCTGGAGCTTGCACTGCTTCAGGCTCTTGATGAGTGCTCATTACACGTTCTGGAAGTGTACAGGAACTAACTTCCTGGTGGTGACCTTCCTCCTTCAGAGGAGAAAGAGAAGACAAACAGAAGGAACGAAGCCTCGCTGTGTAGAGTAGCAAGCTTTGTTAGGATGAACTTAATCCCTTTTGTGTCCTGCCCCTGCTTTTGGACATCATTTCTGTTCTGATGGTGTATTCATCCAATTTTATCACTAGCCCTTCAGGCTCCCATGTGCTCAGAGCAGTGTTGGAGTGATCCTGAAGTGCAGCTGACTAGTACTTTAATTTCCTCCTTGGCCTCCACCCAGCTGCCAAGCCTGGACCTTTTTGTTTCCCTACTTGATGGCAGATTTGGGCTCTGCAGGTTTTTACATTGCTGCCAAGTTAATATTTGAAGTTCAGTTGCCATGGCTACTGCCAACTCTTTCTTAGTTCTCTACTGATTTGCTCAGTTTGCTGCTTTCATTGGTGGTTTGGTGGTGGGTTTTGCAAGTGTTTTAACCCAGGACATGTGAAGTGCATGCGGTAATTGCCCTACCCTGCACAACATGAAAAGGAGGGCATGTGAGATGCCAGGCTCTTGATCAGCATCCTGATGACCTGGATGCTCTTCCAGCAGTGCACTGGTGACACATGGTCGGGGCAAGGGAAGGAAGGCACAGGCGAGGCACTCAGTGAGATATACTGCTGGCTCCACAGTGTCTGGAGGTCTCTCTGTGTCGTGCTGGCCAGGCAGATTGACTTGTAACTGCCCGTGGTTGTGAGTCAGAGTCACAAGGAAAAGCCCTTAAAAGCTGGTGCTGACCCATGGCCCTCAGCACCACAACTCTGCCTCTTTCAAACACCTCCAGGGATGCAGATTCAGCCACCTCTATGGGCAGCCTGTGCCAGTGCTTGAGAATCCTTTCAGTAAAAAAGTTCCTTCTAATGTCCAACCTAAACCTCCCCTGGTGCAGCTTGAGGCCGTTTCCTCTCTTCCTTTCACTTGTTACTAGGAAGAAGAGACGAAGCCCCACCTGGCTCCAGCCTCCTTTCAGGGAGTTGTAAAGAGCCAGAAGGTCTCTATTCAGCCTCCTCTTCTCCAGAGTGAACAGATCCCGGGTCCTTCAGCTGCTTCTCCCCAGCCCTGTTCTCCAGACCTTTTCCCAGCTTTGTTGCCCTTCTCTGGACCTGCTCCAGCCCCGCAATGTTCTCTTGGAGTGAGTGCCCCAAAACTGAGGCCAGCACTCAAGCTATGGCCTCACCAGAGCTGAGTGCATGGTAACAATCCCTGCCCTGTTCCTGCTGGCTGCAGCATTGCTGATCCAAGCCAGGATGCCAGTGGCCTTCTTGGCCACCTGGGCGCTCACTCAAGCTCATCTTCAAGCAGCTTTTCATAAACAACCTCAGGTTGGGCAGTTTCCAGCCACTTTGCCCCGAGCCTGGGGGTCCCCTCCAGCCCAAACCATTCTGTGAAACTCCACACAGTCAAGGTGCTGCTGTCTGGGCTAGATCTGGTTTGTAGCTTACAGAAGGGTAGCATGGCAAAGCAGAAGGCTGGGTTAGAAGTGAGACCGCCAGAATAAAGAGCGTTCTGGAAGCCCAGTGCACAAAACTTGCCTAACATTTGTTTTAGTGGGACATAAAATCATCACAGATGAGAAACAGAAATGCTTTTTGAGACGTAGCTGGATGCCCTGGACCTCCTAGCACAACAAATAAGTGATGTGCAGAGGCTCTGCTTGCCGGCACTTGGGTTTTGTCATCCTTAGCCTTCCAGGCTGCAGCTCTGCTCTTTAACCAGTTGGAATTTCAATGTGTGGCTACAGTGCAGCCTCTGTTGGAGATGGAGCGTGCCTCGTGCTCATTAAGGCTACAGCTGTCTGCTTGGATTAAGGATTTCAAAGGCTTCTTCTCTGATAAGCTGTGAAAAGCCAGGCTGAAGCAGAGGATGAGGAGAGATCAAACAATAGCCGCTCGGCCCCGGACCTGGCAGCCTGAACACAGCTGCCCTCACAGCTCCTGAAAAACGGGCAGACAGCAAATTGGTTCACAGTTGCTAGGAGAGCCCTCTGAGCACAGCCCCTTCGCTTGCCTTTGTCAGGCTTGCCCTAAATTATTCAGGAAGCTTTTTTCACTCCCAAAGCCTGCAATCTGCCAGCTCAGCGTTTCCCAGACGATCAGGTTTAATAGCCGCAAGTGGCGCTGGTAACCTCTGCCTGCGAGGCGCCATGAGGAAGCACAGATCTTCCTGGGGCGATGGGAAAGGCATGGCAGAAGCAGCACCCCATGAACTGAAGTTCCCTTAGTTTGCCCCCTCACCTGTTTTGTGACTTTGCATTTAGCAGCAGAGCAGAGAGCAGTTTTTAAAGCTGCTCGGATGTTACCAGCTGCTTCTGGGAGAGGAGGAGGAGTGAATTACCAACAGGTCCGGCCCAGGGCCTGCTGTGCTGAGGGTTACTAGAGCAGAAGTAACATGGAACGGTCAGAGAGCAGCTAGTCCAGCCCCTCTGCAGCCAGCAGCGTGAGGACGGTTAGTCCAGCTGGAAGTTTGCTCACAAGGGAGAGAGGAGTGCTGTAAAACTCCATTCAGATAAAGGCAGAGCCCAGGGGACAGACCTCTGTGGTGTCTCTCCAGTTGCTGCAAGGCACAGCTTCCCTTTTGTCCTAAATTCCCGGGTGCAGAGTTCCCTATCCCTTTCCCCACTGGCTGAAGTACTCAGGATTCACAGTCGTCCCAATACGCCTCCTGCATGTTCCCTGCTGTGGTGCCAGGCCTGATGGGGCAAACGTGGGCTTAGCCATGCCCATACGTGTTTGCCTGCCCCCCTCCTCCTGTGCTGGGGAAGCAGCTTTGGGAGGGGAGGGCAAAAGCCCTGGCTTTGGCTAGCATGGTGAGGCCTGGCACAGTGCCATTCCCGTTGGCTGATCGATGTCCCATGCCCCACCAGTCGTGGGCTGGATGTTGATAGAAGGGATGAGCAGGCAGCACCAAGCTGCTGCCTCCTCATTTTGCATCCCGAATTTGCCTGGAGAGCTGACCAGGAACAGGCTCCAAATGCCTGCACACAGTCACCTCACATAGCCCCCAGCGCGACACTGTGCTGAGACCCTGCACACCTCAAGGCATCCTGCCTGCCCCAAAAGTCTTCCTGCTAAGACTACAAGTCCTGGAGATGCACAGATCGTCCAGAGGAGGTGGGGGTGAGGTTAGAGATTGTCTGCCTCCTTTCCAGAAGGCTGGGAGAAATCAAGCCTCAGCGGCCAGTTGGGCAGAGTTCCACCTGCCTTTGGTACTGCCTGATTTATAATGGTGTGAGCAAATACTTAAAAGCCTCTTCCAGTATAATATTTGCATTTGCCACTGGAAGAAATAAGTGATCTGGTTCTGCCTGTGCCCTGCCTGTAGAAATTTCCAACCTGTGTGGGTTTTTTTGAACCTGTGAATAAGCTTCTGGTGAGTTTTAATGTCAGCAGTTTTCATAGCTCCTAACTATCATCACCTGGATAGCAAAATTAATGCAGATCGTTAATTTTGCCTAATCCTTCACACCCCCTTTACATGTAACCCCCCTGCATCATACATCCTATCTTCATTCATAGAACCATAGAATCACCCAGGTTGGAAGAGACCTCCAAGCTCACCCAGCCCAACCTAGCACCCAGCCCTGGCCAATCAACCAGACCATGGCATTAAGTGCCTCATCCAGGCTTTGCTTCAACACCTCCAGGGATGGCAACTCTACCACCTCCCTGGGCAGCCCATTCCAATGCCAATCACTCTCTCTGACAACAACTTCCTGCTAACATCCAGCCTAGACCTCTCCTGGCACAGCTTGAGGCTGTGTCCTCTTGTTCTGTTGCTGGTTGCCTGGCAGAAGAGACCAACCCCCACCTGGCTACAGCCTCCCTTCAGGTAGCTGTAGACAGCAATGAGGTCCCCCCTGAGCTTCCTCTTCTCCAGGCTAAACAACCCCAGTTCCATCTCTGGCCACGCTGCTGCGTGGCTTGATGTTTACCCATGGAAGTGGAGTACCAAAATCACCTGAAGCACCTTAATGCAGAACAAGGGATGCTGAAAATCTCTTCTGTGGTACCTAGCAGTCGATACAGATTTCGTTATTTTGGCCCTGGAAGCATTTGTCAGTGTCTCAGCTGCAGGTCTCAGTGACCAGAAAGCAGTTTTAGTTGACAGGTGAGAGAAAGGAAAATTGTGTTTAAGATTTACTGTCCCAGCCTTCTGTAGCAGGAGATGAAGGATTTGTAGTTGTGTGGATTTTGGAGGTCAAGTGTTTCTTCTGTTTTTTTTCCTCAGCCTCTCCTTCTTCTGGAGGTGGAGGAGTGCCTTGTATCTGAGGAGTCTTGTTCTTGTTGAGGCCATGAGGAGTTACAGCCTGCCGAGGGACAGAAATTCTCCCCAGACAGAAAACACAGCCCTTGAGAGCTGCATGGCTCTCTGAGCAGGGAGCTGAAATGGAGCTGGGGACATATCACCCTGTGGTGCTGACACCAGCCCTAAGTGCAGCAGAGTTTTATCAGTGTGTTTGAAGTGGATTTGCTTCTCTGAGCCTCTTTCCTCCTTTCCTGGGTTTGCCTTGTGTCGTGTTTTCTCCCAAAATCTGCATGCAGTTCAGATGCCTTCCAAAGTCATTAATCTGTTTTTGCTTCTGCAGCCCCAGAGTCTGGGCAGAAATTTCTTCTGTATTATGGCTGAACAAATCCAACTGTAACTCCTCCTTGTCACTCAATTATTGTTTTCAAACATTGCTTTCACCATTTCCACCTCAGATTGAAGCTCTTTCATGACCTTAGCCCAGTGCATGTTTTTCTTCTCCTCATGTTGTTCAAGACAGCATCAACTGTCTGATCCTTTAAACACTCCATTTTACATGTAGGTATTTCAGTAAGAAGGGATGAGATGGGAAAGAATGATGGTACCAGAGCGAAGGGAAGATGATCACAGATGATCACAGAATGTTAGGGGTTGGAAGGGACCACCAGAGATCATCCAGTCTAACCTCCCCGCCAGAGCAGGGTCACCCAGGGCAGGTCACCCAGGAACACATCCAGGTAGGTTTGGAAAGTCTCCAGAGAAGGAGGCTCCATAACCTCTCTGGGCAGCCTGCTCCAGGGCTCCAGCACCCTCACCATACAGAAGTGTCTCCTTGTGCTGAGGTGGCACCTCCTAGGTTCTTGTACCTGTTGTTCCTTGTCCTGTCACTGGGCACCACCAAACAGAGCCTGGCACCTTCATCCTGACCCTCACCCCTCAGATATTTACAGACATTGATCAGATCCCCTCTCAGCCTTCTCCCTTCCACACTAAACAGCCCCAGGGCTCTTTGCCTTTCTTCGCAGCAGAGATGTTCCAGTCCCCCACTCATCGTCATAGCTCTCTGCTGGACTCTCTCCAGCAGGTCCCTGTCTCTCTTGAAGTGGGGAGCCCAGAACTGGACACAGTATTCCAGTATTCCAGGTGTGGTCTTAGCAGGGCATAATAGAGGGGGAAGAGGACCTCTCTGTGTTCCCTGCCCAAGGTGGCCCTGCTGTGGCAGGGAGGTTGGACTGGATGATCTCTGGAGGTCCCTTCCAAGCCATCCCGTTGTGTGCTGCTGTGATTTGGCAGGCAGTAGTCAGTGACAGTCTCTGCTGTCAAGCCAGAGCACAGGACAGAACTCTGTCCTCACTCAGCGCCCCAGTGGAAGCCATGTAGCTGTTCAGAGCAGTTGTCTGCACTGAGATGCACCTCAGGCCTTGTTTTCCCCTTGTCTTGCAGAGGCAGGCAGCGGCCAGGACTACGTCAGCTCGGAGACTCAGCTGCTCTACTACCCCAGCATCACCTACGCCATCATCGGCAGCTCCATCATCTTCGTGCTGGTGGTGGCCTTCTTGGCCTTGGTCCTGCACCACCAGCGGAAGCGCAACAACCTGATGGCGCTGCCAGTGCAGCGGCTGCAGCACCCAGTGCTGCTGTCCCGCCTGGTGGTGCTCGACCACCCGCACCACTGCAGCGTCACCTACAACGTCAGCAGCGGCCTCCAGTGCGTGCCCGCCCAGCCCTACCCCAGCCCGCCCGACCTCAGCTCCCCACCCTCCTATTCCGAGGCCGTGCTCGACCAGAGGTATGGACAGCAGCGGGGCTGTGCCCGCGCAAGGAGCTTGCAGCTCTCTTGGGCTGTGCTCCCGCTCTTTGCTTGTGACAGGAGCACAGCTTGGCAGCTCTGTCATGGGCACAGGGCCGTGCCTGAGCTCCTGCCTGTGCCACGGCCGCTGTTGGACCCAGTGGTCCTTGCAGTCCGCAGGCGGTTCCGGAGTCTGTGGTGCTCAGGTCTCCTTACTGTTACTGGCGTTAAAGGGATTTAAGACAAACTCGAGTCAGGCTCTCTTGGCACAGGCCCTTAGCAGTAGGGCTTTTGAGGACAGCAAAGGAATGTGTCACCTGCCTAGCTGTGGTGTCCTCCCTCAAAAACGCCTAGGCTGTAAGTCACACTGTTAGGAAGCATAGTAGTTACCCTGGGCTTACACAGAGGCCTAGGGCTGCTGGTTTCTCCAGGGGCCAGTGCTGGGAGCAGTGGCTGCCCCCGCCTCAGGCTGTGCTGCCGTTCAGCCAGACCTGGCCAGCTTGGAGAGTGGGGCAGGGAGAACCTCATGAAGTTCAAGGGCAAGTGCAGGGTCCTGCCTCTGGGGGAGGAACAGCCCCTGCACCAGGGCTGGTGAGGGGTGACCTGTTGGAGAGCAGCTCTGTGGGCATGGGTGGGGATGCTGGGAGGCAAGTTCCTTGTGAGCCAGCAGTGTGCCCTTGTGGCCAAGAAGGCCAGCGAGATGCTGGGGTGGCCAGCGGGCTGAGGGAAGCTCTCCTGCCCACTACTCTGCTATGAGGCAACCTGGAGCAGGCTGCCCAAAGAGGTTGTGAAATACCCTTCCCTGGAGGCATTCAAATCCCACCTGGATGTGTTTCTGTGTGAATTCCTCTGGGTGCCCCTGTTCTGGAGTCAGTGCTCTCCAGAGGTTCCTTCCAGCCTCTTCCATTCTGTGATTCTGTGACAAGTGTATAAAGGTGAGGAGAGATCTTCACTCTTGCATAAAGGAATGGTGTGGTCCCTCAGCTGAGCACTGCCTGCCCTTCACTACAGAAGGAGAGACCAGAGCTCTGAACTACTCTCATGCCCTAGCTGGGAGTGCTTTGAAGCTCTGTGGGTGGCTGTGCTTTGCCTTGCCATGTGTTTGTAGCTATGGTACTGCTGTTATTTGTAGCTCCCTAACTTTCATTTAACCTCTGTAATTCTTTCCAAACAAAGCTGCCAGGCTGGAACCTCTGAAGGTGGAAAGGAAAGACTGGGAGCTGCAAGGATACAGATTATTCCCTGTCATCCTGCTGGGATTGTTCAGTAGCAAGACTGGGATCTGAGCACGGGAGCCTGATCATTCACATTGCTTGGCTGTGCTGCTGTGGCAGCGGCTCCCTGCATGTTAGCTTTCATCATAAAGAGAACTGAGCTGCTGGCCAGGTGGTCATCTGCACCCAGCTCTGGAGCCCTCAGCACAGCAAGGACTTGGACCTGATGAAGAGGGCCACGAAAATAATTGGGGCTGGAGCAGCTCTGCTAGGACAAGCTGAGGGAGCTGGGGGTTTTCAGCCTGGAGAAGAGAAGGCTCCAGGCAGAGCTAAGAGCAGCCTGCCAGGGCCTGAAGGGGCTACAAGAAGGCTGCAGAGGGACTGTTTGCAAAGGCCTGCAGGGACAGGACAAGGGCAGTGGTTTGAAATGAGAGCAGAGCAGATTTGGATTGGATGTGAGGAACAAGTTCTGCAGCAGGAGGGTGCTGGGACACTGCAACAGGTTGTCCAGGGAGGTGCTTGAGGCCCCATGCCTGGAGGTATTCAAGGTGAGCCTGGCCAAGGCTGTGAGCAAGCTGCTGTAGTAGAGGATGTCCCTGCTGAGTGCAGGTGGGATTGGACTGAATGGCCTTTGGAGGTCCCTTCCAACCCAAACCAGTCTATGGTTCTATGGTCCTTACCTGGGCTAATACCAGGTGCAGAGCTGATTGCTCTCAGTACCTGCTGAATCCTTTAGTTCTTTGCTATCAGGACCAAAAGCTGAACCCTGACCTCACCTTATCTGTGCCCACTGAGCAGCAGTTCTGCATGTGGTAGCATGGCAGCAATCCTGACTTGTCCCATGAAGAATTCAGGTGGTTACTCATTGGTAGGCCACAAGCCATTAATCTCTGTCACCTGATGGAGGTTTCCTCAGAGCTTTCTTGTGTTCACATCATTATCTACAGGGGTAAATCCACTGCTCCCCTTATATCCTTTCATGAGTCTTTCTCAAGCTTTGTAGATGTTGCACAAGGAAATGTCTGTCCTCTTGCAGCTATCTTTGAGGGTAAATTGAGGCATTTTTGGAAGTGCATGTCCATTAAAACCAGAGAGTAGGGTGTTAAGCAGGATGTAATTAGCTATAGAGTCATAGAATGGTTTAGGTTGGAGGGGACCTTAAAGATCATCTAGTTCCAACTCCTCTGCCATGGGCATGGACACCTTCCACTAGACCAGGTCACTCATCCAGCCTGGCGTTGAACACCTCCAGGGAGGGGGCGTCCACAGCCTCCCTGGGCAACCTGTTCCAGTGTCTCCCCACCCTCACTGTACAGAATTTCTCGGGTTACTCAAAGGCCCACCCAACCTGGCCTTGAGCAGTGCCAGGAGGGGAGCATCCACAACTCCATCCACCCTCAGAGTAAAGACTTTCTTCCTAACAACTGATCTGAACCCATCCTCTTTTACTCTAAAACCATTACCCTCACCCTGTCACTGTTGTCCCTGGTAGAGGCCCTCCCTATCTTTCCTTTAAGTGCTGGCAGGCTGCTTTTAGGTCTGCTCGGAGCCTTCTCTTCTCCAGGCTGAACACTCCCAGCTCCCTCAGCTTGCCTTCACAAGGAAGGTTCTCCTCTAGTCCCATTTGAGCAGGTCTGTGTCTTTCTTACACTGGGGGCCCCAGAGCTGCTTGGTGCCCAATGCTGATGTGGATGCTTTGGGGCAACTTGGGTAGTGTAGGCAGGTCTGCTTGGGCACTGATAGGTGTCATTGTGGAAAAGCCAAGGAATGTTGTTTGGATTTGTCATTAATTGTACTTTCTGCCGTGCCTCTGTTCTCAGTAACCTCTTACTCTGTTGTGTGTCTTACAGCCGACCACCTTGGTTTGACCTTCCTCCGCCACCCTACTGCTCCGAGCTTGAATCCTCTCATCAGCCAGATCTTCCTCCTTACCAATCTCTGACAGGCAGCCTGGTGAGCACAGACACCCCCAGGGCAGGCAGCCTGGTGAGCACTGACACCCCCAGGGCAGACAGCCCTCTGGGCACAGCTGGCACTTGGACCAGAGACATCCATAGCAGCGTGGATGGCCACAGAACTCTTCTTGAGAGGACAGCAGATCAAAGTGACTCTCTGGTCAGCCACACTGCTGAAAGAGAAGTGTAACTGCTGCAGTGTCTGGAATGGACAGAAGGCCTTCACTTTGTCAGGTCTGCTGTGGCCAGTAGGCTCAGGGGGACCTGTGCCTCAGGGATGACTTGATGCAAATCTATGCTAAGTTAATGTTTGAAGTCAGCATTTTGGGCTCATCAAAGACACAGATGGGAGAGCTGAATCTGGAGTCACAGGATCTCTCCACAGCATTTCTGTGGCCAAGCTGCAGGTCAGACTAGCAGGAGGAACATCAGTGTCATCTCAGAGAACTGGTGCCACAGGGCTCTTCCCTCTACAGAGTCTGCACACACAGCCATGCCAGAGGGGCTCTCGTTCTCAGACTGCTTCCTGGCCTCTCAGCACCTCAGCTCTTTCGTCTCACTGCCCGCTGCCAGCTGGTGGTCACTGAAGCAGGAGAGGAGGTCTGGTGCCCAGTGCTAGCCCACTGGCAGTGCTCAAACTGCAGAAGACTTCCTACCTGACCCTTGTCTTCGTGGCCTGGAACATTCTCATTCTGAGTGTAATTTTGCAAGTTTAAGCTCATGAGGATGCAGCAGCTGAGCAAACAAGGAGGGGTCTGTCCCAGAGGCTGATACCTAGGCCAAGCCTGCCTGGGTTTTCTCAGGAACACCACCGAGGTTGTCTTATCTGTGAGATTTCAAAGCTGAGCACAGAGGCTCTGAAGCCTCTCACAAACCAGTGCAATGCTTCTTTTGAAGCGTGGTAAAACATTACTCTGTGTTTCTTCTTCCTAAAGACAAACACACAACATAACAACACTCCTCAACCAGAAAACATAACCCAAATAACAACCCAGAATGTCTCAGCTCAGTCTTGAACATCAAAGCCAGCCTGAGGAGAACACCATCCTGGAAGGCTTTAGTGTGACTCTCTGGGTAGGTGTTTGTTGCATCCCTGAAGGGAGGTCTTACAGTGCAGCCTGTGAGGCCAGTCAGCCCTGCCTGCAGCCAGTGTCCACCCCAGTGTGAGGACATGGAGCTGAAGCACGTGCACAGATGTGCCTGCAGGGTTACATGGCTTTGTAGGTTCATTGAATGGTTTAGGTTGGAAGGGACCTCGAAGTGCATCCAGTTCCAACCGCCCTGCCATGGCCAGGGACACCTCCCACTAGCCCAGGTGGCTTAAGGCCTCATCCAGCTGGCCTTGAACACCTCCAAGGAGGGCTGTCTTGGTCTGGAGGACAGAGACAAAAAATGTCTAGGTCCAGAGGAGAGATTCGTTTTATACATTCCCGTGTTGTGAAATTAAGGCACAAGCAGATATCAAAGGTAAGGCTACTTAGGAAAGAGTAAAGTGAGTGGAACAGAGAAAGAGAGAGCGGGGCGGGGAGAGAGAAACAAATGGGTAAAGAGAAGAGGAGGAAAGCAGCTATATTACCAACTTCCACACACTCCCCTCAAGATGCTGTCTTTGGCCAGAGAAGGTCTGAGGAAGGCTGCTGCTGCTCTGGCTTGGAGGATGTGTCCCCAGGTTCATCCTTGTCGACTTTTGCTGTCCTTGGCCAGAGGAGGAGGAGGAGAGAGCATCCCTGATGGTTCTCCCTTCTCTGAGCAGCCTCCAGTGTGTACTGCTTCTCTGGAGTTCTCTCTTCTCCAGGAGCTCTTCTTTTCTTCTTACAGCAGGCAAAACTTAGGGCACAGCATGGGGAGGGGTGGTGGTGGAGAGAGGGTTTCTGAGCTGCTGTTTTCAGCCTGGATTTCCACGGTGATGTTTTCTCCCACACACTCACTAAAGCTGGTGTAGGCTCGGTGGTTTTTATTCAGCTAGTCGCAGCCCCCCTGGCCCACAGCCTGTCCCATTAGCACATAAGTGAGTGCCAGGTGTGCTAGCAGGGGGCAGAGCTGGCCCATCGCCAGAGTTGTTTACAGCCATCTTGTCTTCGTTGCCATTTCTGGAGTCCTTGTGCCTGCAGGGGCCCTGTGCTGACAGAGGGCTCTCACCCCTCAACCCTATACCTCTCCTCCAATACACACCCCTGAGCATTAGAGGTCTTACCAGGCAGACCACCCAGGATGTGCTTGCACCACACCTCTGAGCAGCTGCCATCTGGGGGAGCAAAGAGTTTATCTTTGTTGATTTACATGTAGGAGAGAGGCAAGATTTAGTCTCTCACAAGGGGGCAACACAACCTCCCTGGGCAACCTGTTCCAGTGTCTCCCCATCCTCACTCAGTCTCAGTCTGCCCTCCTCAAGCTCAAACCCATCCCCTCTCACCCCACTGTGGGCTGCTGGGCTGCTGCTGCCAGGGTGGTGAGCTGCAATACAGACCCAGAGGCAGCTCTCTGAGAGGTGACCCCTGCCACAGCGGGCAGAGAGCCCCGACCCATGGGATGAGTGCCTGTGTGCTGGGAGGTGCTTGCATGCTTTACTGTCCTTCCCACAGTCTGCCAGCCTCTAGAGCCACTGCTTGCACTCTCACTAGCAGCTGGCCCTTCCCAGCCTGTGCCCCAGCACTGCGCCATTCTGGTATCGCCATCCTCACATCTGCTCCCACGTGGATCCAAAGGTCATCAAAGCATCTCATTATCTACCAACCATGGGCTCCCACACTCCAGCACCTCAAGCCCTTGTCCTTTCTTGGACCATAGCCCTAAGCACCACATCCAAACAGCCCTTAAGCACATCCAGGGTGGGTGACTCTTCCACCTCCCCAGGCAGCTCATTCCAGTCCCTGACCACTCTCTCCCTGAATTTTTTCTTCACTGCTGGCTCCTGTTCAGCTGCCTGGGCACACTGCTGGCTCCTGTTCAGCTGCCTGGGCACACTGCTGGCTCCTGTTCAGCTGCCTGGGCACACTGCTGGCTCCTGTTCAGCTGCCTGAGCACACTGCTGCCTCCTGTTCAGCTGCCTGGGCACACAGCTGGCTCCTATTCAGCTGCCTGGGCACACTGCTGGCTCCTGTTCAGCTGCCTGAGCACACTGCTGGCTCCTATTCAGCTGCCTGGGCACACTGCTGGCTCCTATTCAGCTGCTGTCTGTTACAAACCCCAGCTCCCTTTCTGCAGGCAGCTCTCCAGCCACACTGCCCCAAGCCTGTAGCCTTGCTTGGGGTTGTTGTGACCCAAGTGCAGGAGCTGGCATTTGGCGCTGTTGAAACTCATCTCATTAATGTTGGCTCTTTGATCTAAGCCTACCCAAGTCCCTCCGAAGAGCCTCTCTACCCTCACTCAAATCAACGCTGCCACCTAACTTGGTGTCATCTGCAAACTCACTGCTGACACTCTCTATGCCTGAGTCAAGGTCATCAATAAAGATGTTAAATAGAAGTGGTCCAAACACAGATCCCTGAGGAACACCACTGCTGCCCAGCTGCGAACTGGATTTGACTCCTTTGACCATCACTCCCTGGGCCCTCCTGTCCAGGCAGTGCTTTATCCAGGAGACAGTGTCTCATCCAAGCCATGAGTAGCCACTGTGCCTACAAGACTTCTGTGGGGAAGAGTACCAAAGGCTTTTCAAGAGCCCAGGAATACCACATGGAGAGCCTTTCCCTCATCTAGCAGCCAGGGGATCTTGTCACAGAAGATGAGGTTGGTCAGGCAGGCCCTGCCCCTCATGAGTCCCTGCTGCCTTGGCCTGGTGCCCTGGCTGTTGCCCTGCTCCATGACCTACCCTAGTACCGAGGTCAGACTGACAGGTCTGTAGCTTCCTGAATCTTCCTTTCTACCCCTCTTGTAGACAGGTGTCAGATGTGCTGCCCTCCAGTCCACTGGCACCTCCCCAGTTAGACAGGACTTGTGGTAAACAACGGAAGGTGGCTGCCAACTCTCTGAGCACCTTTGGGTGCAGCCCACTCAGCCCCACAGCCTTGTGTACTTCTAAGTGATGCAGCAGGTCAGTGACCACTTCATTTGTTGTGATGTCCTCGTTCTGATTCCCCTCCCTCACTCCTACTTCACGAGGGTGGGTACCCAGGGCACTGCTGGATCCAGTGCTAGAGACCAAGGCAAAGTAAGCATTGAGGACCTCGGCCCTCTCCTCATCCTTAGCCACCAGGTTTCCCTCTGCATTCAGTAGGGGATGGAGATTTTCTCTGGTCCTCCTTTTGCTGCTAATAGATTTATGGAAACAACTCTCTTTAACAGCTGTAGCTGGGTTAAGTTCTAGTTGTGCTTTGTCTCTCCTCACTTTCTCCCTGCATAGTCTTGCTACACCTCTGTAGTCCTCATCCCCTCTTCCAAAGGCCATAGACTCTCCTTGTGTTCCTGAGGTCCAGCCAAAGGTCCCTACTTAGCCTATTTAGTGTCTTTGAGACACAGGCACAGCCTGCTCCTGTGCCTTTAGGACTTCTCTCTTGAAGTGAGTCCAACCCTCCTGGGCTCCTAAACTCTTCAGGGTAGCTTCCCGAGGGACTTTGTCCATCAGCCTCCTAGACAGGCCAAAGTTTGCCCTCCAGAAGGTCAAGGTGGCAGTGTTACTAACCCCTCGTTTCCCAAGGGTAGAGAACTCAAACATCTCATGATCACTGAGCCCCAGATGGTCTCCAGCCTTTACTTCCCCACAAGTTCTTTGTTCCCAAGAAGCAGATCCAGGAGGGCACCTTCCCTGGTTGGGTCTCTCAGCAGTTGTGTCCCCACACTGCAGGAACCTCTGGGACTGTTCTCTCCCTGTTGTATTGCATTTCCAGCAGACATCCAGAAAGTTGAAGTCTGCCACAAGAACAAGGAGTTGTGGTCTTGAGACCTCTCTCAACTGCTTATAAAAGAATTAGTCTACTTCTTCAGCCTGATGGGGTGGTCTGTAGCATGTTCCCATCCCAGTATCACCCCTGCTGTCCTTCCTCCTGGTGCTCTCACTCGCTTGTGTGGCTTCCTATGCTTCGCCAGTACAGAGGGCACCTCCCCCATCTGTTGTACCTTGCCTGTCCCTTCTGAACAGTTGGTACCCTTCGACTGCAGCACTCCAGTGCTGGGAGTGATCCCCCCAGGTTTCTCTGATGCTTGCTATATCCTGGTTACCCTGTAGCACAGTGGCCTCCAGCTCCTGCTGTTGATTGCCCATGCTGTGTGCATTGGTGTATGAACGTTTCAGGGAGGGAGTTGAGTACGGGGGGAAGCCCTTCTGGGTGTCTAAGATGCAACACACTGATCCTCGAGTGGTGGACTGCTACACCCAGGCTTCTCAGCAAGGCCAGCTACATTCCCATCCCCCTTCCAAGCTAGTTTAAAGCCCTGTCAACAAGCCCAGTCAACTGGTGCATAGGGATTCTTGTTCCCTCATGGGACAGATGAACTCCATCTGTTGCCAAGAACAATTAATCTGTGCTCAAAAACCTCAAAGTTCCACTGATCCTCTGATCCATTAATCACATGGATCTTCCCTTTCCCTTCAATATCACCTGCTGTTACTGGAGGGATTGAGATCACCACCTGATCCCTCAAGTGGTCTCCCTAGGGCCCTGAAATCTTTTCTGATTGCTTTTGAACTCATATACATTGCTTCATCACTCTCAATCTGCATAACCAGCAGTGGATAATAGTTGATATAATGAGACTGGGGAGCCTCTTAGAAACATCCCTAACCCATGCCCCAGGCAGGCAGCAGACCTCCCTGGGAGATGGATCAGGCCTGCAAACAGGGCTCTCAGTTCCCCTGAGAAGGGAATCCACTACTACTATCTCCTTCCTTCCTTTCTTCCTTTCTTCCTCTTTCTTTATTTCTTCCCCTTCCTTCCTTCCTTCCTTCCTTCCTTCCTTCCTTCCTTCCTTCCTTCCTTCCTTCCTTCCTTCCTTCCTTCCTTCCTTCCTTCCTTCCTTCCTTCCTTCCTTCCTTCCTCTAGTCCTAAGTCTCGAGACTGGCTGGCAAGTCCTGGGTAGCTGAGTGCATGCAGATTCTCCATCCTCATTCATCTGTCCCTCTGTTTCAAGGGCACTGTACCTGTTGTGTAACAGGAGATGGAACCCCTCTGGGGGAACATGGCCTTTGGGAGCTTTCCTGGGCTTCCTTATGCATCAATTGTCTAGAGAGCTAGAAAGAGACATAGATCTTGTCTGCCTCTTTGCTCTTACTCTGGGGACAGCTGAACTCTGTTCAGGCCAGAGAAGGGAGGGCTCTGTGGGGAACTGAACTGCATTTCGGTATCTGAAGGGGTCTACAGGAAGGCTGTGGCAGGCGATGGCACTGTTTAGAAGGGCTGGAGTGATAGGATGAAGCATAATGGTTTGAAACTGGTGCAGGGCAGATTTAGTTTGGGCATCAGGAGGAATTTGTGCACAATGAGGGTGCTAAAATACTGTAACTAGATCAGGCTGCCCAGAGATGTGGCTGGGGCCTGGTCCCTGAAGACATTCAAGATCAGACTTGCTGGCCCTGGGCAGCCTGATGTAGTTGCAGGTGTCCCTTCTGAGTGCAGGGGTGTTGGACAAAGTGAGCCTTTTGGGTGTCTTCCAGCTTGATGCAATCTGTGAAGCTGTGTACTCAGAGGTGTGCATAAGTACCATACTGAAACCTGAAGGGTTTCATGGTGGTGCAGTTGGCTGGTCTGCAGAAGAGCTTTGCCAGCTGGTGCCTTTGGGAGCTGGTGCTGAGGTATTTCTGCAAGCAGTGTTGGAGCAGGGCTGTGCTGCAGTGTTCAGTGGGGCAGCCAGTGAGCTGCAGTAGCAGCAGCCAGGCTGAAGGGGTTACATACTGCACTGAGCACCCAGCAGCTCGGCAGGCTGCACTCAGGTGTTTGTGAAGCACCACCTGGTAGAAGCTCTGTTTGGTAACATTGGAATTCATCCTTCTCTTGTTTGGGCTTGCCCTTAACCCTTTGAGATTAGTGCTCCAGGAGCTTTACCTCAAACTTCATGTTTAACCAAATGAGTCTTGTTTTACAGAATGGTTTGGGTTGAAAGGGACCTCCAAAGGCCACCCAGCCCAACCCCCTGCACTCAGCAAGGACATCCTCCACTACAGCAGCTTGCTCACAGCCTTGGCCAGCCTCACCTTGAATACCTCCCTCCTTGGGCAGCCTGTTGCAGCATTCCAGCACCCTCCTGGTGCAGAACTTGTCCCTGAAATCCAATCTAACTCTGCTCTGCTCTCATTTCAAACCATTGCCCCTCAGATTCAGTTCACCTGTTCTAACCAGTGACACCTGTGCTTACCAAATTAAAGCTCTTAGGTGTCTTCTTCCATAGCCATGTCCTGATCCACAGTTGTGCTGAGCAGTGGCTGCTGGAAGCAGCAGCTCTCCTCAGTGCTGCTGCTAGATGTGAGTGACTCCAGCAAATCAACCTGAAGGAACAGCTGCTAGAGGTCAACAGAGGAGTGTGGGTGAGCCTCTTGGGGATACAGCTTTGGTATCAGTTGCCCTACAAGGGCAGGCTGAGGAAGCTAGGGGTTTTCAGCATGGAGGAGAGAAGGCTCCAAGCAGACCTAAGAGCAGCCTGCCAGGGCCTGAAGGGGCTACAAGAAGGCTGCAGAGGGACTGTTTGCAGAAGCCTGCAGGGATGGGGCTAACGGTTTGAGACGAGAGCAGAGCAGATCGAGCTTGGATCTCAGGCAGAAGTTCTGCACCAGGAAGGTGCTGGGACACTGCAACAGGTTGCTGAAGGAGGAAGCTGAGGCCACGTGCCTGGAAGTACTCAAGGCAAGGCTGCCCAAGCTTGTGAGCAAGATGCTCTAGTGGAGGATGTCCCTGCTGAGTGCAGGAGAGTTGGACTGGATGCCCTCTGCAGGTAGGTCCCATCCAACCCAAACCAGTCTATGATTCTATGGATGTGGGTGAGCCTTTTGGCAGTGCAGTTTGGGTTCTTCAAAAACAAATGGATGTGTTTCGTGGGGGTTGAGTGCAGCCTGAGTGCTGTGTGTTTGCAGTGAGGCCCTTGGTGAACCCAGCTGCTGCTCACCTGCAGTCCCTTGCCAGCAGGCTGCAGCTGAGCTCTCCGCAGCCATGCTGCCAGAGAAGTGGCTGCAGGGCTTTCAGAGGAGAGCGGCTGGGCTGGTGGCTGCGGTGGCACACACGGCAACGCCGACTGCACTGCCACGCGTGGGCTCTGCTGTCAGCTCGGCTCGGCTGTTCCTCCACTTCACTTTGATGCGGCTAAGGGGCCCTGGTGGCAGAGCAAGGAGCTGGGTGGAGGGGGGGGATGGCGACTCTGGTTTTAATTAACGCTGCCACTTGTTAATCTTCTGCGCTTTACTTCTTAGACATCTTGGGAGAGACAAATGGCTTTAGCAGATAAGAAGAACTATTAGTGATGAGGAGGATAGAGGGCTGCCAAGGCTGAACTTAATTTGTAATGAATAATTAAAGCTGTATGAATGAGGGGGGATCTAGTACTGTGCTTCTGAGGCGGCACTCCGATGGCAAGTGCTGGGTGTTGCTGCTGCCCCTCGTCAGGAGCTGCAGTGCTGATTCGAGTGCTCTTCCACTTCTGCCTGGGGCTGAAATGCTCTTTATTAATGTAGAGCTGTGCTGCACCCCTGAAGTGCAGAAAGACCTTCACTGCCACGCTGGGTTCTGCCTGAACCCCAGCGCAGGGCTGTGGCCTTCGTTTGCCCTGGTTTTATCGGCTTTTGTCAGCTCGAAATGGAGATGTTGCAGAAGAGCTCTAGGGGAGGTTTGGTGTTGAAACGCAGCCTTGTCTTAAACGTTTGTAAACTGGAAACCTGTACTGTGTATTGCTGAATAAAGCTGGTGGTTTAATACTGCTGCAGCTGAGCATGTCCTCTGTCTCATGAAGACACAGCTGTTTCACAGCCTCCTACATGAGGCTCCTTCCACCTTCTTTCGTGCTCAGCTTTAAGTGTTGTTGAGTCTTTGTGGCCTTTAAACCTGCTTTTCCTGGGAAGCAAGATGCCCATCTGTGTGTAGGGATATCTTGATACTTTTGTCTCTATATTTATACAAATGAAAATTGCTTCATCTCCTGATGACTCCCTTTGCTGCTTGCTTTGTGCTGTCAAAGACGTGGTCATTTCTTCACAGAATGGCAAGAGCTGGAAGGAACCTCCAGAGATCATTCACACACACACCCCCACACCCCCCCCCCCACCAGAGCAGCATCAGCCAGGGCAGGTCTCATAGGAACACATCCAAGTGGGTATGGAAAGTCTCCAGAGAAGGAGACTCCACAACCCTTCCCATACAGAAGTGTCTCCTGGTGTTGAGGTGGCACCTCCTGGGTCCCAGCTTGTACCTGTTGTTCCTTGTCCTAGCACTGAGCACCGCCAAAGAAGGCCTGGCACCTCCATCCTGACACCCACCCCTCAGGTATTTATAGACATGGATAAGGTCCCCTTTAAGCTCATCTAGTGCAACCATTCCCTAACTCTCCCAGGGCAGGTGCTAGTTCATGGCCCTCAGCACCGCATCTCTGACTCCTTGAAACGCCTCCAGGGATGCAGATCCAGCTGCCTTGCTGGGCAGCCTGTGCCAGGCTCTGAGAACCCTGTCAGAGAAGAAGTTCCTTCTAAAGTCCAACCTAAACATCCCCTTATGCAACATGAGGCCATTTTCTCTCTTCCTATCAGTTGTTACTAGGAAGAGACCAAGCCCATCTGGCTCCAGCCTCCTTTCAGGGAGTTGTAGGGAGCAATGATGTCTCCCCTCAGCCTTCTCTTTTCCAGGCTAAACAACCCCAGGTCTCTCAGCTGCTCCTCCCCAGCCTGTTCTCCAGGCTCTTCCCCAGCTTTGTTGCCATTCCCTGGACCTGCTTCAGCACCAAAATGTCCTTCTGGGAGTGAGAGCCCCAAAACTGAACTCATTACACAAGCTGTGGCCTCACCAGAGCTGAGTACAGGGAGACTATTCCTGCCCTGCTCCTGCTGGCCACAGCACTGCTGATACAGACCAGAATGCTGGTGGCCTTGGCCGCCTGGGCATACCCTGGTTCATCTTCTGCCTTCTGTCAATCCCAAGCCCTTTAGGTAGCCCACAGTGACACAGCAATCTGTAGAGAGGAGAGCAACCTGGCTGCCTTTGGTGCTGAAGAGTGAGTTGAAGGAGTGCTTTGAAGGGTGGCTTGGTAATCCTGTTTAGAAAGGAACAAATCATTAATATTCCTACTTTAGTTATTCAAGAATGAGATTCTAATGTGTGGGGAGAGAGGGGTTTGCTATGAGTTGGGACAGGCTGGGGCTTTTTATTCTGCCTTTGAAAATGTAGGGGAAGTTAATTATGGAGTGGCAGCAGTCTCTGTTCTGAAGAGACTGCTTTCATCTCACCTGCTTTTTAAAGAGCTCTGCTCTTGTCTCTGCCTTGAGAGTGGGACAGGGGGAACAGCACCCCAGTGCTTCCTCAGCCTGATGACTGCCTTCTGAGATCCCAGGCTGGCAAAGAGTGAGAGGGGCTGCAGGGGAGAATGTCCCATGGTGATGATGTCCAGAGGAAAGGGTAGAAAAGCAAGAACTGTGATCTGCAAAAGACTATCAAGAATTAATGAGCCAGATTACTGTTACAGTGTTCCAAAGATGTTCTCCTTGCAGGGAAGTGGAAGCATGGAGAGCCTGAGAATGTGATGGGTGCTTCCTTTAATGCACACTGGCAGGCTCTGACTTTGACCCATCCCTTCCTTAACCATGCCTGAGTTGTGACCATTGATTAGGATTGAGAGCTGTGCTGATGGTGTTTGGGAGATGAAGCTGACAGTCAGCAGTGGAGCCCTGTTCCCAGCAGGGAAACCCACCTGGATGCCTTCCTGTGTGACTTCCCCTGGAGGACCCTGCTCTGGCAGGGGGATTGAACTGGAGGATCTCTGGAGATCCCTTCCGGCCCCTAACAGCCTGCGGTTCTGAGAAGCATTTGGCTGTGCATGGCAAGGTGGGCTCTGGGCTGTCAGGGCAAGATGTGACCTGGCAGAGGAGCAGCAAGGTGGGCTCTGGGCTGTCAGGGCAAGATGTGACCTGGCAGAGGAGCAGCAAGGTGGGCTCTGGGCTGTCAGGGCAAGGTGTGACCTGGCAGAGGAGCAGCAAGGTGGGCTCTGGGCTGTCAGGGCAAGGTGTGACCTGGCAGAGGAGCAGCAAGGTGGGCTCTGGGCTGTCAGGGCAAGGTGTGACCTGGCAGAGGAGCAGCAAGGTGGGCTCTGGGCTGTCAGGCAAGGTGTGACCTGGCAGGGGAGCAGCAAGGTGGGCTCTGGGCTGTCAGGGCAAGGTGTGACCTGGCAGAGGAGCAGCAAGGTGGGCTCTGGGCTGTCGGGGCAAGGTGTGACCTGGCAGGGGAGCAGCAAGGTGGGCTCTGGGCTGTCAGGGCAAGGTGTGACCTGGCAGGGGAGCAGCAAGGTGGGCTCTGGGCTGTCAGGGCAAGGTGTGACCTGGCAGAGGAGCAGCTGCAACATCCCAGGAGGGAGGCAAGGAGCTGGGAGCGGAGTCGCTGCCGGTGGATCGCATGGCAGCAGAAGTGCCTTTCAGCCCGGGGCTTTCTCTGTGTGTGGTGTGGTGAGAGCCCTGCTGGCAGGAGAGCTGCAGCCACACAGCTGTGTCAGGGTGGGCCCCAGTCACTGAGTGCTGGGCAAGGAGGCCTGCAGCCTGGGGAGGGGTCCGTGCTGCTGGGTAGCAGCAGTGTTAGTGCTCAGGGACCCAGAAGGTGTCGGCAGGGGCATGCCTGGGAGCTCCACCTGCTTTTGAAGAAGCAGGGAGTTATGTAGGTGGAGGCAGAGTCTGATCTGAGCTCTTGTCCCGTTGAGCAGGCTTGCAGTGGTGGCTGCCCCACCTCTGAAGTGAGAGAGCCCTTAAGGAGCGAGTCACTCGAGGAGGTCACTGTTCGGGGCGCTGGGGCCAGCTATGCCCAGCAGCAGCCCTGCATTGCCAGGTACGCTCCAGATGAGGGCTTTGGGCTGAAGATGGCAGTTGAGCCTGCGTGGCAGCCCCGGGAGGAGGTCTGTCTGGAAGCCCCTGCAGCAGGCTGGGGGAGCCAAGCACTCCTGCAGACAGCAGCCTGGCTGACCTCTGTCGGATAGGCTGTGGCAGACCCAAAGGCAAGGGCTGGGAGAGAGTGACTGGAAATGGGATCTAGAAACAAGCTTGTGCTGTGCTCTTTGCAGTACTGATCTCATATTGCCAGCCAAGCAGAGCCTTCAAGTGATCCCTGAGGCCATGGGACAGCTTTCCCCCACCGTTCTTGGCTGCTAGGAGAGCACCACTGCCCTCATCTCAGTGCAGCCTGAGAGCTCACAATGCCCTGAAGAGCTGCTCCTTTCTGCCTGTGGTTAGATCTCTTCTGTCAGCTTCATGCTAGGTGTCCCCTTGCTGCTTCTGTGCATGTTCAGCCTTGGGCACTGCCTCCTGCCCTTGCTTGCTCTTCAGCTCACAGGACTGCTTTAGGTTGTCCTGCTGGTGGAAGGGAATTCAAACTATTCAGAGGCCATCTCTGAGCTTTTCTGGGGTGTTTACATAGTCCAACATCTGCCAGTGGTTCCTGTTGAGATCTGAGGCTATCTGGTAAGGGCTTTGTGCCTCCTTGTTTGATGGGTCTGGGAATCATAGAATCATTTAAGTTGCAAAAGACCTTTTAAAATCATCAAATGCAACTATAAATGTAACAACACCAAGTCCACCCATGTCCCTAAGCATAGCCTCTACATAGCTCTGAAACCCCTCTGGGGATGAGGAATCTGCCACTGCCCTGGGCAACATATTTCAGGGCTTGACAACTCTTCTAGGGAAGAAATTTCTCCTAATATCCAACCCTAACCTCCCCTATGGCAACTTAAGGCCCTTTCCTCTTGACCTGGCACTTGTTCTTTAGCAGCAGAGCCTGACCCCCACTGGCTCCAGTCTCCTTGCAGGGAGCTGTAGAGAGCAGTGAGGTCTCCCCTCAAGTCTACTTTTTCTCCAAACTAAACACCTCCAGCTCCCTCAGCTGCTTCTCCCCAGCCCTGTTCTCCAGATCCTTTGCTGGCTTTGTTGCTCTTCTCTGGACCTGCTCCAGCCCCTCAATGTCCTGCCTGCAGTGGGGGCCCCAAAGATGAACCCAGTATTGGAGATGTGGTGCTCCACTTAGAGCAGAGGATGTGCTTCATCTTGATTTCAGTACAGCATTTGACACTGTCCACCCCAGCATCCTTCTGGCTAAACTGAGGCAGTGTGGTCTGGATGATCAGGTAGTGAGGTGTATTGGGAACTGGTTGAAGGGAAGAAGTCAGAGAGTTGTGATCAATGGGATGGAGTCCAGTTGGAGGCCTGTGACTAGCAGGGTCCCTCAGGGGTCAGTACTGGGACCAGTTCTGTTCAATGTATTCATCAATGGCCTGGATGAGAGCACAGAGTGCACTGCCAGCAAGTTTGCTGCTGACACCGAGCTGGGTGGAGTGGCTGCCACACCAGAAGGCTGTGCTGCCATTCAGCCAGACTTGGACAGGCTGAGGGCTGAGCAGGGAGAAATGGAGTGAAATTCAACAAGGGCAAGTGTAGAGAGTGTGGCACCTGGGAAAGAACAGCCCCAGGGATCAGTATAGGCTGGGGACTGATCTGTTGGAAGGCAGCAAAGGGGAAAAGGGCCTGAGGGTCCTAGTGGGATGGGAGGTTGACCATGAGCCAGCAGTGTGCTCAATATGACCATGAGGGCCAGTGCCATTATGGGGTGGATTAGCAAGGTACCTACACCAAGCTAGGAGCAGGTGTTGATCTGTTGGAAGGTAGGAGAGCCCTGCAGAGGGACCTGGACAGGCTGGATGGGTGGGCAGAGGCCAATGGGATGAGATTGAACAAGGCCAAGTGCAGGGTTCTGCACTTCGGCCACAATAACCCCAAGCAGCACTACAGGCTGGGGACTGAGTGGCTGAGAGCAGCCAGGAGGAAAGGGACCTGGGGGTACTGATAGAGAGTAAGCTGAAGATGAGCCAGCAGTGTGCCCAGGTGGCCAAGAGAGCCAATGGCATCCTGGCCTGCATCAGGAGCAGTGTGGCCAGTAGGACAAGGGAGGTTATTCTTCCCCTGTACTCAGCACTGGTCAGGCCACACCTTGAGTCTATGTCCAGTTCTGGGCTCCTCGATTCAAGAAAGATGTTGAGGTGCTGGAACGTGTCCAGAGAAGGGCAACAAAGCTGGTGAGGGGCCTGGAACACAAACCCTATGAGGAGAGGTTGAGGGAGCTGGGCCTGTTTAGCCTGGAGAAGAGGAGGCTCAGGGGTGATCTTATTACTGTCTACAACTACCTGAAGGGGCATTGTAGCCAGGTGGGGGTTGGCCTCTTCTCCCAGGCACACAGCAATAGAACAAGGGGACACAGTCTCAAGTTGTGCCAGGGTAGGTATAGGCTGGATGTTAGGAAGAAGTTCTTCCCAGAGAGAGTGATTGGCATTGGAATGGGCTGCCCAGGGAGGTGGTGGAGGCACCGTCCCTGGGGGTGTTCAAGAAAAGACTGGATGAGGCACTTAGTGCCATGGTCTGGTTGACTGGCTAGGGCTGGGTGCTAGGTTGGACTTGATGATCTTGGAGGTCTCTTCCAACCTGGTTGATTCTATGATTCTATGATTCTAAGGCTGTGGTGAGAGGATTGAGAGAGGTTCTCCTGTCCCCTCTACTCTGCCCTGCTGAGGCCACATCTGGAGTACTGGGCCATTCAGTTTAAGGACATAGAGTCCAGTGCAGAGCCACAAAGATGGTTAAGAGAATGGAAAATCTCTGTTATGAGGAGAGACCGAGGAGCTGAGGGTCTTTATCTTGGAGAGGAGGCGCCTGAGAGGTGACCTCATTTGTGTTGATCAGGATGTGCAGGTGAGTGGCCAGAGGCTGGAGCCAGGCTGTGCTGGTGATGCCCGGTGACAGCACAAGGGGCAGTGGTGGAAGCTGAGGCACAGGAGTTCCATGGAAACAGGAGGGTTTTTTTCCCTGTGATGGTGACAGGCTGCCCAGGGAGGGGTTGTGGAGTCTTCTTCTCTGGAGATGTTCAACCCCCACCTGGATGTGTTCCTCTGTGCTCTAGGTGATCCTACTCTGGCAGGGGTGTTGGACTGGATGAGCTTTGGAGGTCCCTTACAGCTCCTGACATTCTGTGACTCTGTGATACCTCCCTGTGATTAAAACGACTGGCACAGAGCAGAGAACTCCAGCTCTGCCAGCTTTCACAGGACCACAGGGTGTCAGGGGTTGGAAGGGGCCCAAGGAGATCATCCAGTCCAACCCCTGCCAGAGCAGGACAATCCTATCTAACACAGAGCACAGAGGAACACATCCAGACAGGCCTGGAAAAGCTCCAGAGAAGGAGACTCTGCAGCCTCTCTGGGCAGCCTGTGCCAGTGCTCTGGGACCCTTACAGCAAAGCAGTTCCCCCTTGTGCTGAGCTGGAACCTCCTGTGCTGCAGGTTACACCCACTGCTGCTTGTCCTGTCCCAGGGAGCAGTGAGCAGAGCCTGTCCCCCTCCTGGCAGCCCTCAGATACTTACAGACATTCATGGTAGCTGCCAGGAGGCTGCCAGGAGGCCGCCGCTCGGCCGTCCCAGCGCACACCCGTGTTAGCGGGCGAGAGCCCTGCTGCCCAGCTCCCCTCTCTGCTGCTGCAGCGACGGATTCCACCCCAGAGCTCCCAGGGTTGCAGAGAAGTCTTTTGCCTCCTGGTGAGGGACTGGAGAGGGAATACGAACGGGAGACCAAGCTCGCCATCTCCTGGAGACACAGGCACTGCCTGCCCGCAGAGCTCCTGCCTTCCTTCCCTTCGTTTCCACTCCTGTGCCTTCGTGGAAGACCAAAGTTCATGGACTCACAGAATGGACCGGTTGGAATGGAGCCTGCAAGAGAGCTGGGGAGGGACTGTTTACAAGGGCATGTAGCAGTAGGGCAAGGGGCAATGAGTTGAACTAGAGCAGGTTGAGATGGAGTGTGAGGATCAGGTTCTGCAGCAGGAGGGTGCTGGGACACTGCAACAGGTTCCAGAGGAGGTGGTTGAGGCCCCATGCCTGGAGCTGTTCAAGGTGAGGCTGGCCAAGGCTGTGAGCAACCTGCTCTAATGGAGGGGAGTTGGACTGGATGGCCTCTGGAGGTCCCTCCCAACTGTCTTGGGTTCAAATGCAGGTTCCCAGAGACTCTTATAAATTTAGTAGACCCAATGACAATTTATAGAATTTATAGAGTGCCCTCCCCTCTTCCCCCTCCTTTCCCCAAAAGACAGGGAGAGAGATAAAGGTAGGGACACCCAAATAAATCAATCTCACTCGATTTGGAAGTTAAAAAGGAAAAGTTTAACAATAACTTAGAAAAGGGTATTGGAGGTAGGGGAGTTTACAAAGGATAAGGAAGGGAAAACAGCAAAATACAAAACAGGGATGGATACAACCCGAGTAGTGTGATGGTGTCTCTGCCTCGTGGCTGCCACGTGTTGTGCTGGTATGCAGTATGGGTGTGTGGTCATGAGTGAACGCAGGAAAAAGAGAGAGTGAGACAGGGAGGTCCTGTCTCTTTTATACCACAGGAAGTGGGGGGAGTGGGCTAACCATCACCTGGAGTGTGGCCCACCCCTGGGGAGGGGCCAAGACCCCTAGGGTCAGGTTCAGGGTCACTCCCCCAGGAGTGTTAACCCTATACACCAACTCAAACCTGTCTGTGATTCTCTGTCCCTGCACTGCACAAGGAGCTGCATTAGTCACTGACCAGTCCTTACCAGCCAGCACATTGGAACCAGACAATTTCTGCATCTGCTCACCACTTGATACCCCTCCGGGGTCATTCATAGGTACAAGTCCTGGCACTGGGGCTGAGGTGCATGTGAAGGATAAAACAAAGCCACCAGGTATCACAACTGACTGCTGGTGACTGGGTTGGTGCTTCCACCATCCCCATGGTGCAGAATGTGGGATTACCACTTGGTAATCGGCGTAGCTGAAGGGGGAGTCTGTTCCTCAAATGCCAGAACATGGAGGTTTTCAGCTCCACTTCACCATGAAGGCTTCTGGTTACCAGGGAGGAGAGGTTCACATGCTAGGACTGCTCTAATTTTTGTTCCTGCCCTGTTTATTACTTTTCTCCTCCAGAAGCCAACACTTCTGCTCAGCCCATTAAAGGGAAATGCAAACTGGAAGTGAAGAATGGCCACAACCATGCTGAAAGGCACAGAAGACAGAGTTCAGCCTTCAAAAGTGGAGAGGGCTTTCAGTGCTTCACAAGGGTGAAATGAAAAAGTCAGAGAGGACCAGCACAGGTTGGAGAGCAGCTCTGGATAAAGGGAACCTGGGAGTCCTGGCGGACAGAAGGATGCACATGAGTCAGCAATGGGCAGCTGTGCCCAGGAAGGGCTGTGCTAAGCAGGTTGGGAGAGGTTCTCCTGCCCCTCTACACTGCCCTGCTGAGGCCACATCTGCAATACTGTGTCCAGTTCTGGGCCCCTCAGCTCAAGAAGGACTTCAGGGAACTGTTTGAGAGAGCCCAGCCCAGAGCCACCAAGCTGCTGCAGGCAGTGGAACATCTCCTGAGAGGCCAGGCTGAGGGAGCTGGGGCTGGGAGCCTGGAGCAGAGGAGCCTGAGGGCTGCCCTCATTGCTGCTGCTAAAGGTGTGCAGGGCAGTGTGGGGAGGATGCAGCCAGGCTCTGCTCAGGGGTGTCCAATGACAGGACAAGAGGCACTGGGTGCCAGCTGAAGCAGAGGAGGTGCCATGGGAACAGAAGGGAAAACTTTGTCACTGTGAGGGTGCTGGAGGCCTGGAGCAGGCTGCCCAGAGAGGTTGTGAAGTCTCCTTCTCTGGGGACTTTCCAAACCCACCTGGATGTGTTCCTGTGTGCCCTGCCCTAAGTGCTCTGGCAGTGGGATTGGACTGGATGGTCTCTGGAGGTGCCTTCCATCCCCTAACATTCTGTGAGTCTGTGAGAGCAGCAAGCTAAAGAGCAACGTGCTGGCAGAGGAACGAGGTGCTGATAAGGTAGTGTGGCAGGCAGTATGTGGAGGGAGGATAAAACCCAATTGCTTCAAGAAAGCAATCATTTGGTGAAAAGGATCCCATCTGATTGCCTGCAGGAGCAGGTGCATTTCTCTCTCTGTGGAGCAGGCTGTGAAACTAGGACTTGAATATGGAGGGCTCTTGCTGGTCAGGTACTGACAGTCCTGCCCAGCCTCTCTTGTTCTATACACTGTTGGCTGAGCAGTCCCAGCTCTTCTAGCAGCACTGATGTGAGCCAAGAAAACAATGGAATAGTTTGGGTTGGAATGGACCTCCAAAGGCTATCCAGTCCAACCCCCTGCACACAGCAGGGACATCCTCCACTGCAGCAGCTTGCTCACAGCCTTGGCCAGCCTCACCTTGAACATCTCCAGGCATGAGGCCGCAGCTCCCTCCTGGGCAGCCTCCTAGTGCAGAACTTGTTCCTCACATCCAATCTCAATCTGCTCTGCTCTCATCTCAAACCACTGTTCCTCATCCTGTCCCTGCAGGCCTTTGCAAACAGTCCCTCTGCAGCCTTCTTGTAGCCCCTTCAGGTCCTGGCAGACTGCTCTTAGGTCTGCCTGGAGCCTTCTCTTCTCCAGGCTGAACACCCCCAGCTCCTCCACCCTGCCCTGCTAGCAGAGCTGCTCCAGCTCCATGATCATCTTTGTAGCCTCCTCTGGAGCCTTTCCATCAGGTCCATGTCCTTCCTGTGTTGGGGGCTCCAGAGCTGGGCACAGGTGAGCAGAGGAGCAGGATCCCCTCTCTCCATCTCTGGCCATGCTGCTTTGGATGCAGCCCAAAAGGCTAAGGCTCACAAGGCTACAAGCTCACACTGTTTTGGCTCATCACAGGATCTAAGGATGTGAGGAATTGGAGGGACCTCTGGAGATCTTCCAGTCCAAACCCCTGCCAGAGCAGGACCAGAGAATCCAGCACAGGTGGCACAGGAACACATCCAGACAGGGCTGGAAAGGCTCCAGAGGAGACTCCACAACCTCTCTGGGCAGCCTGTGCCACTGCTGTCACCCTTACAGTGAAGAAGTTCTTCCTTGTGTCGAGGTGGAACTTCCTGCGCTGCAGTTTCCATCCCTTGCCCCTTGTCCTGTGGCAGGGTACAACTGAGCAGAGGCTGTCCCTGTGCCTTCCTTCCAGACCCCCAGACCTCAGCTACTTAGACATAGCTCAGCTCCCCTCTCAGCCTTCTCCTCTGCAGACTGAACAGCCCCAGGGCTCTCAGCCTCTCTTCCTAAGACAGTGCTCCAGTCCCTCCAGCATCCTTGTAGGCCTCCCTTGGACTCTCTCCAGTAGATCCCTGTCCCTCTTGAGCTGAGACCCATAACTAGATGCAGTATTCCAAGTGAGGTCTCACCAGGGCTGGCCACACTCTTCTTAATGCACTCCAGGACCCCATTTGCCTTCTTGCCCACCAGGGCACATTGCTGTCCCATGCAGAACTTGGTGCCCACCAGCACTCCCAGGTCCTTCTCCACAGGGCTGCTCTCCAGCAGATGACCTCCCAGCCTGTACTGGTGCAGTTTATTGTTCCTTCCCAGGTGCAGGACTCTGCATTTATTCTTGCTGAACCTTATTAGGTTCCTCTCTGCCCATCTCTCAGTCTGTCCATGCCTCACTGAAGTGCCCAATATGGGGCACAAACCTACTTGTGTCCAGCTTCTCCCCCACCAGCACCCCATGTCCTTCTCTGCAGAGCTGCTTTCAATCTCATCATGCTCTAGCCTTGATTGATCTCTAGGACTGCCCCAACTTAGGGTCAGGATCTTGCAGATGGCTCTGTTGAACCTCCTGAGGTTCTTCTCAGCCACCTCTCCAGGTCCCTCTGGATGCACCCATCCCAACCTCCAGACTTACAACCACACCACTCAGCTTGCTGTCACCTGGAGACTTGCTGAGGGTGCAGCAGCCCCGAAACGGGGCACTGTCACAAAGAGGCTGAGGCAACCCAGGAGAACCACCTGAGCTCTAGACAGAAAAGCCTTCACAAAATCAGGGAGTTCATTTTTTAATGAAAGGAAGAGTCATACAAAAACATCCAACAGCAGACTTTGGGGGAGCAACAGGCACATGCTGCCACAAAAGGGTTCCCTACTGTACAGGTAGCAGCCCTCAGGTCTTTACCATCTCAGCCTGGCTTTGCGCAGTGAAGGCACAACTCAGAGCCCAACAAACCCAACCATCAGTCATCTGAGTTCATGTTTTCCAATAGAAAGAGGGAATTACTTGCTGCTCAAGGCATTCAACCTAGTGCCTGTGCAAAAGGTGCTGTGGAGCTGGTCAGAAGGGAATGTGGTGCAGCATAAATGCCCTCTTTCAAAGCATTATCCTGCAGTAACAGTCTGCAGCATAGCTGTGCTCCGATCAGAGGCAGAGTTGCTCCATCCAGCCTGCACCTCACAGCAGCCACGTTCCCAAGAAGAGCTGCTCATGCTGGAAGGCAGCACATTAACCAACTCCAGGCTTTCAGAACCTCATTTGGGAGCAGACAGCACTTGCTTCACTGGCTGCAGCTATTTGCTGTTTCAAATTATGACCCTTGAGATTAAGCCAAGCCCTTAAACCCTCTCCTGGAAAAGGTCAGCTTCAGTCCAACAACACATTAGGAAAACATTCTGACACCAGGCCCAAGGACCCTTTAGTTGTTAGCTTTTCCAAAGCTATCCTATTAATGAGGAAATCGATTTTGTCTGATGTGTAAAACCAAACCAACCCAGAGAATATGGTACACTAGGCTGCAACTGCTGAGAGCTGCAGGTGGAGAATGCTCCCCCCCTCACTGCTGCCCTCCCTGCCCTTGTGTATTCATTTGTTTGCAACGGCAGAAAGCTGGTCCCGGATCCTTCCCAGACCCTCCAACATAGTGTCCAGGGTTTCTTTGCTCAGCTCCACGGTCAGTGCAGAGACAACAGGGCTGTTCCCACATAAGGCAACATCCTCCTGGACCTGCAAATAGGAATGCAGATGTTAGCTGTCTGAAAAATGAACTCCTGTGTCACTCTGGCAGTGTTTAACACATAAATATTCTCAATTTGGCACCCAGCTCCACCCTAGCCCTCTCCTGCACCCCCGTCAGGTACTGGAAGGTTGCTCTAAGGTCTCCCTGAAGCCTTCTCTTCTGCAGGCTGAACAACCCCAACTCTCCCAGCCAGTCCCCATAGGGGAGGTTCTCCAGCCCTCTGATCATCTTCACAGCCTCTTCTGGACCTGATTCACCAGGTTCCTTGTCTTTCTTGTGCTCGGGGGACCAGAGCTGGACACTGGACTCCTGCTGGGGTTTCACAAGAGCAGAGGGGAGATTCACTTCCCTCAAGTGGCTTCAAATAGAAGAGCTAAGACCTCAGTAATTTATCTTCTCCCTTTCTGCAGTGAACAGGAGCAAATATGCTGCCTTTTTGCATCCTCACAGAAAGAAAACTCTCCCTTACAAGAACTCCCCTCAAAGACGTCACATCCAGGCTCTGTGGTATGACAAAGATCACCCCGGAAAGGCTGCTAATTGCCCAGGAGCAGCAGGCAACAGCAGATGCCTGTCGGAAGCATTTCATAGTGCCACTGCTGTCAGGTGTTGGCCTTGGGTATTTGGGTCCTGCACCCTTCAGGGTCCCTGGCATTACCTTCAGCTGAAGCAGGCAGGTGGGGACTGCCATTCTGCTGATGCTGTCTGAAGATGTCTTGATGTCCACCCTCCAGTCCATGTCAACCAGGCGAGGCAGGGAGACTGCAATGTTAAAAAAACAGAGCAGTGCAGGATGGCAGCAAACTCGAGCACCTGAGACTACCACCATGTACCTGCTTCTCCAGCTCTGGCCCTGGCAAGCACACAACTTCAGTGCTGCTGTGTGGGCTCACATACTTTTTCTCTGCAATAAGCCAATCTCTGAAAGGCCTCCACAGGACACCAAACAGGATTCTCCCATCATAAAACAATCAGAGCAAGGTGGTGGTTGGATGGGACCTCCAGAGTTCATCTAGTCCAAGCAGTGGCACCCACAGCAGGTTGCCCAGAATCACAACACCTAGGTAGGATTTCCTAACCTAACACCATCCATCATTTCCAAGAGGACAGTCCAGTTACCACAGGGTTAAATCTTCATCTAACTAAGACAAAGTCATGAGTGCCGGAGCAGTGTTCCTGTGCTGTGCTCCAAGAGCCATACATCCACCCTTGCTTCTGGGTCATGACAACCAAATTAATGTGTTCCACTGGTCTGTCACTCTTGTTCTCATTCCTTTTAATGCACAAGAGTGTTAATTAAGGGTACAGGGAAAAGCAAGGACTGTCTTGGTTACACCAGGACATGGCTCAGATTAAGCAGCTGCTGCATTTACTGTATTGGCATTAGCTTGGTTGGAAGGGATCTCCAAAGGGCACCCAGTCCAACCCCCCTGCACTCAGCAGGAACATCCTCCACTACAGCAGGTTGCTCACAGGCTTGGCCACCCTAACCCTAAGCACCCCCAGGGATGAGGTTGCAACTCCCTCCCTGGGCAGCCTGTTTCAGCGTCCCAGCACCCTCCTGGTGCAGAACTTGTTCCTCACATCCAATCTCAATCTGCTCTGCTCTCATCTCAAACCACTGCCCTCATCCTATTCCTGCAGGCCTTTGCAAACAGTCCCTCTGCAGCCTTCTTGTAGTCCCTTCAGGTCCTGGCAAGCTGCTCTTAAGTCTGCCTGGTGCCTTCTCCTCTCCAGGCTGAACACCTCTATCTCCCTCAGCCTGTCCTCCTAGCAGAGCCATTCCAGCCACTGATCATCTTCATGGCCTCCTCTGGACCCTCTCCATCAGTCTTTGTCCTTGCTGTGTTGAGGGCTCCAGAGCTGGATGCAGTCCTCCTGGTGAGGTCTTGCTCAACAAGGCTGTGAGCCACCTTCTCTAGTGGAGGCTGTCCCTGCTGACTGCAGGGGGATTGGACTGGATGACCTTTGGAGATCCCTTCCAACCCAAATACCATTCTGTGATTCCATGTGCAAAGATGAACTATTTCTCCATAAAAACGCATCCTTTGTGGTGCACACTTACAGAAATGAACTGCGTGGCCTGCACAGGGAGGTTACAGTGCTTTAGCAATAGTTGCATTCTCTAAGGTACCAGTAGTAGCACAATCTGGAGTTGCTGGAAACAATTTAGCACAAGAGCACCAAGCTGGACACAAGCTTGTTGGTCTGGGCCAAGCTGTGTGCTGACACAACCACACAGCTTCATCCAAGGCAAACAGCTATGCCGTCATGATACGCCAGGAAAAGTGTGTCAGTGCTAAGGTCCAGTGAGCTCAGGAAACACTAACTGCATCAAGGTATCAGCTGTTACTTACTCTGACTTGCTTGTGCTTCATTCCTCCAAGCAGAGCTGTGAAAAAGATGAGCAGAAGAGAAAAACAGTATCAGCAGTGCTTCAGGGTAGCCTGTCCCTAACAGAAGGTCATCAGGCTGTTGTATTAAGTGCAGGACAGAGGCTGCCTGTGCTAGTGAGTGCTGTGGAAAGGCTGTCACTGGTGGGCAACGGTAGGCTATCTGGTGAAGAAATCTTGGTTCCCAGTTTTATCAAAGCAGAGTTTATCTGCCAAGCAGTGAGATGTACAAACATGCAGAGCTGCAGTCCCCTACTGCATATACTGGTGCACACAGAATCACAGCATGGTGGGGGATGGAGGGGACTCCTAGAGATCTAATTCACCTTCTCTGCTAAAGCAAGGTCACCTGCACCAGCTTGCCCAGGATCACAATGTCCAGGTGGCTTTAGAATTCCTCCACAGAAGGAGACTCCACAGCCTCCCTGGGCAGACTATCCCAGGGCTCCAGAACCTTCACACCAAAGTGTTTCTTTATATTAAAGCAAAACCACCTCTGTTCCGGTTTGTGCCCACTGCCCCTTGTCCTGTCACTGAGCACCACTGCAAAGAGCCCAGCCCCAGCCTCTTATAGAATCATAGAATCAACCAGGTTGGAAGAGACCTCCAAGATCATCCAGTCCAACCTATCACCCTGCCCTATCCAATCAACTAGACCATGGCACTAAGTGCCTCATCCAGTCTTTTCTTGAAGACTGACCCCTCCCAGGTCCTTTAGCTCCTTGATTGATCAGATCCCCTCTGGGGCTGCTCTTCTCCAGGCTCAATAGCTCAAGGGCTCTCAGCCTTTCCTCCTCACAGAGCTGCTCCAGGCCCCTCAGCATCCTGGCAGGCTCCACTGCACTCTCTCCAATAGTTCCCCATCTCTTTTGGACGGGAGAGTCCAGAACTGGGTGGAATAGTACAGGTATATTGCCAGGGCATCTGAGCCAAGGCAGTGAAGTGGCTGAGCATCCAGAGCTGTAGCATGTATCTACCACACAGGTGAGCTGTGAGGACAACAGGAGCTTTGCATCATGTGAGTGAGGCCCGCAGACATTCCGCAGGTCTCGGGAGAGGCCTCTGTGCCCATGGCTGTGTTTTGTTTGCCACTCCACTGGCAGAGCACAGGGCACTCAGGTCTGCTCGTCCTCACCTGCGTGAGGCTTTAACTTTCCAGCTGCGAGCACTCACATGTTCTCCAAGATTATCTTAGTGAGGAGGTTTTTCAGGTTTTGGTGGAAGGTTTCTGGGAAGAGAGAGAGGATATCTTCTGCCCTGGTCAGGCCACGGTACACGACATGCCTGGTGAGGCCGTGCAAAGCAGACACCAGCTGCGGGAAAAGGAAGAGAAAGCTGCGGTGGGTCGAAGAGCACCGAACGCAGGACTGAGCGGGCTTCCAACAGCGCCAGGGGCTCGGGCACTGCAGCGCTGCCGGACAGCCTGGGAAGGTAAGGAGCCCTCTCTGTCCTGTGCTCAGGCACAGCAATGCACTGAGCTTCTGCCTCCCCGGGAGGCCCCTCCGGGCCGCGCCCCGGGGGAACGATCGCTTTTACCAAGGCGTTTCTCCAGCCGCAGCGACCGCAGCGACCGCGCTCCCCCAGCGCCCCACGGCTCCGAGCCGCGCCCGGGCCGCACCGCCGCTCCTTCCCGCGCAGTCCCGCCTCTACGCCAACAACGGGAGGGCTCCCCCGGCCCTACCTGCTCTGCTTCTGCGGGGCTGAGGGCGAGGCCGGCAGAGGTGCGCAGCGCCAACGGGCCGAGGCCGGCGGGCGGGCTGGAGAAGCACTCTTGGCACAGCTGCCGCACGGCATCCTTCGAGGGCGCCTGGCGGGGAGCAAAGCGAGGGGGACGCGCTCAGCCGCGGCCCGGGGGAGCGACAGCCCCCGCCGCCCCGGCAGGCAGGCGCCGCGTCCCCGCCAAGCGGGCGGCCGCTCACCTTCAGCAGCCCCTGCAGCGCTGGCAGCTGCGCGGGCCCCGGCGCCGCCATCTTGTGCCGGCGGCGGCTGCGCGGGCCGCCGGGAGCTGTAGTGCCGCCGCCGGGAGCTGTAGTGCCGCCGCCGGCAGACCGGGGGCAGCGCAGCGACAGAGCGGCTTGGCGTGACTCCGCTCTCAAAACCGGGGCTGCCTTACAGGGTGAACGGTGCCCTGCCGCAGCCCGCGGTGCCAGTGAGCCCGAGCCCGCTAGTGTAGCGGTAACACCGCACCCGTGCTGAGGCAGCCCTGAGGCTCTCTCCTTACCCTCTCCCATCTACTGTGTCCAGTTCTGGGCTCCACCACTGAAGAGAGATGTTGAGGTGCTGGAAGGTGTCCAGAGAGGGGCGACGAAGCTGGGGAGGGGCCTGGAGCACAGCCCTGTGAGGAGAGGCTGAGGGAGCTGGGGGTGTGCAGCCTGCAGCAGAGGAGGCTCAGGGCAGAGCTCATTGCTGTCTACAACTACCTGAAGGGAGGCTGTAGCCAGGTGGGGTTGGGCTCTTCTCCCAGGCAAGCAACAACAGAACAAGGGGACACAGCCTCAAGCTGTGCCAGGGGAGGTCTAGGCTGGATGTTGGGAGGAAGTTGTTGTCAGAGAGAGTGATTGGCATTGGAATGGGCTGCCCAGGGAGGTGGTGGAGGCACTGTCCATGGAGGTGTTGAAGCCAAGCCTGGATGGGGCACTTAGTGCCATGGTCTGGTTGCCTGGCCAGGGCTGGGTGCTAGGTTGGACTGGATGATCTTGGAGGTCTCTTCCAACCTGCCTGATTCTGTGATTGTGTGACTGAGAAGCAGAACATCCTGGCAACTGCAAGGTGCAGCAAGATCAAAGGCAGAACATACTCTCAGAGCTGCCAGGACCCGAACTCTGCAATGGCAGCAGGCATGCAGTGGTAAGGATGAGAGAGGTGCTGTCTGGAACTGGAAACAATCAGCACTGTTTTCCAGCTCTCCGGTGGTGCTGTGGGCCACAGAGCTGTGCCGTGCTGCACCGCACCAGCAGCTCTGCTTCTCTGTGGGGTGCAGAGCTGCGGTGGGGACGCTGAGCACACGAGGTGTGAATCCAGCCGTGCTGTGCCAGCAGGGAGTGTCACTGCTCTGACTCTCACGCCCAGCATATGAGGTGTGGCAGCTCTGGTCTGGAGGAGGGCAGGACGATGGCAGGTACCAGCCACCGCCCTGGGCAATGGGACAGAGGCAGCCAGCAGCTGAAGTGTGCTCTGCATTAGCTACTTCCGTCTGGAAGCACGGAGATCTTGGCTTTACATCCTAGGTACTCCCGTGTCCCCGTTACCTTTGGTGACATTTTTCCTTTGGAATTCCCAGCATTTTATGGCTTTGGTGATTGTCCTGGAGTCCTGTACCCCTAAATTCCTCTCCTGCCCGGACTCCGGGGGGAAAGGGGAAAAGCCGCCTGGTTCCCCCCCCCCCTCGCCTGCCCTGCAGCCGTGAAGGGGGCGACTGCCCCATGAGTTCCCGCGCTGGAGCCAGGCTGGGACTGGCCGTGCGCTTTCGCGCCTAAGGTGTGGTAACTCTGCCCTTTGTCTAGCGAAGGTTATAACTATTGGGAGTCTTCCCACCTTTGGGGTTCCCGCTTTGGATTTTGCCCGTGCCTGGACGTATGTGTCTGCCTGAGCTCACACACTCCCCTCGCCTGGACTGCAGAGAGACCAAAGGATTCGCTTTCCTGTTAGGCACACCTTTGTGTGCTTAACGACCCTTAACGACTCCTGCAGCCGCTGGAAAGGAAGAGGAACACAGACCGCAGGAGCCAGCCTGAGTGAGTTATTTGGCTTAGCTTAATTTAGTAAGAAACCGCTATTAATTAATAGCTGAGGCCTTTTCCAACCTCTGACTTCCAAATATAGTCAGATTATTGATGGTATCCTTGTAGATTTAATTCTCATGTAACTGAACCTGTTTATTAAACTAAATTAATCTTTGTATATATAGTTGTGGGGGCAGGTTTTTGGGAAAATAAAAAAATCTCTATTTTTGATAAATTTTCGACTCGGCCACGTATCAATTCTGCCCTCCGCAACAGTGATCTGTGGTTGCTACTGCTCAATAAACTGCAGAACGGAGCTTGCATAAAAAACCTCAGGCCCTTAGGACACGCTGTAGATAATGCTGGAAGACAAGCCCGGAGGCTCCATGTGTGATCTGACTTTCAGCACGCTGAGAAGAGCACCTAAGCACTGGCATCCTTGTTTTGTTTCCTGCTGGCCAGCACACCCGGCACACGGAGTGACTTCATTTCTTGTCCCCATAATGACAGCATTGTACAGTGCCACAGAGCAGTGTCAGCTGGTGCCTCATAGTACCAGAGCCTGAACTGGGATTCACAGAATGGTCTGGGTTGGAAGGGACCTTAAAGCTCATCCTTAAAGCTCCCCCTGCCGCAGATAGGGATACCTTCCATTAGCCCAGGCTACTCAAGGCCTCATCCAGCCTGGCCTTGAACGCCTCCAGGGAGGGGGCATCCACAACCTTCCTGGGCAGCCTGCTGCATGGTTCCAGCACCATCCTGGTGCAGAACTTGTTCCACATATCTAATCTCAACCTGCTCTGCTCTCATTTCAAACCATTGTCTCCCATCCTGTCCCTGCAGGCCTTTGCAAACAGTCCCTCTGCAGCCTTCTTGTAGCCTCCTTCAGGCTCTGTCAGGCTGCTCTTAGCTCTGCCCGGAGCCTTCTCTTCTCCAGGCTGAACATCCCCAGCTCCCTCAGCCTGTCCTCTTAGCAGAGCTGCTCCAGCCCCTGATCATTTTCATGGTGTAATGAGTAAACACATCAACTGCTGCTGGAAATGCAGCCACTTAAGAATGCAACATGTCAGCTGAGTCAGCACACAAAATGACAATGCAGCTCCAGGAAGAGGGTCAGAAAAGGGGAATTGTGTAAGGAATCCCATTTCCTAGGAAAAATCAGCACACTGCATTTCCCATTAGACTTGGAAGAGCATTTGCCTCTGCTTTTAGGATAAGATCCACTGTGACTTTTAAGTTCTTATCTTTCAGTTATATTTTATTGGGAATTAGAGTATAAAAATCGATCACAGAATGTTAGGGGATGGAAGGCACTTCCAGAGATCATCCAGTCCAGTCCTCCTGCCAGAGCAGGAGCACCCAGGGCAGCTCACACAGGAACATAGGCAGGTGGGTTTAGAAAGTCCCCAGAGAGGGAGACTTCATAACCTCTCTGGGCAGCCTGCTCCAGGCCTCCAGCACCCTCACAGTGACAAAGTTTTCCCTTCTGTTCCCATAGCACCTCCTCTGCTCCAGCTGGCACCCAGTGCCTCTTGTCCTGTCCTTGGACACCCCAGAGCAAAGCTTGACTGCATCCTCCCCACACTGCCCTGCACACCTTTAGCAGCAGCAATCAGGGCAGCCCTCAGGCTCCTCTGCTCCAGCCCCAGCTCCCTCAGCCTGGCCTCACAGGAGATGTTCCACTGCCTGCAGCAGCTTGGTGGCTCTGGGCTGGGCTCTCTCAAGCAGTTCCTTGAAGTCATTCTTGAGCTGAGAGGCCCAGAACTGGACACAATATTGTAGATGTGGCCTCAGCAGGGCAGAGTAGAGGGGCAGGAGAACCTTTCTTGAATGCTCTACACTGAGTGATCTGAGGCAGGGGCTTATAGCTAAGCAAACAGAGTACTCAGACCATCCTTGATATTTTCCCTGTTTGCATTTCTAACAAGAAAGGCATTTAGGATGTTAGGGAATGTCATGGCTTGCACTCATCCGTAAATATTACAGAGCCTTTGTAGAAAGTGGGCTGTGAATGAGCCACAAAAAAAGATGTTGCATTTTCCATAGTTCATGCTAAAGGTTTTGTTTGTGGTTTTGTGGAGGCGTTTTGTCTGTTTGCTTGTTTTGGTGGGGGGGGTTCCCCCTTTATTTTCCCCTGGAGAAGGACTAACAGGAAGCAGAACTCTTCCAGTATCACCACTGATTCAGATTTGAAAAATAATTTAAAAAACCTCTTTCCTTCCTGGAACAGGAAATGTTAAATTAGGAATGGTCTACTTCCAAATACTGCTAAAAGAGGTGAGAATATCAGATTTCTTTGACAAGAAAAGAGCACTGCCTTTGTTTTGAAAAGGCAAGTATAGTGGAATTAAGAATCACAGAGTGCCACACTGGAAGGGACCTCATGGATCATCTGCTCCAAGCTTTCCAGGTGGCAGTGCAGCTGAATGGAGCTGGCCCACTAACCCTGTTCAAGCTGAGTAAAAACTGCTTCCCTTGGGAGACAGTTCCAGTGTCCAGCTGTGCTCATGGGGAAGCATTTTCTTCTGCAGTCCCATGGGAACCTGCCCAGCAGTAACTTGTCCCCATCATCCCTTGTCTTTGCCATAGGACTTCTTGGATAAAGGCAGTCTCCATCCTCCTGGTAGCCACCATTTATGTCCTGGCCCATGGCAATAAGGTCTGTCCTGAGCCTTCTCTTCCCCAGGCTGAACAAGCCCAGCTCCCTCAGCCTCTTCTCACAGGGCAGGGCTGCCAGCCCCCTGATCATTCTCCTGGCCCTTCTCTGAATACCTTTCAGCCTGTGCACATAATTTTTTGTGCAGTGGGAACAAACACTGCACTCAGTCCTCCAGGTGCAGTCTGAGCAGTGTGGGAGAATGACTTCTTTGTCTCTGCTCGTGGTGCCATTTTTAATGCAACCCAGCATGCTCTTGGCTTTCTCTGCCCCTGCAGCTCACCATTCATTCACGCCGAGCTTGTCCACCAAGAACCCCAAATCCCTTTCCACAGGGCTACTCTCCAGCCAGGTGGATCCCAGTCTGAGCTGCACTCCTGTGCTGTGTTGTGGAAGACACCAGACACCTCTCCCCTCAGATACTGGGGGGAACAGTCACACCCTGTCTGTTGTGCTGGTTTGTTCCCAATCTTCCATGGCTCTCTATTGCCCAGTGCCCTGTGATTTGATCTGTCTGCCTATTCCAGAGCACATCCTTCTGATGTCCTTTTGCTCCACCCTAAGCCCCATCTGTTTGTTTCTTTATTTCAGACATGAATATATCACTTTCTGAAGTGACATTAGAAACACTAAAGCACACAATGATGCTAACCACCTGGATTTTCACCACTTCTCTTACAGGCTCCAAAACAGTGGAAATCAAAACACTTTGAGGGTTTCACCCCCTCCCAGAAAACTCTTTGGTCTGTTCATCACAAAAAATTGAGAACCACTTTTCTTACAGCCCAGGTGTGGCCTTGAATATTGATTCTCTGTTAGAAACTTCCCTTCATAACCCTCTTTTCTCTTAAAGTCACAGCTTGAGAAAAGGATGCTTTAGTTTTTCACAGTTTGAAGAGAAGCTTCACTTTCACAAGGCTCACTGATCTGAACAGGGAAACCTCAAAAATGATGCAGTTCAAACCTCAGGCATCTTGAAGTGAGAACTTCAGAGTCTAAACATGTCCTTCAGTTGGAGTCATGAGAACTGCTGTGCTGGGACAACCATGCCCATTCCTCAGGAGGAGGTGGCTAGAGAAGAGCTTTGATTTTTTTGTCTGATGCATGGCTGTTGACTTGAGTCACCTTGAACTGAAACACAGAATGCTAAGGGTTGGAAGTGACCTCGAAAGATCATCCAGTCCAACTCTCCTGCCAGAGCAGGGATCACCTAGGACAGGTCACACAGGAACACATCCAGGAAGAGTTTGAAAGTCTCCAAAGAAGGAGGTGCCACAACCCCTCTGGGTAGCTTATTCCAGGAGCCCAAAACTGGACACAGAATTCCAAGTGTGGTCTCCCCAGGACAGAGTAGAGAGAAAGAAGAACCCCCCTGGCCCTGCTGGCCACACTTTTCTTGATGTGCCCCAGATGCCATTGGCTCTCTTGGCCACCAAGGCATATTGGTGTCCCATGGAATGCTTGGAGTTCAGCAGGACTCCAAGGTCTTTCTCTGTGGTGCTGCTTTCCAGCAGGGCAACCCCTAATCTGTACTGGTGCATGGTGTTCCTGCCCAGATGCAAGAGTCCATACTTGTCATTATTGAAGTTCATGAGGTCCAACTCTCCAGCCTGTCCAGGTCACCCTGGATGTGGACACAGCCTGATGGGGTGTCAGCCACCTCCAACAGTTTAGTATCATCAGTGAACTTGCTGATGGTACCCTCAATCCCCTCACCCACATCATTGATGAAGATACTGACCCAAACTGGAACCAGTTCTGATCTGAATGAACCTGCCTCAGAATGCTGAGACCAGCTTTCAGCTAGAGGAGGCAGCTTTCTGCCAGCAGACTTTCTTGGCTAGGCCCAGCAGCCTCCTCCTGCAAGCATGATCTACAGGATTGCTGGAAGCGAGTCAGCACCCCCAGCCCAGGGCACAGGATACAGGAGGATTTTATTGCAAGCTAGGTTTCCTGGAGGGAAGTCCAGCAGAAGGGGAGGCTCACATTCTCCCCAGTCCATTGTTCAGCCAAGCCTGGACTTTGGTCTTTTCTGTTTCTTTATTCAGGCAGTCCAGACTGGATGTGTACAGTGGGCACTGGCAGCGTGCTGCAGTGGCAGTGACTCCTTGCAGCTACAAGAACCCACATCTTCCTGGGGCAGCTGCTCATCTGGGGTCTTTCTGCCCTCTTTTCCCTGGTGCCAGATGCACACAAGAAGGTAGCTGCAGGCAGCCTGTATCCTGTGCACACAGCTGGCATTCCCCTGAGCAGTGCTGTATGCTGGAGCTTCCAGCTCATGATAAAAATACCTTGATGTCAGCAAAATGTCTTTCTTTGTCAGGGGTGGTAGAGGTGACAGACTGCTTATACTGCTTATACTCAACATGTTTATAAGACAGAAAGACGTTTTCTTCAGTTTATTTGACCATCACTGTGTGAGGAGAACATGGAATCAGATAATGGCTAGTTAGGATTGACCTCACCAACTCTGCAGCTCAAGCTGTGGCTACTTATCTGGCAGCAGCTTCAAGGAGAGGTTGAGAGTTGTTCAGCCTGGAGGAGAGAAGGCTTCAGGCAGACCTAATAGCAGCCTGCCAGAGACTGAGGGGGGCTACAAGAAGGCTGCAGAGGGACTGTTTGTGAAGGCCTGCAGGGACAGGACAAGGGACAATCGTTTAAGATGAGAGCAGAGCAGACTGAAATTGGGTGTGAGTAACAAGTTCTGCACCAGTAGGGTGCTGGAACACTGCAACAGGCTGCCCAGGGAGGTGATTGAGGCCCCATGTGTGGAGGTGTTCAAGGTGAGGCTGGACAAGGCTGTGAGCAGCCTGCTCTAGTGGAGGATGTCCCTGAGTGTAGGGGGGGTTGGACTGGATGCCCTCTGGAAGTCCCTTCCAACCCATTCTGTGAAATGACAATGACCTCTTAACCTTTTCCAGCTGCAGCCCTCTGCCCTTGGAAAATTAGTGACAGAATGAGGAAAGCTGTTCAGAAATGATGACAACTCTCCTATTTGTCCCCTTCATAGAGGACTCTGGGGGACTTCTGCCACAACTCATTTCTGGGAAGCTGATGATGCTGAGGACCTCCTGGCTCAGGCAGCTGAAGCAGAGGTGCTATGTTGTGGATGCATCCCATCATGGAATGCATTATGAAGCAAACCAAGAAAAGGTCACATCTGTTAGTCACAGCTCTTGTGGTTTGGCTCTTACTGAACACAAGGCTGTGTGAGAGCAGGAGCTGAGTGTGCTAGGGGCTGCCCTGTTACCAAGCGTGCTGCAGAGAGGATGTGTGGGGTTGAGGCCATGTCAAAAGAAAAGTTAAAGCCCTGGCTGTGTTTCACACAGCAGTCATTGCCTAAGTGTCTGTAGCCAGCATCGTTGGTGGTGTCAGTCTGCCTGCTTTCCAGTTCTCTGAGACCACAGGCATGGAAGAGTGGATTCCTCTCACACAAAGCTCACAGAACTCCATTTGCTTTGGTGCTGAGAGCAGATGTCTGTAAATTACCACTTGTCTGTGCAAGGCAAGGAGCTTTCTTTGCAAACCATAGGCTTCTCTTTTTGCTCTAACCACAGCTAAAAGGGAAAAGGAGCTGTCAAAGGTCACTTTTCTTATCTGTTAATCTAACCAAAACTCTTTCCTCTTCAGATGCCTTTAGCTGCAATCCTGTTCCACTCAGTTAAGCTTAAGGGCAGGATTTCCCTGATCTAGCTTTGAAAGCAGGTGTGCTTTGCATGATCTCAGCTACAGCTAAGTAAAATGAATCCCACCTGAATCCTTTGTCTCTTTCTGCTGGGCCAGCACTTCTAATTGCCAGCCTCCTCGGCCCTGCTGTGTGTTTAAGTCTTTCCAGCACCTATGCTGCTGCATAAAGGGGCCCTCACTCCTGGCACCCTCCTGAGACCACTCCTGGACTATGGCATCCAGTCTTGGGATTCCCAGTTCAAGAGAAACAGGGATCTGCTGGCTGGCGAGTCCAATGGAGAGCTATGAGGATGAGTGGGGGACCAGAGCATCTCTGCTGTGAGTAACGACTGAGCGACCTGAGGCTGTTTAGTCTGGTGAGGAGAAGGCTGAGGTGGGATCTGATCAGTGTCTATAAATATCTGAGGGCTGGGGGTCAAGAAGAATCACAGGATGTTAGGGATTGGAAGGGATCTCTGGAGATCTTCCAGTCCAACCAACTGCCAGAGAAGGACCATAGAATCTAGTACAGGTCACACAGGAACACATCCAGACAGGGCTGGAAAGTCTGCAGAGAAGCAGACTCCATACGCATCTGGGCAGCCTGTGCCAATGCTCTGGGACCCTTGCAGTGAAGAAGTTCTTCCTCATGTCGAGGTGGAACTTCCTGTGCTGCAGTTTCCATCCCTTGCGGGGCACAAGTGAGCAGAGCCTGTCCCTGTCCCTTCTTTCCTGGCCCCCAGTCCTCAGCTTGTGGTAGACATTAATTAGATCCCCTCTCAGCCTTCTCCTCTGCAGACTCAACAGCCCCAGGGCTCTCAGCCTCTCCTCATCAGGCAGTGCTCCAGGCCCTTCAGCATCCTTGTAGCCCTCTGTTGGAATTTCCAGTATATCCCTGTCCCTCTTGAATGGGGAGCCCAAAACTAGATGCAATATTCCAGGTGAGGTCTCACCAGGGCAGAGTAGAGGTGGAGGAGAACCTCCCTCGATCTGCTGGCCACACTCTTCCTAATGTCCCCCAGGACCCCATTTGCCTTTTTGGCCACAAGGGCACATTGCTGCCCCATGGAGAGCTTGGTGCCCACCAGCACTCCCAGGTATTTCTCCACAGGGCTGCTCTCCAACAGATCACCTCCCAACCTGTACTGGTGCAGTTTGTTGTTCCTTCCCGGGTGCAGGACTCTGCATTGATCCTGATGAGGTTCAGCAAGGTTTGTCTCTGCCCAGCTCTCAGTTTGCCCAAGTCTCATTGAATGGCCTCAGGTGTCTCAGCCAAGGCTCTCAGTTTGGTGTCATCAGCAAACTTGCAGACTCTGTCTGTCTCTGCCCTCAATGTAATCGATAAAGATGTTGAACAGGACTGAACCCAGCACTGATCCCTGGGGGACCCCGCTAGTCACAGCTCTCCAGCTGGACCTGGCATCATTGACTTCCACTCTTTGCACTCTATTGTTTAACCAGTTCCTAAGTCATCTCATTCTCTGTTCTTCTATCCCACACCTCCTGAACTTGCCTGTGGGATGTTGTGGGGGACAGTGTCAAAAGCCTTGCTAAGGTCAAGGCAGAATAAATACATTCACTGGTCTGCCTGCATCTACCCATTCAGTTAGGACATCCTAGAATGCTATCAGGTTAGCCAAGCCTGATTTCCTCTGGGTAAATCCATGCTGACTGTTCCTAATAACCTTCTTCTCCATGTGCCCAGACATGACCTCCAGAATGAGCTGCTCCATTGTTTTTCCAAGGATGGAGGTGAGGCTGACTGGTCTGTAGTTGCCTGGAACCTCTCTCTTGCCCTTTTAGAAGACTGGAGTGCCATTGGCTCTCCTCCAGTCCTCAGGCACCTCTCCTGTTTGCCATGATTCTGCAAAAACAATGGAGAGTGACAGAGTGACAACATCAGGCAGTTCTCTCAACACTCTTCAGGGCCCAGGGATTTGTGAATATCCAATTTCTGTAACCCAGTCTCCACTGACTAGTGGAGAGTCTTCCCTCCTCCAGGCTTTCTCTCCTTCATCCAGGGTCTGAAGTTCACAGGGGCTGGTCTGAGGAGTAAAGACTGAAGGAAAGAAGGTATTCAGCAACTCTGCCTTCTCTCCATCCTCAGTTCTCAGGCTGCCTTCTCACTCTGCACTGGGCCCACACTTTCCCTATTACTCCTTTAACTACTGTTGTATTTGAAGAACCCTTCTTGCTCACTTCTACTTCCTTTGCCAGTTTTAGTTCTAAGAGGGCTTTGGCCTTCCCTGTTGCCTTCCCACATGCCCTGACAACTTATCTACAGCTTTCCCAAGTGACAAGCCTATTCCTCCACGATCTGTAATTTTCTTTCTTCCATGATATCTCCTTTGGAAGCTCCTTGCTCATCCATGCAGGTCTCCCAGCACATCTACCTGAGTTTTTACTCAAGGGAGCACACCTATCTTGGGCTTGAAGGAAGTGGCTTTTAAAAACTGACCAACTTTCTTGGGCTCATTTACCCTCCAGAGTCTTAGCCCATGGGATTCCTTAAAGTGCAAAGTTAGCCTGCAGAAGTCCAGGATTGTAATCCTACTTATTGCCCTGCTTCTACCTTGTGTAACTCCACCATGTCATGATCACTGTCCCCAAGGCTGTTCCTGACCTTAACGTCCCCAACCAGTCCTCCTTTGTTGGTTAATACAAGGTCTGGCAATGCATCTCTCCTTGTTGATTCCTCCACTACCTGCATCAAGAAGTTATCACCAATACACTGCAAGAGCCCTTTGGGCATGCCTGGCTGTTGTGAGCTTCCCAACAAATATGAGGATGATTAAAATCATCTTATGAGTACCAAGGAGTGTGTTCTAGAGGATACCTCCAGTTGACTGTACAAGTCCTCATCAACATCTTCTTGGTTTGGTGGTCTTTAGTAGACACCAACAAGAGTTTCACTCCCCTTTAATTCTTACCCACAGGCTTTCAATCTGTTCTACCTGCACCCTTGGGTAGAACTCCACACATTTCAGTTGCTCTTGCACATAGAAAGCATCACCACCACCTTGTCTTGTTGGTCTGTCTTTCCTGAATAGTACACAGCCACTCATGACAACATTCCAGTCATGGGAGCTGTCCTACCATGTTTCAGTGATTGCAATTATGTCATAGCCATGCAACCTCACACAGATCTGCAGCTCCTCCTGCTTATCCCCATACTCTGTGCATTGGTACATAAGCATTTCAGAGAGGGAGGTAAGCCATACTCTTGCTAGGTGGCCATTCCCAGTCACTTCTGTGGTTACCATCTTATTAGTGGGCCCTGTGGTTTTATTGTTGCTTATAACACCATTATCCACCTTGAGTGGGGCAGCAGATTGAAGGCTGTCCTTAGGCTCTTCTCTAGTAAGCCTGGTTTCATCCCCTTTTCCCTTCAACAAGCCTCGCCAACTCCTCTGTGATGATCCTTTTCCCCCGTCAGAAAGGTGCACTCCACCTGCAGCCAGCAGACCAGGTGCCATATAAACTTCCCCATGGTCAAAGAACCCAAAATTCCACTGCTGTCAGCCATGTGCTAAACAGGTGTGTTCTCCACCACCTCCTGGGGGACTGGTGAAAACACCACCTGTGCACCCGAGCCTTCAAACAGTCACTTCCTTCAAGTCCTTTCTAACTGCCTTTAGACTTCTGTCTGCAGCCTCATCATTGCCAGCCTGCATAACTAACAAAGGGTAATAATCAGAAGGCTGCACCAGAGCAGAGAGATTCCTTCTTTACATCTCTAACCCAAGCCCCAGGGAGACAGCAGACCCTGTGGGATGGGGCTGAGCTGCAAATGGGCCTCTCTGTTCCCCTCAGAAGAGTCACCTACCACAATTACCCTCCTTGTCTTCCTCGTTGAAGAAGTTTTAAGGTGTGAGGGTGAATGAGAAGCCCTGGGTGACTCACTGAATGGATGCTTGTCTCCATCTTCGTTCCTCTCTACCTCCAGAGCCTCATACCTATTCTGTAAATGTATCTGAGGTGGGGGTGTAGGAAGGGAAGGGAGATATTTGTGACCCCAAGCAGGAACCTGCTTTCACCTACCCTGATCTTCTTCTTCTATTATTGCCAGCCTGGTGGCAGGAGGGCAGGGAACTCTCTTTTTCTTCATGTGTCTCCCAATGTACCTGCCTCAGGGGCAGTGCAGGGACCCCTCATTCCTGGGTGCTCTGTGGCAGGTGCTCTCATTTCCATTGCAGGCAGGGCAGCGCCTGGCTCCACCACTGTATCTCCATTTCAGCCTCCCTAATGCTCCTAAGCCTTTCCGCATGGTCTTGCAGCCTTTTAACTGCCCCGTGCGGCTGTGCCGCTTGGTTGAGCAGATCACCTCCCTGTTCACACGGCACACAGCCCTCTGCTACCAGAGAGAGGCTACAGCATTCCCTGCAGCCCGTCCCCTGCACCATCACATCCTTCAGCGGGAGCTCACTCTGGGTTCCCAGCTCCATTTCGGACCGCCTAAGGAGCACGGTCATCTTTCGCTGGGTGGAGACCATCGTACTTCAGCGGAGGTAGTGAACTCTATTTATGTTACTCGTGATGCATTTTTCTCAGCACCTGCCTGACTGCTGCCGGTATTTCTTCAGGCTGCCGTTGAGCCCTCTGCAGCCCGGCCCCGGGCGCTGCAGCACTGCAGCTGCTGGCTCACCTCCGCAGGCTCAGCGGCGCTGCCGCCTTCGCCGCCGTTAAATCCCCCGCGCTTCCCGGCAACGCCACCCTCTCCAGCACACACCCGAGCGATGCCTGCCAGTGTGGGCTTCTCCTTTCTTTCCGGGCTTCCCCGCCCGCAGAGCTCACCGCTCCGACGCTGTTGCCTCGCCGGTTGCAATCTGAGCCAGGCTCTTTACGATAGTGCCCACTGACAGGACAAGGAACGACAGATACAAGCTGGAACCCAGGAGGTGCCATAGAATCATAGAATCAACCAGGTTGGAAGAGACCTCCAAGATCATCCAGTCCAACCTAGCACCCAGCCCTAGCCAATCAACCAGACCACGGCACTAAGTGCCTCATCCAGTCTTCTCTTGAACACCTCCAGGGACAGTGCCTCCACCACCTCCCTGGGCAGCCCATTCCAGTGCCAATCACTCTCTCTGCCAACAACTTCCTCCTAACATCCAGCCTAGACCTCCCCTGGCACAACTTGAGACTGTGTCCCCTTGTTCTATTGGTGGTTGCCTGGGAGAAGAGACCAACCTCACCTGGCTACAACCTCCCAGTGTGAGGAGCAACATTTTTATGGTGATGGTGACAGAGCCCTGGAGCAGGCTGCCCAGAGAGGTTGTGGAGTATCCTTCTCAGAGGCTTTCACATGGATGTGCTCCTGTGTGACCTGCCCTGGGTGACCCTGCTCTGGCAGGGGGATCAGATTGGGTAATCTCTGGAGGTGCCTTCCAACCCCCAGCGTTCTCTGGTTCTCTGTGAGTCCTTCCACAGACACCTCACTTTCCAATGAAGTGTGGTGTGGTGGCAGCTCCTTTCATCTCTTTCCTCCCTCCTTTCCCACAAGCAGGAATGCGCCCATACATCAGGAAGGTCACAGTAAGTCTGTGTCATGACAGGGACATCCTTCGGTGGCAGTCCTAAAGCTTGAGAAGCATGGTTAGAGCAAACATCTTCCTGTCTTTTAACTATGGGGGGTGCACAGCTCTGCTTGTGCAGCTCTTTCCCCCACACCTGGAATGTATTGTCAAGCTTTGATTCCTAACCATGGCCGTTACTCTTTCAAACAAGATGCCAGCTTCTGCGCTTGGTTTCTTTAGGAGACCTGAGGATTCCTCTCAGCAGGAGTGTGCCATCTGGTCAGGCCACCAGTCTCTTCACCTGCAGATTCCTCAGGATTTTGGATGGCCCATGGAGAGCACTTCAGTTGTGATAAATCCCATCCTTGTTTCTGCTTTCAGTCTACCCATAGTGGTGACTTCCAGGCTGCATCATGAGCTGTGGATTGAGGCCACCACTCAAATTCCACTTCAGCAGTTCTTGCTCTGTTGTTTGAATAGCATGTGACAAATTAATGACAACAAACCTTTTTAATTGTTAGGACATTAACAGATGCCCCAAAGTGTTATTTGCTGGAATGGTGCCAATTCCCATCATATAAGGCCAAGTCCAAAGTCCTGCACCTAGGTCAGGGCAATCCTAGAGGTCAGTCCAGGCTGGGGGATGATGAGATTGAGAGCAGCCCTGCAGAGGACTTTGGGATACTGGTGGGGGAGAAGCTGGATAGGAGCCAGCAATGGGCACTGAGGCCAAGGGCAGCCTGGGCTGCATCCAAAGCAGCATGGCCAGAGATGGAGAGAGGGGATCCTGCTGAGATATCACCTGCAGGGCTATGTCCAGCTCTGGAGCCCTCAACACAGGAAAGACATGAACCTGATGGAGAGGCTCTAGAAGAGGCCAGGAGGATGATCAGGGAGTTGGAGCAGCTCTGCTATGAGGACAGGCTGATGGAGCTCAGGGTGTTCAGCCTTGAGAAGAGAAGGCTGTGGGGAGAGACTTGAGAATACCCCTCCTTGAAACACATATAGCAAGTGTTCTCATGTCATCTTGCTAGGAGTATCTAAAGAAAAACTCAAAAGTATTAAAAGATCACAACATGGGCTGCTGGGACAGCACACTTGTTCCAGAGAAGAATCAAAGTGGGTGTTGGTCTCTTCTCCCTACTAATGAGTGATAGGATAAGATGAAACGGCTTCAAGTTGCAGCAGGGGAGGTTTAGGTTGGACATTAGAAGAAACATCTTCACTGGAAGAGTTCTAAAGCACTGACAGAGGCTGCCCGTGGAGGTGGTTGAATCCCCATCCTTGGAAGGGTTTCACAATGGAATAGATGTGGTGCTGAGGGACATGGTTGAGCATCAGGCTTGGCAGAGTTAGAGAATGGTTGGACTGGATGATCTTAAAAGGCTTTATCATCTGAAAGAACTCTAGGCTGCTGTGAGCTCTTCTCAAATGCAACCCTGCTCCGAAGTTACCGTCTGGATTTTCTCTACAGGCAGCGCTGATATGTTATGGAGCATTAGCAGCATGAACTAACCCACAAGAGCCAACCGAGCAGCTGTGCTGTCGTGAAGCCTTCTGTGTCCTTTAAAACCCAGAAATCACAGCCCTTTAACCAGTGTCTCTCCCCAAGTCGGCGTCACTGGCTGGGTAACACTTTCCATGCCATTGCTTGTTGATTGCAACTAATTGCAGCTTTTAAATCTCTTTCCGGACTCCGAATTACTGATGATTGTTTTTCTTTTTTCCCCAGCAGTTCCTGATACCTGCTGCAGGCTGTGACAGCTCAGAGAATGAACTGCACTGGGCTGCAGCTGCCAGAAGAACCTTGAACCATGAGATCAGAATAAAACGAGCCCTGCCTTAGAATCATGGAATTGTTTGGAGAAGCCCTCCAAGATTACCCAGTCCAACCATGGACCTAACGCCACCAGGGCCTTTAAACTATTCTCCGAAGTGCCATGTCCACACGTTTCTTGAACACCTCCACGGACGGCGACGCCACCATCTCCCTGGGCAGCCAAAAAAGTATTTAAGCGGCAACCCCCCTGCCCCCGTCCCGTCCCCTTCACATTCCTGTATCTCGCAGAAGGGAGCCGGCGGCAAGCGCAGCGTCTCCCGCCCGAGACCCCGGCGAGACGCCGCGGGGTGGAGCCCGGGCCGGCCGCCCTGTGCCGGGAAGGGCCTCCGCAGCTCCCCTATCCTCTCCCGTCCCTTTCTTGCGCGGAAGGTCGGAAGAATTTAAACTTCCTGACTCTCCCCGACGGGACGGGGAGCGCTTTCCCAGCTAACTACGGAGGCGGGAGGCCCTTGCGAGGGCAGCCCCCAGCTCGGCTGCGCTGTGCTCAGCCGCCTTTTGTCTCTGCTGGGAGGAGCCAGCGAGAGGCAGTTTGTAAACGAGAGAGGCTGGCGGGGCCCGGCAGCGCCGGAGCGCGGCTGGGCGCTGGCCGGGCTGGCGGCATCGCTGCGGAGCGGCAGCGCGGAGGAGAGCGGAGCGGAGCGGAGCAGTCGGCCCGCGCCCGCCCGGCGGGGTGAGTGCGGGGAGACTTCGGTGGGGGCTGGCCCCGCTCGGAGCCGGCTGCGCGGCTCGGCGCCGATGCTGGCAGCCAAGGGGTGCTTGTGGCTGTGCCCGCGGGCATGCTTCCCGCGGTGGGGGCTTGCGGAAGCGAGAGGCTGCTGCTCTCGCCGTGCCTCCGCAGCGAAGCGCAGGCATCGAACCCGGTAAGTTCTGCATCTGAAAATACTAAAAATAGACCCTTCGGCCCCGTCGCGCTGCCGAGTGAGTCATTTCCAAAGCAAATGGCCCGGGCTCAGCCTTCCGCCCCCTTTCAGGAGACACAGCAGTTGTGAAAGAGGAGGTGAAGGGAAAGGGGGTTTTCTCCCCACGCTCTCCAAGTACACCGCATTGGCACGCAGCTGCTGCAGCGGCAGACAAAAGCTGCGAGGAACAGGCCTCTTGCTTTAAAAAGTGTAGCTCCGTGAAATCACAGAATGGTTTTGGGTGGAAAAGACCTCTAAGAGTATCGAGTGCAATCATTCTCTACTTGTACCCAGGCTGGCGCTAGCCCATGGCTCTCAGCACTACCTCTCTGCCTCTGAAACACCTCCAGGGATGGGATTCAGCCACCTCCCTGTGGTGCCATCCCCTTCTCTCTTCCTCTCGTATTTTCTCCATGCAGATGTCACAGGTGTCCCCGCAACCAGCACTCAGAGCCCTGGCAATATTTACAGTGCTTTCCATTTTCACGACTGTCATCTGCCTTCGACCTCTTTGACTGCCAGAATTGTCCCCTGCCTCCTTCCTCTCTGCCAGACAGCCGCAGCCACGTGTCATGCCAGCAGTGACCCCCCCCCGCCCCAGTCAAGGCAGGTTGTGGCTGGCAGTGCTGAAAAAGAATAGCCCAAAGCACAGCTGGTTTTTTTTCCCTGCCCTTTTCCAGTCATATGATGGTTTGGCCGTGGCACTGGGCTGTCTCGATGAGAGATATTTTTGTTTGTCAGCAGCAAGTGTTTCGAAGCAGCACTGCAGTTTGTGGTAGGGGTGGTTTCAGTTGTGCCAGGCTCATGGGCAGCTGCAGTAGCGTGCAAGAGCTGTCTGCAGCTTGCCCCCACCGCTGTGTGTGTTTCACATGGACACCCAGCGGTCTTCATGTGAGGTGCAGAACGTCGAAGCTCAGGTGTTTGCTGCCCAGTGTTTTTTCTAAGGCAGATGACACAGCCCAGGTGTGCAGGGGGCCCTCATGGTATAGGTAGATCAGTGGGATGTGACTATGTGCTTCCCCAAATTATGAAAGTGCCTAGCTAGGGGTAAAATCCTGCCCTCTGACCCCTGTCAAGAACTTTGTTCGTGTTTTGGCAACAAAAAATGACCTGTTGCTGAAAATAAGTGCAGGTAGTTATGCCAGCTGGTTTACAGCCATGGGAGTGAATCATTTCAGTCAGAAAAGACCTGTCAGATTGTCCAGTCCCACCAGTCTCTAGTTCTGCCAAGGCTGTTAGAGTACCATGTCCTTCAGCATCCCATCTCTGCCTCTTTAAAACACCTGCCGTGATGGAGATTTGTCTACCTGAGCAGCCTGTGCTAGCCTTTGAGAACTCTTCCAGTGAAGAAGTTTCTTCTAATGTCCAACCTCTCCTGGTGTACCTTGAGGCCATTTCCTCTCTTTCTATCACTTACTACTAGGGAGAAAAGCCAAATCACCACTGTTTGCAGCCTCCTTTCAGGGAGCTGTAGATAGCCATGAGGTCTCCCCTCAGCCTCCTCTAAACTGAACACCCCCAGCTCCCTCAGCTACTCGTCCCCAGCCCTGTTCTCCAGACCCTTCCTCAGCTTTGTTGCCTTTCTCTGGATCTGCTCCAGCCCCTCAGTGTCCTGGGAGTGAGAGCCCCAAAACTGAACCCAGGACTCAAGGTGTGGCCTCAGCAGTGTGGATTGTGGGGAGACAATTCCTGCCCTGGTCCTGCTTGGCCACACCATTGCTGATCCAGGCGAGGATGTTGGTGGCCTTCATGGCCACGTTAGGTTAGAGATTGTGATCTGTGATAGCAACCCAGATCTAATGGCATTTCTGTGTAGGTAAGTGGGGAATTTTGGTGGCAAAGCATTTGCACTCTTAACCTTGCTGCTCAGATTCAGTTTCTTCTATTAAAGCTATGCATATTTTTTAGACCCAAGAGAGATGATTGTGATTGGTTGGCCTGTCAGAGAAGGTGCAGAGCACTGATTGATACTGCAGAAGGTTTGCCTCTTTACTTTGAGCTGTAACATGTAAGAGATTCGAATCATAGAATGACAGAATGGCTCAGGTTGGAATGCAGCTCAGGGCTCATCTCCTCCCATCTCCTGCCGTGGGCAGGGACTCCTCTCAACTAGACTCAGCTGCTCAAGGCCTCATCCAGCCTGGCCTTCAACACCCCCAGGCAGGAGGCAGCCACAGCCTCCCTGGGCAGCCTGTGCCAGAGTCTCAGCACCCTCCTACTGAAGAACTTCTTCCTCAGCTCTAATCTAATCCTCTCTGTCTCAGCTTCAAACCATTGCCCCTTGTCCTGTCTCTCTAGACACCCTCAGGAAAAGTCCCTCTGCAGCCCTCCTGTAGGATCCCTTCAGTTCTTGGCAGACAGCTCTGAGGTTCCCCTGTAGTCTTCTCCAGGCTGAACACCCCCAGCTCCCTCAGTCTGTCCTCTTAGCTGAGGTGCTCCAGCCCTTGGATCATCTTTGTGGCTTCCTCTGGGCTCTCTCCAGCAGCTCTGTATCCTTCTTATAATTAACAAACTTGAACTACCTGAGTACTGGATGGAAACAACACAAAGGAAAGAGGATTCTCCTGTGTTCCAAAACATAAGAAAAAGCAGACCACACATCCCAAGGCACTGAAGGCTTCACAGTAATCTAAGCCAATGCAGGCTATTGGCACACAGCTCGTTCTTGCCAAGTGGCATGGACTTCTGTGACCCACCAGCAGGAGGAAAACTCTTGTTTTGGGATCAAAAGCAGTTGGTTATTGCTTGAGTCAAGAAGAAACTTTTCCAGCCACAGATTATTCAGTAGTTTTTCTAATGGAGTCATCCTGAAGCTGACTGAAGGAGCTGTCAGGTCAGGTAGGGTGCGTTGCACAGGGTTCTGTGTGGATTGTCCCTCCAGCTGGCAGTTCCAAGAGTGGGCAGGGCAGTCTAGGTGACCTCAGGGCCATAGAAGAGTCTATTTTTTTTTGCTGTTCCAGCTTCATAGCCCTGTTTCCTTGTGACAGTTGACAGCAGTGTTAAGGTGGCAGTTTTGCAGATGTCTTTGGCCTTCAAGATAAAATTCCTTGTCATCGTTTTCCTGTGGTGTGCTCATGAGCTATCTGATGTCAGCTTGAGACTGATAAGGCTCCCAGGGTGCTCTGTCAAAGTCCAGCCAGAGCACAGGTACTGTTTACTGACTCCTCAGTCCCTTTTGAAAGAATTTGATTCCTTGCATTTCCAGTACCCAAAGCCACAGAATGGGTGACCTATTTAATCTCTTCTTTGAGAAGTGCAGGTAGCTTCCATTCTTAAGGGAGGAGTGGGACTCAGGTGCATCACCAGAGGCAGAGAAGGAGCAAGGAAATAAACACCAGAATGCTATCTCTTCTGTAACTCCTTTTCACTGAGTCCAGTTTCTGGGTACCTGTACTGTTTGTGGGGGTTTATCACAAGTACCTGAAAAAGGTTGCAAGAAAGCTGAGAAGGGACTTTTTACAAAGGATTATAGTAATAGGGTGAGGGTCAGTGGCAATAGGATGAGGGTCAGTGGCTTGAAGCTGGAAGAGAGGAAGTTTAGACTTGAGATTAGGAACAAATTCTTCACAGGGAGGGTGCTGAGACACTGGAATAGGTTGCCCAGGGGGTACGCCTCTCTGGAGGTGTTGAAGGCCAGGTGGAGCAACCTGGTCAAGAGAGAGATGTCCCTGCCCGTGGCAGGGTGGTTGGGACTGTGCTGACCTGTAAGATCAGGCATTCTGTGTTTACTCACAACGTCTGGCCTCTGGTACTCCTTTCTGCTAGTGTGAATTCGAGCCTAAGTGCACCTTGACAGAGAACGTACTGGGTTCTATGCAGCAGGGCATAACAACCTGTTCTTAGTGTACAAGATGGAGCTGAGTGCAGCTCAGAGGGTGGAAAATTGTGTTGAGGACCTCAGCAAAAATCCAGTTGTGTTAGAGCTGGCTAAGGCTGGCTCCAGATGTCTAAGCAAAGCACTTAACTGCCATGCTTTGTAGCCCCAGGGTTAAAGACGTTGGGTATGCTTTTGTTTGTAATAGCAACAAGGGGGATGTGAAAACAGAGCAAGGAAAGAAGTGCGAAGAGCAGGGAAGCACAAAGACGGTCTCCTCCAAGGACAGACTGAGGGAGCTGGGGGTGTTCAGCCTGAAGAAGAGAAGGCTCCAGGCAGACCTAAGAGCAGCCTGCCAGGACCTGAAAGGGGCTACAAGAAGGCTGCAGAGGGACTGTTTGCAAAGGCCTGCAGGGACAGGATGAGAGCAATGGTTTGAGATGAGAGCAGAGCAGATTGAGATTGGATGCGAGGAACAAGTTTTGCACCAAGAGAGTAGTGGAACACTGGAAGAAGTTGCCCAGGGAGGGAGCTGAGGCCCCATGCCTGGAAATGTTCAAGGTGAGGCTGGCCAAGGCTGTGAGGAAGCTCTGTAGTGGAGGAGGAGGGTTGGCCTGGATGCCCTTTGCAGGTCCATTCCAATCCAAACCACTCTCTGATTCTAGGACATTACAACATACTTCTTTTTCTGAATGTTCTTTACTACAGCCTGTCCTCTTAGGCCATATCACACAGGCTTGCTCTGTGCCTTGGCTGATTTCTTACGTCTTTTCCTGAGGAACTGTGCTCTTCACAATACAGTTGTGCAGCTCCAGCCTCATTTGTAACTGGCAATCAACTCCAAAGGGTTTGAGTGGTCTGCTAAATACAGAGAAGCTTTTCAGTCCGTGATGCAGAGGTTTTTCCCCATCTTCATTTATTTCCTCTCAGTCTGAGCAGAACTTTGCTCTGAGTTTCAGGTTTGCTTTAACCTCAGGAACTCAAAGCATAACTAAGGGGAAAGCACCGAATTTCTTCTCTTACATGTGAATGTGTTTGAGATGTATTATGAATAAAGGCATGACGTGAGGTCAGTTTGAAGAGAGAGCATGCAAAAAGTGGAGGAGGAAGGCAGGGATGAGAGGATCTCGAATGGGGGTGAGTATGTACGAGGAAGATAAGGAAGGGAAGTTTTGGGAAGTCAAAGAGTAGCAGTAACAGTTTTGGATATGTATAATCACAGAATGCTTTGGGTGGGAAGGGACCTCCAAAGGACATCCAGCCCAACCCCCTGCACTCAGCAGGGACATCCTCCACTACAGCAGCTTGCTCACAGCCTTGGCCAGCCTCACCTTGAACACCTCCTGGGCAACCTGTTGCAGGATTCCAGCCCTCTGCTGGTGCAGAGCTTGTTCCTCACATCCAGTTTCAGTCTCTCTGCTCTCATTTCAAACCACTGCCCCCATCCTGTCCCTGCAGGCCTCCAAAGTGAACGAAGAAGTAGAAGCTGTGGCTTCTACTAAACTCCCACGACCAAAAAATGAAGAAGAAGTCCTATTTTCCCAGAAAGATCTACTAGAAATTTCATCAGAGCCTTTTTAAATCCACGCAGCCAGGCACTGCTCTAAAACACTGCATTTCACTACCCTGCAGGTGTTCCCAAGAGGCAGAGAGGTGGTGCTGAGAGATGTGGGTTAGCCCCAGCCTGGGTAAAGTTAGAGACTGACTGGACTGGAAGATTCTTTGATTGAGAGAGGACAGAATGGATTGGGTTGGAAGGGACACTAAAGAGCAACCAGTTCTGCCCCCTGCCATGGGCAAGGACACCTCTCACTAGACCAGGTCACTCCAGGTCTCATCCAGCCTGGCCTTTCCTCCAGGGAGGGGTTATCCCCAACCTCCCTTGGCAGCTTGTGGAGCACTGCCCTTCTCTCTCTCTCTCTGACTCGAAGCAAAGCCCTCTGCTCTTCAGCAGCAGCCTGCTTTTTGGTTTAATCTACACTGTGTTGAACAGCTTGCAACACTGAAAGCCACTCGAGAGAGAACCCAAGGGAGGCTTCTCCTAATCACAGCCAGATTGCCTCCTGCTTCCTGAAATCCCATCTCCCAGGGGTGTGCAGGCAGTCCCTCTGCAGCCTTCTTGTAGCCCCTCAGGTCCTGGCAGGCTGCTCTTAGCTCTGCCTGGAGCCTTGTCTCCTCCAGGCTGAGCACCCCCAGCTCCTGCAGCCTGTCCTCCTAGCATAGTTGCTCCAACCCCCTGATCATCTTTGTGGCCTCCTCTGGAGCCTCTCCATCAAGTCCATGTTCTTCCTGCAGGTGAGGTCTCAGCAGAGCAGAGCTGAGGGGCAGGGTCCACTCTCTCCATCCCTGGCCATGCTGCATTTTATGGAGTCTTACTATTAGGAGGAGGATACTGCAGATGTGAGGGAGTGTGCTCTGGAAGCCTTTGGGAGGACATTGTCTACTTTTGAACATTTCTGCACAATTCTCTCAGAATTTTCTCAGCAAAATGGAAATTGTTTCTTCCTGTGCTCAGAATTTAGCTCTGTGCTGTTCATTCCCAATAGCTGCAGTGGCCTGAAGAGCACCAGAGCTTCTTACCAACTTGTCACCATGGTCCAGCTCTTCTTACTGCAAGGGCAGCTTGTTGAGGGAAAAAGCCCAAACCTTGCACTGCACAGAACGCAGGCTGTGGGCATGGCCATCAAACTGCAGCTTCCTTGCCAGAGCAAAGCCTTACTGGCAAGACTGCCTTGCTCTGGAGAGAGCTTTGAGTGCCAGTCAGGTGAGAGGGGACAGTCTGGTCTGCTGGAAGCGTTCAGTGGGGTTTAGGTGCTTTGCTGGTATGTTCCCCTTGTGCAGGATCTGCAAACTCATTGTGCCCAAAAACGTTTCTAGTTTTATTGTTGCTCTGCTCCTTTGAGTCTTATGAAACTCAGAAAATAGGCTCTGGGCAGGGGTAGAGTCTCACAGACTTTGGTGTTTGGAACAGGTTGCTCTGGGAGGGAGTTGAGGCCCCATGCCTGCAGCTATGCAAGGTGAGGCTGGCCAAGGCTGTGAGCAGGTTGCTCTAGTGGAGGATGTCCCTGCTGAGTGCAGGGGGATTGGGCTGGATGCCCTTTGGAGGTCCTTTCCAACCCAAACCATTCTATGGTTCCCTGATTTCCAGGTCTGATAAGATGAGGGTCTGCTGTTGGGACATGTGTTCAGTTCTGGGCCCCCCAGTTTAGGAGGGACATTGAGATGCTTGAGCGTGTCCAGAGAAGGGCGACGAGGCTGGGGAGAGGCCTTGAGCACAGCCCTACGAGGAGAGGCTGAGGGAGCTGGGATTGGTTAGCCTGGAGAAGAGGAGGCTCAGGGGTGACCTTATTGCTGAGGGGAGGTTGTGGCCAGGAGGAGGTTGCTCTCTTCTCTCAGGTGGCCAGCACCAGAACAAGAGGACACAGCCTCAGGCTGTGCCAGGGGAGATTTAGGCTGGAGGTGAGGAGAAAGTTCTTCCCTGAGAGAGTCATTGGACACTGGAATGGGCTGCCCGGGGAGGTGGTGGAGTCGCCGTCCCTGGAGCTGTTCAAGGCAGGACTGGACGTGGCACTTGGTGCCATGGTCTGGCCTTGAGCTCTGTGCTAAAGGGTTGGACTTGATGATCTGTGAGGTCTCTTCCAACCTTGGTGATACTGTGATACTGTGACACCATTTGGTGGCTAGCCTGCCTTCAGAGCAGCAGTTGGCGGAAACTGCCATTACCTGCTTAGGTAAGATAGATTTGTATCTCTGAATCCCAAGCAAGTGAAAATAAGAATCTGAATCCCATCCTAAAACTGAAGATCTTGTCCTAAATTCCTGATGAGGCTGACATGACTGTGAGACAGGATTGCAGGCTGGGGTAGGGGGAGGAAGGACAAGGAAGGGTGTCTTATCTGCTCTTTACAGACAAGAGCCTGTTGATTATCTGTCTGAGTGTCTTTAGTAAAGATTGAAGAGATAAAGCTGAGTTTCCATGAGCCTGTTCCTTTGGTAAGATGTGCTCAGGAACTTTGTGCTGAGGCCTTGTGTAATGCCATGGTTCTAGTGCTGTGGAATCAGTCTTGTCAATCCATAGCCCAAGCTCAGCAGACATACACAAGGACATGGACCAGATGGAGAGGGTCCAGAGGAGGCCACAAAGATGATCAGGGGCTGGAGTAGCTCTGCAAGGAGGACAGGCTGAGGGAGCTGGGGGTGTTCAGCATGGAGAAGAGAAGGCTCCAAGCAGAGCTAAGAGCAGCCTGCCAGGACCTGAAGGGGCTACAAGAAGGCTGCAGAGGGACTGTGTGCAAAGGCCTGCAGGGACAGGACAAGGGCAGTGGCTTGAAATGAGAGCAGAACAGATTGAGATTGGATGTGGGGAACAAGTTCTGCACCAGGAGGGTGCTGGACACTGCAACAGGTTGCCCAGGGAGGTGGTTGAGGCCCCATGCCTGGAGGTGTTCAAGGCCAGGCTGGAAAAGTCTGTGAGCAAGCTGCTGTAGTGGAGGATGTCCCTGCTGAGTGCAGGGGAGGTTGAACTAGATTCCCTTTGGAGGTCCCTTCCAACTCAAACCATTCTGTGATGCTGTATGGTGGAAAAGAGAAGGTTTTGCTCTACATCTTTCATGTGCAGTTCAGTTACACTTTTTTTATTTGCTAGGGTACTTTTTCCTCCTCTTTCCTTTTCTTCTGCATCTCCACTCTTCGTACTGCCAGCTCCGTCTGGTCTTTGTAGTTGTCTCTAGGAGGATGAGAGTGCAGTAGGTGTGGTGCAGTAGGTTTGCCAAAGTTGTTTTTTTTTTTCTTTCTTTTCTTCTGGTGGTTTTTATCCAAGTTAACTTCTTCTGTTTCTGTGGTTTCCTTGGGACTCCATATTCACATGGAGATGATGGCCAGAGTGGAAGGTACAAGCAGTTGGTTATGGCCAACAATTACATGACAGAATTATCAGGGCTGGGAGGCACCTCAAGGATCATTCAGTTCCAACCCCCCTGCCATGGGCAGGGACACCTCATACTAGATCAGGTTGCCCAGAGCCACATCCAGCCTGGCCTTAAACACTTTCAGGGACGAGGCTTCCACCACCTCCTTGGGCAACCTGTTCCAGTGTCTTCATGCCAAAGAACTTCTTCTTGACATCTAATCTGAATAGCCCCTCCTCTGGCTTGGATCCATTCGCCCTAGTCCTGTCACTACCTGACACCCTAAAATGCCCCTCCCCAGCTTTCTTGTAGCCCACTTCAGGTACTGGAAGGCCACAGTAAGGTCTCCTCAGAGCCTTGTCTCCTCTGTAGAAATTCTGCAGAGAACTGTAAAGATAGAAGTTTACCCTCAAAATGTCTGCTTGTCAGAACTCCTTTGCAGGAGCTCCCTGTTGTATCCTTTTTGTTCTGGGCTGGTAGAAAGTGGGGTTTATTGTCTTGTACTGCACTTCTCAAACACCACCTTCCCTGCCCCAGCACGCTGTGTTTATTCATCTTCTCTTGCAGTGTTCAGCCTTTGCTTCTTTCTGCTGAACTCATTTCCTTTTTTCCCAGTTTCTACCATTTTATACACCCGAGTGACTTGCTGGAGTTAAAAGTAACTGAAGAGCTTCTGCTAGAGACTCAGGCACCTCCCTTCTTGCATCTCTGCTCATTGCAAAGGAAAAGGGACCATTCGTGTGCATCTGGCTGGTGATGCTGGGTTGTCATTTAATGGATATAGTGGGATAGGAGGCTGCTGTTGAAGAACTCTGGGAGAAAGCTTGCCCAGAGAATGTGGGAGATGCCCTGTCCCTGCACCAAAGTCAGGTTGAATGGGGCTCTGAGTGATGTGGCCTCCTTGAAGGTTCCTTGCTTACTGCTGGCTCCCTTCCAACCCAAAGCATTCTGTGCTAAGGTTTGCCAAATTTGTTCTCAATGGGATAGGATATTTTTCACCCCTCTCTTCTCAGTCTTCCTCTTCTCCTTTCTCATTGCTTTGCAGGGCTGCTTCAATTCCGTCGTCTTGTCACGACCTGGTGCTGGTGAGAACTTGCTAGCCCAAGGCTGGCTGTGCTTTTGCGCTACTCTGAGTCCTTGGGTTTGAAGATTCATTGACATCACTGAGACTGACACTTGGATCTTCAAGAGAAGAGGTTTTCTGACAGCCCTAGCCCACTCCACCTGACCCTATGACTGGAGGGTTCACCGTAGCTCCGTCCTTTGCTCTCCAGTTCCACAAGATGGGCTCCTTCAGAAGGCCCCGACCTCGCTTCATGAGCTCCCCGGTCCTTAGTGACCTGCCACGGTTTCAGGCAGCACGGCAGGCTCTGCAGCTGAGTTCCAACTCTGCCTGGAACAGGTGAGCAGCACCACGCAGGAAAACACATGCCTTACCCCCTCCCAGAGGCCAGCTTCTCGCTGCACGGCAGGCGTTGCTCCGCGTGTCACAGAGCTTTTACCGCAGGCAGGTTCCTCTGACGACTGCTGGGCTTGTGGCTTCCACCAGCACTTCCTACTGACAGCCAAACCCTGCCTGCAGTGATCTCATGCAGCAATGGCAGCTGGAGAAGCGGTGTGAGGGGCAACAAGCAAGGTGTCTTAATCTGATCTAATGGACTGTTGCTGCCAAAAAGTGGCTGTTTCCACCTTCCTCTCTGCTGCCCTGCACCAGCTCTGCACTCTGCATACCCCTCTTGCTTGCTGACCTAGCTTGGCTTAGTGATGACACACAAAAGTAGCTCTCCAGAAACATGATAGCTTGGTGGCAGTGCAGTGAGCTGAGGTCTGTGGGCTGTGCAGATGCCATAACTGGCTCACAAAAGGGAATCAGAGAATCCCAGCATGGTGAGAGCTGGAAGGGACCTCTGGACATCATCTTATCCAATGTCCCTGCGCCAGCAGGGCCACCAACAGACACTTGCTTAGGATCACAGTGTCCAGATGGGTTTTGAATGTCTCCAGAAAAGGAGACTCCACAGCCTCTCTGGGCAGCCTGCTCCAGCACCTTCACAGGACAGAAGGGAATGCCTGCTAAGAGAATGACACCTCCTCTTACTAGCCCAGGCAAGCCTTCAGACCTGCTAAGTTATCTCATGTGCTGTCACTTTGACTCCCTCTCCGACAGTCAGCAAAGTATGAGTTGGAAGAGCCTCTGACAGCATCTTAAAAGCATCAGCAAGGCTTGAAATTGAGGCTGCCTGAGGTGATGCTGGCTGCAGAACATCTTTCAGTGTCCTGCCTGATGCTGCAGATTAGGTGGTTCCTGCTAGCACCAGCAGATAATGCAGTGCGATGTGCTTGGCCGATACTGCCCAAAGTCTGCATCCAGCACACAGCAGAGATCCCCTAAAGACCTCCCTGGTTTGAACATGTTCTTTGTGTCCAGTCCCCCTGGAGCAACTTTCCCTCTCTAGGCACAGCTTCAGGCTGGTTCTGCTCTGCCTCCCATGGCAGATGCAGGTAAATAAGGAAGGGATGATTTTCACAGGGAGAAAAAAGAGTGGAAGTATTTAAGTGCAATTAACCTCTCCACCCCATAATAACCATTCAGCTCTTGTCAGCTGCCTCGCAGTGTGATCTGTGTTGCATCACACTGGTGGCTGTTATTGATGGGTGTTGTACTGTCTTGTTTCTCTTTTTCTTTGGCAGTGTTCAAACAGCAGTGATAAATGTGTTCAAGGGGGGAGGCCTGCAGAACAATGAACTTTACACCCTCAACGAGAACATCAGGTAGGTTGCTGAAATGAACAGGAGTTTTTGCTGCTGTTCCCTTGGTGTTTGTTTGGCTGTGCTCCCCCATAGAACTACAGTTAGGTGTTGGTGGGATGTTGGTGGGAGGAGCAGGAATCAAAGTAATGTTCAAGCACAACTTTGAGGTTTGAGGCTGGCTAACTTTGTGCTTCTCAGAACTGTGGAGTGCTTAAAACGAAACAAACACAGCACTGCATTGAAAAGCTTCATCTTCATATGGCAGTTGCAGAGCAAGGCCTGAAAATACAAATCTCAAAGGCAAAAAACCCTAAAAGCCTCACAAACATTTTCTAACCCTGATTCTGGTCACCACCAGCAGTATTTTTTTGTTGATTCTTCTGTGGTTTCATGTCTGATTATTTGGAAAGTTTGGTTAGCAACAAATAGGGCTGTAGAGTAGATAAAGAACAATTTATTCTTGCCTCATTTCTAAGTGCTGCTAGGAGGACTGTTGTACTTCTCCTCCCTTTGCTTCCCACTGCATCACAGAATCACAGAGTGATGGGGGCTGGAAGTGGCCTCTGGAGATTATCCAATCCACCCCTGCTGCTAGAGCGGCATCACCTAGAGCAGGCCACACAGGAGCACATCCAGATGGGTCTTGAATGTCTCCAGAGAAAGAGACTCCACAACCTCTCCAGCACCCTCACAGTGAAGAACGTTTCCCTTTTGTTTCCCTGGACTCGCTGTGTTCCAGTTTGTGTCCCTTGCCCCTTGTCCTGTCACTAGACAACTCATCCCTGCTCATTCATTGTGAATGCTATCACATAGGTCTCTACTTCTCCTTTAACTTGCCCCCCCCCATGACTGTTGGATTTGTCCTGCATGCCAAAATTCCAGTAGCTATTGAGGCTGAGTGTGTTCTAAGCCAGAGTCAGAACCACCCTTTCCCCTGCTTTCCATATCCAAGCAGCTTGCAAGTCAGGAGCCAGCCCTGCTTGGTCTACTCCCAAAGGTGAAAGTTTAGCAGAATTCCCTTGGAGAGCTGGCTGAGGGCAGTGTCTGTGCTGTGAGGGTAATTTTGTGTGCTCAGGCTGGCAGGCATCAAGAGAAGGCTCCAGGGGGGACCTTATTGTGGGTTTTCAGTACTTAAATGAGGGCAATAAGAGAAACGGGGGCAGAGTTTTGAGCGGGGCCTGTTGTGACAGGACAGAGGGTGATGGTTCAAAACTAAAAGAGGGAGAGCTAGGCTGGGGAGAGAAGGGAGAGTTCTGCTTGGCAGTGAGAGTGACAGAAGCTCCATCTCTGTAAACGTTCCAGATCAGGTCGGATGGGACTCTGAATAACCTGCTCTAGTTGCAGATGTTCCTGTTCGCTGCAGGGGTGTTGGTCTAGATGGCTGCTTCCAATCCAAACTACTCTGTGATTCTGCTGGAGCATCTCCCTGGGGTGAATTTTCTGTACATGAAAAGAAAACCCAATGTCGTGAGACTTTGGAAGTCCCCTTACCCACCACCTGTTGCAGACTTGGGGACCAGCTTTGTGTTTTGTGGCTTACCTGCCAGGCTGTTGCCCACCATGGTGGATGCCAGTAAGCCAGGCAGAATAGCTGCAGTGCCTGGGCTTGACCCCAGTGGCTGGACCATGCTCACTTCATGTTGGTGGATCTGGACTAGCAAGAGCTGGGTGAGGGACAGGAAGTTCTCTGTGAATTGTGTCCATGCATGTGAGCGTTGCTGGCAGTGGGAGGGAAAATGCCATCTTCCTCAGAGTGGCACTGCCAGGCAGCACTTGGAGCCACTCACCTTGAAATACATGATTAATGTTCCTGCAGGTGGCCTGGGCATTGGTTACATCTCCAAATGTCAGCCTCTAAATAGGCCACTTGAACGTTCAAGTAGCTGGTCCCTGTCCATCTAAGGAGCTGAGGACATGCATCTGCCTCTGTGTCTGTTTGCACACCTGCAGTGTGACACTTGTCACTTGCAGTAGCTCCCAACACGTTAGTTCCCTGTGCTTGAGGTGAAGCCCTTGCTTGACACTGGGCATCAAGCCAGACCTGTCAGCCAGCCAACTCTCCTGGTGCATCTTCCTTGTTCAGAGCTCTCCACTCTGCTCCTGGGTGGAAGCTGGCGAGTGCAGGGCTTGAAGAGGCTGCCAGGCTTTGCAGGAGGTGGCAGTGACAGGAGCAGGGGGTGACATTCTGTGCTGCCACCAGGCTTTCGTCTTGCTGTTATTTGATATCTTCTGAGTGGAATCTGCTCTGACAGTCACTTGTCACAGTCAAAGGAAATGTCAGGAGCACCACTGGAGCTGGGGGTGTTCAGCCTGGAGGAGACAAGGCTCCAGGCAGAGCTAAGAGCAGCCTGCCAGGACCTGAGGGGCTACAAGAAGGCTGCAGAGGGACTGCCTGCACACCCCTGGGAGATGGGATTTCAGGAAGCAGGAGGCAATCTGGCTGTGATTAGGAGAAGCCTCCCTTGGGTTCTCTCTCGAGTGGCTTTCAGTGTTGCAAGCTGTTCAACAGAGTGTAGATTAAACCAAAAAGCAGGCTGCTGCTGAAGAGCAGAGGGCTTTGCTTCGAGTCAGAGAGAGAGAGAGAAGGGCAGTGCTCCACAAGCTGCCAAGGGAGGTTGGGGATAACCCCTCCCTGGAGGAAAGGCCAGGCTGGATGAGACCTGGAGTGACCTGGTCTAGTGAGAGGTGTCCTTGCCCATGGCAGGGGGCAGAACTGGTTGCTCTTTAGTGTCCCCTCCAACCCAATCCATTCTGTCCTCTCTCAATCAAAGAATCTTCCAGGCCAGTCAGTCTCTAACTTTACCCAGGCTGGGGCTAACCCACATCTCTCAGCACCACCTCTCTGCCTCTTGGGAACACCTGCAGGGTAGTGGAATGCAGTGTTTTAGAGCAGTGCCTGGCTGCGTGGATTTAAAAAGGCTCTGATGAAATTTCTAGTAGATCTTTCTGGGAAAATAGGACTTCTTCTTCATTTTTTGGTCGTGGGAGTTTAGTAGAAGCCACAGCTTCTACTTCTTCGTTCACTTTGGAGGCCTGCAGGGACAGGATGGGGGCAGTGGTTTGAAATGAGAGCAGAGAGACTGAAACTGAATGTGAGGAACAAGCTCCGCACCAGCAGAGGGCTGGAATCCTGCAACAGGTTGCCCAGGAGGTGGTTGAGGCCCCACCCATGGAGGTGTTTGAGGTGAGGCTGGCCAAGGCTGTGAGCAAGCTGATGTAGTGGAGGATGTCCCTGCTGAGTGCAGGGGGTTGGGCTGGATGCCCTTTGGAGGTCCCTTCCCACCTAAAGCATTCTGTGATTCGTTGCTCCTCTCGTTATCCTCCTAACTCGTATTTCCAGGAGCAAAGGCAGTGCAGCCTTAGAGACACAGGCTGCTGCCAGTGAAGTGAGTGGGTGTTTGATAAAAAAGAATACATCAGGAATTACCAAGTAAATCATTTCAAGTCCTCTCTCCAGATTTCTGTGCCTTCAGGGGCATAAATGCTAGGCTCTTTGTTCATTTGGCTGGCTGGTTTTGGTTTGGGCTTTTTGCTTCTCCTAGATGTATGTCTTATAACTAGAGGACTCCATTCCTGTTTCATGTGACTTCATGAAACTTACACTGCTGCCTTCAGTCATCATTCGAGAACAGCCTCTGTGGGCACTTTTAAAGTACTTCCCTAAAGGTAAAGGCAGTGTAGCTGTGGCCAGAGTGACAAAATAACCAACCCTTTGTGGTGTGCTGGGCAGCAAATTGTGATTGTACCTGTAAGAAATGACCAGCACCAGCTGTTACTTCATGGCTGCCTTCCTTCTGTCTACAGACGGCTGCTGAAGAGTGAACTGGGATCCTTCATCACAGATTACTTTCAGGTATTACATGATTTGCTCACTTCCTTTTCAGGGTTGCTGCCTTCAGTTTTTTTACCCTATTAACAGTAAACAAATAAAGAAGAGGAGCCCTTTTTGCATGCATATAGGCAACATGCTTCAGTTGTGTCCCTCAGGGTCTGTACTGAGACCAGTGCTGTTCAGTATCTTCATCAGTGCTATAGACTGTGAGACTGGGGCATCCTGAGAGGCTGCAGGTGACACCAGGCTAAGTGGTGTGGTTGAGAAGTCTGAAAGATGGGATGGGTGCATCCAGAGGGACCAGGACAGGCTGGAGAAGTGACTGGGGAAAACCTCAGCAGGTTCAACAAGGCCAAGTGCAAGGTCCTGCACCTAGGTTGGGACAATCCTAAAGATCCATTCAGGCTGGGGGATGATTGAGAGCAGTGCTGTAGAGAAGGACCTGGGATGCTGGGGTAGGGTAGAAGCTGGACAGGAGCCAGCAATGGGCAGTGGCAGCCCAGAAAGCCAGTGGCAGCCTGGGCTGCATCCAAAGCAGCGTGACCAGAAATGAAGAGAGGGGATCCTGCCCCTCTGCTCTGATCTGGTGAGACCTCACCTGCAGGGCTGTGTCCTGCTCTGAAGCCCTCAACACAGGAAGGACGTGGACCTGATGGAGAGGCTCCAGAGGAGGCTACGAAGATGATCAGGGGGCTGGAGTAGCTCTGCAAGGACAGGCTGAGGGAGCTGGAGGTGTTCAGCCTGGAGGAGAGAAGGCTCCAGGCAGACCTAAGAGCAGCCTGCCAGGACCTGAAAGGGCTGCAAGAAGGCTGCAGAGGGACTGTTTGCAAAGGCCTGCAGGGACAGGATGAGGTCAGTGGTTTGAAATGAGAGCAGAGCAGATTGAGATTGGATGTGAGGAACAAGTTCTGCACCAGGAGGGTGCTGGGACACTGCAACAGGTTGCCCAGGGAGGTGGTTGAGGGCCCATCCTGGAGATGCTGAAGACTGGGTTAGATAAGGCCTTGAGCAGCCTGCTGTAGTGGAGGATGTCCCTGCTGGATGTCCCATTCTGTGTTTCAGTTTTTTGTCTGCAGCAGCTGATGGTGGCAGTGGGCTTTTTTAGTGCAGGACAGGTAGCCTCAGTAGCCATCCCAATTCTGGGTGTTTGTGCTCAATGAAGGATGTTCTTCCTCAGGCTGCTGGGACCCTGTCACGGTCCTGTAAAGAAAATGGGACACCTCTTCATAGTTTTCTTTCACCTTGTTTCTTTAGCACAGAGAATTCAGGAGTAGGTTTCCTGCCACAGGGCTAAGCAAAGGGGAAGAGATAACAGCCTTCAGCTTGGGGAGGGAGGGGAGAAAAGGAAGTTCCCTATCAGCAGGAAGTCAACCTGGCTACTGTTCGCCTTCTTTCAGCCCCATGGATTTAGATGCAGTCTGTGAAAAAGTGAAAGATGAAGGATGAGGGAAGACCTGGTCGATCACCACTGTGATTAAGTGTCCTTACCTCCTGCTGAGACTGTCCAGATAGGCCAAGCTCCAGATGTAACCACATCAAAGTGTGATGGGTGATTCTGAGAGCATTTGGTGTTGGAACTTGTTCAGTGTAGCGTTGATTAAAAGCAAGAAGAGGAGGCTGCTGGAAACGAGGTATTTGCTTTCCTCTGAGTAAAAGAGAAAGGTTTCAGCAGTTGCTGAAGCAGCTCCTGCTGCTGTGCACTGTGTTTAGGAAGGGGAAACAGAAGACTGGTGGTGTTTGTTTCCTATTTACTGGACAGAGGCAGGTGCTGGTTCTTAGGTAATGAGTGGGGCCTGGGGGCAGCCCAGCAGAAAGGCTGTCAGCCCATAGCACAAAGTGCCTGGCTGCAGCTGGGAAGCTGCTGGTGCTCCTGCTGACTTCAAACTGCCATTGAGAGTTTGGGCTAAATCATAGAATCAACCAGATTGGAAGAGACCTCCAAGATCATCCACTCCAACCTAGCACCCAGCCCTAGCCAGCCACCCAGACCATGGCACTAAGTGCCCCATCCAGGCTTTTCTTGAACACCTCCAGGGACAGTGCCTCCACCACCTCCCTGGGCAGCCCATTCCAATGCCAATCACTCTCTCTGTGAAGAACTGGTGACTTGGCATTGGGAAGGTCTTGATCAGGTACCCCGGTGCTACAGCAGTGGGCATGGTGTGCAGAGGTGGAGTGAGCAGGAAGGGTCACTGAATCCTGGGATCCTTTTGGCTGAACCTTTAAGATGATCAAGTCCAGCCATTAACTCAGCACTGCTGCCAGGTCACCACTACACTGTGCAGAGGCAACTTCATGCACCCATAAGCCTCAACAGGCACAAACCCGAGCTGGATCTTGAGAGGTGTGAGGCACTGTTGTGTGGCTGTGGCCTGGCTCTGAAAGTACAGCGTGGGCAGAATGAGGCAGGGGTGGGTTCCAGAACTGAGTGCCACAGCAGCCTTGTGTCACTGAGGAAGGGCAGCCAGCCGCTGCTGGGGACCCGATGGGTCTCAGCACTGCCATCTGGATGTGCTCTTCTCTTACAGCCTGCTGTCCAGCCCTGCTGCAGAGCCCTCCTGCCCTCTAACAGATCCACACGTGCACCTGACTTGGTCTTGTCTGCAAACTCTCTGATGGTGTCCCCCTGTGCTCAGGCCACACCTTGAGTCCTGGCTTCAGTTTTGGGGCCCTCACTACAAGAGGGACATTGAGGGGCTGGAGCGGGTCCAGAGGAGGGCAACAAAGCTGGTCTGGAGAACAGGGCTGGTGAGGAGCAGCTGAGTGAGCTGGGGGTGTTTAGTATGGAGAAGAGGAGGCTGAGGGGAGACCACCAAGGGCAGGCTGACAGGTCTGTAGTTTCCCAGATCCTCCTTTCTTTCTTATAGGCAAGTGTCACATTTGCTACCCTCCAGCCCACTGGCACCTCCCCAATTATCCAGGGCCTTGGGTAAATAATGGAGGTCAGCTTGATGAGCACATCTGCCAGCTCCTCAGCACCCTTGGGTGCAGCCCATCCAGCCCCACACACCTGTGTGGGTCTAAGTGGCGTAGCAGATCACTGACCTCTGCCTCATTTGTTTTGGTGACTTTGTTCTGATTCCCCTCCCTGGGGGGCAACACAAGCAAAGCCTTTCTAACCAGGTGTTCTGACCAAAAATGTTTAAGACCAGACAGGAGCAGCACTTTTGTAGCAGAGCAGATCTACCTTTGTCCTCTTCTGCAACACTCATGCAGATTGCCAGTTTCTGGCTGCTGAAGACGCTGAGGGAGCGTTAGGATACAGGTGGGGTTTAGGCAGTCTCTGTCTCTGCTGCCAAACCATCACTGTACCAGTGCTTTGTGTTTGAAAGAGAGAAGTCACTCACAGAGTCACAGGAGTGAAGGGCCTAGAGGAGTCTACTGAAGAGCAGCTGAGAGAAATGGGACTGGTTAGTGTGAGGAGGAGGAGGAGACTGATGGAGACCTTTTGACCCTCTGCAACTACCTGAGAGCACAACATTGAGAGTTTGGTGTTCTCTTCTCACAGGTCATTGGTGACAGAACCAGAGGGAACAGCCTCAGGCTGCACATGGGGAGGTTTAGGCTGGACTTCTTTCCACTGCAGGAGTGGTGAAGCACTGGAACAGGCTGCTCAGGGAAGTGGAGGAGTCACCGCCCCTGGAGGTGTTTAAAGGTCCTTTAGCTGTGGTGCTTAGCGATGTGGTTTAGTGGTGACCTTGGCAGAGCAGGGTTAGTGGTTGGCCCTGATCATCTCAGGGGTCTTTCCCAGCCTGCATGATAATATGATTCTATGGAAGAGCCTAACTCCCCTGCTAGAGCAGGGTACTCAGAGTCAATCACACAGGAACACATCCAGGCAAATTTGGAGTTTCTCCAGGGGAGACTCCACAACCACTCTGAGCAGCATGGTGCAGGGCTCCAGCACCCTCAAAGTGAAGAACTCTTTCTTTGTGTTTGCAGGGAACCTCCTGGGAGGGTTCTGGTGAGAACTCAGTTGTTCCCTTCTGAAGGAGATGTGTGTTTATAAAGCTGGTGTTTATAAGCCCTGTCATGTACATGAGCCATCTCCTTGGATCCCAGGCAGAGTGCAATGCCAGATAGCTGGGACTTGCAGTCCTTGCTGCAGAGCTGCCTTGAAGCAGTGCTGCATGCTCTGGGTTTTCCAGTACTCTGCAGCAAGGATGTATCTGTTCCTTACTCTGCCTTAACAGACTGAGCTCTTTAAGTCTGTCACTCCAAGTAGCATTTATTGCAGCTTAATTACTTCTGGAAGCTCTGCATGGAACCTTGCTGGTGCCCTTCAGCTCTCTGTGACCTGCCTGATGTCGTCAGCAGAGGCAGCATAATTTTCCTCCTGGATATTCACCTGTTGTAGTAAACTTGTTAGGGAGAATTTTCCCACAGATTTGGATAGCTAGAAAAGGAAGCAGCAGCAGTGAGGCAAGCCTGGATCCATATGAAGACTGCTTGTTGTCCTCTCTCTTTAGAGCAATCTGGAGTGGGACTGGTGAAGCTTGCTGTCATCAAGGTTTTTGTTGCTGGGGGGGGGACGGGGAAATGTGCACTCCTCCCTTCACTCTGGCACCCTAAAACTGTTGTTTAAGTCCCTGCTGCATGTCCTTCTGGGACATGTCTTTCTGGGTGACATGACAAGGGGTAATGGGCACAAACCAGAACCCAGGAGGTTTCACTTAAACATCAAGAGAAACATCTTTGATGTGAGGGTGCTGGAGTCCTGGAGCAGGCTGCTCAGAGGCTGTGGCGTCTTCTTCTCTGGAGATATTCCAAGCCCACCTGGGTGTGTTCCTGTGCAGCTTACTCTGGGTGAACATTCTAGAGCAAAGAGGTTGGTGCTAGATGATCCTTGGAGGTCCCTTCCAACCCCCACCAATCTGTGATTCTGTGAATCCAGCACCTCCCATGACACTCTCCATTTATCCCCTGCTGCTTTGTAAAGCCATCCTAACAGCTGAAACGATCCCCTGCCTCCCTTTCCTGCCTGCTCAAAGACAGGTGTGACATTTCTTTCCTTGGCACCAGGTTTCTGCTTCTAGCTGTGTAGGTTGTTGGGGTGATAGTTGGTGCTGGCTGAAGGCAGTGCTAGCCTTCCTCTGGACAAGTGCTGTCTCATGCCTGCAGCAAGGACTGCAGCAGCCCAGCTGCTGCACAAGGGGACAGAATTCACTCTTGTGTGACTTGCAGAACTGGGCCATATGGCTGAGTTCCTCTTCTGGGTCAAGCTGCTCTTGATTATTGTATTTCTCTCCTCACTGGCTGGGAACCCATGTTCATGCAGGTCTGCTAATTATTTCTGCTTCGTTTGGCACTTTATAGGACTGAGCATTCATGGAGCAGCTCCAGAGACTCCATGGCAACTGCCCAGCTTCATTATCACACAAAACATCAACTGTCAGCTCAGCCCTGTTACTGTGAGCCCAGCAGAGGACCTACTCCTGGGTGGCAGCAGCAGATACACCTTCTTTGAGGCTCTGCATGCATCTTCTCTGCCAATGTGCATGATTCACCTGAAATAGTGCCCTGGTGCCACTGTTCAAAGCATAGCTTGGAATGAGTGCAGAGCCAGGAGGCCCAGCTGTGAGATTTTCTCACACCTGCTGCCATGCTGGCTCCTCACAGGGGCATTGGTTTGGAGAAGACCTTTCAGACTGAGTCCAGCCAGCACCCTCCTGGTGCAGAACTTGTTCCTCATATCCAATCTCAATCTGCTCTGCTCTCATCTCAAACCATTGTCCTCGTCCTGTCCCTGCAGGCCTTTGCAAACAGTCCCTCTGCAACCTGCTTGTAGCCCCTTCAGGTCCTGGCAGGCTGCTCTTAGCTCTGCCTGGAGCCTTCCCTCTTCCAGGCTGAACACCCCCAGCTCCCTCAGCCTGTCCTCCTAGCAGAGCTGCTCCAGCCTCCTGATCATAGTCTCCTCTGGACCCTCTCCATCAGGTGAATATCCTTTCTGTGGTGAGGGCTCCAGAGCTGGACACAGTCCTGCAAGTGAGATCTCAGCAGAGTAGGAGGACAGGATCCCCTCGCTCCATCTCTGGCCATGCTGCTTTGGATGCAGCCCAGACTGCCATTGGCCTTCTGGGCTGCCAGTGCCAGTTGCTGGCTTGTGTCAGGTGTTTGTGTGCAACTGGCAATACCTTCAGAGAAAATATTAGCCAGCTAAGCTTTAGTGATGCTTTTTCAGTTGTTGTGACCCACGTGCAGCACCTAGCACTTGGTCTTGTTGACTCTCACGCAGTTGACCTCAGCCCATGGATCCATCCTGTCCAGATCCCTCTGTAGAACCTTCCTGTGCTCAAGCTGGTCAACACTCCCTCTCAGCTTCATGTCATCTGCATTTGCCTGGGGACACAGAGAAAACTGGCTTGGGTATAGGAGGAATTAGTAGCCTCCTCAGGCACCCAGTTCAGCTGTAACTGCAAAGAGATGGAAGGTGGCAACTAAACTTCTTTCAAGTGACTGTGCCCTTCAGACTCATTTGCTCTGCCTTCATCTGGGCTTGCTTGTGAATAAAAAAATTTCCCCTCTCCCCTCTGTGTTGCCTCTAGCAGCCAGGGAGAAAGCAGTAAAATGAGACTTGTAATCTAGACAAGATCTGATAGACAGCTGCACCATGGGCTGCCTTTATTGGATTGTATTGATTTGTCAGCAGACCCCGTGGGCTTTGGAAATGAAAGTGTAGCTGTCTGGCTTCATCCAAGAGGGCAGTGTTCAGGCTGAATCCATTTCTATGCCTGTGGTTGAGAAGGTTACATTTCCAGATGTTTTTAAGATGGGGACAGGGGAAAGGAAGTGTGGTTGGTGGATTGTTTGGTATATTTATTCTTTACAAAGTTTCTCTGTTCCATTGGAAAAGGGAAAAATCAGAGAGGAGAGCTGAAACATCTGCAGTAACTTTGTGGCTTTCCTGTACTTATTTAAACTCTTAAGGATGAGGTAATGCAATCTGTTTAGCAGGGCACGTTGCTGATAACACATTCATGGGAGGTAATGATTCCTGTTGTCTGGTTTTAATAGGTAGCACTGTGCTGCCCAGGAATCCACAGAGGAGAGCTGTAAACCAGAGCTGTAAACCAGAGCTGCCCCTCTCTCAAAACAGAAGCCATCAGTAATAGGCATTTCTCAGTAACAGTCATTTCTGAGCAAAGTAGCTGGGAAACTCCAGTGCCCAGGAAGGTTGTGTAAGTTCATTCAGTCGTGGATTCATTCAGAGAATACAATGGCTTGGGTTGGGAGGGACCTTCAAGATCATCCAGGTTCAACCCCACTGCCATCGGCAGCAAGTGGTACCTTCCACTAGACCAGGTTGCACCAGCCTGGCCTTGACCACCTCTAGGGAGGGGGCATCCACAGCCTCCCTGGGCAGCCTGTTCCAGTGTTTACCCACTCTTACTGTCAGGAATTTCTTCCCAATTAGAGTCTGCTCTCCTCAAACTTAAAGCTGTTCCCTCTCATCCTTGGGTTCCTGTCTCCACGTGGTCACCTGTGTTCAGAGCAGTGACTTCAGTGCACAGGACTGGTCAAGGCAGCTCGGATTCCTATACTGAAATTCCTAGGGTTGATTAACAGTGGAGCATTCATATTTGTTTGCAGCTTGGTTGGAGGGAGTCCAGAGGAGGCCACAAAGATGATCAGGGGATTGGAGCAGCTCTGCTAGGAGGACAGGCTGAGGGAGCTGGGAGTGTTCAGCCTGGAGAAGAGAAGGCTCCAGGCAGAGCTAAGAGCAGGACCTGAAGGGGCTACAAGAAGGCTGCAGAGGGACTGTTTGCAAAGGCCTGCAGGGACAGGACAAGGGCAGTGGTTTGAAACTGGATCAGGGCATATTTAGGTTAGACATTAGGAGGAAGTTCTTCTCAAGGAGAGTGGTGAGACATTGGAACAGGTTGCCCAGGGAAGGAGTTGAGTCTGGAGGCATTCAAGATCAGGCTTGATGTGGCCCTGGGCAGCCTGCTCTAGTTGGAGCTGTCCATGCTGCCTGCAGGGGCATTCAACAAGATGACCTTTGAGGGTCCTTTCCAAGATGATGCAACCTGTGAATCTGTGAGCTGTGTAGATAAGATGACTTCTGCATTCTGCTTGAGCTAGGAAAGGTCAGTCTTGTGCCTTGGATGGATGGGTTAAACAATGCTGTTCCATCCTGCCTGTTGCTCTTAATATGCTCTGTGACTCATTTGAAAGGAACCTACATGTTGTGTTATTTGGGGATCAGACCCTGCATTTTTGGGGTCAAGTTCTGGAAACAAACCAGTCACCTAGCAGGACCAAATTACCTTAATTACAAACCTGGCCATTAGTTATTTCTGCCTTGCAAGCACTACACAGGATTTAACTCTTACTACCTGACTTAGTGCAGGTGAGTGGTGTGTCCACGCCTTACATCATGAAGCTCTGGGTGCATATGAGGCTTGGATGCAGACCATCTCCATCAGAGCTTACACCTGGCTCATTTGCTCTGGGTGCAGATGAGGTTTGGATGCAGACCATCTCCATCAGAGCTTACACCTGGCTCATTTGCTCTGGGTGCAGGTGAGGTTTGGATGCAGACCATCTCCATCAGAGCTTACACCTGGCTTATTTAAGACAAGCAAGCCATTGTACCAAGACATGTAGCAAGACAGTTTCTTGCAGCAAGGTAACCTTAACTGCCTTGCCATGGGCCTCAGACAACATGACTGCACCTCTGCATCTCCTGTAATAGAAGTCTTTGCAGAAGGGACTCTTGAGGGTCCCCAGTTCAGTCTTCAGCTCACAGAATAACTGATCAACAGGAGCAGCATTGGGTGTAAACCCCCAAGAGCAGGTATGCTCCACCCCTCTGATGGCCTATCCCAGTTTGCTGGTGTCAGCTTAGTTTTGTGGTGACACACAGCCAGCATAAATCAACATTGAATGAACCTCTCTACAACCCCAGATTTTGGGTTTTAAGGTGAAATTGCATTAAATACCGTAGGGAGGAGATGGTTTGTACTCAACACTGGTGAAGTCACCTCACCTGCAGTGCTGTAAGCAACCTGCTGTAGTGGAGGGTATCCCTGCTCAGTGCAGGGTGGTTGGACAGGATGGCCTTTGGCATGGGCTAGAAGGAACCTTCATTCTATGGTCTGAGATCCCTTCCAACCTAAACCATCCTCTGAATCTCTTAGTCTGCATTTTGCATCATCTGGTCTGTGACAGTTCTCTCAAAGGACTTGCTCCTGCTGCCTCTTCTGGGGACTGCTCAATGCAGCAATAAAATAGCCTCATACAAAGAGAATAGATAGGACAAGAGAAATAAGGATTAGGGAGGTGAGCTGTGTAATTGTGCAGTCAGGCAAGCCCTGAGCTAGTGCAAAAGAAGAAGAGAGTGGGATGTTGTGGTGGCATTTGGCCTCTGATCACCTCCATCCTGTGAGTAAGGTACAGCTTCCAGGGCTGCCTCTTATGGTAAGAGCTGTTTTGTTTTCTTGACTCCCTCCCCATGAGCCAGGACAGATCCATTCTTCCCATTTCTGGCAACAGTGTTTCAGCTTTCTGCCCTGCCGGTGTCTGGCTGAATGAGGAGGAAAGGTAACAGATGCAGAGCACTCATAGCGAGGCCAGGTCTGATGGTGGTGCTGAGCGAAAGTGCTGCGGTGTGACTCATCTTTACATCTCTGCCTGCAGGGTAGATAACGTCTAACACAAACACCGCTCTGCTTCGCTGACTTCAAACCTCAGCAAAGGCAAACTCACGTCTCTCTTCTCTCTTGGCAGAACCAACTCCTTGCCAAAGGCTTGCTGTTTATAGAGGAGAAGGTTAAGCTGTGTGAAGGCAAGTACAGTCACGATCCCATTCTGAAAGGGAGCTGTGCCTTGGTGTTCGGCCAGCCAAGGGGCTTGGCATGCCTGGAAAGCACACAGCCCTTTCTGCTGCTGCCTCGCAGTGTGCACAGCCCCTGGGGAGCCAGCCTGTGCTGCAGCCCTTGTGAGGCTCAGGGGCAGCGCTGCTCGGGCGGCCGCACAGCTGCACCCCTCCCGCCAGCCACCTCTGTGGGGAGAGGAGGAGCGGGAGCTGTGCAGGGCGAACCCTTCTGGAGGAGTGATCTTGACCCCTCCCCAGGGGTGGGTCTGAACACTGCCAGGTGATGGTGGTTAGCCCACTCCCCCTTCCTAAGATCCATAAAAGCAGGGGGACTTCTATTCTTGCTCTCTCGCCCTGCCTCCCTGCCTGCCAGCATCACCATTCCTGTTTCCTGCTTCCCTTTGGTTTTACCACCTGGCCAGCACCCACGAGGGGACAAGCCCCACTGCCACCAGATCTGCTTGTATATTTACCTATTTTGTGTCTTGTTTTCCCTTCCCTATAGCTTTGTAACTTCCCTACCTCATTTTATTTACTGGTAAACTTTGCTTCTTTTAACTTCCAAATCACAGTCAGGTTATTTGTTTGGCTCTGCATGTCTTTCCCCTCTCTCCATCTAATTCCTTTTCTTTTGGGAAAGAAGGGGGAAGAGGGAAGGGCATCCTATAAATTGTTCTTGGTTCTGTCAACTATATTTGAGTCTCTGGGAAATTTAAGTCAGAACCAAGACAGGAGCTTAGGTGGCAGCTGAACCTGAGCTCATAGCAGTTCGGGGCCAAACGTGGATCCTGTTGCAGAACTGCTGAGAGCTGCCTTCTGCCTTCCATTTCAGCTCAGTGTAAGCACAGCTTACTGGGGTGTGCTTCTGGATGCTGAGCTAACAGGTGTGTATAAATGTAAAGGAAAAACAGGCATTTGAGTGGGAAGGAAATCCTTCAGGGAGGCAGCTGAGCACACATGAAACTGTTTTATGCTCCTGGGGTGCAGAAACTTGGTGCTGCAGAGCCTGTGGGTAAAGGGCAGTATGGCACAGCAGCTCTCAAGCTTTGGCTGTGGCAGGGAGGTAGTGACATGTCACAGAAACTAGGGGTTGGAAGGCAGAGATCATCCACTCCAACTCCCCTGCCAGAGTAGGATCACACAGAAGTGTCTCCTTGTGTGGCACCTTCTGGGTTCCAGCTTGTACCTGTCCTGTCACTGGGCACCACCAAACAGAGCCTGGCACCTTCATCCTAACACCCACCCCTCAGGTGTTTGTAGACATTGATCAGATCCCTCTCAGCCTTCTCTTTCAGCAGCCTGCCGAAGCAGAGTGAGCTATCTCCAGCACAGGTCTTTATTCTGGGCTAGGCTGCAGTTTGATTGGACCCAGTTTGGGAGCTTACAGGGCAGACCTCTTGCCAATCACCATCCTGCTGGATCTGGGCCCTTAAACACCAACAGTCACTCACTGTGTTGTGTCATTGTTGGTGCTGGATTCTTCTGCACTGTCCTTCACCAGGTGACTTCTCCACTCAGCCAGCAGGCTGAAGGACTCGGAGCCTGAAGGATTTGGGCAGTTGGCAGCCTCCTGCTTGAGGTATGCTTCTTCAGCATGCCCTGTAAGGGAGGAGCAGAGGCAGACTTGTGTGAGTACCTGCCTTGCCTCTGCCAGCTCTTTGCAAGGAGTGCTGTGCAGTTCGTTGAAGGATTTAGGTTCTGTAGCCATTGCATTATAGAACAGCTGTATAGAACAGTTGGGTCCCACCCAACTCATCTGGTCCACCACCATGCAGTCAGCAGGGCCATACTCAACTAGAGCAGCTTGCTCAGAGACCTGTTCAACTTGACCTGCAGTGGTCCCAGGGATGGGGCTTCTACCACCTCTCTGGGCAGCCTGGGCTGAGGTCTCAGCACCCTCAGAGTAAAGAGTTTTCTGCTTCAAATCTCCCTTCCTTTAGCTTTAAACCATCGTCCCTTGTCCTGTGACAGCAGGCCCTGTCCCCATCTTTCTAGAGGCCCTCTCTATGGATGTAAAGCTATTCCAGCAGCTAGTTTAGCAGAGTGAAAGTTGAGTTCCAGTCTGCAACAAGCTGAGAGCTGCCTGGCAGTAGTTTGCAGCTGCTCAAGGGGTTTGGGTTCGGTGACATTTACCAGACAGCAAACCCTCTTCCTGTGCCTTGCTTTTTTTCCTCCCTAGTTTGAAGTGACATTGGAGCCACTTTGCCCATGCTGGCTGGAATCCCTGCAGGAGATGATTCATGGACACCTTTCTTTCATAATGTGCAGGCTCCTTGCAGGTCTTGTGGCCACAGCAAGAACTTCTTGTGCATGCTTCTTGGTTAGCTCTGTCTTCCTGGAAAATTTCTGCTGCCCCAGTACTGAGAGGCAGAACAAAGTTCCTGCTGCAGGGCATGGCAACGTTTTACTGTGCCTGCTTTTCAGCTCCCAGCCTTTTACTCTGATGTGACTTTTCTTCACACAGGTTGTCACAGGCTCTTTAGTCCCTGTGAGATTCATGTTTTCTTGGAGAAACAAACCATGCTCCTTCTCTCTTCAGAAGGAGAAGTGATCTGTGACACTTTATTCTGCCCCCACACACCAAAGCCTCACAGTTGTGGGGAGGAGACAGAGGAGTGACAACTTTAAGCATTCAAAGAGTCCATTTCCTGTTGTCTTTTTCACTTACAACTGGCAGTCTCCGGTAATGGGGAGCTGCTGTGGAGGTGTTGGGCAGGTAGTCACCTGCCTGCCAGTTTTGAAGCCAGCATCATACCTGACACCATGAAGCCTCCCTCTGAACCTGCTGTGGCCATCAGTGGGTTCTCTGCTTAACAGGAGACATCTGCAGGATCTGATCTTGCTGGGTTTCTGCTCTCTGGCTGTGTCCTAAGTAGCACACTCCAAGAACAAGCATAGTGAAAAGCCACATGAAAGTCTTCAGATGGGGAAAGCTCTTCAGTACCTGGTGATGAGGCTCCTTTGAGTGGCTATTCCATGTGTGTCCCAGACTCTCATCAAACCATAGAGTTGGTTGGCTTGGAAAGGACCTCCAAAGGCCACCCAGTCCAACCCCCTTGCACTCAGCAGGGACATCCTCCACTACAGCAGCTTGCTCAAGGCCTTGTCCAGCCTCACCTTGAACACCTCCAGCCATGAGGCCTCAACCACGTCCTGGGGCAACCTGTTGCAGCATCCCAGCCAGCACCCTCCTGGTGCAGAACTTGTTCCCCACATCCAATCTCAATCTGCTCTGCTCTCTTTTCAAACCATTGCTCTCATCCTGTCCCTGCAGGCCTTTGCAAACAGTCTCTCTGCAGCCTTCTTGTAGCCCCTTCAGGTCCTGGCAGGCTGCTCTTAGCTCTGCCTGGAGCCTTCTCTTCTCCAGGCTGAACACCCCCAGCTCCCTCAGCCTGTCCTCCTAGCAGAGCTGCTCCAGTCCCCTGATCATCTTTGTGGCCTCCTCTGGGCCCTCTCCATCAGGTCCATGTCCTTCTTGCAGGTGAGGCCTCACTTGGAGGCAGGATCCCCTCTCTCCGTCTCTGGCCACGCTGCTCTGGATGCAGCCCAGGCTGCCACTAGCTTCTGGGCTGCCAGTGCCCATTACTGGCTCCTGTCCAAATTCTTCCCCACCAGCACCCCCAGTTCCTGTTCTGCAGGACTGCTCTCAATCTCATCAACTCCTAGCCTGGATTGAGATTTGGGATTGCCCCAACCTAGGTGCAGGACAGAGGCTTTGAAGTTTGTCAGGATCCCCATTGCTGTGTTTGTGCTTGGGAGATGCCAGAGTGGGCTCAGCTGCTGTAAGTGGTCTCCCTGTTGCTGTTGCTGCAGGGCATTTGATGTTGGCTGTGACCTTGTAATGGTGGTAAGGTGCAAGAGATGTTATTTTTTCAGGATCAGTATTGTTTATTAATGTTGCTACTCAGGACTCTGACTATCAGCCACGATTTTTAGTAACAACAGCTTCTTTGCAGTGGCCATGAAAAGCATTACACAGATGAGAAGGCAGGATCTAGAAGACTTAAGAAATAACTAGCAATAATACAACACACATTAAACTGGACTGGAAAAGCAGTTCTTGGGGCCAACTATACCACTTGCCCAGGAGAGGAACTCCAGAAGCTCCATTCTGCTTAAGGCAGAGGGCTTGGGTTCCATTAGAGAATTTACAAAGGTTTGCCAAAGAGGCTTTTCAGGTGTTGATTCACAAGAAATTATATCTCCAGACTCCTGGGGCTAGCTACAGTTTCAGACAGTACCCAAATACTTGTAGGGAGTTCTGTTGATGTCTTGATAGCCACTGAGGCTTCTGATTCTATCCAGGCTCTACAGGAGTGCCAGGGAGAGGCAGACAATCTCTGACCTGGTCCTGGTTCCTCTTGGACTCCAGATTCAGCACAGAGCTTTGCAGGGAGGCAGGAAGGATGTGTGGCAGATGTGCAGACAGGCACAGTGTCACACTGGCTAAGCAAGCCTATGGAGTCATAGAATCAAGCAGGTTGGAAGAGACCTCCAGGATCATCCACTCCAACCTAGCACCCAGCCCTGTCCAGCCAACCAGACCATGGCACTAAGTGCCTCAGCCAGGCTTTTCTTGAACACCCCCAGGGATGGGGACTCCACCACCTCCCTGGGCAGCCCATTCCAATGCCAATCACTCTCTCTGCCAACAACTTCCTCCTAACATCCAGCCTAGACCTGCCCTGGCACAACTTGAGGCTGTGTCCCTTTGTTCTGTTGCTGCTTGCCTGGGAGAAGAGCCCAACCCCACCTGGCTACAGCCTCCCTTCAGGTAGTTGCAGACAGCAATGAGCTCTGCCCTGAGCCTCCTCTGCTGCAGGCTGCACACCCCCAGCTCCCTCAGCCTCTCCTCACAGGGTTTGTGTTCCAGGCCCCTCAGCAGCCTTGTTGCCCTTCTCTGGACACCTTCCAGCACCTCAACAACGGTGTGGGGCAATTGTTGCCAAAGACAGTTTCTAGGCAGACAAACCCAGAGCACCAGGGCTTGCTGTTGTGTAGCAGAGGTAGCTTTGACAGAGCGTGGCAGGATGCAGCAGCAGTGAGGTGGAGCAGGATGAGCCAGAAGCACTGCTGGGAGGAGAGGGCCTGCTGTCTTTGCCTGCTCATCTCCTCCTGTCAGTGCATCCCCAGACTAATGGCCCTGTGGCCACAAAGCCAATCAGAATGGCACTTTGCCAGAACACACCAGATCAGCTAAACTCAGGGCTTGCTTACCCTTATTTGGGCAGAACACAAACAAGTGCAGAAACACAGTGTCCTCACATGTTTGCAAGTTTGGAAGGAGAGGAGACCTGGAGGCATCAGGGCCCTTTGTCTTGCTTCCCCCAACAGCAGGAGCGGGGAGAGCAGAAAAGCTGTCTGGGCAAGCCAGGACATGCTTAGGCCTACTTTGACCTTCCATGACAGACCTGCTGGGTTTCATATTCAGCTTCTCACATGCAGCTGTGCCCCTGTACATTGGAGCTCTGAGATTACACAACCTTTCATGGCAGAGTTGAAGCCTCCAGTGCAAGCGGGGCCTTACTCCACAGCTGAAACGAGCCTCCTGTTGTGCACAGAGCTGTATCCTTCCCAGCATACAGCAATTTATCATCACAACCTTGTGTCTTCATCAGTTAAGGCCACGTTTAGCTGAGTGATGTCCAGTTTGGGGCAGAATTGTGACTGCAAAGGGTGGGTTTGTGTTCCTTACTAGGGAATTAGAGTGAAACAGGAAAACTCAACTTGATTTTCAGTGGCCCTGTCACTAATGCTCTTGATCCTGCTCTGTTTTCACAGGTGAGGATCGCATTGATGTCCTGTCTGAGATCTGGGATCACTATTTTACAGAGACTCTCCCTACACTCCAGGCAATATTCTACCCAGTCCAGGTAATCTCAGTCTTATAATTCAGTCTTCAGTCATCTGAGGCAATGCTACTGCTAATGCCATGTGGAACCTTCTGTTCCAGCAATGCTGTTTGACCAGTGGCTAACTGGTCACAAAATCTTTAAGCTAAAGCTGTGGGGAAGCAGAGTTTGCCCAAGTCAATGTTAACTCTGTATGAAGGGCTGCTAAGATCTACTGGGCAAGCATGCTGCTTTGGGCTGGCTTTATTCCCACTTGTCTACCCCTCTGTCAGTGCTTAGCTAAGCTTAAAACACTGAAGCTGTTGCACTGTGACTTGTCTAGGCTGACACTCTGAGTATTTGTGTTCCTAGTTCTTCCATTTCTAAAGGCTTTGGACTGCTGACAGCTTGTCTTCAGAAGGATGAATCTGAAAACTAGATCAGAAGCCAATGTGTTTTAACTCACCCTGACTACTTAGGGAGGGTTTATCTCCCCCTCGTGCCTTTGGAGAATCTTCTGCTGGGACTTCTTTGAAGCTTTTAGTAAGGGGACAGGTAAATAACTGTGTGGAAGATGAAGGAACAACTCTGTGGAAGCCCTGCTTGCCCAGGGTATTTTGAGAGCTGTGTATTCCATCAGCAGTGTTGAGCTGAAGTGGTTTCTAATGTACTTTTAGTCAGGTTTTCCATACAAGCAGTCTTGTTCCCTCCCTCTCCTATTCTCATCCCCTCCCGTCAGAGGAAAAGTAAAATGCACCACAGGAGGAGACTGAGAGTCTTGGACATGCTACCCTGCTCCTCTTGACTTTTGCCTCTTCCACAAGACATACTTTCCAGAGCCTCTAAGAGTTCTTTTTCCCTTGTATGATTTGAAAGGGAGCAGGTAGAGCTCAAAGGTTGCTCTTTTCCTCTGCTCCTGTTAAAGCTGGCGTTTCCTGACAGACTCCTTGCACTGGCAGACACTAACCTCTCTACTGTGTTTGTTTTTTTCTCTCCTTGCTGCAGATGCTCCAAGGTAGGTGCTTGGCAGGTAAAAAAATGCACAATTATAATATCATCTCTGTCTCCTTTTGCACCTCATTCTCGGTCAGGGAGTGACCTTAATCTCGTTAAGCAGGGGTTGGTCTGCACTGCAGCTATCTGTGCTTTGGGGAAACAGCTGAGCTAGCTGATGCTAATAGACCCACCACTCAGCAGAAAATCTCCTCCTCTGCTCTTCAGTACCCCTGGTTAGAAAAGGAACAAAAATCACTGCACAGTGGCTGCAGCTTTTGGCAGTAACTCGGTGGTAGTGGTGAAAGCATGACAGTGAAACACAGATTGTTTGAAAGCCTAACTTTGTTACTGTGGGTCTCTGGTTTTGGTGCCTCAGTCACTCAAAATCATTTCAGAGAAGCTGTGGAGTAAGGGAAGTATTGACAGTTCATAGATGAAGAACTGAAAGGCAATGGACAGCATATTTAAAGCTCTATAGGCACCCAAATCCTACACAAATGGATTTAAACCACCAGCTCCAGGCTGAAGAGAAGAGGAGGCTCCAGGCAGACCTAAGAGCAGCCTGCCAGGACCTGAAGGGGGTACAGAAAGGCTGCAGAGGGACTGTTTGCAAAGGCCTGCAGGGACAGGATGGGGGCAGTGGTTTGAGATGAGAGCAGAGCAGATTGAGATTGGATGTGAGAAACAAGGAGGATGCTGGAACACTGCAACAGGTTGCCCAGGGAGGTGGTTGAGGCCCCATGCCTAGAGATGTTCAACCTTTAAAACACACAAGCTGCAGTATATGTGACAAACACTCCCAGTTCCTCCAGAATTATGTTTATCATGAACTTGATGAATCTCCTTTGGGCTCATACTTCTGCCCTGTAGCACTGCACATTGATTCTGCAGGTCACTTTGATATCTAGAGTTCCTCTGCATAAGCACAACACTTGGACACGCCAGAAAACCCTGAGAGAAACGGGCAGGAAGGTAGCAGGAGCTGTAATGTCCTCCTGCAGCTCCACATTACAAGCTTGTGGGAAATCATGTCATTTCTAACCAGCTTCATGAGCATTTGCAGCTGAGCCTTGCCACTTCTCAGGCCACCATCTCAAGGGCTGGACAAGGCCTTGAGCAAGCTGCTGTAGTGGAGGATGTCCCTGCTGAGTGCAGGGGGTTTGGACTGGATGCCCTTTGGAGGTCCCTTCCAACCCAATCCGTTCTGTGATTCTAAATGCTGCCAAGACTTTGGGCTCCAAGAGAGAAAAGGAAGAAGTAAGTAACTGCTCTTATGCCAGGCCAGTCCCCTAGTAACGAGACTGGGCTCTTCCTACACATGTGCCTATCTACGTGGTGTGTCCCCACGTGTGGAGAGAGCTCACCTTGCAGATCTCTCTTACCCAATTTTAGTTCCTCGTGCACTGGTTTGCTGGATGGGAAATTCAGCTTGTTGTTGGTTGCTCATCCTTTGCTGGAAATGTCACCATGATGATTTATCTGTGCTCTTCTGTGATCCCTCCAGTTGCCCATTCAGAATGAAAGTAAGTCAGCCAGAGCGTGTGAGCACCTCACCAAAGCTGGCAGCTGCAAGTATCACAGAATCACAGAACTGTCAGGGCTGGAAGGGACCTCAAGGATCATCCTGTTCCAACCCCCTGCAATGGGCAGAGATACCTCACACTAGATCAGGTTGCCCAGAGCCACATCCAGCCTGGCCTTAAACACTTCCAGGGATGAGGCTTTCACTACCTCCCTGTGCAACCTGTGCTGCTGTTTCACCACCCTCATACTAAAGAACTTTTCCCTAACACCCAATCTGAATCTACCCACTTCAAGTTTTGCTCCATTCCTACCAGTCCTGTCACTACCTGACACCATAGAAGTCCCTCCCCAGCTTTCCTGTAGCCCCTTCAGATACTGGAAGGTCACAAGAAAGTCTACTTTGAGCCTTCCCTTCTCCAGACTGCACAACCCCAACTCTCTCAGCCTGTCCCCATAGCAGAGCAGCTCCAGCCCTCTGATCATCTTTGTGGCCCTTCTCTGGACACCGTCCAGCACCTCCAGACCTTTCCTGTCCCAGGGGCTCCAGAACTGGGCACAGTGCTCCAGGTGGGGTCTCAGCAGAGCGGTGCAGAGGGGCAGGATCCCCTCCCTTGCCCTGCTGGCCACACTTCTCTTGCTGCAGCCCAGGCTCTGCTTGGCTCTCTGGGCTGCAAGTGCACACTGCTGGCTCATGTTGAGCTTCTCATCCACCAGCACCCCCAAGTCCCTTTCCTCAGGACTGCTCTCAAGCCAGGCACTGCCCAGCCTGTATTAGTGTCTGGGATTGCCCTGACCCAGATGCAGGACCTTGCACTTGGTCTAAGTAACTTCCTTGCTCAGCTGAGTCCAAACCTCAGGCTCCAAGCTGCTGCAGAAATATGACCTTTAAGTTGGTTAAATTGCTGTACAGAGGGAAACTATGTAAACAGGTCACTGGCTTTTATATAGCTGCAGCTGTTGATGTGAGTAGTTGGTGTGGAAAAAGTCTTGTTTTGTTTGGCACAGGGGGAGACTGCATTTGGAAATGGGGTATGAAGTTAATGGCACTAAGCTGCATGATAGGAGTAAAAAGCATGCAGCTGCTTCAAGAGAGCTTAGGGACTTGCACCAGGCTTTTCTGCACCTCCACATTGCTAACCACACAGCAAACATGCAAAGTGCTTTTACTTATGGCCAAGCTGCTCTCCAGACCATTGCCCTTAATTCGTATTTATGTATTGATGATGCTGCTAATTAGGACATTAAACCCATTATGATTTAATGATTAACTGCAGTTAATCCCTTCCAGCTAAATATTTCCATGTTGAGTGTGTTAGGGAGACCATAAAATGGTCCCTAAACAAACTGTGGGGCAGAGATTAACATGCTGGGAAGAAAAAGGGTAACTCTTCAGGCTGGCAAGCTCTGGGCAGGGCTGAGGAGGAAAATTCCTGCTATTAAGCTACACTGGGGTAAAGGAAAGTCATGGAAACATTTAGCATAGCAGGGGAAAAGATGGGAACACTTGAATGTCAAATGGAGTCCAACTGTGTTTAAATGTGTTTAAATCATAGAATCAGAGAATGCCTTAGGTTGGAAGGGACCTTAGAAATTGTGTTTGGATAGGTGTTTAAATAGGAGTGTGCCCAGAGACTGAGAGAGGGGATCCTGCCCCTCTGCTCTACTCTGCTGAGACCTCACCTGCAGGGCTGTGTCCAGCTGTGAAGCCCTCAACACAGGAAGGACATGGACCTGATGGAGAGGTCCAGAGGAGGCCACGATGATGATCAGGAGGTTGCAGCAGCTCTGCTAGGAGGACAGGCTGAGGGAGCTGGGGGTGTTCAGCCTGGAGGAGAGAAGGCTTCAGGCAGAGCTAAGAGCAGCCTGCCAGGACCTGAAGGGGCTACAAGAAGGACTGTTTGCAAAGGCCTGCAGGGACAGGACAAGGGCAATGGTTTGATTGGATGTGAGGAACAAGTTCGCACCAGGAGGGTGCTGGGACACTGCAGCAGGGAGGAAGTTGAGGCCCCATGCCTGGAGATCTTCAAGGCCATGCTGGACAAGGCTGTGAGGAAGCTGCTGTAGTGGAGGATGTCCCTGCTGAGTGCAGAGGACTTGGACTAGATGCCCTTCAGCGGTCCCTTCCAACCCAAACCAGTCTATAGTTCTGTGAATAAGGGATCCAACACAGACCAGGGACAGACCTAGGAGTATGCTATCCCAGCCTCTTTTCCCTGCCCAACCCTCCTTGGCTTCTCAACTCTGTGTGGCAAAAAACCCATGCCCCGAATCCATGATGGGCTTTGGAGGCTTGTGACTGAATTGGATGGCAGTTGGGCTTATGATTTCAGACTCTCTTGGTGAAATACAGGCCCACTCTGACTTCATTCCAAACTAGCGGTGCCTAAGATGAGATGTTACTCATCCCAGAGCTAGTGTGAGACAGAGATTGAGGAGAGCAAGCAAAGAGTGCCATGAATCCTCAGCCTGAGCTTTAAGACAGCAGCAAGGGTCTGTTGGTATGATGCTTGCGTGTCCCATTTACCAACTCTTGGATTCTGCCTTCTGTGTTTCAGGGTCAGGAGCTGACTATCCGTCAGATTGCTCTTCTTGGCTTCAGAGACTTGGTCCTGCTGAAAGTGAAGTTGGAAGAAATTCTCCCCCTGGTCCAGACAAAGCTCCCAGCTTCCATTGTCCAGATGCTGTTAATTCTGCAGGTGGGGAGTCTCTTCTGTCCTTCATCTGACTCATCACCTTGATCCCAGGCAACCAGCAACAGAACAAGGGGACACAGCCTCAAGTTGTGCCAGGGCAGGTCTAGGCTGGATGTTAGGAGGAAGTTGCTGGCAGAGAGAGTGATTGGCATTGGAATGGGCTGCCCAGGGAGGTGGTGGAGGCACCATCCCTGGAGGTGTTGAAGCAAAGCCTGGCTGGGGCACTTAGTGCCATGGTCTGGTTGACTGGCCAGGGCTGGGTGCTAGGTTGGACTGGATGAGCTTGGAGGTCTCTTCCAACCTGGCTGATTCAATGATCTAAACCCTGGAGAATGGGGAGGGTAGAAGGTGTGTTGAAGACAGGACCTGTACTTATTTGAGCAGAAAATGTAGAGCTGAGAGCTGTGTTTGAATGTGCTGAGCTTTTGTGGGAACAGGGAGGATGCCCCTGTGGAAGGTGTGGTTTCTGCTCTGCAACGTTTGTGTCACATTTTCCTGGTACCTCTGCTCCCTAGCTGGGAATAGTCCCAGGACTCCTTTTTCTCACACAAACTTTCATCCCCCGGCTTCTATGAATGCCCCTTTGTGCCCCAGTTCTCCTGGCTTCTCAGCTTTGCAATAACAGGATGAGTTTCCATCAGAGTGGACTTTGGAATTTGAAGGAGCTGTACTGCTGAGTGCCACAGGAGCGTCTCCTTGGCTGCCTGCGAGGCTGAGCAGTGCCTGTAAGAGGAGAAATACCTTCTAGAAGGAAGCAGAATGCAGTACACCTTCCAAAGGCCTCTCCCAAGAGACACAGACCTTCCTGAGGACTGTCCTCTTTACCCACACCTTAAGAGAATGTTTTCCAAGCCTCCCAAATGCAGCCAAGTACACAAGCTGCTTTGGGTTTGGACACTGCCCAGCCTAACAGGCCTGCAAAACATCATACTGCAGGCAACTCTTTGGGCTCCTCTCAATTTGATCTCTTCTCTGCTATACCTTATGAAGAGTGGTGAGGAATCAGACTCACAGGATGTTAAAGGTTAGAAGGCACTTCTAGAGGCACTCCAGTCCAGCCCTCCTGCCAGAGCAGGAGTACCCAGGGCAGGTCACACAGGAACACTTCCAGGTGAGTTTGGAATGTCCCCAGAGAAGGAGACTTAATAACCTCTCTGGGCAGCCTGCTCCAGGCCTCCAGCACCCTCACAGTGACAAAGTTTTCCCTTCTGTTCCCCTGGCACCTCTCCTCCTCCAGCTGGCACCCAGTGCCCCTTGTCCTGTCATTGGACACCCCTGAGCAGAACCTGGTTTCATCCTTCTGACACTGCCCTGCACATCTTTAGCAGCAGCAACGAGGGCAGCCTCCAGGCTACTCTGTGCTAAGCTCCAAGCCCCAGCTCCCTCAGCCTGGCCTCAGAAGAACGAAGCTTTCTGAAGCAGGCTGAGATTTGCTCTGTAGCTGAGCTGATCTGTCCGTATGAGTGCTCACTGCTCCGATGTCCCCAAGTTGCAGAGCTCCATTTCCTTGAAATGTTTGAATCAAAGCAGGTCTCAGAGCAACAGGTTGAAGGAAGAAAAGCTTCCTGAGGCTTTGCAGGAAGTGGAGGCTGTGCACATCTGCTGAAATGACTGCTGCATGGATTGGTGTTATCTGCCATCTTCACAGCCCGAAGCTCAACTGCAGAGCCTGCTGTTCCTGCATGCCTACCTGGGGAAAGAGCAGGGCTCTGTCCAGGTGGTGCAAAGGCTGTGCTGGAAAGAGACATTTCCTCCTAGAGCTGCCCTGCTGGAATGACAATGCTGTAGGCATCAGCACAGCAACAGAGTAATGACAAATCCTCAGTGAGGTCCTACCTTGTACCTTCCTACCTCCTGATTGGTAACAAAAGACAGCTTAACTGCCCAACGTTCACAGAGTTCTGGCTCTGACTTGAACAAGGAGGTGGACCTGGATGGCCCCTGAACCTCTCATCAGGCTTCTCAGCTGTGCTCATCCAGGTGCTCTGCTGATACAAGAAAGAAATGTTGGTCCTGGAGCATATCCAAAGAAGGGCAACAAAGCTGGGGAAGGGTCTGGAGAACAGGGCTGGTGAGAGGCAGCTGAGGGAACTGGGGGTGTTTAGTCTGGAGAGGAGGCGGCTGAGGGGAGAGCTCATTGCACTTTACAGTTGCCTGAAAGGAGGCTGGAGCCAGGTGGGGGTTGGTCTCTTCTCCTTATTAACATGTGATGCAAAGAGAAGCATGGTTTAGGCCCAGCTTTGGCAGCCCTAGAGAATGGTCAAACTCAATGACCATAACCATCTTCTCCAAGCAAACCAAATCTCTGACTCTGTGATATGGCTGGGATGCTGCAGTGCAGGGATGCTCGCCAGTCCTCAGGCCTCACTCAGAACTACGGAGGGATGGTGTTGATTTTTTTCTGTTTGGATTTCAGAGTGTCCATGAACCCAGCGGCCCCACCAAGGGCTACCTACAGCTGGAAGAGCTGGTCAAGCAAGTGGTCTCACCATACCTGGGGTTGTGTGAGGATCACAGCTGCTCTGGCAGCACCTGCTTGCTTGGTAAGACACGCGCAGCGCAGAGGAGCTGTTGTTGAGTGACTGGTGACTGAGGGAACTGTGGCTGCCCCAGCGCTGCACGCACAGGCACAAAGCCTCCCCTCTCACTGGAGACAGCCTGGGTGTTAGAGCTGCCTGGGCTCGTGTGTGCTGGGGGAGAAGCTGGACAGGAGCCAGCAGTGGGCATTGGCAGCCCAGAAGGCAAATGGCAGCTTGGGCTGCATCCAAAGCAGCATGGCCAGAGATAGAGGGCATCCTGTCCCTCTGCTCTGCTCCACTGAGACCTCACCAGCAGGGCTAGGTCCAGCTCTGGAGCCCTCAACAGAGGAAGGACATGGACCTGATGGAGAGACTCCAGAGGAGGCTACAAAGACGATCAGGGAGCTTGAGCAGCTCTGCTAGGAGGACAGGTCAAGGGAGCTGATCTAGTGGGGGATGTCCCTGCTGACTGCTGGGAAGTTAGACCTTTGGAGATCCCTTCCTGGCCTAACCATTCTGTCATTCCAGCTTGCTGTGGCTCAAGCTGCAGATGGCTTCTCAAGGGTATGGTTACCATTATCAGCCTGAGAAATTCTTTGCACATCCTGCTGAGCACCAAATGAGCCATTCTGGGTGAATGTGTTCCTGGCAGAAGCAAGCTGAAGTGTTGTCATAGCTTGGCTGCTGCCAGTGGTGGAGTTTTGGCTGCTCCCCAGACCCTGCCTGCAACAATCTAGTTTGTTTGCTGCTTTTCTGACTGATGCAAGCTTCCAAAAGTCTTTTATCACCCTCGGTGATGAGTGCTTTGTGTTGTGTTTCTCTGTTTCTTATGGTCTGCATAGAATCACAGAAACACAGAATCAGTCTGGTTGGAGAAGTCCTTTGGATCATCCAGTCCAACCATTCTCTAACTCTACCAAGGCTCTCTGAAACACCTCTGGGGTGGGGATTCAACCACCTCCCTGCGCAGCCTCTTCCAGTGCTTTCTTCTGATATCCAGCCTAAACCTCCCCTGCTGCAACTTGAAGACAACTCCTCTCATCCCGTTACTTGCAGCTAGGGAGAATGGACCAGGCCCCACTTGGCTCCAGCCTCCCTTCAGGGAGCTGTAGGGACCCAGAATTGCTCCCCTCAGCCTCCTTTTCTCCACACTAAACACCCCCAGCTCCCTCAGCTGCTCCTCCCCGGCCCTGTTCTCCAGCCCCTTCACCAGCTTCATTTCCCTTCTCTGGACTTGCTTCAGCCCCTCAGTGTCCTTCTGAGAGTGAGGGTCCCAAATCTGAATCCAGTACTCAAGCTGTGGCCTCACCATTGCTGAGTACAGGGGCAGTCATGGTGAAAATATTTAGGGTTGGCCCAGATATTTTCTGTGATTCTGCAAGGGCTTTTGACTTTGATATGAGCCCCTGCTCTTCTTTGAGGGTGAAGAGAAGCAGAGAGGTAGGGAACAGCTTTATCAGCTGCTCCAAGATAGATCACACCAGGTGTTCAGCACCATCTGCCAAGGCTGCATAGAGGGAGAGAGCAGGTGAGTAGTAATGCTGCCTGCTTGCCCCTGCAGCAAGGCAAGCCACAGCCTCAGCTCCTCTCTGTTCTTAAAGCTCTCAGTGTCAGATGGAGATGGTGCTTGGTGACCCGGGGCTGGAGAATGCATCTGCCTGCACAGTTTAAAGCCAGACATGTTTTCCCCTTCATCTTTCCACCACCCATCCACTAAGCATCCAAGACCCTACATCCTTCAATGCTGTGTCACCACCTTCACCCGTGCTCTGCAAGCACTGCCTTCCCCTTTGCAGCCCTTCACTGGGCTGTTGGGTGTCTAGTCCCAAAGCCAGACATGTGTTAGAGTGGGTCGTGCTGCAGCAGCATCAGGAATTTGCTGTTGGTGCCAGCTAGTGGCATCTCCTGGGAGACAATTTCCAGAGAAAGGGAGGGGAGCTCAAGTCCTCACTGAATGTTTCTTTGGGGATTTGTGTGACTTCAGTGTCACTGATATTAGTGAACTTGCACGACAGACATCCTACTCAGCTCTCACTCTCCTGGGCAAGAGAATCATAGAATCATAGAATCATAGGACCAGCCAGGTTGGAAGAGAGCTCCAAGATCATCCAGTCCAACCTAGCACCCAGCCCTGTCCAATCAACCAGACTATGGCACTAAGTGCCTCATCCAGGCTTTGCTTCAAGACCTCCAGGCACAGTGACTCCACCGCCTCCCTGGGCAGCCCATTCCAATGCCAATCACTCTCTCTGCCAACAACTTCCTCCTAACATCCAGCCTAGACCTGCCCTGGCACAACTTGAGACTGTGTCCCCTTGTTCTGTTGCTGGTTGGCTGGCAGAAGAGACCAACTCCACCTGGCTACAGCCTCCCTTCAGATAGTTGTAGACAGCAATGAGCTCTGCCCTGAGCCTCCTCTTCTGCAGGCTACACACCCCCAGCTCCCTCAGCCACTCTTCACAGGGCTCTGCTCCAGGCCCCTCACCAGCTTCATTGCCCTTCTCTGGATACATTCCAGTACCTCAAGGTCTCTCTTGAGTTGAGGAGCCCAGAACTGGACACGGCACTCAAGGTGTGGCCTGACCAGTGCTGAGTAGAGAGGCAGAATAACCTCCCTTGTCCTGCTGCCCACACTGCTCCTGATGCAGGCCAGGATGCCACTGGCTCTCTTGGCCACCTGGGCACACTGCTGGCTCAGCTTCAGCTGCTGTCTACCAGTACCCCCAGGTCCCTTTCTGCCTGGCTGCTCTCCAGCCATTTTATCCCCAACCCGTGGCACTGCTTGGGGAGCAGTAACTATCAGGATGCTGAAGGAAGTTCCTTTGCTGTGCTCATTACTTTTCGGCTCACTTCTCTTGTGAGCAGCTGCACCGTCGCCTTACAGCAGGATGGGAAGTGGCTCCTTGCTGGGGCAGAGGCAGAACTCCTTTCCAAATCCCCTGGCAGGGTGAACATCTGGTGGTACTTTGTGTTCCCCAGGGCCAGCCCAGCAGTTCAGCCAATGCTCTGCCAGCGCCCTGCTGCTGACCGCTGCTTTCTTTCTCTTGCAGAGAGGCGGCACTCCAGGTCCCGCCCGAAGACCGGAGCGCTGAGTTACTCATCCCAGGTGGTGTCCAGCAGGCAGCCCAGCGAGACGCCCCTGACCCCACTGACAGAGCAGGAGGGGGAGGCCTACCTGGAGAAGTGTGGCAGCATCCGTCGCCACACCGTCGCTAACGCCCATTCGGACATCCAGCTGCTGGCCGTGGCCTCCATGATGCACACGGGAATGGTGGCCGAGGAGCCGGACAGCGCCGACAAACGCCTCCTCCTGCAGCCCGGTTTTAGCCACAGGCAGTGCTCCAGCGAGCCCAGTATTGCTGATGGGCCAGAGGCAGGCCTGGCAGCAGGCAGGCAGGAGCCCGCGGAGCTGAGCTGCACGTTGGTCAGCTAGAAGAAGGCTCGAGAGGAGAGAGCTGGGCAGTGCCGTGTCGTCGCTGCTGGGAAGGGAAGACAAGTGGGAGCTCTGCTCGTGTCGGTGAAATGGCTGGGGAGGACCTCATGTCTTCTGGGCAGTGCTCTCCAGATTTCTTTTTCTTGCCTGTTTGGGCTCATTCTTGGTGTGGAGATACCAGGCTGCTCCTGAAGGCGAGCTGAGGGCTGCAAAGGTTCCACTGTTGAATAGCACATGTTGAATAGCCTTCTGTGAGCTTTCTTCCTCCACTGCTGCAAACACAGCCTCAGGTTTTTCTCTGGTTCCTTGGTAGGATGCAAATTGGCCTCTTTCTGCTTTTCTCTGCCTTTCCCAGCTTTCTGCTGCTTGTTTGCTCTTGGTTCCTGTCGCAGAGAGCTGGGTGCTAGACATTCTCTTTGCTTCTGGGGCGGTTGTGGCGGAGGGGACTGCATTTTTCTCTTGCAGTGGAACTCAGGGAGGAAAGCATTTGCATCCTGCTCAGGTGGCTTGTGAGAGAAGATCCTTGGGTTTGTCCTCCCACCGACATGGATGAAAAGTCCAAATCTAAAGAAATCAGACTTGGTTTTGTTGCCCAGACCTGAAGAGGACTGAGTACATGTGGGGTTCCCGATGAGGACTTCATATGTGTTTCATTTGGTTGCAGTCATCTTTAGTGGGGGGCATTGTGTAAATGGGGTGCAAAAGGAGGGGTGGGGTTTTAAATGGAGGACAAAATACAGTCCTATGCATCCTTGCGTTTGGCACCAATTCGCTTTCAGTTCTTCAGTGGTGGTAGACTGCAGCGAAAGGAAAAGTCTCGATGGATTCCCTTGGGAAGGAGACTCCAGGCAAAGTCTGCAGCTGTGCAGGAGACATCAAGGTGCTTCTTAGCACTGGGCTGTCACAATTCCAGATGGGAGGTGCCAAGCAGGGTTTCATCCTTGGGCTGTTCTGGTACTTCTAGCACTTGTGCATTTCATAAAACCATAGAATGGTTTGGGTTGGAAAGGACCTCCAAAGGTCATTCAGTCCTACTCCTCTGCACTCAGCAGGGACATCTTCCCCTAGAGCAGGTTGCTCACAGCTTTATCCAGCCTCACCTTGCAGATCTCCAGGCATGGGACCTCAACTCCCTCCCTAGGAAACCTGTTGCAGTGTCCCAGCACCCTCCTGGTGCAGAACTTGTTCCTCACATCCGATCTCAATCTGCTCTGCTCTCATTTCAAACCATTTCAAGGCCAGGTTCTGCCGCCCAGGCGTGCTTGTGTTGAAAAGCAGAGATTGAGTTGTGCTGGCTGCCTGCTCCTTGGAGTCCAGCAGAGGCCAGGGAGATGCAGCTTCAAGCAGTCTTTCCTTCAGGTGGACTCCAGGACAAGTTCCCCTCCTATTCATAAGCTGGACTGACCAGGCCAACTCATTCATTGCCATCTGCCCCAGGGCAGCTGTGGATCCTGGTGGAGCTTCAGAATCACTCTGGTAGACAGCCAGAGCTAGCAGACCATGCTGGTCTCATCTTGGCACAGGACCTCTGTGTGGGGCAGATGATGGCAGCCTGCTCAAGAGGCATTTCTTGCAGAATCACAGAATGGTTTGGGTTGGTTGGAAAGCCCTTTCAGATAGAGTCCAACCTTTAACTCTACCCGGGCTGGTGCTAACCCATAGCCCTCAGCACCAACACCTCTGCCTCTTGGAAACACCTCCAGGGACAGGGATTCAACCACCTCCCTGGGCAGGTTGAGAACCCTTTTCAGCAGCCCCTTGCAGTGATCTAAAGCCTTGCCTTGGTCACAGTGGGGCCTGTGACCTTTCTTGATTACACATTTTAAAGGGTTTTAAGGAAGTGACCAACCTGCAGCATTTCAGTTTGCTCTCATGAGTGCTCTTCTTCCTGTTCTGTAACCCATCTGCTTGCTGCAGGTACTCCAACATGTGCCTTAGTGAGCAGTGCCCTCTATCAGAGGGAAAGTTAGAAGGATTTCTTTATTTCCTGACCTGTTCTTGCATGGTCTTTAGAGCTGACAGGCATCCAGCCCTGGTTTTAACTTGAATTTCTGTTGTGGATGTATCATTGGAATTATTTGGATTTTGTGTCTGTTCTTTCACAAAACTTTGCACTGAGCCTCTCCAAACCATGCACTTCCCAAGATGTTTTGGGTTTGAAGGAGAATTAAAGCTGCTGACCTAACTTTTGTTAACTGAAGGGAAAAGAAAATAGCCTCTTCTGTAAACCACACACTGAAGGTCTAGGTCATGAGCATCATTTTTACAGACCTAGAGGGCCACTCTCTGCTGCTGCTGTTCTTTGCTTGCCAAGGTTTAGGCCACTGGAAGTGAAGAGTAAAATCTCTGTCCCCAGGGCAGAGCTGCAGTGTGAGACACATTTGGATTTTTGTAGAGTTATAGAATAGTTTTGGTTGGAAAAGACCTCCAAGTGCAACCATTGACCCAACACCACCACAGCCATCAAACCATGTTCCCAAGTGCCACACCCAGAGGTTTCTTGAACACTTGCAGGCATGGTGACTTCACCACCTCCCTCCCTGGTCAGCCTCTTCCGATCCCTGACCACTTTCATAGCAAAGATTTTTTTTCCTCATCTCCAGCCTAACCCTCCCCTGGCATAATTTCAGGCCATCTCCTCTTGTCCTGTCACCTGATGCTAGGGAGAAGCTGCCCTGCCTTGGCTGTCTGCACTTGAGGCAGAGAAGAAGCTTTGTGAACAGAGGTGCCACATGCACTGAACAGACCTTCTCTAGGGCACTGGCCAGAGTAACACAAGGTGATGGCATCCTTGCTGAGCAGGTCCTTGGCAAAGGGTTGAGACTCCTGGGAATGCAGTAGGATGAAGCCCCAAGCTCTTTCCAGGTGCATCTCCAGCAGTGTTGGCCTCACATCCAGACAATGCTGACCCGCACAGATTCTGCCTTGAAATGGCACCAGCCTGTTCTGTGTTTCACCTTGTGCTCATCACGAGTGTCCCTAGTGCCCCAGGATCCAGAGCCACAGCAGCCTTCCAGCTAAGCTGCAGCAGAGGCTGACTCTGTTCCCACCTCTTGATGCTGCTCACCAGGGCACTTTTTCTACCTCTGTCTGACTCTCTGCCCTGCTGTTACCACCTGAAAAGGAGATGATGATATTCTGGGTTCTAGTCTGGGGTTTCACCTCTGCACTGCTCACCATGTCACATAGCCATGACAGAGGCACAGGGCAGCTCTAATCTCATGGGCATCTGAGGTCTAACACCCCTCATGGTCATCTGCTTGAGAAGACCTCCTGGGAGAGCTGTCAGAGGGGCAGAAGAGATCTCTCTGGCCACCTCCCCAAGTCTGTTGCCTTTGAATTGAGAAGTACCAAAGGGAGTCCCTGTCCAGCACCCCGAGTCTCTCTGCAGTCTCCTCAAGGTCAGGGATCAATTGCCCAGGCCTGTACACTTCTGCCTGGCACTTCCCGAGGGGGCCTGAGCACAAAACTGCCCTTTCCCCTACATCCCCCATAGGTATGCAGCAAGTTTGCAGTGCCAGCAAGAAGAGTTTCCGCAGTTTCCAGCTAGGTGGGAAGCAACCTGGGTGATTTTTTTTGTCTTCTGTCATAGCCAACTGCCTCTGCTCTGCCTTGGTGTGGCCACACCTGGAGTATTCCATCCAGTTCTGGGCTCTCCAGTTCAAGACAGATGGGCAACTACTGGAGAGAGTCCAGTGGAGGCTCCAAAGATGCTGAGGGGCTTGGAGCATCTCTGTGACCAGGAAAGGCTGAGAGCCCTGGGGCTGCTGAGGCTGGAGAAGGGCAGCCTGAGAGGGCATCTGAGCAATGCTCAGCAAGAGATAAAGGACCTGTGGGGTCAAGAGGCTGGGGCCAGGCTCTTTTCATTAGTACCCAGCAACAAGATAAAGGGCAATAGGCACAAAGTGGAACATAGGAGGTGTCTCTTAGACACGAGAGAAACTCCTGTACTTTGATAGTGCCAGAGCTCTGGAGTAGGCTGCCCAGAGAGGTTGTGGAGTCTCCTTCTCTGGAGCCTTTCCAAACTCAGGGATTCACAGCTTGCATGTCTTCGAAAGGACTCTGCTGGAAGCAAGTCAAACCTGTTTTGCCACTACCGTTTGCCTCCCCCGTTACAGGGTCCAGAGTGAGGCGAGGGAGCAGACAGTGCAGGTAAGTCTGGCTGGGGGTGGAAGAATCAAGCCCCATGCCTCACATAACCCAAGACATGTCACTGCCTTTTGGGGAATGTATCTGCAGCTTACCTGCTGCACAGCACTTTGATTGGCTACACTCCTGATGCTTTCTGCCAGTGGACAGTTTTGTTTTCATGACAGAATGAAGGGAGGATGATTGGGAGCAGTGCACAGTTGGATAGTGGGTTCCTGACTGCGGCCAGAACGCGTTCCCGTCCTGCGTGCAGCGGCGACAGCCCTAGTTCACAGCGGCCGCCTGCTTTCAGCAGCGCAGCTCATCACAGCTCCACAGCTCTTTCTCCCTTTCCCTCTGTTTGGACTGCCGCTTACCATTGTGGGTTTTTTCCCTTGGGATTACCAACGGTGGTTTCGGAAGCATCTTCATACAGGGGCAGTTCCTCTGGGTGGCGGCGCAGTGGTCTGCCCGAGTTCATTTCGGCTACTTCTCCGCTGGCTTAGATGGGGTTTAGCAGTGCTCAGTGAGGTCGAGGGGTCCGCCTTGTGACCAAATGCGGTACTGCACCTTCCGCGGTCATGCTGCTGTCTGTTGTTCCCCCAGATCTCCCAGTTCTGTTTTTCCCTAGATTGGGTACTACTGTGTTATAAACACCCTTTGTGTAAATACTTACCATCTACCGGACACACGAACCAAATGAATAAGCTCCGAGGAGGGGGGGAGGGAGGGGAAATGCTATTTAATGAATAACAATTCATATTTAAGTTCCTTTCTTCTGCTTATTAATTTTCATAAACCGTAGCATTTCAAGTACCCTCAAATATCACCTTGTCCAACCCTCCCTGCAGTCATCAGGAACACCTGCACCTCGATTAGGCTGCGGGAGGAAGGAGCAGAGCAGACATCAGCACCCAGTGCCTGCAGAGACCCCCAGGGAGTCCCGTGCAGACCATGCTAGCCCCACCCATCTCGTTCCCTAGCCAGGAGCTGCAGGTGAGGCAGAGCTGGGAGCTGCTGCTCAGGAAGGCTTCAGGTGCCTCCACCATGCTCCTGTCCCTGGTGCAGAGCAGGGCCACCACTGCGCGGCTGGTGCCGGCCCCACCCGCTCTGGCCAGCACGGCGCTGTCGGTGCCGAGCGCAGCGCAAGCCGAGCACGGCGCTGCTGCTGCCGTGCCGCCGCCAGTGCGCCACTGCCAGCCTGCCTGCGGCCCTCCGGGCGCCGCTCCCCGGCTCCCTGCGCTGCCGTGGCTCTTGGTGGTCCCCCTGGGGAGTGGAAGCAGGGAGGGAGTTTGCGTACTGTGAGCCACAGCTGCTGCCAGCTCCCAGCGAGAAAGCCGCTGCGAGCCAGGCGGGGCTGTCCTTGCGTGCCCTGGGGCTGCAGCCGCCGGCTCCCGCAGCCGCCGGCTCCCGCAGCCGAGAGCCGCTGGCGGGCAGAGCCTCGTTTCGGGTGCTGCCCCGCATCAGCTCTGCCCTGCTGCCTGACCGGGTCTGGTCCGGCTGTTTCAAGGCCTTGGCAAAGGGCGCTTTGCCCACCCGCTCCCAGGGACAGAGGGCAGGGCTGGAAAGTGTTGTAGTGCTGGACACTGCAGTGGGACCGGAGGGCCTGGCTGACAGCAGGTAGAGCTGGGGCTTCTTGAGCCTGGGTGGCTGAAATGAGCCCCTGCTAATGCTCATGACTAGTGGGGACCTCTTGAGTGCTTCAGCTTGGAATTTGCGCGGTCCTAACTTCTGCTGCCGTGTGTGCTGGTGTGGTCTGCCAGCCCCGGGCTTGGCTGTGCTCAGCCCAGAGTCTGGTAACGGCGGGTGGAGATCAGCCTGGAGCTGAAATACAGGAGCTGTGTAAGGGATGCAGGGAGAGGAGCTATGGAGAAAAGGGCTGTGGAGTAAAGGCATGAGCATGGCAAAACCTCTGCCTGTTTGTTCCTGGCCATCACGTTTGAGCTCCCCTGACCCAGGCTTCTCCTGTGCAACGAACTCTGCTTTGCCTTGGAATGGCCCTGTGCTGCCTGCACTGGGTACAGTGCCTGAGATCTCTCTGGGTCTTGCTCTAGAAGGGAAAATAGAGTGAAATAATCACATGGGAATGTCTCCCTGGAAAAATGGGGGGGTGAGCAAGTTGGTCTTTGCTGATGTGAGGCTGGTGAAGGGGAGTGGTGGCTGGGAAGAGCTGCAGGTCACCACCTTGCCCTGCCATTCCCTCTCTCAGTTCATTACTGTCCCAGCTATGTAGCAACGTAAGGTACATAAGGAAGAAAACAATCAGCAATGAGGTAAAAAAGTAGGGTGAGAGGAGGATGAGCCCAGGTGGTGCTCATGCTGAAGGCACCCCTGAGGTGGAAGGTCCAAATTATACCTAGAATACATATCTATCAAATGCCCTAAACTCCTACCTGAGTACCCACCTTGGTGTGCTCTCCCCCCCACTCTGCTGCTTCTTCCCAGGTGGAAGAAGTGCAGGAGAGTGGACAAAAGCCATGTGGCCTCTCAGTCTATCACAGACACCATACTTGGCCTTGTTTTGCAGCCTGCTTTGTGTTTTGGTAAGCACAGGTCACAGATGCTGGGCATGTGCATCTCCCTTTTTTTGAGAAATAACTGAGGGTTGGTTCTAGGAATGTATTTATCTGTTGCTGTTGGTCAAAGATGCTCATCAAAATGCTTACGACCTACCAAACTTGTTTGTTTGCTGCTGCTGCTGCCTTACTTTTGTTTGCTATCTGTTTGCCTTTGGTGCCATGACACTTTGCAGGGCACATAGCTGGAGAACTGCCTCCCCACAGCCCTGACTGTGGAACTAGTATGTTTGCAGATGACACCAAGCTAGGAGCAGCTGTGGATCTGTTGGAGGGCAGGAGAGCCCTGCAGAGGGACCTGGCCAGGCTGGATGGGCGGGCAGAGGCCAATGGGATGAGATTGAACAAGGCCAAGTGCAGGGTTCTGCACTTTGGCCACAACAACCCCAAGCAGCACTACAGGCTGGGGCCAGAGTGGCTGAGAGCAGCCAGAGAAAAAGGGACCTGGGGGTGCTGATAGAGAGTAGCTGAAGCTGAGCCAGCAGTGTGCCCAGGTGGCCAAGAGAGCCAATGGCATCCTGGCCTGCATCAGGAGCAGTGTGGGCAGCAGGACAAGGGAGGTTATTCTGCCCCTGTACTCAGCACTGCTCAGGCCACACCTTGAGTGCCGTGTCCAGTTCTGGGCCCCTCAATTCAAGGGAGATGCTGAGGTGCTGGAAGGTGTCCAGAGAAGGGCAACAAAGCTGGTGAGGGGCCTGGAGCATAAACCCTATGAGGAGAGGCTGAGGGAGCTGGGGGTGTGCAGCCTGGAGGAGGCTCAGGGCAGAGCTCATTGCTGTCTACAGCTACCTGAAGGGAGGCTGTAGCCAGGTGGGGTTGGGCTCTTCTGCCAGGCAACCAGCGACAGAACAAGGGGACACAGTCTCAAGCTGTGCCAGGGGAGGTCTGGGCTGGATGTTAGGAGGAAGTTGTTGGCAGAGAGAGTGATTGGCATTGGAATGGGCTGCCCAGGGAGGTGGTGGAGTCACCATCCCTGGAGGTATTCAAGCAAAGCCTGGCTGGGGCACTTAGTGCCATGGTCTGGTTGACTGGACAGGGCTGGATGCTAGGTTGGGCTGGATGATCTTGGAAGTCTCTTCCAACCTGGTTGATTCTATGATCAAAGAGAAGCCAAACAACTGGGGCCTCTATCAAGAGATGGGGCTGTCGATAAAGAACTGGGGAGGCTTGGTGGCACATAGACACCTTGGACCCACCTTATTGCCTCCATTACCACTCCAAAGAGGACATGATTTACCACCCTCTAAAGTGGGCAACTATGGAGCAGGGGATTATATGTGTTTTAAGGCAAATGGCTGTGCAAAAAGTAACTTATGGCAATGGCCAACTGCCTTTTGGGCCCTGATGATGTACATATGAAACCAGCTCTCTTAAAGAACCTCACTCAAGGTGCCCCTTCTACACACACCCCCACACCGGGTAGAGATAGTAGGAATTACTATGATTGATGGACTCAAAGTGAATCAAGTTTTATTCAGGGGACAGGAAGCAAGCAAACAACGCGTTGGGTGCTGTGAAGAGAAATCTCCCCCTACAAGCACGAGTTAGATTCTTAGTGCCAAGCTTTATACTACACTTCTCTATATATGTGCATTAGCTATTCCAAGAAAAGCATACATATTCATTAACTATTCCAAGAAAGGGCAATCTTATGCTAATTATTTATTTGAACAGGCAAAAATGCAGGGGTCTCTTCTTTCCCTTTGTTGTTTCTTTTGGAGACACAAAGCCAGAGTCATCCTGCTGTATACATAGAATCATAGAATCAAGCAGGCTGGAAGAGACCTCCAAGCTCAGCCAGTCCAACCTAGCACCCAGCCCTGTCCAGTCACCCAGACCATGGCACTAAGTGCCTCATCCAGGCTTTGCTTGAATACCTCCAGGGATGGTGCCTCCACCACCTCCCTGGGCAGCCCATTCCAATGCCAATCACTCTCTCTGCCAACAACTTCCTCCTAACATCCAGCCTAGGCCTCCCCTGGCACAATTTGAGACTCTGTCCCCTTGTTCTGCTGCTGGTTGCCTGATAGAAGAGCCCAACCCCACCTGGCTACAACCTCCCTTCTTCAGTATCCCCTCTGTTCTCATGGTGTAAGTTCAGCATTCCTTGTAAAAGTTTTGTTACATAGTTAGCAGTACATGGTCAGCAGTCTGCTCTCTACGAGTTTGTTCTAGTACTGATTCTCAACAAGTGCTCCTTGTCTTTTCACAGGTTTCTCTGGAGGCTCTTTATTGTGTAAGAATAACTCTTTGCAGGTTCCTGCAAAAGCATTTCACAACTTTCTGGATTCACAGCAGTTAGGCTTGTTCATTGTCCTTTATTTTCTCACTGATGTGAATCTAGTCCCAGTTTATCACAGAATCTTCCAACCATTCACTAATTTTTTTAATGGTCTAAGGCACTTGGAAGATAGTGTCTCTTGCAAAGCAATGGTGGCAGCCCTAGAAACCCTGACTCGAGACATGAGTGAGCTTAAAGCCTCTGTGTCTGAACTGAAGAAAGGGGATGACACTTGTCCTTTGCCTTCCACATGGATCTCCACCCTCAGAAATACACATCCTCCTCCCCCTCCTCTTAGGAAACCAGCTTAAGCTAGGCAGGGGACATCCCAAGGGCCACTGTGGCAAACACTCTGTGAGGAAGGACATGGACAGATGGCATGGCCAGCCCACCTCAGATCTCTGGGCAAGAGTATGGGAACTGCAAGGTGGCAACACCAGTATTAATTCCCTCTCTCACCCAGGGGGTGGTTCTGCCAGTAACTCAGGCCCATGTGCAGTGTGTGGGACAGGCTGCCCTGGGAGAGAGCTGGGACCAAGAAGGACTTGGAATGTGAACTCTGATGTTCATCACTCTGGCCCCCAGGCTGCAAGTGCACACTGCTGGCTCACTGTGATGGTTTGGGTGTTCCCCGCCCCCCACACTTTAGCAATCAGCCAGACTGGGCTCAGCTGGCTCTGGGAATATGAAAGAAGCTTTTATTTACAGCTAGCACCATATACAAGCAGATAGTTACAGTATATACAGTTATAGACAGACATAGACAAGGGAAAAGCAACACAGAAACACAACTCCCCTCCCAGAGACCTGAGTCCCCAGGAGGGGCTGCCAACCACCCCTGCACCTTCCCCCTGCCCCTCTCAACCTTACCCCAGTCCCAAAGAAGAATGGAGGTTGGATGTGGCACTTGGTGCCATGGTCTAGCCTTGGGCACTGTGGTAAAGGGTTGGACTTGATGATCTGTGAGGTCTCTTCCAACCTTGGTGATACTGTGACACTGTGAGGTGCAGCCAAGAGGTGACCTTGGTGGCCAGCTGCGCCACGTGGAGAAGCAGTGTGCGCCTGGCTAATGAGAAATCAAGGCGTGATGTGTGTGAAAGCCTGGGTTGTTCTTGCCTAGAGCATGCTAATGTGTGTGGTCTGTGCTCAAGGCTATATACATGGAGTCAGAACAAACATGAAAGGGCTCCGGTGGGATCCACATGGAACCGTGTGGAGTCCCTCTGGTATCCCTCACCAACAGGTGGTGACCTGCGCCGTGTTCCTGTAGGAAGATTGTGGTTAACAGGGACCAAAACAGAACAAAAAGAGATTTTTCTGAAGGGAAAACCAAAATCTACCATCTTTGGAAACTCTCTGCAGTAGAAAAGTGGAGGAAACTTGCACCTTGATCAATGAAAATTCACCCTCAAGCCGACTGGCTTTGGAAAGCTCTGTTTAATACCTGCATGTTTAAGTTTAAATGTGGTGAGGCTAGACTCAGACTGCAAACATTATTCACAGACTCATAGAATTAACCAGGCTGGAAGAGACCTCCAAGATCATCCAGTCCAACCAAACCCCCCTACCTTATTTTACCGTATTTACCCTGAGCATCCAGCTATCAGCAATAAATTCCCTGATCCCCAGGAGAATTCGGTGCCTCCACAAAGCTCCTAAACAAGACAAGTTGGCTCCAGAGGGTTGTGAAACTCCTGCAACTGGCTTTGTTTCTTGAGCTTCCACTGGAGGTCAGTGCAGCATTACAGTTCCGCCTGGAATGAGGCGTCCTTTTCACTCTGACCTAGCACTACAGCTAAACACAAACCCCTGTAGAGCTGGCTTTAAACTAGATATGTGTAGTAACAAATATGGGTTTAAGAACTGTGTTTTGAGAAGTGTGGGCAGCAGGTCCATGGAGGTGACTCTTCCCCTCTACTCCGCTCTGCTGAGACCCCACCTGGAGTACTGCATCCAGTTCTGGAGCCCCTGGGACAAGAGGGATGTGGAGATGCTGGAGAGTGTCCAGAGAAGGGCCAGGAGGATGCTCAGAGGCTGCAGCAGCTCTGCTGTGAGCACAGACTGAAAGAGTTGGGGCTGTGCAGGCTGGAGCAGAGGAGGCTCCCAGGTGGCCTTATTGTGCCTTTCCAGCATCTGAAGGGGGCTACAAAAAAGCTGGGGAGGGACTTTTGAGGCTGTCAGGGAGTGGCAGGGGTGGGGGGAATGGAACAAAGCTGGAGGTGAGGAGGTTCAGAGTGGATGAGAGGAGGAAGTTGTTGAGCAGGAGAGTGGTGAGAGGCTGGAATGGGTTGCCCAGGGAGGTGGTTGAGGCCCCATGGCTGGAGGTATCAGAGTATCACAGTATCACACAGTATCACAGTATCATCAGGGTTGGAAGAGACCTCACAGATCATTAAGTCCAACCCTTTACCACAGAGCTCAAGGCCAGACCATGGCACCAAGTGCCACGTCCAGTCCTGCCTTGAACAGCTCCAGGGACGGCGACTCCACCACCTCCCCGGGCAGCCCATTCCAGTGTCCAGGTGTTTCAGGCCAGGCTGGATGAGGCTCTGGGCAGCCTGCTCTAGGGTAGGGTGTCCCTGGGCATGGCAGGCAGGTTGGAACTGGCTGCTCCTTGTGGTACCTGCCTGATTCTGTGATTTGGAATATCCCAACAGGGGTGTGAGAAGCTGAACTTGTTTGGGTTTGGGATGGTTTTGTGGGTTTGGTTTGGTTGGTTTTCGTTTCTGTTTTTTCTTTCCTGTGGCAGCTGTTTTTCAGGAGTTTAGGGTATTTCTTTTTCTGTGCAAAGTAAAATGACTTGGAATACAAAAGGAACAGATTCCCTGACATGTGTTCACAGCTGCAGAGAAATCATTATCTTCCAGTTCCTAGTCTCTCAGAAGAACAGAGACAAGCATGGTGCAGCACATGACCCATGGACTTGGGAGCCTTGGACCATGGCATTGTTTTTATGGTCAGGTAAACATGGACTTGCTCAAGTCTGAGCTTTCCTCTCTTATCTTTGTCCCCTCTCTGGTAGTAGGACATCAACACTTGCACTCACTCCTCTTGGCTGTGGCTTGCATGGAAAGGGGCAGATATACCTGAGTGGGATCCAAACTATTCCCTTTGGCTTATGGCCCTCAACATAGAGATTGAAATAATATACAAAGTGCCAGCAAAATCTGAGGTAAGTGGTGTAAATTTAGCCCAGACAATCTGCTTAGGCTGTGGGTGAACCCTTAGGGCTTGTCACATCTTTAGCTTTCTGGGGAACATGCAGCTCCTCTGCTATGAGCACAAGCTTCCAGGAGGATCTCCTGTTGCCTGCGTGGCTGGAGCACAACAGATGCTCAGACCTACAGCCCTGTTCTCCTACTGGCCATCAGAGACAGACCCTCTAACATGTAAGAGCAGAGAAGAACGAAGAAGGGAAACTTGGGCCCTGGATGCTACAACAGCTGTTTGACATAAATGCTGGCTGCAGGTGGGATGCGCTGCGGGAGGGAGGGAGGGCAGCAGCACTGAGTGGGCATCATTGCAGGAAAGAAAACTCCTAGCCAAACACCACAGGGCTCCAACAGTATCACAGTATCACAGTATCATTAGGGTTGGAAGAGACCTCACAGATCATCAAGTCCAACCCTTTACCACAGAGCTCAAGGCTAGACCATGGCACCAAGTGCCACGTCCAACCTTGCCTTGAAGTGCCCCAGAGACGGCGACTCCACCACCTCCCCGGGCAGCCCATTCCAGTGTCCAATGACTCTCTCAGTGAAGAACTTTCTCCTCACCTCCAGCCTAAATCTCCCCTGGTGCAGCCTGAGGCTGTGTCCTCTCGTTCTGGAGCTGGCCACCTGAGAGAAGAGAGCAACCTCCTCCTGGCCACAACCACCCCTCAGGTAGTTGCAGACAGCAATAAGGTCTCCCCTGAGCCTCCTCTTCTCCAGGCTAAACAACCCCAGCTCCCTCAGCCTCTCCTCGTAGGGCTGTGCTCAAGGCCTCTCCCCAGCCTCATCGCCCTTCTCTGGACATGCTCAAGCATCTCAGCATCCCTTTTAAACTGGGGAGCCCAGAACTGAACACAGTACTCAAGGTGTGGTCTAACCAGTGCACAGTACAGGGGCAGAATGACCTCCCTGCTCCTGCTGGCCACACCATTCCTGATGCAGGCCAGGATGCCACTGGCTCTCTTGGCCACCTGGGCACACTGCTGGCTCATGTTCAGGTGGGTATCAATCAGTACCCCCAGATCCCTCTCTGTTTGGCTGCTCTCAGCCACTCCGACCCCAGCCTGTATCTCTGCATGGGGTTGTTGTAGCCAAAGTGCAGCACCCTGCACTTGGAGCTATTGAAGCCATCCCCTTGGACTCTGCCCATCTGTGCAGGCGGTCAAGGTCCTGCTGCAGAGCCCTTCTGCCCTCCAACTCAGTCACATCTGCCCCCAGCTTGGTGTCATCTGCAAACTTGCTGATGACTGACTCGATGCCCTCATCCAGATCATCTATGAAGATGTTAAAGAGGATGGGGCCCAGCACAGATCCCTGAGGGACACCACTAGTGACAGCTACCAGCTGGATGTGGCACCATTCACCACCACTCTCTGGGCTTGTCCCTCCAGCCAGTTCCTAACCCAGCACTGAGTGTTGCCATCCAAGCCGCGGGCTGACAGCTTAGCCAGCAGTTTGCTGTGGGGGACAGTGTCAAAGGCCTTGCTGCAGTCCAGACAGACCACATCCACAGGTCTCCCCACAGCCACCAAGCAGTCACCTGATCATAGAAGGAGATCAGGTTAGAAAGGCAGGATCTGCCCTTCCTATACCCATGCTGGCTGGACCTGAGCCCTTTGCCATCCCTTAGGTGCGCTCTTATCACCCCCAAGATAACCTGCTCCATCAGTTTCCCTGGCACTGAGGTCAGGCTGACAGGTATGCCCCATCAGTGACTAGTGTCAGCTAGTCCAGCCAGTTTGCTTCAGGAAGAAGCAGGCATCACCAGCCAGGTGATACAGGGCCTGTCTACCCGACTTTGGTATGACAGTAGGAGTCTTGCTCGGACACATCAGTGGTCTGCCCAGAGGCTGTCTGCCTGCTGGCCAGGTGAAAACTAAAGGGGGAGGCTGGAGGATGCAGTTCATGTTCTGATCTCAGCTGCTGTCTGGGAGCAGCCTCAGCACAAAAGCAGCGTGCAGAGAGCAGGATGTTTCTGCCCTTGGGGTCTTCAGGCAGTTTCCAAATCCAGAGTTTCACTGTGTCTGTTCAGGTATGTTGTTCCTGCTCATTGATTCGGTTTCCAGCTATGCTGGCCAGAGAGCTCATCAGGAGAAGGAGTTGCAAACATCAGTTTCCTCCTCACCCTCTTGAAGTAAATGCTTCAAATTTCACTTTTGCATCCCTCCTCCCCCTTCAAGGGGAGGTGCTAGAGGCTGGTCTGGCTGTAAAGGACACTGTGCAGGGTTTTCAGGTTTCAGTGTAATTCAGGGTACATATATCTGGGTCAGAGCCACATTGGCAGAGCATTAGGTATAAGAGAGGCTGAACCTCCACTAAGCACTCAAACACAGATATTTTAGACCTGGCCATTTAGACCATGGAAGGTTTCTGGTCTTGGACCAATCTCATTAAAAACCACCTGACAGCTGTATCTGCTGCTAGTTTAAACCCCACCTTGTTTACAGGAGACTGCTCAATGTTCACGGGGGTCTGGAGAGGGCTTCAGTGGTCAGCAAGTGTCTGTCAAAGGTCTCCTAAAGCTCTGCATGGGTCTTTTAAAGGTCTGCAGGAGTCTGTACCTGTCTGCAGGTGTGCTGGTTTGAGGCTAAGTGGAATACTTTAGTGAGACCAATGAGATGGTAGGCTGTGAAAAAAAAACAGTGGTGACATCTGCTTCACTCATAGGCTTGCTGAGATGTGTGAGAACACAAACACAGATAGGAGACTCTGTCGGTGTGTGCTGGTGTCTGTGTTTCTTCTTCTCCTCAGGCTTTTGCCCTTCTGCTTGGATCTGTGTAATCATCCTGCTTCTAACCCCCTTGCTGATCCTCCCAGCTCACCTTGCATGTAAGGGATAAGGCAGGGGGGGGGGGAAAGAAGGCGGAAGGGTGGTTGGAAGCCTCTCCTGGGCACTCTGGTTTCTGGGAGGGCTGCTGTGTCTCTGTATTGCTTTTATCTTGAGTGTTCCTGCATACAGCTGTAAGCAGTTGTAATGTATTGGAAACATCTGCTCGTGTCTTGTGCTAAGCTGTGAAGAGAAAGCTTCATTCCTTAACTTCCAGCTGGCTGAGCCTAGTCCAGGTGAATTCATTCTAGGGCAGGGGCAGGTAGCTCCCAAACCATCACAGCAGAGGTCTCCAGAGGTCTCTAGGTGTATGCAGGTGCCTGTAGATGTCTGTACAGGTCTGTATGTAGCTGGAGGGATCTGTAGATGTCTCTGGGGGTCTGTAGACATTTACAGGGGTCTGCTAAACGTTTGTAGGTGTCTGTAGAGGGCTCTTAAAGGTCTGTAGAGGTCTGTCTGGGTCTTAAATGTGAGCAAGGATCTGGACATGGACATGTCTGTAAGTGCTTTTTAACTGTCTGCAGGGGTCTGTAGAGGTCTGTAAATACCTTTTAGGGGTCTGATATGTGGAGGGGTCCGTAGGTGTCTGTAAGGGTCTGCAGGTATGTCTTAAAGGTCCCTAGGGGGTCTGTGGAGGTCTGCAGGTTTCTATGAAGGTCTTTAGGGGCATTCAGGGGTCTGCAGAAGTCTGTAAAGGTCTGTCTGGGTCTGTAGAGGTGTGCAGGGGCCTGTAGAGGTGTGCAGGGGTCTGTAGAGGTGTGCAGGGGCATTCAGGGGTTTGCAGAGGTCTGTAAAGGTCTGTCTGGGTCTGTAGAGGTGTGCAGGGGTCTGTAGAGGTGTACAGGGGCATTCAGGGGTTTGCAGAGGTCTGTAAAGGTCTGTCTGGGTCTGTAGAGGTGTGCAGGGGTCTGTAGAGGTGTGCAGGGGTCTGTAGAGGTGTACAGGGGCATTCAGGGGTTTGCAGAGGTCTGTAAAGGTCTGTCTGGGTCTGTAGAGGTGTGCAGGGGTCTGTAGAGGTGTGCAGGGGTCTGTAGAGGTGTGCAGGGGCATTCAGGGGTTTGCAGAGGTCTGTAAAGGTCTGTCTGGGTCTGCAGGGTTCTGTAGGGGTCTGCAGCAGTCTGGAGAGGTGTGTATGTGCCTTATGAAGGGGTTACAGGAGTCTGGAGGGTTCTGGAGGTACCTTTTATCACATTATCACACAGTATCATCAGGGTTGGAAGAGACCTCACAGATCATCAAGTCCAACCCTTTACCACAGAGCTCAAGGCCAGACCATGGCACCAAGTGCCACGTCCAGTCCTGCCTTGAACAGCTCCAGGGACGGCGACTCCACCACCTCCCCGGGCAGCCCATTCCAGTGTCCAATGACTCTCTCAGGGAAGAACTTTCTCCTCACCTCCAGCCTAAATCTCCCCTGGCACAGCCTGAGGCTGTGTCCTCTTGTTCTGGTGCTGGCCACCTGAGAGAAGAGAGCAACCTCCTCCTGGCCACAGCCACCCCTCAGGTAGTTGCAGACAGCAATAGGAGCCTGCATGGGTCTGCAGAGGTCTCTGGAGGACTGCAGGGGTCTGCACGGGTCTGTAGGGGTCTGCAGACATCTACAGGGGTCAGCTAAATGTTCGTGGATGTCTGTAGGGGTCTCTTAAAGGTCTGTCAGGGCCTGCTGGGATCTTAGATGTGTGCAAGGACCTGGAGGTGTCTGTAGATGCCTTTTAAATGTCAACAGGTGTCTGCAGGGGTCTGGAGATATCTGCAGGGTCTGGAGAGGTCTGCACATTTCTCCAGGGCTCTGCAGTGGGGGTCTGCCCGGCTCTACAGAGGTGTGCCAGGCTTGGAGGTGTTTGCCAGAGTCCATAGGGTCCTGCTGGGGTCTGCAGGGGCCTGCTGGGGTCTGCAAGGGTCTGCAGGAATCTGGAGGGGGCTCTAGGTGCATTTGAAAGCTATGCAGTGGTCTGCTGAGGTCTACTGGGGTCTGTAGAGGTCTCTGTGGGTCTCTAGGGGTCTCCTGAAGGTCTGCAGGGGTCTGTTGGTGTCTGCAGGTGTCTGTAAAGGTCGTCAGGACTCTGTGGGGGCCTTTCAAATGTCTGGAGGGGGTCTATAAGCATCTGCAGGGGACTACAGGTGTCTGGAGGAGTCTCTGGGTGTCCACAGACATCTGTAGGGGTCTGCAGTGGTCCTTGGAGGGCTGCAGGGCACTCCAGGGTTCTTTAGGAGTTTGTAAAGTTCTTCTGCAGGGGTCTGCTAAATGTCCAGAGGGGTCTGCTGGGGTTTGTAGAGGTCTGGGGGGGGCTGAAGGGTTTTAGAGAGGGCAATAAAGGTCTGTAGATTTCTGTAGGGGTCTGTTCAATGTCTCAAGGGGTCTGTAGAGGTCTTTAGGGTTCTGCAGGGATCTGTTGAGTTCTCTATGTGTCTGTAGGGATCTCTTAAAGGTCTCTAGAGGTCTATAGCATCCTGCAGGTGTCTCTAGGGTTCTGTAGCAGTCTGCAGGGGTCTGTTAACATCTGCAGGGATTTGGAGGGGTCTGTACAGGTCTGTTAAACATCTGCAGTGGGCCATAGAGATCTGTAAAGCTCTGCAGAGGTATCTGGAGGCCCACAATGGTCTGTAGCAACCCCCATGGTGTATTAAAAGTGAGCAGGGGTCTGTAGAGGTCTGGAGGAGTCTGTAGAGGTCTGTAAGGTTCTGGAGGGGTCTGGAGGTATCTGTAGACGTCTCTGTTGTGGTCCATCAGGGTATGAAGGTGTCTGTAGGGGTCTGTAGATGTCTGCAGGGGTATCTTAAAATACTGCAGGGGTCTGTAGATGTCTGAATTAGTCTGTAAGTATTCTCTTAGGAGTCTGTAGGTGTCTGCAGGTGTCAAAGTTCTGTATGGGTCTGCAGGGGTATGATGAAGATCTAGAGTTGTCTGTGGGAGGTCTGCAGAAGTCTGCAGGGCTGTAATAAGTGTCTAGAGAGGTCTCTATGAGTCCCTAGGGGGTCTATGTGGTTTTAGAGGGCTGTGTAGGTGCCTCCTAATGAGTCTGTGGAGGTCTGGAGGGGTCTGTAGAGTTCTGTAGTGGGCTGCAGGGGTCTGTAGGTGTCTGCATTCCATTAAGGAACTCTTCGACTTCAGGACAGTTTTGTCTAATATCTCTTAACTGTGATGGTACCAAGAGAGACTGTGGGCACCCCCAGCAGGTTTGCAGGTGGCCTCAGGCTGAGTGGTGCTGTGGATAAGGCAAAGGGGCAGGATGGCATCCAGAAAACACCTGGGCAGGCAGGAGAGCTGGGCCCAGGTGAAGCTGCTGAGCTGCATCAAGAACAAGTGGAGGGTCCTGCAGCTGGGTGGGAGCAAGCCTGGCTGGCACTGCCGGCTGGGGGAGGAGGGGATGAAAAGCAGCCCTGAGGAAAGGGCTGTGAGGGTGCTTGGCAGAAGCTGGGCATAAGCAGAAAGTCTGGAGGAGTCTGTGCAGGTTGAGGTTTGGCAAGTGGGTGACTGGGTTTAACCTTGTAAACCCAAAATTCTACTTTGGTGTTGCAGAATACAACTCATAGTAAAAGAGTACAGCAGTAGATGCTGAGGGGCCTGGAGCACCTACTCTGAGGGGCCTGGAGCACCTACTCTGCCCAAGTAAGGCCACAGATGGAGGACTGGGGCTAGTTCTGGGCTCTCCACTGCAAAGATGCTGAGGGGCCTGGAGCATCTGTGAGGAGGAAAGGCTGAGAGCCCTGGGGCTGTTGAGCCTGGAGAAGAGCAGCCCCAGAGCAGATGTGACCAAAACTCAGCAAGACCTAAAGGCTGGAGGGCAAGAGGATGGGGTCAGAGTCTTTATAGTGGTGCCCAGTGACAGAACAAGGGGGCAATGTGCACAGACTGGAACCCAGAAGGATCCACCTGAACATGAGGAGAAACACATCCAGACAGGGCTTGCAAGTCTCCAGAGAAGAAGACTCCACAACTTCTCTGGACAGCCTGCTCCAGTGCTCTGCCAACCTCAAAATAAAGAAGTTTCTCCTCATGTTTAGGTGGAACTTGTTATGCTCAGGTTTATGTCTGTTGCCTTTAATCATTTGATATTTCAGTACCTGCCAGTATCTGAGTCAGCATCACTGGGTGGATGCAAAGCCATGTCAATGTGGTGCTTAGTGACATGGTGGACTTTGCAGTGCTGGGTTAATGGTTTGGACTGCATGGTCTTAAAGGTCTTTTCCAACCTAAACAATCCTGTGATTCTGTAGTGGCATCTGCTTCAGAGGAGATCAGGGCAGTACCAATGCTGGTGCCCCAGCAGCAAGCCCCAGGTCCCATTCCATAACCAGGATGTCCTGTGCCTGCAGAAACCCAGAGTGTTTCTTCTCAAGCACTTCCCCTTGGAACGTTTCAAAGTCATTCTGACCAGAGGAGCAACCTCCTGGGCATGGTTTAGTGTAGGCAAATCTGTCTTTAAACAAACAAAAACTCAGAATCATAGAATGGTTTGGGTTGGAAGGGATCTCAGAGATCACCTAGTTCCAAGCCCTGTGCTGTGGGCAGGGACTCCTTCCACTGGACCAGGTCGCTCAAGGCCACATCCAGCCTGGCCCTGAACACCTCCAGGAAGGGAGCATCCACAACCTCCCTGGGCAACCTGTTCCGGTGTCTCACCACCCTCACTGTGAAGGCTTTTTCCCCCTTATGTCCAGTCTAAATCTTCATCTGAAGGGGAAAAAAAGGTGTGTGTGGGGGAAGCCCCAAAGCTGTGTGGAAGCCTCCTTAGAAACTCTTCAGAAGAGAAGCTAGGACAATCCCCTTCTATGCTGACTGTAGCTTGTCAGTGCCAGCTGGAGGAGTAAAGCCTGCCCATTAGCTGCATGAATGCAGGGACAGAGCTGTTGTTTTCCTTCCACATTTTCCTTTACTGTCTCAGCCCTGGGCTTCCAGGGGGTTGTTTTTGCCTTTTGGCAGTTGTGGTCCTTTCAGCCTGGCTAGCATGTCAGGTTGCTGTGATCTGTCTGCTCAACATACAGCCTCTTGAGTGGGGGGGAGGAAAGAACAACAAGGCTTCTTAATCTTGTCAGCATGGCACTGGAAAGCTTGAGGGGACTGAGAATCATGGATGAATTTACAGCAGGAGTTTAAAAGTTGGTGTTCAGTAGAGTGGACAGAGTGGGCAACATGGAAATGAGTTCAGCCCAGTGACCTGCCAACAGAACCCCTGACCTCCCACCTTGTACCCTTCTTGCAGCCAACTCCTGAAGTCTCCAGTGAAATACTTACTGAGAGACACAGCTTGGGTTTGGGGGAGACTACCAACAGATCATAGAATCCCAGCACGGCAGGGGTTGGAAAACACCTCTGGAGTACAACCTCCTCTGCTACAGCAGGGTCACTCACAGCTTGCCCAGGATCACAGTGGCCAGAGGGGTTTGGAATCTCTCCGGGCAAGGAGACTCCACAGCCTCTCTGGGCAGCCTGCTCCAGGGTTCCAGCACCCTCACAACAAAGAAGTTTCTCCTCATGTTGAGGTGGAACCTCCTTGGTTCCAGTGCGTGCCCATTGCCCCTTGTCCTGTCACTGGGCACCACTGAAAAGAGCCTGGCCCCAGCCTCTTGCCCCTCACCCTTTAGCTGTTGCTGAGCATTGCTCAGATCCCCTCTGGGGCTCAGATCCCCCTCTGCAGGCTCAGCAGCCCCAGGGCTCTCAGCCTTTCCTGCTCGCAGAGATGCTCCAGGCCCCTCAGCATCTTTGCAGCCTCTGCTGGATTCTCTCCAGTAGTTTCCTGTCTGTCAGAACTGGCCCCAGGACTCCAGGTGTGGCCTCACCAGTGCACAGTAAAAGGGGAGAAGAACCTCCCTTGACCTGCTGACCACAGTTCTTAATGCACTCCAGAGGACCAATGGCCTCACATTGCTGGTTCATGGTGCACTTGTTGCTCACCAGCATTCCCAGGAGCTGTGGAGCTGCTTCCTGGCAGGTCACTCCTCACCTCTGCTGATGCAGGGGGTGGTTCCTCCCCAGTGAGCATTACTCTTTCTTGGGTTTATTGCTCCTAGGATCCTCCCTTACTCACAGCACAACGGCTTATTCTCAGGGCCGTGGCGGCCAGCTGCAGGTCTCAGGCACCCACAGTCTCCTGTACCCTGTGTCACACAGCCCTGTCCCCTCTGCCAGCACTGCTGCTAGCTCTGAGCAACCTGAGGAGACAGTGAAGGTTGAAGGAGGATGGGGCTCTGGAAGGGAACCAAGCAGTGGCAGCTGTCAGCCTCCAAGTGCTTCCCATGTTCCTTACCGTCTCCTCCAGCCTCTCAGAGCTGCTGTGTGGGAGGAAAGAGCAGCACCAGCAGCTGGAGGAAGGTGGGAGGAGTGGGAGGAAGAAGAGGGAAAAGCACCTGGGGGCTGAGAGCCAGCCTGGCTGTCTGGTCCCTTTCACAGCCCCCACTGAGTAGCCAGAGGGGCTGAGGAGCAGGTCGTGGTGTGAGCAGTGGCTGGTGGGGCAGTCCCCCCACTTCCTTCACCCTTTCTGTTATCCTGCCTTTCTCCATGCCAGCAGAAGAGCCACTGCTAGTACTGGACCACTCCAGCACCATCACTGCCTTGTTCCCTGTGCCTCCAAGTTAGTGATGGGGCCACGAAGCGAAGGTGGGAAGTGCCTAAGGACAGCATCATCTGTTGCCTCATCGCAGGACATCTTTGGGCTTGGACTGATGGTCTGTTCTGCTAGAAGAAGGTAAGACTTGTCCTGTGCCAGCACACCCATCCTGTCCCACAGCCTGTCCTGGTGTCTTCCCTGGGGAATCCGTGCAAGGAGAGGACCTCGAAGGTCTGCAACCCACCTGGGAGACTCGGGTGTGCTGAGCTGCAGTCATGCTCCATGTCCCTCTCCTGTGCCACCACCGACCTGGTGCCCACTGACCGAATGGTGTTCCTCAGGCCACCAGCTGCTTTGGGTGCCAGCACTGGCCCTGGGGCAAGGTGGCAGACAGCTTTGCGCCCACATTCCTCCATCGCTGGAGCCTCCACAGTGTCCCACTTGCCCACCCTCCAGCTGAACCTCTCGCCGCGGCTTCACAGCTCCTCTGCCTTTCTTTCCCGGGGTCTTCCAGTTGCCCCCGGCGGGGGCAGCGTTGGCCACCGGGGCGACCCCTCGCCCGCTCCCAGCACACCGACTTTCGGGTTTGACTCGCCGCCTGGGTAGCTCCTTTCTAGCTGGGGAGGGAGCAGGTGCTGGGGAGGGGGCCAGCGGCCCCTCTCCGGGGGCGGCAGCGGGGGGCGCTCGGGCAGGCCCGGCCGGAGCCGCCTTGCTGCGCCGCTGCCGGCAGGTGGCAGCCGCAGCCCGGCCAGAGCGCGGCGCGGCCAGCGGCGGGGCACGGCGGAGGCGCCGAGGGGAGCGGGACCCCGAGATGTCACCTGGCACAGCCCCCCCGCAGGCAGCAGGGACATCCGCAACTGGAGCTGGCTGCTCGGAGCCACAAACGGCCGGACCTGCAGTGTCCCCTGGATGGGGCTTCTGCCGCCTCCCTGGGCACCCTGCACCAGGGTCCCACCACTCTCAGCATCCATTTCTTCCTTCTGTCCAGTGCAGATCTCCCTCTTTTAGGACATCACTCCTTGTCCTGTCACAACAGGCCCTGGTCAAAACCCTGTCTCCACTTTTAAGTATCTATTCCCCTTTAAGCACTAAAAAGCCACCAAAAGGTCTCCCTGGAGCATTTTCTTCTCCAGGCTGAACAACCCCAACTCTGCTAGCCTGGCTGCGAGCCCTCCCATCACTGCTGCGTCCTCCTCTGGCCCCCATCCAACAGGTCCCTGTCTCTGCTGTGCAGGACACCTGCCCCAGCACTGCAGGTGGAGTCTCATCAGAGCAAAGCAGAGGGCAGGATCCCTTCCCTCCACCTGCTGCCCACACTGCTGGAGATCAGCCCAGGACACAGCTGGGTCCGGGCTGTCCTTACAGGGTCTCTCAGCAGCCTCCAGGGTTGGGTCCAGGCTGGGTCATGAAGCATGTGGTGATGCTCACCACTGCAGTCACCGTGCCCGTAATGGAGCAGAAGGAGAGAGATGTGCTAGGGAAGCAGGACCAGGGACTGGAGAGGGCAGCCCTTGCTCCCCTCTGTGATCGAGGTGCTGACACCTGTGGGGTCCCTATGTCAGCTCTTGCATTTTGGGCTCAAGGAGCGCGAGGGGGCTGAGAAACCGGAACGCTGAGCTCCGGGGAAACCTTCTGCCTTGGCTTCAGGTGTGGCCACAGGGCCCCGGAGGGCTGGTGAGGAACCTCTCCCCTCTTCTTGCACTTCTGCAAACCAGGATGCTTCAGGGTGGGGGCTGTAGGACCTGGAGTGCCAGGGGTGGGCAGCTGGAGGTGGTGCACTGTTCCTGGCACTGTGTTTCTGGGGGCTTTTCCCACCTGGGGAAGCTCTACCCCTCAGGAGGTGTATCCTGGTCTGCATTCTGCCAGGGGAAGCTCTGACCCTCAGGAGATGCCTGCTGGCCACCCCACTAGCCCCCCCTGCCATGCTGCTCTGTGCAGCCTCCTGCCAGCCTGGGCTGCACTCTGCAGTTCCCTCTCCTTTTCGCAGTGGGTTGTTGTTGTGGCCCCAAACCTTAGTCACGACTGGGCTAATCTATATATATCCCACGGATTTCACGATCTTTCCTTTGGAGCTGACCCTCCTCGGCTCCTTTGGCAGGTTGGTCCCTCACTTCTGCATGCCCTCCAGTTTCTCCCTCCCCAGAGCTATTTGCAGGGAGTTCCCTGCTCACCTTTTCTGCCTCTGGAGGAGGCAGAGGCATCATTATCCAGCAACTGCATCGGTCCTGAAATGTCTGTAATTCAGACCAGAAGCCACCTCAGGCTCTGTCAGCTCCCAACCTTTCAGGCTGGATTCCTGGGCAGAGAATGATGACACCACTTTTCTTCCAAACTGATTTAAATTCAGCCCCAAAAAAAACCTCCCAACAACCAAAAAAATCAAACCCAAGAGTCACGCTCAGGGCTGGGCTTGGCTCAGGACCTGGCAGTGAGACACTGTGGCTTTTCAGCTCTTGGTCACCATTCCACACTGCCTGTTTGGAGACCCTTGAGGGGCTAGAGCTGGTACCCACCGACATCCCCACCTCAGGTCCTGTTATGGTTTTATTAATCCCTTTGCATCCCTTGGGGAGTGGATCCTGCAGGGTGTGGCACAGGCACTTCAAAGGCTGAAGGACGCAAGCTGTGGCCGTGGTTAGGGACTTGTCCTGCCTGTGTCTGTGATGTCCTTTAATACCTTTAGGCTATGAATGGCACTGCAGGTTAACAGGGTTCTCGCTCTGCCCCTCATTTGCCAGCTTGAAATGCTCTTAAAAAATTTATTAAAGAGGAAAACAACCAAACCCAAACACTACTAAATGCAAAGAAATCATGAAAAAACAACAAGGAACAAAAGCTCTCAATCCTAGCTGAGCACTGCACAGACAGGAACCTGCTCTGACGTACATGAGCACCCCATAGGGATTAACTCTCTCCTGCCCAACCAAGCCAGCCTTCTAGTTTCTACTTTGCAGCACATTTCGTGAGCTATAAATGTAGTTAATCTGAGCCAGATAGGGAGATTAAAAGAGGTACAGGCTTAGTACCTAGCTGCAGCTGCCTCCACCTGGAAAACAAAACAAAACGAACCCCCACAACAAAGCCACTTCCAACCCTGGGCCAGGATTTGCCTGCCTGTATGACAGAGCCAAAGAAGCAGACCCTTCTGAAGCAGACACAAGGAACAGGCAGCACAAGTCTCAAGCAAAGCAAAAAGGAGAACCTCTCATTTTCCCCTTGGCTTTCCTGTAGTGCACACAGAGAAGGGAGACTCTTGCACGTCCACTGCCTGCTAATTCAGATTTTGCTGCCCTCACCTCTTAGCTGAGGTTCCTAAAGTCCTCTCCATCTCCTGCTTTGTTTATTCTGAGGTTCCTAAAGCCCCTTCTAGCTCCTGCTTCATTTATCCTGAGGTTCCTAAAGTCCTTTCTAGCTCCTTTCTCCTTTGGTTTCAGGTTCCCACCACCACCTAGGAGATAAATGGTGTTTATTAACCCCTTTGTAGAAAAAGCCCCCCGGGGGTGATGACCTGTTTGAAGCCACCTTACAGCCAATACCTGGAGCAGAAATTAGGGTGTGGGATTCTCTTGTTTGACTTCAGCCTTGACATCAGGTTTCCTCCTGTTCCCAAGCCTGCAGTGCCAGACCACTGCAGTATTGAACCTGCAAACAGTACCCTCCATCTTCTTGCCATCCTTGGTACCACATCAGAGTGTAGCCCGCAGAGCCTTGCCTGCCTTTCTAGGAGCAAAGCTGGGCTAAGTCATGCATGCTTTGGGCTAGCTGCACATCCTTCACTCCTGTAATGGAGCTGAGGAGGGAATTGCACCGAAATGCCTCTCTCCAGCTCCTGTGTCACAGCATCTATCTCAAATGGGAAGATCTGGTGTTTTTCCTGAGGTACCACACTTCCAGTTCGTGGGGGTTTGAGGGGATTTTGCCTCTTGCATCTGTGGGCAAGTCAAAAGTATCACCACAGAGCCACCTGCACAGGGGTACAGCCCATAGAAGGTGTCAGCTGGGAATATCAGGGACAGTGTGGAAGGATGTTTCCATTGCTATGAAAATTAAGGCACAGTGTTGCCTCAGTGTCCTTCTGACCACCAGCAGCAATTTTTGAGCTCTTTTTAATTGAATTTCAGGTCTGACTGGATGCCACTAGCACCTTGGAGTGCCTGGCTGGTGTCTGCCTGGGAGATGTGTAGACATCACTGCTCTCTTTCCCTGAGAACCAGTTGCCATGGCATGGCACAGGACTTGAGCAAGTGGCTCCACTGCATCTGAGACTGCTGTGCCAGAGGGAAGATCATTTGAGGCAGGTAGGTGGTAGATATGGTTCTGAATCTTTGGGTTCCTCCTAAAATGAGGTAGCATGAGGTAGCATGAGGTAAAACGAGGTAGCAATGTCCAGTTAATGCTGCAGGGATGCAGTCTGAGATGTTCAGGAGTTACATGGTGTGAAAAGTCAGGTGGCCCTCAAAAGTGAGTTCCAAAGCATGCCAGCAACCTTCTGGCTTCATCTTGGTGATCAGTTTGCTTTGGGTTTCTTGTGTTGGTGCCCTCCCCACATCAGTGCAGTGTGCAAGTGTTGGGGCAAGCACCCATAGGTGACATCCTGGGCTTTTCTGAGCCTCTTCTTGACGGTGCCAAAGTTCCTTGCCCTCTGCAAGGACCTGTCTCAGAGAGTGGTTTGCCATTGGGATGGGCTGCCCAGGGAGGTGGTGGAGTCACCGTCCCTGGAGGTGTTCAAGCCAAGCCTGTCTGGGGCACTCAGTGCCATGGTCGGGTTGACTGGCCAGGGCTGGGTGCTAGGTTGGGCTGGCTGAGCTTGGAGGTCTCTTCCAACCTGGTTGATTCTGTGACTTGGCAGTGCTGGGTTAGAGGTTAGACTTGATGACCTTTGGAGGTCTTTTCCTACCGAAACATTTCTATGATGACCTTAAATGTCTCTTCCAACCAAAATGATTATCCCATTCTATTGTGGCATGAGATGGGGGAGGAGGGCAAGTGGGAGAAAGCTGCAGCTCCACTAATTTCAGGCTTCTCTTGCTCCAAAGCTACTGTTCAGTGGCTTTTGACCAGAAGTGAGAGCTGCTCAGCAAAGATCAAGCAGACATCAGTGTGGTTCAATGTTTCTTGAAGGCTGTACAGGGAGGCTTAAAGTCCCTTTAGAGCTCCTAATTGCCTAACACATATCTAGCCCTAGAAAGCCCAGCAAGGACTGGTTCTCATCACAGTTTAACTGTCCCAAAACTCAAGCTTGAAACATAAAACCTTCCTCATCCCGTGGCCCATCCTCTTTGTGATGAGATAGGAGCATCACAGATCCTAAGTTAAACCTACTTTTCTTCCAGTGCTGCTCCTCTTCTCTCCATTTGCTAATCGTAAGCATGGAAACTTGATAGCCACAGACCTCCTGCTAGAGCCTTGCAGATCTCCAGATTACACAGCCATAATTAAATTGAGGAGAGCAGAAAGAAAGGAATTAATATTTTTTGGGGGGAGGAACATAAGAAGGAGGAGAAGGATGAGAACAACAACCTCACCCCCAGCAATCCAATCCATGACAATGAGTTTCAATGTATGGTGCGTGGCCAGTGACATATGAGTCACTTGAGCCCATCTTTGTAAGGGTAGCAATGTACGAGTAAAGCACCCAGCTGGCATGGTGCCACTGGCCCTCTAGATCTAGCAGAGCATTACAGCAGCCTGCCTTGGCAGCTAAAGCCTTCTTGTCATCGAGGCCAAGAGAAATCGTCATCCTGGTGCTGGGGTAAGAGTCATCTTGCACCTCAGCTTCCATTCCTGAGTCTTCTGTGGAGCAGTCTTCCATTTAATTTTTTTTAAATTGGCCACAACAACCCCAAGCAGCACTACAGGCTGGGGGCAGAGTGGCTGAGAGCAGCCAGGAGGAAAGGGGCCTGGGGGAACTGGTAGAGAGTAGGCTGAAGATGAGCCAGCAGTGTGCCCAGGTGGCCAGGAGAGCCAATGGCATCCTGGGCTGGCTCAGGAGCAGTGTGGCCAGCAGGACAAGGGAGGTTATTCTTCCCCTGTACTCAGCACTGCTCAGGCCACACCTTGAGTGCTGTGTCCAGTTCTGGGCTCCTCAATTCAAGAGAGATGTTGAGGTGCTGGAAGGTGTCCAGAAGAGAAGGGTGACAAAGCTGGTGAGGGGCCTGGAACACAAACCCTATGAGGAGAGGCTGAGGGAGCTGGGGGTGTGCAGCCTGCAGAAGAGGAGGCTCAGGGGTGATCTTATTACTGTCTACAACTACCTGAAGGGGGCCTGTAGGCAGGTGGGGTTGGGCTCTTCTGCCAGGCAAGCAGCAACAGAACAAGGGGACACAGCCTCAAGCTGTGCCAGGGGAGGTCTAGGCTGGATGTTAGGAGGAAACTGTTGGCAGAGAGAGTGATTGGCATTGGAATGGGCTGCCCAGGGAGGTGGTGGAGTCCCCATCCCTGGGGGTGTTGAAGCCAAGCCTGGCTGAGGCACTTAGTGCCATGGTCTGGTTGATTGGCCAGGGCTGGGTGCTAGGTTGGACTGGATGATCCTGGAGGTCTCTTTCAAGCTGGTTGATTCTGTGATTTTTGCTTCCTTGCTTTCACACCCTCCTTCAGTTTCTGTGATCCCAAGAAAGTTTGCAGCAGAAGTGATAGCAGCTACCCAAGTCTCTTCACAGACTCACAGAATGCATCAGGTTGGAAGGGACCTTTAGAAGGTCATCTTCACAGAAACATGGTTTGGGTTGGAAGGCACCTTTTGAAGATCATCTAGTTCCAACCACCATGTACTGGGCAGGGACGTCTCCAACTAGATCAGATTGTTCAATTGACCCTGAGTGTCTCCAGGGATGGGATCCCCACTACCTTTCTGGGTTACCTGTTCCAGTACCTCACCACCCTCACTGCAAAGAGCTTTCTCCTCATGTCCAACCTAAATCCCCTGCTCCGCTTTGAAACTCTGAGCTCTGTGGTAAAGGGTTGGACTTGATGATCTGTGAGGTCTCTTCCAACCTTGGTGATACTGTGATACTGTGAAACCATTGCCCCTCGTCCTATCACTCCAAGCCCTTCTACATAGTCCCTCCCCAGCCTTCCTGTAGGTCTTCTTCAGATATTGAAATGCTGCTATAGGGTGTCCCTCCAGGCTGAACAAGCCCCATTTCTTTCAGCCTGTCTTCATAGGAGAGGTGCTTCAGCCCTCTGATCACCTTTGTGCCCCTTCTCTGGACCCGCTCCAGCAGGTCCATGTCTTGTGTTGGGGACCCCAGAGCTGGACACAGTACTCCAGATGGGGTCTCACCAGACCAGAGTGGCAGAACCATCTCTATCTGCTTTCGTGGTTAGGTTGCCCACAACTCTTCAGGTTAAACCTCCACTTGGCTTCATGTTTCTGGGCTGAGGGAGTGGCTGGTTGCTGCCTGTTAGGGTTAGCAACCCACTTCCAGCCATAAAGTCTCTTTGATGTGGTGTGACCACAGACATCAGGCAGGCCTATACAGGGTCTCCATTTGGTGACCTGCATGTGACCAATGCTGAGCCATTACTCTCTGCAGTGAAATGGGGATTGTGGCTTGGTGGACAACGGTGAAGCCTTTGAAAAGGCTGGACTGACATCTCTCAGAAATTATACTGGTTACAGTAAGGCTGCTCCAGCTAGCAGGATAGATAAAATAGGCAATACAGGTGGCCACCAGCTCTGCTGCTTCGTGAGTAGCTTCCACAATCACTATCTTGATAAGCCAGCACAACTGAAACATAAAGAGGAGGCAGAAGCCTTCTGTGGTTTGGGAAGAGAGCTCATGGTAAATTAGTGTACTCCAGACTTGTGACTGTGAAGATACAGGAGCATCACAAATGGGCAGAGAGGAACCTCGGGAAGGTCAAAAAGGTCAAGCGTAGAGTTCTGCGTCTGGGGAGGAACGACTCCAGTACAGGGGAGGGATGGATCTGCTGGAAAGCAGCTCTGCAGAGAAGGACCTGGGAGTGCTGGTGGATAACAAGTTTATCCAGCAGTGTGCCCTCGTAGCCAAGAAGGACAATGGTCTTGTGAGGTTCATGAAGAGAAGCGTGGACAGCAGATCAAGGGAGGTTTTCCTGCCCCGCTGCTCGACTAAGGTCACAGCTAGAGGACTGGGGCTAGTTCTGGGCTCCCCACTTCAAAAGAGACAGGGAACTACTGGAGAGTCCAGTGGAGGTTATAAAGATACTGAGGGGCCAGGGGCATCTCTGTGAAGAGGAAAGGCTGAGAGCCCTGGGGCTGCTGAGCCTGGAGAAGAGCAGCCTGACAGGGAATCTGAGCAATGCTTAGCAAGATATAAAGGATAAGGGGCAAGAAGATGGGTCCAGACTCTTTTCAGTGGTGCCCAGTGACAGCACAAGGGGCAATGGGCATGTTCCACCTGAACATGAGGAGAAACTTCTTTGTGATGAGGAGCAGGCTGCCCAGAGAGGTTGTGGAGTCTCCTTACCTGGAGAAATTCCAAACCTACGTGGCCATTGTGATCCTGGGCAAACTGTTGTGGGTGTCCCTGCTTCAGCAGGTGGGCTGGGCTAAACGATCTCCAGAGGTCCCTTCTAATCACCACCTTGCTGGGATTCTCTAGTTGAGTGAAATTCCAAAGGGCAGAGCTGCCTTTTTCCCTGGGGAGGAAAGCCTGGACTAAGGAAGAGTTTGTGCGAGGTGCCCAATGGATGGTGAGAGCACAGGGTCAACTACATAGCCTGAGCATCTGTCTTCAGATCATCTTCCCCAAGAGATGGAGTGTCTTCTTACTGCCTCCAAATGGGAGTAACACATAAATCCCCAAAGGAGTGAGGGAATGATGCAATCAAGAGACAACTGATCTCATGTTTGTAGCATTGGGAAGGAGAGGAGTCCTCCCCCACATCTTAGCCGAGCAGACAGAGTGGGGTTTCCTCGATGGAAATCCCTCCACTGCTTCTCCAAATCCTGAGCTCCTGTGTGTGGGGGGTGTGCATCAGGCAGGAGAACAAGGCTGCCAACTGATTCTCCACTCAGTAGGCTCAGATGAAGACAGATTTGAACTCCACACAGATATCGAAAGGGAAGTTCTTCTCAGCAAGTGTAGTAGACTTGGCCTCAAGTGTCCACCTTTGCCCATCCCTCTCCCTTCTGGGGAAAGGAGGAAGCTCACTTCTGTTGCCTCTCACTACAGCTGTTTGTAAGAGGTTTTAGAAGGGAAAGGCTCAAGTATGTGGGCTAAGCACTGCAAGTTAAAAAATAAGCCAAAAAACCCCACCAGTATCTTTCACAAGTAGGCTGACAGCTTGAGGTTCACCCCAGAGTTGGTGAAGACCAAGACCTTCCTGGCTTTGTCCTTTCTTGGTAGCATTGTGCATGTGTGTGCAGGGCAAGTTAAGAAGTTCTCTAACTGGGAGCTCCTCCATGGTCCCAACCTTCTCAGCATCTTCCACCACATAACTGTCGCTGTGGGAGTCAGGCTTTTCTCCCAGACAATAGGATGAGAAGAAATGGCTTCAAGTTGCAGCAGGGAAGGTTTAGGTTGGAAATGGGGAACAATTTCTTCCCCAAAAGTGTTGTCAAGCCCTGGAACAGGCTGCCCAAGGCAGTGGTGGAGTCCTCGTCCCTGGAGGGGATTGAAAAGTTCTATAGATGTGGTGTTGAGGGGCATGGTTTAGTGGTGCCTTGGCAGCGCTGGGTTAATGGTTGGACTTGATGACCTTGAAGGTCTCTCTCAACCAAAACAGTTCTTAGGATTCTGCTCAGAAGCAGTTACAAGTCGTTGAATAATCTCACCCTGTGGCTGCCCCAGCACTGTCCTGTTGGGGAAGAAGCAAGAGAAACCTGAGGAGCATCTTCTCCCTTTGCTTTCCTACTTGCCAGGCCATGCCTGTTCTCTCTGCACCTGAGTGTGAGGAATCTTGGTGCCTGAATAGGTTTTGCCAGGAGGTAGAGGTGTGTTTGCATGTGTAATTCTGATCATTAACTACCTACCATAGATGGTCAGGGCTGCCTCCATCCTAAGAGTCCCCAGAGAACAGTGGCCATTCTTAGCTGATGTAGCCAGGGAGCAGGGACTGAGCCCTGGCCAGGAGGTGGGGATGGAGGACACCCTGTGGCTCTTCCAGAGTGGAATTCCCCAGTATCACAAAGACACCTCGCTGGGAAAAGGGCTACAGCCCCCACAGTGAGGCTGGAGCCTCCCCTGCTCTCACCTCTCCAGGGGTGAGAGATCTTTGGGCCAGTGCTGTCTCGGCTTGAGGGGTTCAGCAGTGGAGACACCCTACCAGCACCACATGTGACTGTAGGCATCAGCTACCCTGACCCTCTGGGTGCACCTGCCTGCTTGGAGGGACCTTGAAGGCTGCTTTGGATGAGGTGGCCTGAAGTGGGGAGGGCAGCTCCAACTAGTCCATGTCTCTCCATGAGAGAGCAGTAGGAAAATTCCTGGGGTTTCTGCTTCTCTAAAGCATCCTGCCAGCAAAACAGCCAGGCAGAAACATCTAGGAGGGGAAAAATATTTATATATATATATATAAAACCCCCCCATACAGATAGATGTACATACAAAATATACACATAAACCCCACAAACAGATACATAAATACACACATACATTTATGTACATGCATACAAAGAGAGCATCTTCTTGGTCATGTGAAGGATGAGGTGGAGAAGCTGGCTTTGTGTCCTGGCAGTGCCACAGGCTCCTTGGGTGAGTCACTCAACCTCCTCTTACCCAGCTCTAGACTTTAGAGGGTTCTTGTTTCCCTTTTGTCTTGATTCTTTTCCTGTTCTTCTCCTCTTCTCACATGTGCAGCTCCTTGGGCATTCTCTTCCTGTGTAGCTCCTGCAGATCTTGCTCAGCTGTTTACCTCCTCCCACAACATCAGTGACAATTCACTATTCAAATCCCTGTTGGAATACTGAGCATTGGGAGATATTATTTTTGGGAAGGGCAGGATGGAGGGGGGAGTAAGTGAGGGTAAAAGGCATTTTGTGCAAATGCAGAAATGCATCCACTGCCCTTTCCAAACCAGGCTGGAGCACCTCAGAATTAGGTAATAAATGTTACTTTTTGATGTGTCCAGCCCTGCTTTCAGCCATTCTAAGCTGAACCTTTTCTGCTGCAGCATCTTTTCTATCATCAATTAAAGGGAAAAAAAATAAGGGGGGGGAACCAAACTAAAAACTCAAACTACCTCCCTAATAATTCCTCTCCCACTGCCTGAATCTCTGCACCAGGGAGTTGTGAATAATCTCCTGGTGCAAGCAGCACACACACACACACACACATCTCCCTTCTCCCTACCACCACCCATGTAAAAATAGCGACAGAGCCACAAACTTCAGAGTAATCACTGCTTGATTTCAAAATATTTGCTGTGCTCCTGCCCTGTACTTTATCTCTCAGGCCTCTATATGTCACTAAAGCAACATCCGACAGCACCACGCCAGCTTCTGCCGGCTCCAGTGTGCTCCGCCATTATTAATGGCAACAAGCTCCATCCCAGAGGATTTAAAAACATACCCTCTTCTAAATATAGGCAAAGCTGCCTAACTACTACAGGGCAGAGGGAGAGGGACCAAAATATTGACACCCACTGGGTGTGGATAATTTGTTTTGATTTCTGCTCTTCTCCCCTATCTCCCCTCTTCATATGCCAACCTGTATGTTCCCCACACACCTTGGTGGCAAATCTCCTCTTATTTAGCGTGAGGAAATGTGACTGCAGCTCCAAAAGGAGTCTCCTTTGTTTATTTTTCCAGTCTGTGTCCAAAGGGTGTCAATGAGAGCAGAGCTTATGCAGCTATTTATAGCCTCTCACCAGGCTGCACCTTGCCAGCAGCAGCAGAAGCCCCACCCCGAGGTTGGGGAGGATATGGTGGGGCAAGGTCCTCTGGGGAAGGAAATGAGTGCAGGGGGTAGGCTGGAGGGTAAGTAGAGGCAGGGAGGGGAGTGGAGGAGGTTGACAAAGCAAGGGGCATGGGAGAGGGGAGGAGAGGCACTTGGCAAGGGATGGCAGCTGGGAGCATCAAAAATTATTTGGGGAGATATTCAAGGAGGGAGGTGGAAGCATCCTGGGACTACCCTTGCCTGGGACCTGGGGATGCTTGTGGGGCTGGAGACAGGGAGCTCTGCCTCTTGTGAAGTGGATTTGCGGGCTGCAGGAACATCCTATCTCACCCAGTAAAGCAGGAGAGCTGAAAAAGGAGCAGTATTGGCATCAGACCTGAGAGGAGGGAGTGACTGGCTCCAGAGAGAGCCTTAACTGGGACTGGAAGGCTCTGGGCCACAGGCGATGGGGTGCATGGTGTGTTCCCCACTATCTGGGGGAACCCCCTAGTCTGGGGTGCAGGAACAGACAGGCAGAATCGTTCCCTGTGTGCAGCAACCCCAGAGGGTTTCAGCATCTCCCCCTCAGCTCTTGCCCTTGCTCCCCTCCCCACCACTGGTCTCTCTCCCTGGGGCTCCTGCCTGCATACTGCATCCCACTGGGGACACGTCCCCTCTGCCCACGGGTGGGTTTGATTCATGCCTGGCTTTTATCTGCAGGGGCGGGGTGGGAGCACCTCCCTGAAAGGGGGTGAGGGCAAGGTACGTGATACTGGAGTGGGGCTGGGAAGCAGAGGAGGGGTGAGATCCAGAGGCCGGCTGTGGGGCTGGGAAGCAGAGGAGGGGTGGGAAGCAGAGGCAGGCTCTGGGGATGGGCTGTGTTCTGTTGTTGTTAGCATCGAGAAGCTTGCCCTTGGTGCAGTCTGCAGGGCTTGAGGTGCTGACTAAGGAGCAAAACCCTGAGGGTGGGGGAGAAGAGGGGGGAGCAGGGAAGGGATCCCGCATTTGGGAGCGTGTGTGTGCGTGCCTGCTCTCCCCTGGGTAGGTGCTCAGAGCTTAGGGCCACCCCATTCTCCTAAGGGGGTGCAGGGAAGAAGCTGCAGCTTTGTGCCCGAGGTACTGCTTGAGCTGGCAGGGAGAGCTGGGCTGTCCAGATGGAGGGATGAGAGGGAGGCAGGGCTGGGAGGGAGGGGGGAGCAGGGAGCTAGACACCTACGCAAACACAGAGTGAGAGGAGATCCTTGGATGCAAACACAGACACAGGCGTCCTCCTCCTCCTCCTCACATGCCCCTGATTCATTTCCACATGCCGTACACGTGACATGCTAATTCAGGGCTACTACAGAACTCCAGGGCGAGAGAGAGAACAGCAGACAGAAAGAGAACCCAGGCAGGCACCAAACTGCAGATTTTTTGAGAGGGGGAGAGAATAGGGGGATTTGGAGCAGCTCAGCTGTATCCCCCCTGCCCAACCCCGCGCTCCCTCCATGAATGGCCAAGAGCAGCAGTCCTCACCAGCAAGCCCTTTCCACCTCCACACGCCCCCGTACACCCACCCCCGCACCACCGGCAGCGGCAGCAGCAGCACCTTGTGGGAGCAGCTCCACGTGCCCCCAGCACGATGCCAGCACACATCCCACCCTTCCCTGGGACACGGGGTTCCAGCAGCTGCAGGCTCCCCGTGGGCTTGGGGCAGAGTGAGCTCCCTGCCTCCTCCTTGGATGAGCTCGAGTTCTATATTTAAACACAGGCGCATCAAGCTCTACGTGCTGCTGCTGGGGTGAGGAAGCTCCAAGCATCCCCCTTGCAAACCCCAGGGATCCCCAAGGTGAATGCAGTTCTTTGGCAGTGGGGTGGGAAGTGCACTCCACAAAGAAATGAAGGTAGCCCTCACCACTGCCTCCCAGTGCTTGGTGCCCCTGACTCTTCCTGAGCCACCACAAGCCACCTGCCCTCCCCAGCTCCAACAGTCACATCCCCACTGTGCCAAGGATATGATAAAGAGGGGAAAGAGAGCAGCCCTAAATGCAGCCCTGGTTGTCAGTGGGGATGAGATAGGTGTGGCAATCCCACCACTACAACCCTACCAGGGCACAGGAGAGCACAGGTTGATCCTCTCTATTTACACCTTCACTCAATTTTATGTGGCACCTTCCACTCCTGCTATGCCGGGTCCAAAGTGACTGACCCCCCTTGGACTCCTCGTTTCTAGCATGCAGAAATAACGTCACCACAAAGAGCTCTGCAGCTTGTTGCCAGCCGGCTTCCTCCCACCCCTTCTTTAAGGCTGCAAAGACCTGAAGAGCTTCACCTCCTCAGGTGCAACCAGCTGTGCCAGGGCCATGTGCAGGTGGAAACAAATCTCTTTCTTCAGAGCACCTTTGCCTCAGCATGGGTGGGTGGGTACTCTCATCTCAGCCATCCTGGGTGAACCAAAGGAGGGGAGCAGGTGCCTGGTCCCCCTCAGAGCAGGTGTAGTGAGCATGAGTTGTGCTTGGGAGTGGTGGTGACTAGCAGCAGCAGGGCTAAACCTGTCCCCAGCAAACAACCCCTGATGATGGGTGGGGCTTCTAGCACCCTTTGGATTTAACCTCGAGCCCCTCCCTGCTCCCATTTCAGTAGGTCAGTGGTGATGGTGTAGTCAAACCAGCAGAGAAAAGAAACCCGGGTAAGGAGATGCTATTTGCTCCCAAGGGGCAGGTTATTGTGTCTGGGCAGCAGAGGGGAAAATCCCTAAACCTCTCTTTTACTCCTGCATTTCTGTGGCTAGGGAAGGGTACTGGCAACATCAGTGAGGAATTACATCTCAGCAGAGGCTTCTTTGTGTAATGTCTTCACTAATTTAGTGGCCATGAGACAAAGGATTGAGTGGAGTCGATCTCTTTCTGTATTATCAAGCACCTTTGGGGCTGTAGTGGAACCTTAGGATGCTTTTGCTCGCTGGAGTAACCCTTCAGATGTCTCTAACAGGAGCTTTACCTTCTCTTGGATGGAATCTTAGACTGGATATCAGAAAGAGTTCTTCATAGTAAGGGTGGTGAGACACTGGAACTGCTTGCTTAGGAGGTTGTGGATGCCCCCTCCCTGGAAATATTCAAATCCAGGTTGGATGAGGTCTTGAGCAACCTGGTGAAATGTGTCCTTGGCCATGGCAGGGGGGTTGGTCCCTTCCAACCCAAATCAGTCTACGATCTTGTAAGTTGTGACTTTCAAAAGCACAAGGGAGAAATGTGGGGTGTAGTCCTGGTGGTTTTCTCCTGTGAGCAGGCAGTGGTTATGATTTTCTGTTTTCTCCAAGTGTTGACTCTCCTCATTTTGGGAGCTAGAGGAGCTGGGTCTTGCCCCAAGAAAGACATCTTAGCATGCTACTTTCTCCTTCCTGCATTCCTGAGGAGGAAAGAGAGATGATCTAGTTTTCTGGCTGCTCTAGGGAGTGAAGGGGATTTCTCTGCAAGACTGAATATTTTGAACCAAGACCTGGGAGGGCTGAGTATCTTGAAGCAAGAACCTGAACACAGATTCTCAGCAACCTGATTTAGCTGCCAGAGTGTTTGATTGGAGACACTCTGCTTGCTCAGGAGAAGAAACCTGCATCAGTTCATGCAGAGAGAGGAGAGGGGAAGGTGGAGAGTGCTCAAGTTAGATATTCCATCTGAGTATTCTGAACTGACAGCCATGTGAAGTAAAACAGAAAATCCCACAAGCTACCTAAGGCTGGCTGGAAAACAAAGCTTTCTCTCCAAGGCAGAAGCAGCAAAGGTCACTCAGAACACCCACCACAGTGTGTATTTTTAAACCCTGTGATGTCCATTCTCAGGGGCTCTAATCATCATCAGGGCTTCCCTTTAGCAGAGAGGCTTGGACTAGATGATCCTCAGAGGTCCCTACCCAACCCCACCATGCTGAGATTCTGCCAGCAATCTCATTGTGTGTTATGGACAGACAGGTAAGGGGCCAACCCCAAAATGCTTCTAATGATGTAGACAGGGAGTTGCATGGGAAGGGTTCACAAATACACACACACACACACAAGTGTGGGGGGGTGTTATTTGATGTCTAGCATCCTGTCTCCTGATAGCATTGCCCTGCAGTGATAGATGTTCCCCAAACCCAAGGAGGAAATCCCTGACCAAAGAATGTGGAACTACAAATGAAGGTGATCTGCGTGCTCAGGCTGAGCGTAACGAGGTACCCCACACACATTCTGGGGAGCTGTGCCTCTCCTTGCCTCTGGTAGCAACCAGATTGCACCTTTGCCTATCTTTGCAGGAACAAAGATCTTGGGTTTGTGTTGTGACTCTATTAATAACCTGCCCTTCCCTCATGCCAGCAATTTGGTTGATTTCTTGTTTATTGCTTTTTCACCTCCTCCCATCAATAATCCAGCCACAGAGCCCCCAGGAGTTGGAGAACCAACTACTCGTCTTGCCTAGGAAAGCAGTGATGGGAGCCCCAGCCTTCCCAGGTTCTCACCCCAGTTACAATCCTGGGGACAGCAATCACACAGCCAGCCTGTCACAGCAGGGCCATCCACTGGCTTTGGGAGGTCCATTCTGGCTTCTGTCTCCTTGGGGGTTTGCTACAGAGACCAGCTGCAGGATGGGCACCTGTTAGTGAGGGCCATGGGTAGGTTCTGCACTGTGGCTCTTGCCTCTTCTCCTCCATTGGATTTGCACTTTCCAAATCAAAGTGTTGCAGCTGGGATGTCTCAGGTGGATTAGGTCAAAGAATCATAGAACCACAAACTCACAGAATAGTTTGGGTTGGAGGGGACCTTAATGATCATCTAGTTCCAATCACCCCCGCCATGGACAGGGACACCTTCTGCTGGACCCGGTTGGCATGGGGTTCTTTTTGCCTCTCAGTCCTTCTTGCCATTAACCTGTGACCCCAGAAAATTCCACATCAGGGACTTGGAAAGGGTGAGAAGAGAGAAAAGGCCACGAAGAACCATCTTTACCCATGCTCTCCAGCCATATAGGTCAGGCAGAAGCAATTTCCCATGCTCTACCTGTCCCAGGGATGAGCTGAGCTGCATTCTGCGTCCATCTCAGCGTCCTTGCTCAGTTCCATTAGCTAAACCTTTCTTGAACATCTCCAGTTCCTGCCCCCTCCCTCCCTCCTTCGCAAAACAGCCCTGCCTTGGTTTTACGTGTGCTTCGTTTTCTCCATGCTGTCCTTCCCGCTCATCCCGACCCCCCCCCCCCCCCCCCCCCCCCCCCACTGTTTGGGGGTTTTAAAGCCCCTGGGAAGGTTGAAACAAAACCTTTTCTTGCCGGAGCGCTTTGTTTGCCAGGAGGGTGAAGTGGAGGGAGGGCGGGGGGTGTTCGGCAGGGAGCAGGGAGCGGAGCGAGGCCAGCAGGGGGCCGGGGCTGGGTTTGATTCATAAATCCGCGGCGGCTCCATTGACAAAAGCACGGCGCAGGAGCTGCTGAATGGGGCGCGCCGCTCCCACCGGCGCGGGCTGCGCGGCGGGGCAAGGAGGGCTCGGAGGTGGCCCTGCGCTCTCTTTAACGAGGTGGGGGAGGGGAGGGAGAGGTGCAGAAACTGCTTCAGCTCCCAAAGGCTGCGCGAAGCTGTCAGAGAAGCTTTGGATCGCAGAAGCTCGGAATTAGAGAATCCTAGAGTCAGAGCATCCCAGAATCCTAGAACCCTTGAATCAAAAGATCTTGGAGTCCTAGAGTTAGGGAAGCCCAAACCCCTTGACTCACACAACCAGAGAATCCTTGAGTCATAGGATCTCAGGACTCTAGAATCCCAGAGTCACGAAATCCCAGAGTCCTGGAATCCTAGAATCACTGAATTCTGGAATCTTGGAATCCTCCAATAATAGAATCCCAGAATCCCTGAGTCCTTGACTCATAGACTCACAGGATCTTGGAGTACCAGAGTCCTAGAATCCTTGAGTTTTAGAATCCTAGAATCCCATAATCATAAAATCATCCGATCCCAGAAACCTCGACTCAGACTCATAGGAGCTCAGAATCCTGGCGTTATAGAATCACAGAATCCTAGAATCATGGAATGCCAGAATCAGCAAATCTTAGAATCTCAGACTCCTCAAATCCTAGAATCCTATAATTCCAGAGCCACGGTATCCTAGAGACCCAGACTCCCATAAACCTATCATTCCAGCAAGCTGGAAGGGAACTTTGAAGGCAATGACAGCAGCCGTGCCAAAGCCATCTTTGCATTATTGTCCTCATTAATTTAGTCAGCCATGAGACAAAGAGCTTAGTGGAGCTGATCTTTCTGATGGAACCCCAGCATGGTGGGATTGGAGATCATCCAGTCCAACCCCCCTGCTAAAGCAGAGGCACCCACATCATCTTGCCCAGGATCACAATGGCCGGCTGGGTTTAGAATCTCTCCAGAGAAGGAGACTCTGCAGCCTCTCTGGGCAGCCTGCTCCAGCACAGCACAGAGAGCTGGAAGTATCTGGGGGTCTGTTGGATGCTGAGGATACTTCTGCTCACTGCAGTAACCATACAGACATCTCTGTGAGGGCAAAAAGCATCTTTGCCTTCTCCTGGACAGCATCTTTTGACCCTGGGGGCTGTTCAGTGAGGGCAAGGCAGGAGGTTTCTCCAAAGCTGGATGCCACCCCCTCCTTCCCGCTCTCCTCCTCCCATCCCAAACCATAACCCAAATTTCTCCTCCAGATTTTAAAGGTACAACACCCAAGATGCTGCTGTGGGGTGTATCTGGAGGTGCCTTGTAGCAAAGTTCCGCTGCTGATGGCTGAAGTCTTGCTCTCAAACAGATTTCCCAATGTGAGTGAGAAAGGAAAGTATGAGGGAAGCAGAAGCTTTCCTCACCAGGCAACTCTCAGGAAATGGTTGTTGCATTGGGTTTTTGGGGTCTTATCTTCCCAATCCAAAATGGAGCCAGATGTGGTGGGAGGCAGGTTAAAACTTCACAGTCAGACCTTATAGAATCACAGAATCATTTAGGTTGGAAAAGACCTTTAGGATCATCCAGTCCACTCCTTTTCTAACTCTACTTCAAGTCAGGTGCTGAACCATGTCCCTCAGCACCTGTGTCTTTGTAACACCTGCCATGATGGGGATTCAACCACCTCCCTGAGCAAGCTGTTCCAGTGTTTGAGAACCCTTTCAGTAAAGAAGTTTCTTCTAATATCCAACCTAAACCTCTCCTGGTGCAATTTCAGGCCATTTCTGCTCATCCCATTACTTGTTCCTTGGAAGAAGAGACCAACACCCACCTGGCTCCAGCCTCCTTTCAGTGAGTTGTAGAAACCCAGAAGGTCTCCCCTCTCAGCCCTCTATTCTCCATACTAATCATCTCCAGTTCTCTCAGCTGCTTCTCACCATGATGTTTGAGGTAGTAGAGCAAATGCTGTAGTTTAGCCCTGAATATGGGCTGAAGCAGACAGTGGGATGCAGGCTGGATGCCTTTCACTGTGGTACCAGTCTGGCAAGGCTTTGATAGTGCCAGAGATGCTCATGACTTTGCTTTTGTTAAATTCCAGATAAATCCCCCCCACCCTTGAGTTTCCTGTGCTCTGTGCAGTGACTTTTCCCTTTGGAGTTCAAGTTGTGAGGGTAACTCTTCTTCACATGGAGAGGAGGGGAAAAAGTCATCTTCCTTTGATCTACTCCTCTCTGATGAGACCCTACCTTGAGTAGTGTGTCCAGCTTTGGAGCCCCTGTTACAGGGCAGGTAAGGATGTGCTGGAGTGTGTCCACAGAAGGGCCCCGAGGATGCTCAGAGGGCTGGAGCTGCTCTCCTTGTGAGGATAGGCTGAGAGAGTTGGAGTTGTTCAGTCTGGAGAGGAGAAGGCTCTGAGGAGACCTTCTTGTGGCCTTCCAGTATCTGAAGGGGGCTACAAGAAAGCTGGGGAGGGACTTTTCAGGGTGTCAGGTAGTGATAGGACTGGGGGAAATGGAGCAAAACTAGAAGTGAGTAGATTCAGATTGGATGTTAGGAGGAAGTTCTTCACTGTGAGCGTGCTGAGACACTGGCACAGGATGCCCAAGGAGGTGGTGGAAGCCTCATCCCTGGAGGTTTTTAAGCCCACACTGGATGTGTCTCTGGGCAGCCTGATCTAGTGTGAAGTGTCCCTGCCCATGACAGGGGGATTAGAACCGGATGATCCTTGAGGTCCCTTTCAGCCCTGACAATTCTGTGATTCTGTGACCTGGGGCTAAACACGGCCCTTAGTTTGTGTACTCTGCTACCTGGGTCACATGTGGTCTCTGCTGCTCCTAAACCCAGGAGCTGGGCAGCCTATCCAGCCTGCAAATCTCTTGGTGGTTCTTCCAAGAACTGAACCTTCTGCAGTCATTCTTGGCAGTCTTTAAGCACAGGATTTGATTAAAACAGCTGAGCAGAGCAAGACATGTCAGTCTCACCTACAGTTATGTTTGGTGACTTACCTTGGCCATCCCTCCCTCCCCATTCCTAACTGTTCTTAGCCTGCTGTCTTCTTGCAGGCTCTGCTCTACTTGACCCCGAAGTGCTGCATGCAGCAAGCTGCCTCCTTTCCCCGTCTTTTAGGTGCTCAGAAGGTTTGTTGCTGCACAGGTAGCATGGTGCCTCCCTCTTCTAGAAAACTCCAATATTTGCCAGACTGCAACACTTGGGAAGACAGCAAGAGAACACTGAGAGAAACATCACTTCTCAACACTATCTTAAGGGTGTCCTGCTGGCATTGGCTCCTGGGAATGGCACAGTAACAAGTGAGGAGCCTCATAAATAGACCTGAGGCACTTTCTTTGGGTGTGCTATAATTAGAACCACAGGCAACAAATTGGAAACCCAGCATTTATCTGCATCTCTTCTGAGGGTGGTGGCTGTGGTGGCTGTAGCTGTATTGATTAGCTGTTGGAGCAGCTTGGGGAAGCTGACATCATGATACAGGACAAAAGATGGAGTGTAGAGTGTTTAGTTTCACAGGATCCTGGCATGGTGGGAGTTGGAAGGGACAAACAGAGATCACCCAGTCCAACTCTCCTGCTAAAGCAGGTGCCCTGCAGCAGCTTGCCCAGGATTGCATTGTCCAGGTCAGTTTGGAATCTCTCCAGAGGAGGAGATCCCCATGACCCCTGTGCTGGGCACTGGTGAGGCTGCTCTTCAAATACTGGGTTTGAATTTGGACCCTCACTACAAAAAGGACATTGAAGTGCTGGAGTGGATCCAGAGAAGGACAATGAAACTGGTGAAGAGTCTGAAGAACAAGGCTGGAGAGAAGCGGCTGAGGGAACTGGGGGTGTTCAGCCTGGAGTCGAGGAGGCTGAGGGGAGACCTCATTGCCCTCTGCAACTCTCTGAAAGAAGGCTGGAGTGAAGTGAGGGTTGTCTCTCCTCCTTAGCATTAGAATGTAGAGAGGAAATGTTGTGAAATTGTGCCAGGAGAAGTTTAGGTTGGAGATGAGGAAAAATTTCTTTGCTTCAAGAGTGGTCAGGGATTGGCACAGGCTGCCCAGAGAGGTGGTAGAGTCACCATCCCCAGGGGTGTTTCAAGAAACCTGTGGACATGGCACTTGGGGACATAGTTTGATGGCCATAATGGTGCGGGGTTGAAGGCTGGAACTCTTGGAGATCTTTTCTATCCAAAACAATTCTATCATTCTATGTCTGCCTGTCTCAGAGCCCAGGATTCTTACTGCAACTATTGCACAAAATGAACCTTTGCCTCTCTCCAGTGCCCCAGTAAGGACCTGTACTGACACAGCTTCAGAAAGTTCAGACAGTGAAATTGTTTAATTTATGAGAGCAACATATACAACAGGCTTGGGATTGCTGGTGATAAAGGCACTGACTGCAAGATGATTGATCTCAGAATTAATAAATCCTGGGTAACATCTGGCACAGCTGGAGACACAAACCTTTGCCATAGCTCCAGAAATGCAGCCAGAGTTCAGCCATCTTCTCACCAAGAAAGATGTCCCTGTCTTGGGTGGAGGAGAAGGAGCACAGCCCATTGATTGTCCTCATCTCTGTCTTTCTGCTGCTGCACCTTTTGCTGCTGGCCCTAGTGCCCCTGCACCCTAAGAGATGTTCCTCTTGGGGGTTTTTATACCATAGCCCTATCTGTCCCTCCTTCCAAGGTGGTGCTCAGCATGATTTGGGTGAAGGAGTAATGTTGTCATCTCAGTTTGGCTCATTAGCATACCAAGGACAGTTAACTTTGATATTAAAACTCCATTTAATTAGGCAAAGGTTTTTGCTTGGGCACCCTGGCCCTCAAAAAGTGCTTTGAAATTGGGTGATTATGTTATTTGAGCCCTGCTTCATCAGTTTTAGCCAAAACAGGGCCAACTTATCTCCACAAGACTCCCTTCTTCAGCTCTTTGGCAGCCAGCTTCACAGATCTTCATTTAACACAAACACCTGCTGATGGCAAATTACCTTGGTCCCCAAGCTTGCCTTCAGCTTGCCTTCTCTCCTGGGAAGCTGGGCACTTAGCCCACCAGACTTCACAACCTCTCTGAGCAACCTGGCCCCATCCTCTTGCCCCTCATCAAGTATCTCTTGCTGAGCATTGCTCAGATCCCCTCTCAGGCTGCTCTTCTCCAGGCTCTACAGCCCCAGGGCTCTCAGCCTTTCCTCCTCACAGAGATGCTCCAGGCTCCTCAGCATCTTTGCAGCCTCCAATGGACTCTCTCCAGTAGTTTCCTGTTTCTCTTGGACTGGAAAGCACAGATCTGGACTCAGTGTTACAGGTGTGGCCTCACTAGGGCAGAGTAAGGATGAATGAGAACCTCCCTTGACCTTCTGGCCACACTCTTCTGAACAGCAACAGAGCTTTTGCTGTTGTGTTTGTAGGAATGGCAGGAATTGACAGTAGCCTGATGGTCTACATCTCTGTTGTCTCCTGCTTATTGGAACAGGTGAGTAAGGCCATCTGGCAGAAGGAATCTGGGGAAAAAAGGGATAAGTCAGGATAACTTTTAGCATGATGTGTGTAAGATCATTACTTGAACACAGGCCACACCTAGTTTGCACCCTTTTGCTGTGTGTGGCTTTCCCTGCAGTCCTCCATGCTTGTTTCCAGTGTGCCTACTGATGTGCATGGAGGTGGGTGCTGGTGTGCAGGTGAGTGCCTCGCAGTGGCACAGAGCCCAGAGGGCAGGCTGGAAGCTGCATTGCAAACAGCATATGCAACACAGTTTTCTATCTCCAGGGTTTCCATGCTTGCTTTCAGCCAGTCTCTGTTTCCCTGCTTCCTGAAAGGAAATTTAATTCCCTCTGAGTGAGGTTCTGGAACATCCTGTCTTCCTCTGCTCATACCGTACCCCCCCAGAACATAGAATCACACAATGCTTTGGGTTGGAGGGGACCTGGAAGATCATCTAGGTCCAACCTCAATGACATGGGCAGGGACATCTTCTACTAGACCAGGTTGCTGTCTTTGAACAGCTCCAGGGAGAGGGCATCCAGTTGTGGTGTCTCGCTTGCCCCGGGTCCTTACACTGCATTTGGTTCACTCTTGTACTTCCCTCTCCTTTCTCCTCCTGTGTTTGCGAGGACCAGCATGGAGCCCCAGAGAACAGCTGGGGAAGATCTGGGGAGGACAAACATGAAGGGAACATGCACAATGAGCAGGACACCTGAAACACAGCACTCCAAACCTTGGTTGTGAAGTCTGTGAAGACCATCGCTAAGCTTCTTCCATTCCTCCTCACTGCTTTTCATCCACTCCCTTCCTTCTGGCTCTTTCTTTTCCAGTGCTCCAGCTTCCCTGAAGTCCCCTCCATTACTTTGTACCTCCATGTCTTCTGACAGCTTCCTTTTCTTCTCCATGCACTGTTTGTAGTTATCCTTCCTCTTTTTCTCCTGGGCCATCTCAGCTTTACCCTTCTTCTCACCCCACACTCCAAGGTAACTTCAGAGGCAAGGAGAAGCATGGCAGTGTTTGAGTCCTGGTTGAATGAAAATGCCATACAAAGGGAAAGCTTCAAGTGGCTCTGGTCAGAGCTGGGAATGGTGCCCATCAGAAGGGCAGTGAGATGGACTACATTATGCTTACATGGAGGGAAGGGAGGGAGTTTTTCTAGGTTGTTTTCATCACTGCCTACCCACCCTTCATCCTTCACCAAGTCTCTCACCACATCTCTGGGCCAGGGCCCCAAGTCTTTTCCCTTCCCTTTCATCTCCTGACACCTTTCAGCCCCCCTCCCTCTGACCTCTCCACAGCTCTGACCTCTCCTGCAGACTCTTCTCTCTGCACCCACCCTGCTTATCCAACACACTTGCCCCAAAGCCTTCCCTTTGTTCACCACCATCGCCCCCAAAACGGCAAATATGTGGAAACTCCACAAGGGTTTGTGTTGAGGAGGCTTTGGATCAGTGACTTACTGAGGCAGTTGACCAGGTTGCTTGTTTTGCTTTGACTTCCCTTGATCCAGGTAACCTAATCCTCATTTGTTTTCATTGTTGGTTTTTTTTCATCTGTCTCCTATCTTCCCTCCATGAGTCATGACCAGTTTTTCCTGACTGCTTCTGTTTCTAAACCAACACTGGCCTATTTGTTTTGGAGCATTCACCAGCCCTGGTTTTAAGCCAGAGATAGAGGGATCTGGAAAAAGGTGGCCTTGTAAAGCATAAGTTGCATCGACACTGTTCCCTTCCCAAAAGCTGTTGGTAGAAGTCACCTGTTCCGGGCACAGGTGCGACTCAGATGCAGCCAGAGTCACCTGGAATCACCTGGAAACCTTCTGGCCTCAGCACATGTCTTACGGCTCAGAAATAAGGATGGAGCCCCTGCTTATACCAGTGCTAGACATGGAGTCACCAGCAGGCTGCAGATGCACCCATATCTGTGTGGTTGTTCAGCCCGAAGACAGCTGTGGGGAGACCTTGGAGCAACCTGCCAGTGTTGAAGTGGGCTACAGGAGAGCTACAGAGGGACTTTTATAGTTGCATGTGCAACAGGACATGTGGTGATGGCTTCAAACTGGAAGAAGCTGAATGTAGATAAGCTATTGGGAAGGAATTCTTCCCCATGAGGGTGGTGAGGCACTGGAACATGCTGCCCGGAGAAGTTGTGGAGGCTGTGATAAGCCTGGTGGTGCTCAAAGCCAGGCTGATTGGAGCCTTGAGTAACCTAATCTGGTAGGAGATGTCCCTGCCTAGAGCAGAGAGTTGGAATTAGGTAATCTTTAAGGCCCCTTCCAACCCAAACCATTCTGTGATGACATGAAATAAAGGGACTTGTGAGATGCCCAGCTGAGGATGCTTCTTGCTCAAACCCCTCTGAATTTGCCCCAAGTGGCATTATGCCAGGGAGGCTTCATCAGCATCATGACAATCACCTCAAGGCCACTTTCAGCATCTGGGTGTGTTTTGTATTTCCTCATTAAGCAGATGATGATGATGATGATGATGCTTGTTCCTCACCAGAGCAGAGCAACCGAGGTTCCCCAGGTTGGACCTGGACACACCCGGTGCTGAGGTGCCTCCACTGGTGCTGAGCTGTGGCAGTGATTAATCATCTAGGCCCTGCTCCTCCAAACAGGCATGAGTTGGATGTTACTCCTCTGAGTAATCCCTTCAGTTTCCAAATGGATTAGTCACAGCCTCAACGCCTGGCACGTGAATGATGTTTGCAGGGCGAGAGCCCTACTTATGGCCTGCTCTTCCAAATTATTGGTGTCTAGCCTGGTGCCTCTGTTCCTCAACAGCTTCACCCATGCTTGGAGGAGAGAATAAAAAAGTCTTCAGCACTCCCTTGGACTGTGAAGGTTGCAGAACAAGGTGTGGTGTGAACACATGGCTTATCTGTTAGGGCCAAGGAGCTGGTGAGGGGATTGGAGGTCTTATGAGGAGAGGCTGTAGGAGCTGGGACTGTGCAGTCTGAAGATGAGGAGGCTGAGGGGAGACCTCATTGCTCTCAACAGTTACCTGAAAGGAGGTTGGAGTGAGGCTGATGTTGGACTCTTCTCCCAGGCAACTAATGACAGGATGAGAGGAAAGGGCCTCAAGCTGTGCCAGGGGAGGTTTAGGTTGGCTATTAGGAAGGATTTCTTTTCTGCAAGAGTGGTCAGGCTGCCCAGGGAGGTAATGGAGTCACCATCTCTGGAGGTGTTCAAGAAATGAGCAGATGTAGCACTTTGAGACATGGTCTAGTGGTCACAGAGGTGTTGGGCTTTTCCAGCTTTGATGATGCTGTCTCTATGATGTATAGTGTAGACCATGGAGGGACACAACTGCATCGTGCCATGGGTATGGACCTGCTTCAGGTTTCCAAGCTCAGTGCTGTCAACAGCTTTTACCATTAGAATCATTAAGGTTGGAAAATACAAGGTCATCAAGCCAAACCATGCCCCTGCTTCCCAGCAAGGTGGTTGAATCCCTATCCATGGAGGTGTTTAGAAGACATAGAGATGTGGTGCTGAGGGACATGGTTTAGCACCAGCTTTGGTAGAGTTAGAGAATGGTTGGACTTGAGGATCTTAAAGGTCATTTCTAACCAAAACCGTTCTATGGCTCCATGATCTGAAAGGTCTTTCCAACCAAAATTGTTCTGTGATCTGGGAGGTCTTCTCCAACCAAGACCTTTCTATGGCTCTATGATCTGAAAGGTCTTTCCAACCAAAATTGTTCTGTGATCTGGGAGGTCTTCTCCAACCAAGACCTTTCTATGGCTCTATGCTCTGAAAGGTCTTTCCAACCAAAATAGTTCTGTGATCTGGGAGGTCTTCTCCAACCAAAACCATTCTATGGCTCCATGATCTGAAAGGTCTTTTGCAACCCAAATGATTCTACGTTTCTGAGATCCATCTTGCATCAAGCAGTGTAAATGGGGGTGGTGGGTTGGGTTTTTTCCTCCCTCTCCTCCTCTTTCTTTCTGCAGATTAAATCAGTTTTGCCAGGTGAAGACAAGATGGAGCCCCAGTAAGCAGCTTGTGGATTTAAAATCCCCCAGCCTTTAATGAAATTCCTGCGGGCTGCTGTGTCCTTCCCTTGTGAGCTGAAGCTGCAGGCACGCAGGCCGGGGCCACCACAGTTGTGAATGTGCCATCGCCGCGCATTACCGCCGCTCTGCTGCATCGCTGTGGCATGAATGGGGGGTGACATGTGCATGCCCACAGGTCCACGTGAGAGAGGTGGGGGTGAGGAAGGGAGGATATTTTTAAACCTGAATGTAAGAGGAGTGTGTGTGGAAAAATAAAAAAGGGGAAAAAACCCACAACAAACCAGAAAAACCCAAAGTGGAAGCTGCTATCCTAAAATAACCTCTTGTCTCCTGCCCGCCCACCCCACTGCCCCCACCCCCAAAAGAGGAAAATCATCAAATTACAAACTGAATGTCTGGCTGTTGGCATTTAGCATTCATTCTGGTTGCCCCCCTCCTGCCCCCCACCCCAGAGGGTATCAGTGGATTGATATCTTCTGATCTCTGGCGGGCTACCCTTCGGTGGCTGATGCTTGGGCTAAAAACAGAAAGATGCAACACAAAAGATACCGCAGTCAGCTCGAGCAGGGGGGATATTTTTAGATCAGAAAAGGGAAAGGAGGGGAGAGAGAGAGAGAGAGAGAGAGAGAGAAGAGAGGCTGGGCTTGGGTTTGCAATCTAATTTGGTCTCTCTCTTCTCCCCCCAGCCCCCCCTTCCCCTCCTAGTTCTCTCTTTTTATTTTTTTCCCCTCTCTCTGTTTTTGCTGCTGCTCCATCGGTGGTATTTTCCATACAGCCTGATTCCTCGGCCAGGGGTTTGCTGGAGGGGTGGGTTTGGGGAGGGGGATGATGGAAGGGGTATGGGGGGGGGTGGGGGGGAAAGGACCAGTAAAGCCAAAGCCAAGCTGAAGATTCTGGAGTTTTATGGCTCATTCCAGCTAGTGGCTTCTCTCTGCCAGTTGAATTAATTTGATACTATTTTTGAAAGTCAGTGTTTCTAAGGGAGACCTAATGACGCAATGACGTCAATGCAGGTCAATAGCACACACTGGAGGCACTGACTGTGCTACTGGGAGCCAAGGGCTCCAGCAGCCACAGCCGTTCCCCCCCCCCGCCTCCCCGTCCCCAAACCATCACAAGCGCCCCCCCCACCCCTCCCCATTACCCACCCCCTGGGTTGTTTGCACCTTGCCCCCCGCACCCCCCCAAAAAAAACCCCCAAAAACAAGCAACCAAAAAAACCCAGTAGAAAATATCCACGGTGAGACGCAGTGCAGTGGAAAATAAACCATTAAACCCCCTTCTCTAACTGGGCACTGAAAGGGGGGGGACACGCAGAGGCAAGCAGGGACACGCGTGGGGCTGCAGCCGGGATGGAAATAGCTGCGTGGGTGACGGGGAGCGGGAGGGTGTCCCGCGTGTGTGTCTATGTGTGCGTGCCCCTCCATCGGTCCGAGCATCGCCGGGGGCGCTGGGGGGTGATGAGTGGGTGTCTCCCCCAACCCTGCAGCAGCTGAGGCTGGGGGCGGTAGGGACCCAGTGGGTGTCCCCTACCCTCCATATTACCGGAGAGAGCCGAGCGGGGGCTGAGCGGATCCCCCCCGCAGCAGCGGGGCTGGGTTGGGGGGGATGCGGGGGCGGCAGGCGTGGGCGGCAGGCGGGGGCTGAAGGAGGGAGGAGGGAGGGGGCTGCTTCTCCCTGTCTCCAAGTCAGCCTCTGAACACCGACTGGCTGCCTTTTTTTTTTTTTTTTTCTCTCTTTCTCCCGGCTCTTTTTTTTTTTTTTTTAAACTCTTTTATTTTTTTTCCCTTTCCCTTCTTTTTTCTTTTTTTCTTTTTACCTTTTTTGGCTCCTTTTATTTTTTCTTCTTTTTTCCTCTCTTTTTATTTTTGTCTCTTTCTTTTTTGCTTCTTTTTTTTTTCCCCCCTCTTTTTTCGTCTCTTTTTCCTCTTCTATTTTTTTGACCTCTTCTATTTTTTTCCCCACTCTTTTTTTTCCTGCCTCTTTTTTTTGCCTTGCCTCTGTCGCTCTCCTTTTTTTTTTTTTTTAATTGCCTGCCTTTTCTTTTTTTTTTTTTTTCCCTCCCTCTCCAGCCTTTTATTTATTTAATTTTATTTTTCCTCCCCTCTGCCTTTCTCCTGGACGAGTGCAGGCAACACATTACGCGAAACCCTTTTGCGATCCACAGCTCTTAAAACAAACGCTCTGGTTTCTTTAGACAGCTCCTTCCCAGCCTTTTAGCTCTTCCTTCCCCAGCCCCAGATTCCCTAGAAAACCATCTGAGGTGGAGGGGGGGGAAAGAAGGGAAAAGCTCTTTTTTCTTTTGGAAGGGAGGGAATCGTTCTCTTTTGGTTTTGTTTGGGGATTGTTTTTGCTTTGGGGGACTTCTTTTTGTATTTATTTTGGTTTTGGGGTCTTTTTGCATACAAAACTAAGTGAAGAAGATTTGGCAAGGTAGGTTGCTCTCTCCGTCTGTGTGGTGTGTGTGTGTGTGTGAAGGTGATTTTTTTCCCTTTGGCTTTTGGCAAAGTTTTGTTCTCCCGTTTCAGTTGTTTAGATGGTTTTGTTGTTGTTGTTTTTGTCGTTGTCATTCCCACCGAGTAGACTTTTCAGGCTGTGTCTTCTGCTTTGTGAAAAGGGGCCAACGTTTCATCCACATACCCCCCACAACCCCATCCTTCCTTCTCCTCAAGAGTTTGTGTCGTGTGTCTTGTGTGTTCCATGCTCACACAAAAGGCATGTGAGGTGCTGAGCTCCAAGATTTAAGACCTCAGCACCACCACCACTTTTTTTGCAGCAGTTTTCACTCTGTCACATTTTGAGGTGGGGGGGGGGGGGGGGTGCAGAAGGAAGGGATCCACTTGCTAACAAGCTGACAAATGAAACTTTAATTGCAGAAAGAGTCTAAAGGTGGAGGAGGGTGGACGGGACTTGATGGTGACTGCAGAGAGGATTTGCTTCCGCGGGACTAGGATTATAGTGGAGTTTGGGGGTGAGTGGGCTGGGGGTAGGGTGACACACACAGAGACTAAATAATAAGAAAGTAAATGATGAGAGAAAATGCTAATTAAAGTGCTGCAGGCAAGTGAGAGGCTGTTGCAAGCTCAAGCCACCTGTAGAGGGAAATCTTTATACATAGTAATTTCTGATCGCTGATCTATGGAGGAACTCAAATTGCAGCTTCGGAACTTTGCCGCTTGGCGAGGTGGAAGGTGAGACGCTGAGCTGCTCCAGCCCTTCTCAGAGGGGTGGTGGTGGGGTGGGATTCGGGAGCTGCAGAGCTTGTCAGCTCCGGAAGAACCAGAGTTTAGCAGCTCCTGAGGCTCAGTCTCCACCTTGGCTGCAGCCATCTGTGGTGCATCTTCGAGGCTGCTGCACTCAGCGTGGTGGTTACCAACAGATGTCTTGGCTGAGAGGAGTGGGTTGGGTTTGTTGCTAGTTTCAAGCAAGTTTCTCAACCAGGAGATGTTGGGAGGTCTTTACTTCATGGCTGAGGGGATCCCAAAGGACCGGCTGGTCTGAAGAGCTCCTGTGCAAAGAGCAGTAATGAACAGCTCATGCTAACTGTCTCAGGGCACCGTGGGAGGCAAGCACCACGCCTTGTGCTCTGCCTTCTCCTCTGATGAGCCTCAGCCTGACCTCAGAGGGGGCTCAAAGTGCAACTGTGGGGTGATGGCCTCAAAAGCATGGTGGCACTGGAAAGCAAAGCTGTGGCAGGCGGTGCAGAGTCCAAAGTGGGGTGGTTTGGAGGTGGTACTGACCCTGCTTGCGTGCTCATCCACTGACTTGGCCCACTGCAGTGAAGGAATGTAGGCCTACCAGGAATGGGATGAGGGTTGTAAAGCCCTCATCTCTTTGTTCTCTTGCCTGTTGCACCATGGGTCCACTTGTTCTGCAGAAAGGTGGAGATCTTAAGTTAGCTTGGCCTTGAGTCACCTCTGCAGCCATCTGTTCACCCCCTCAGCTGTCATTTGCCTACCCAGCTGAGAGAAGGTGGAGATGCTGTGGTTTGTTGCTGTGAATCTTGATGCGTACGTCATAGGGGTCAGCTGATGAGTGAGAGCTGCAGGAGGCAACACACCATGGGGTGATGACACACCATGGGGCAGAGCCGCTTCTTACCTCTGCATAGCGCTCCAACAGCTGGAGTCCATCACCTCTTTTAGGTCCAACCTGTGCCCTCAGAATATGATCTCTGGTTTGATGACCTTTATCCTCTCCTGCCAAAAAAAGCAAGTTGTTCCCAGCCTGTCATTTTCTGAGGTTTTGGATCTTCGTCTGTTTTCTTTTCGCTATTCCTGGCCCCCATTCTCAAATCTTTTGACTGATCTGAGTGGTTTGCAATGGCACCAGGTTTAAAGAGCTTCAGGAGCTCCTTGCTTGCCACTTCAAGGGTACAGCCTGTGACAGGGTGAACTCTTTATAATGAGTTTTCATTAATTCCTTGCGCTTCCCTTTCTCTGGGAACTTCTGAGGTCCTACACATGGTCTTCTCAGTACAAACTCTCTTTAACCCAGATCCTCTCACATCCACTTCACCTATGAGTCACTGCACTTTCTAGTCTACAATTACATTTGCATAGCTTGTGCAACAGAGGGAATTCTCCAGCTTGCACACAGCTCATCCACCTTCTGCAGCCTTCCAGATGCTGGCTCTTTTCATGTCAGATGTGTGTAAAAGGCTAACCACCACCACCACCACCTCTTTTTTTCCCCCTGTCCTGTCCTTTCTCTCTACTCCCATTCCCTTCTAGTCCAACAACTTGCATCAATGCAGGACCTTGCCCTGAAAGTGCTTATCTAAGTTTAGAAGCTTATGCTGAAGATTATTCCTCATTAAGGTTCCTTCTGCTTTGCACGTTCCTGTGCTTGTCTTGATTTTCCTCCTGCCAATCTATGTCCTGTGATGCCACTTCTCTCAAGGAGGCTACATATGCTTATGAAATTATTGTTCAAGGGATGGTAGCAAATGTCACCATGTTAAGAGTGAAAAACCATGTAGATGGGGTCATTTCCTCATTTCTCTGTTTCTTCTCTGGACTGTCTTCAGTAGTTGCATAGTGCTTGTAGAGGTCTAGATATGGTCTTCTTCACAGCAAATGGGCAGCTGAGCTAGCACTTACTTATGAAAAACCTTTGAAGAGTACACCCCACATTACCTTCTCTACTCCACAAATAAGAAAACAACCCTCTCTTCTACTTAACTGTGCATGTAGTAGAAGGACCAGATGGAAAAGTCCATGCTGGTGATGTAGAACTATGTTTTGTTGGACATCTTCTGCTATTTTATGACCAGAGATTAATTAGGCTTCAGTTGTGCTAAATACCCGTGCTTTATGAGTGGTTACAGGGAAAAACAAAGCAGATTATGGCTTGGGCTGACTTTGAGTTGATAGAATAATGAAGGAGAGGGCACAAGACCACCAACCATCTGGCAGAAGTGTTGCTCTCTCTGTTTCATTGCAGACCTCTCTGAAAGACAATACAGACTTCGTGGCCACCCACATGCAGTCTCACTGCCAGGTTAGTGCACCCTTTTTCTCATTTCAGAGTGCTGGGCCATCTCATTTAAACTCTACTAGTACCTAGAAAGGATGGACCCAGATGATCCTTGAGGTCCTTTTCAATCTGGTATTCTGTGATTCCAATGGACTCGATGATCTGAGAGGTCTTTTCCAGATTAAACAGTTCTATGATCATACGATTTGTAAAGCTTGTATCAAGCCAAGGCAAGTGGCTCCACTCATCTGTATACACCACAGAGGATTTTGGATGCTCCATGATGGTTTTCCCCTTGAAACATGAGGATCACCAATAAGGTTGTGAGGTTATCTCACCTTGTTGTGATGCAGATTTGTATTGTATAAGAAGCTTCTTCTGCTGTTCAAGCATAGTCATCAGCTTCTCTTTGGCTGCTGAAGCTAATGACTATGCTTGTGGTTGAGGCCTCATCCCTGAAGACATTCAAGGTCAGACTTAGTGGGGCCCCAAGCAACCTATCCAGTTGGAGCTGTCCCTGTTCACTGCCAGGCGTTTGGACAAGATGACCTTCGAGGGTCCCCTTCACCCTCTGCATTTTGTGATTCTGTGACTCCCACTGGGAATGTGAGGCCGCACATCTTGCTCTTGCCACTCATGATCTTCCACTCTTCTTTGTTCTACTCAAATGTGGAACTGGATGATCTTTAAGGTTCCTTCCAACCCAAGCCATTGTATGATTCTGTAAGACCTCCTTTCTATCTACTTCTATCTCTCACTGAGATCTCATGAAGTGATCTTTCTGCCACTTGAGCCTTTCCGCTCCCCTTTGTTCTAACCAAGATCTCCTTCCTATCATCTTTTGTCTGTTTGTTAACCATGGTCTTACCAGAATGATCTGCCTAGCTGGAACATTCTTCTGCAAATTCAATCTTTCCAGGTCTCTACAAAACCATGAGTCACTTTGTTCTGTTCTTCATGGGACTGTGACTTTGTTCTATGCCCTTCCACTTGCATTGCAACCTTGTGGGGCAATGTCTCTGCTCCATTGTTTTGTGCAGTACCAACCACATCGTGGGTGGCAATAATCTGTGGTTATTAATTCTTTTCTTCCCCCCTCAGTGAGGATCATCTTTATTTTAATGCCACAACCTCTGTTTTCAGGAGTTGTCTCCCAGCAAGAGTGTTCCATGCAATTGCTTTTTGACGCCGCGTCCAACAGAACAGGAGCTTCACCCAGGATTGCCAATAGCTTATTATAATAACAACCAATACCTTCTCATAGTAATTATGTAATTAATGTTATATAACAATTGCAATAATAATCTTGTAAGACTCATGTTGAGAATTTTAACTCATGACATGTGTTGCTAATGTAAGGAACAATCAGGTAGGACAATCATCAAATCACAGAATGTGAGAAGCTTGACTCCAAGCTCCCAGCCAAAGCAAGGTCACCTAAGCCAGGTGACACAGGACTGCATCCAGAGAAGGAGGCTCTCTGGGCAGCCTGCTCCAGGGCTCTGCCACCCTCACAATAAAGATGTTTCTCCTCATATTGAGGTGGGACTTCCTGGGTTCCAGTTTGTATTCTTTGTCCCTTGTCCTATCACAGGACACCAGCACAAGGAGCCTGGCACCTCTTTCTTAACACCCACCCTTCAGATATTTATAAATATTAATAAGATCTTCACTCAGTCTTCTCTTTTCCCAACTAAACATCCCCAGGTCTCTCATCCTTTCCTCATCAGACAGATGTTCCAGTTCCTTCATCATCCTGACAGGCTCCATTGGAAACTCTGTAGTAGACCCCTGTCCCTCTTGAAGTGGGGAGCCCAGACAGATGTGGTCTCACCAGGGCAGAGTAGAGGGGGAGGAGAACCTCCCTTGACCTGCTGGCCACATTTTTCTTGATGCACCCCAGGAGTCCATTGTCCTTCTTGCCCACAAGGGCACATTGCTGTCCTATGGGTAATTTACTGTCCACTAGGACTTCCCAGATTCTTTCTCCATGGAGTTGCTTTCCAGGAGGTCAACTTCTCACCTGTATTGGTGCATGGTATTCCTCCCCAGGTGCAGAGCTCTACACTTACTCATATTAAAGACAAAAAGAATTAGGAGCTTTCAAAGCTGAGGGCTCAGCATCAACCCTGAGCAACTACTCCAGAGTGGTTTCTGTGTGCAAACCTTGAACCCCTCAGCACATCATGGCACAGAATGTCCCTGCCTACACAGCCCTGCAATAATTGCACTCACTGCAAAAGCAGCACCAAAGTGTTGATCTCTGAGGGGTGTGCAGAAGTTTGTATCTCATCAGCTGGATCTGCAGCACGTACTTAGAGCAATCTGGTCATAGCCTGTGCATCTCTGGTGTTCATCTGTAGCCTGGATCAACAGTAGTGGGGGCAGCAGTAGCAGGGAAGTGACCCTGCTTCTGTAAGGGGCACTGGTGAGGCTGCACCTAAGTTCAATTTTGGGCCACTCTCTCCACCAAGGATATTGAGCTGCTGGAGCAGGTCCAGAGAAGGGCAACAAAACTGGTGAAGGGTCTAGAGAACAGGGCTGGTGAGGAGCAGCTGAGGGAACTGGACATGTTTAGTCTAGAGAAGAGGAGGCTGAGGAGAGACCTCATTGCTCTGTACAACTCCCTGAAAGGAAGTTGCAGTGCAGTGGGGTTTGGTCTCTTCTCCCTAATATCAGGTGATAGGACAAGAGGAAATGTTGTGAGATTGTGCCAGGAGAAGCTGAAGTTGGAGATTAGGAAAAAAATTCTTTGCTACAGGAGTGGTCAGTGCTTGGAACAGGCTGCCCAGGGAGGGACTGGAGTCACTGTCCCTGGAGGTATTCAAGAAACACATGGATGTGGCACTCTGGGACATGGTTTAATGTCCATAGTGGTGTTGGGTTGAATGTCAAATTCTGTGACCTCAGAGCTTTCCCAGCTAAAACAATTCTATGATTCTGTGATCTCCAGATACTCTGCTAATACTCTGTGAGTTATGTGTGATGCTTTCTTCGCTATCCAGTTCACATCATGAGCTGGGTAAGTATGAATACACATCCCATGACGTTGAGAGAGTGTCAATGTAGCCACCACAGCAAGGAAGAGAGAAGCAGCTGCTACCTGCCCTTTGCTTTGGTGGGCCTGCTGGGGAGGCACTTGGATGATGATAGTGATGTCACCAGCTGGCTGCCATGCAGTGTTGTTCCTGAAGACCATCTTGAAGGGCTTGTACTCTTCCAGTATTGAAGTGTGTCCTTCCTCCTGTTCATTTTATGGCATGTCTTTGTCTTCTTGGTGATAGCTGTTTGGTCCAGTTGCTGTCACAGTTTTCCTTAGGGAAACTGAAGCGTGTCTTCACCTTGTAGATGTTTCCACTCCCATGCCCAGTGACATGAATTACCTCCTCCTGATTCATGATCCAGCAGTGCCATGTACCAACAGCCATAGTCACTGAGCTGGCAAAGTTAGAGGAAGAGAAGGATTCTAAGTTCCTAGAGCAAAGATTCATCAGCTGGGACAGTAAAAGCCATTGATTCATGGCCAGCTGTTCCTCATGGGACTTCCACAAGCTCTATGCAAGCTGATGGTTTGTCAGTCATAGTCAAGGAACTAGTGGCTTCATTTGCAAAGACATTTCAGATCTTGCAAAGACCCCTCAGATCCAAACAGAAACAGCTGGGACCCAGATAGAAACATCTCAGATCCAAACAGACCCAGCTCTGACCTCAGTGCCGTTTCTAGGGCTGAACTTGCTGTTAGTGGATGCAGATTAGCTGGTGGTGAAAAGAGAAGTTCAAGCAAAAAGTCATGTGTGGTCTAGACCTCATGGTCCAGCTGTGTTTTAATTCTCCTTGGTACTGGAAATCACTGTGCCAGATGTTTCTGCCCTACTGAATGGGGCTGTCTGGAGCCTTGGGCTGTAGGTGTGAGGTCAATCATAACTGTAACTGGAGAAGTGGCTGATATAATCACTCTGCCATCCTGGTTTGACTCTCCCATCCATTGGATTTCCTGGCTGAGCAGTGATCTTATGTTGCCATTTTCCATAGCCAGAACTACCTTCACAGACTTATAGGATGGTAGGGGCTGAAAGGGACCTCTGGAAGTCATCGAGCCCCAATCTCCTGACAGAGTAGAGTCAGCTAAAGCAAATCACATAGAAACACATCCAGGTGGGTTTTGAATGCCTCCGGAGATGAAGACTCCACCACCACTCCGGGCAGCCTGTTCTGATGTTCTGTAACTCTCAAAGTAAAGAAGTTCCTTCTGATGTTTAGATGAAGCTTCTGTGGTCAAGCTCATGCCCATTACCTCTTGTCCATTATAAGGAGGAACACATCAAAAGCAACAAATGAGAGAAGAGCAGAGTTACAGGAGCATTTAGGGTAGGTTAAGAGTTCACAACACCGTGTCTTCACAACCCTGGGCATCTCACCTTGTCTTTCACCTCAGCTCAACAAATGTATTTTCTTTTTTCACCCCACTGTCTTCTTCCTTGAGAGAACTTGATTACTTTGAATGGATCCTTTGGCTTCATGTTCTATCATCTCAGTTAACAAGTGCTTCCTAAGTTAATACCGCCCCACTCCATACCCCACTGGCTAGCTTGAGGTAAAGATTGACACAGATTTCTTCATTGCTTCCTTCTCTCTCTTTTTTTCCCCTACCAGCACAAGACCATGTGTAATGCACCTTGAAGTGTGCATTACAGACCTGTAATGCCAGGCGTGGGCACGTTACGTTAAAGATCATGGGTCTTATTGGTGAGGAGTTCCATCATGAGCTTTCAGAAAGAACACTCTGAAGCTTGATGGAAAAATGAAATCTTGGCAGAAAGACTCATAGCAGAACTCCTCAAAGGTTGTGCTCCCTGCTTCTGAAGTGTGATGCCTGCTCACTGTCTTTCTTCCATAGGTTCAACTCGTATGGTACGATTTGCTTTTGGCTTCATCCTCAGCCTTGAGGCCATAGTCCTCCACCAGCTTCATTGTGTTAATGATTCTCTCCCTTTCATCCCTGTTGCACAGAAGTATGTCTCTGGGGTCTGACTTGGTAGCCATTGGAGGAAGACTCAGTTTCTCTCTTTTCCATGGTGTTTCTCTGTAATGCAAAGGGGAAGGCTAAAGCCACCAGACAAACTGTTGTTTCAATCCAAAACTGCTGCAAGTGTTTCACGCCATTGGTGTCAGAGGACCTTAGCACATGAGTTGCCTGGTTTTGATGGGGTCCTGGTCTATGCATCAAGATTCTCCAAGAGTCCCACATATGAAGGTCCAAGTCTTAATAAGTCCCTGATCTTCTGACCCAGGTGAGACTTTCTTTACTGATCTAACTTGCACAGCCTCTTGTTCTTTTGGTGGAGGAGAAGCACTCTTCACCTCCTTCTGCTTCCTTGTATGCTTTGGTCTCTCTGATGATTTCTATTACTGTCCTCTGATGACTTTGATTGATTACCTCAATGCTGTAGATACCTTCAAGAACATCCTGGTTAGGTAAGTAGGCCTCATCTTGTCTTCATTGCATGGGTTGGTAAAGCAAGCGTAAAAACGTGGGCGCTTCACCTAAAGTTTGAGGAGAACCTCAAAGCTATCCAAGGGAAAAACAAAACAGAACAACTTTCCATGAGGCATTCCAGCATTACTTGTGATAGAAGAGGAGGAGCTAGCTCCTGATCACCTGTTTTAACTAGCAATTACTCTTCTTTGGGTCTTTTCTAGCTTATACTTTGCCACCTCTGACAGCCAATAGATGCTTGTAGAGAGCTTGCTCTAATGTATTTGTTTCTTTGTGGTTGTTCTTTCCTGTGGGCACTCTGTTTTCCTCTAACAAGAGTTAACTAGTATAAGTTATTGATTGACCTGACACAAGGTGAGTTATATTCAAAACACTGAGAGGTTTTGTGAGTTCCTGGTCTATCTTGGTGGCACTTGACTCTGTTTCTGGTTGTCTTCTGCTCTCTTTATGTTTGGAATGTAGCACGTGTCACACAGCTGCCTCAGTTGAACTAGGTCAAGACTGTTTGTGGGAGTAAGACTGGGTTAGGAGAGTATGTTAAGAGTGATCACAGACATGAATCAGCCTCTGGTTTACAGGTCAGAAGAAATCCAAGGTTCTGAGGAGATAACACTTGAAATGCTGATAGGCTCTTCCCCCCCCCATTTTGCCATGCTCCATCTGGCTGATTTTTGTCTTGAAGAGAGAAAGTGAAAGCCATCTTCCAGAACAAAAGGAAAGAGGTGGAGCCTTGATCTTGCTGGATCGGAGCTCCAAATGAGGACTTGCAAACTGAACTCCTTTGTGGTGGATCATAGTTTTGTTGAGCAGCAGTTTTGTGCAGGCTAACATTGTACTGTTAATAATGATAGTAGGATGTATCAAAAGTGGTGGGAGGGCTGGAAGCCTTCTGCTGTGAGGCCAGACAGAGAGTTGGGGTTGGTCAACCTGGAGAAGAGAAGGATCTCGGGACACCTTCTAGTGGTCTTTTGGTACTGAAAGGGACCAAGCAGAAATCTAGGGACAGACTTTTTAGCAGGGCCTGATATGATAGGATAAGGGGTAATGGTTTGAACTAAAGAGGGAGATGCACACCCGAGAGAAGTAAGAAAATTTTCACTCTAAGGGTGATAAGACCCTGGCCCAGGTTGGTAGAAGCCCCATCCCTGGTACCATTCCAAGTCAGGTAGTTCAAACCTGCTCTAGTTGCAGATGTCCATGCTGACTGCAAACTGATGATATTTAAAGGTCTCTTCCCACCCAACCCATTCTATGTTTGTAGCACCCTAGTGTGTGCTGTTGATCCATTAGGGCAGAGTCTGGAAGGGAAATTTCCAAGGGCAAAGACAGCCCAATATGCAGATGGTGTGTCAGAGACTGAGCTCTCCTTGGTCATCCCCAGAAGATCTAGGTGAGCTCTAGATTCACATATCTGCAGCTGGTGGGCTGCACTGCTTCAATCTTAGAATCATAGAATCAGCTAGGTTGGAAGAGACCTCCAAGATCATCCATTCCAACCTAGCATCCAGCCCTGTCCAATCAACCAGACCATGGCACTAAGTGCCTCATCCAGGCTTTGCTTCAACACCTCCAGGACAGAACAAGGGGACAGAGTCCCAAGCTGCAGCAGGGGAGGCACAGGCTGGATGTTAGGAAGAGTGATTGGCATTAGAACAGGCTGCCCAGGGAGATGGTGGGTCACCGTCCCTGGAGTCATAGACTCAACCAGGTTGGAAGAGACCTCAAGATCATCCAGTCTGACCTATGACAGTGTTTAAAGAGACTGGATATGACACTTGGTGCCACAGTGTAGTTCATTAGATGGTGCTGGGTGATAGGTTGGGCTTGGCCTCAAAGGTCCTTTCCATGCTGATTAATTCTATGACTCTGTGATTTTGGTTCCCTCTGCCCTGTGCTTGCTGCCCCTCCACATCCTTCCTTGTAAATGCTAAGAAACTGCTGTGCCTTCTGCTTTCCCTCCAGGTTCCCATCAATTTAAGCATAGGTTAGTGGAGGGTCCTCAGAAAAAAGCCAACTGCAGTTTGAGTGACTTCCAAATGACAACTTGCAGGCTGCTTCGCTGGCCCGTGGGTACAAGCACAAGTTCAGCCAACAGCTTTTGGCCCATGGAGCCTTTCACCTTGCAGGCAGTCCAACAGAGCACCCAAAGGAACAGCAGAACCACCACAGAGGTTTGGTTTATCTGGCCAGCCTAGCTCCAGGAACAGATCAGCAGTCTGAGAAGGTTAGCAAACCTTAGTAGACTACAGGGGAGCTGTGTTTAAACCAAGACACTGAAATGTTTTCTTTCCAGTGGTATTTTCACCTGTGAGATTTGCAGGATACCCTTAGCAGGAAATTTAAAGTCTTCTCAGTTAACCAGATAATCAGGGGGGAAATCTCCCAAGTATCTCCCTGGCTGGCTGGATGGCCCAAGACTGCTCCTGATGCATGGTCTGACTCAGCAGGCAGAAACCATCTCAACATGCCTGGCCAGACTCAGCCAAGCCCTTCCCTCAGCCTAGAGAGGACATTCTGGGAGAATATCGTGGAATCAGCTAGTTTGGAAGAGAGCTCCAAGCTCATCCAGCCCAACCTAGCACCCAGCCCTGGCCAATCAACCAGACCATGGCACTAAGTGCCTCAGCCAGGCTTTGCTTGAACACCTACAGGGACAGCGACTCCACCACCTCCCTGGGCAGCCCATTCCAATGCCAATCACTCTCTCTGCCAACAACTTCCTCCTAACATCCAGCCTAGACCTCCCCTGGCACAACTTGAGCATGTGTCCCCTTGTTCTGTTGCTGGTTGCCTGGCAGAAGAGCCCAACCCCACCTGGCTACAGCCTCCCTTCAGATAGTTGGTGGCAGCAATGAAATCAGAATGACAGAATTGTCAGGGCTGGAAGGGACCTCAAAGATCATCTAGCTCAAATCCCACTGCCATGGGTAGGGGCACCACACACTACATCAGGTTGCTTACAGCCACATCCAGTCTGGCCCTAAAAACTTCCAGGGATGGGGCTTCTACCACCACCCTGGGCAACCTGTGCCAGTTTCTCATCACACTCATGGTGAAGAACTAATTCCTAACATCCAATCTGAATCTACCCACTTTTAATTTTGCTCCATTTCCCCACTACCTGACACCCTAAAAAGTTCCTCCCCAGCTTTCTTGCAGGCTCCCTGCAGTTGCTGGAAGGCCACAATAAGGTCTCCTTGGAGCCCTCTCCTCTCCAAACCGAACGTCCCCAACTGTCTCAGTCTGTCTCCATAGGAGAGGTATCACTGACACAACCTTTCAATGGAGGGGAAAATAGAAGATCCCTCACTTTCATTAAGATCTCCTTGGTAGAGAGGCTTAATTCTTTGGAAATAAGGAGATTGCTGATAACTAAAATATCAAGATAGAAGACAATTTTTCCTTTTAGTGATCAGGAGAATTGGGAACTGCTGTTGGGTGCAGGATCATCTGCCAAACGCTCTTTCCAGTTTGGATGGTTTCCATTTCTTAGGGGCTTTTTTAAAACCAGAGATTCCCTGGGCACTGGACTTTGCTGTAACCAAGCCTTCAGCAGCAGACAAGCAAGACAGGGGCTGGAGGTGACACATTTGGGTGGAGGTGCAGAGGAGGAGGCAGGCTGCTTTTGTGAAGTTTAAGCTGAAAGGTAGAATCATTAAGGTTGGAAAGTACCTTCAAAGTCACTGAGTCCAAGGAGTTTTTTCTTTGCTCCCCACCCTTTAGCTCTTGCTGAGCATTGCTCAGATCCCTCTCCCAGGCTATCTTCTCCAGGCTAAATAGCCCCAGGCCTTTCAGCCTTTCTTCCTCACAAAGCTGCTCCAGGGCCCTCAGCATCTTTGCATCCAACAGGTTTTCTCCTGTGTTCAGATGGAACGTCCTGAGTTCCAGTTAGTGCACTCATCACCACCAATCCTACAGATGGCCCTGTGGCTTCCAGAAGATGTCAAACCCTTTGGTAGAAAGAAGCCTTCTACTTACTCTTTGGTAGGGAGAAATCTCAGGCGAGACTTTAGGGGAAAAAAGCAAAACAAACAATCAAAACCCAAACAACCAAAACAAAACCAACAACAATGCCAGGCGTGTGACTGCAAGGAAATGCTCAGGCTGGGAAACAGAGAGGGAATTCCAGGCATCTGCCTGGCTGGGGAGATGCTGAGGTCCAGGAGCTGCAAGGCTTGCCAGTGCACTCCTGACCTGCCACTGAGATCCTTCTTTGTACACGACCATGTAGATATCTTTTCTTTGCAAGACAGAAAAGCTAAGGCTAAACAGCCTTTCTCTGTCCACGTGCACAGAAGAAAAGGATGTGCTGCAGAGACACACAAAGCTCTTGGTATATCTGCAAGGGGGAAGAGAGAAGATAGGCATCCCCTCCCTCTCTGTTAGGCTGTGGGTTCACAGAATCACAGACTGGTAAGGGTAAGAAGGGACCTCTGGAGATCATCCAGTCCAACCCCCTGCTAAAGCAGGAACACCCACAGCAGCTTGCCCAGGCTTACAGTAGCCAGGAGTGTTTGGAATCTCTCCAGACAAGGAGACTCCACAGCCTCTCTGGGCACCCTGCTCCCAGGGCTGCATCAATCTCACATCAAACAATTTTTTCATCGTATTCAGATGGACCCTCCTGGGTTCTAGTTTGTGCTTATTGTCCCTTGACTTGTTGCTGGGCACCACTGACTAGAGTCTGACCCCATCCTCTTGCTCCCCCACCTCTTTAGCTCTTGCTGAGCATTGCTCAGATCCCCTCTCAGGCTGCTCTTCTCCAGGCCCAAGTCTCTCAGCCTTTTCTCCTCACAAGGATGCTCCAATACTCTCAGCATCTTTGTAGCCTGCACCGGACTCTCTCCAGTAGGTCTCCATCTTTCTTGAGCTGGGGTGCCCAGATCTGGACTGTGTACTCTAAATGTGACTTCAGTAGGGCAGTGCAGAGGTGGAGGAAAACTTCTCTTCTTCATACGCCCCAGGAGACCTTTGGCCTTCTTGGCCACAAGAGGACATTGCTGACTCATGGTGAACTTGCTGTCACTAGAGCAGATTCTCAAATCCTTTTGTGTCTGAGTTAGCAGAAGATAGTTTAGATGTGCCTTAAACTCTTCTGTGGCCTGCCACTTTCATTCATCCAGGATGATCTTTACAGCAGTTCTTCAAAGGAATTGGGTCTTGTGTCTGGCTCTTTATCTGGGGCCTTGAGGTGACAAAACCTGTCCTTGGGATAAGGTCTTTTCCTACTGTAGTGTTTTTAAGTGTCCTGCCAGGCTATCACTGCTATAAAGGCCACCTTTCCAAGTGTCTGTGGTGAAATCAGGGTTTAAGCTGGGTTTATCTTCCAGACCTGAGAAGCAGCATCTCTCCCAGTCCTGGGAAGATGGTTTGATGGCTGGTGTGTGTGGAGATGTGTGAATGACAATGTGTCTGCTCGTTCCTACCAAGGGGTGTGTGTAGTCATTTGAAGTGCCTCATCTATCTCCCTGGGCTTGGCAACGCCTAAAATGTGATCTCAGGAGGTGTGTGATGCCCTCATCCCCAGGAGATGCTCCACTGGTTGCAGTTGTTGGCAGCGGCATCGTCTGGCTCCAACTGAGAGAGAGCGAGAGAGGGAGAAGAGAGGAGAAACAGCCTTACCTCATTGATTGCGGTTTATTACCGTTAGGGAATTCATTGTCTGCAAGAGAAGTTGGTAATAATTAAGAGAGTTAATAAATAAAGGATGTGTGGGTACGGATTAGGCAGTAAATAATGCACCAGCGTCGTGACTGCCCCAGCACCTTGCTCTGCTCCCTCTCTGTGCAAGGCGTGAAACGAGCTGGTGGTGATGGGCAGAGCACAGGAGAGGGATTCTCCATTCTCACCTGAGGATCAGACGGTCCCACCAACCTTGGCTGCCTTTTCCTCTGTGTCTCAGCCTGTCCTCCCCCGCCCAGGGTGGGGTGGCAGGGAGATTGTTTAATGCTTTTAGTGCCATTTTCTGACAAATGAGAGATGTGTTTAAAAATAGCAACAGCCCTTTGCGCTTGCCTCTCTGGATTAGGCATTTTAAGAAAGAGCTGTGTCCCTTTGTCTGGCTGAGGGGGAAGACAACCTGGTCTTCAAGGTCCTCTGGGAGTGGGGAAGGGCTTCTTGTGTTCCCCCACCCCGGGCTGCATGGGTTAGCTGTCCCCTTCTTTGCACACTCCATGGCAAACCAGGGGTTAAGTGTCCCACTCTTCCCATGCTCCGTGGCAAGCCAGGTTATCTCACAGATGTATGTTTTACTTAATGGGATCTGGGAAAGGTGCGGTACCTAAAGGAAATCCCTCTCCTGGCCAGATGAACATCACCCCCCCACTCCCACCCCCAGCAAGACAATTCTCTTTTGTCTGCTTGTTGTTGCTGCCCAGGTTTGGGACATGGGGCTTGGCTGGGGGGTCAGGGAGGAGGGCAGGGAATCTGTGGCTGCAGGTGCCACTCTTTCAGCTCAGGTTTAGCTCTTTGCATCCAGGCTGTAGCAGCATTCTAATTGTTAATTGCAATTCCATTTGTTATTCTCTGCCTTTCCACCCCCACCCCCCACCCCACTCCTCCCTCTCTCTCTCTCTCTCTCTCTCTCTCTCTCTCTCTCTCTAATCTGGATCATTGCTCTCTGTAGCTGATTCCGTGGGAGACCAAGCAGAGTGCGTGGGTGCAGAATATAGAAAGCCAGAGCCATAGAATCTGTTATTTGCGTCATTCTAGGAGACAGAGCTGTTTGCCTGACAAATATACAGAATTAATCCCGGGTTTATCAATATCTGTCTTGTGCCACAGTAGCCAAATACAAGTGGAAGGTGGTAGGGGGGACTATATGCTGCTGTCTGTGGTCATATTGGGGAGGGGGTGTGTGGTGTGGTGGGACACACACATGGTTTTGGGGAGAGGAAAAAGGAAGGATGCTGTGAAAGAAAGGGTGCTAAAAAGAAAAGGATGCCAAAATACATCCAGCTCCTTCCCCCACCCCCCCATCCCCCCCACCCCATGCTCTTTTCTTTACAAATATCCCCAACCCTGAGAATTTATTTTTTTATCCAAACTGTTAACCCCAAGAAAAGGGATGGGGTGAGGGAAAAGATGCTCTTGCAAGGGTTGACTATGCAGCTTGTTCTGCTTCTGCATGGGATATGGGGGGGAGGGTGAAAGGGTGTGGGGGGTGTTAAGGAATATCTCCTTGTCCCCAGGAGAGGGGTTGTGAGGAAGAGGAGAAGGGATTTAAAGAAGAGGAGAGGGGTTTTAAGGAAGAGGAGGAGGTTTGTGGGTTGGGGTTTTTTTTTCTCCTCCCCCCCCTCTCCCCCTCCCCTTACAAAACGGGATTTTAGTGCAACTGTAGGGAGAGCTGCAGAAAGCAGAATGTGGGGCTGGCTAATTAACTCCTTTCCTCGAATTGAAGTGCTCCGCTGCAAGCACAAAGCTCCCTAGCACAGACATCTTTTATGATGAACTAGAAGCCTCTGAAGAGGAGAATCTGAACGTGACGTCAATAGCTGATAACTGACGCAGCCTTGCAAAGGAGTCTCAGGCTGGCTCCTTGCAGCCTGCAAGCCCTAATGATTCTATTTTTTCCTCAAGTCGTCCCCCCCACATAGTGAATTACTAGAACGCAAACACACACACACACCTTTTTTTTACTTCTTATATATATTTATAGATCCTTTATTCTCCAAACAAAGGATTTGATTTATTTTTTTAAGATAATGTGTGGTGGGAGAAAGGCACTGGGCGGGGAGGAGAGCATTTCAACAAGAAAAACAACCGACCCTTCTTTCTGATGGGTGGAATTCACTCTGTGAAACCACCTCTGCCGCTTGGTTTCCTTGCCTGGAAACCCACACTTTGATAGCAAACTGGTGCATGGTAGTGCTTGTGTGTTGTTTTTGTTGTGGGTTTTTTTTCCTCTCTCTCCCCCCCCCTTCCCTCCCAAGCCCACTTCATAAAGACACTGCAAGAAGACAAGACACAGGCAGCAACAGGCAGAGAGGCACAGAGACAAACCCACCCCAGCTGTGGATGGAGGGGGCTGTGCAGCAGGACAGCACGGAAGGCAGACAGTTTGGGTCGTCTGGTGTCGTTAGTGTCTTGGTTGGGGTTTTTTTTTTTTACATTCTCTGCAACGATGCACGTAAAAGCAGCTGTGGTGCAGAAAGAAGCCGGGGTAGGAGTTTGGTGTTTTGGGGTCTTTTTCTTGAGGGGCTGTCTGGTTAAGGGGGGGCGGGGGGGCAGACTTAATGCACGTTGAGTGTTTTGGAGGTAGCGTTCCAGCAAAATGCCTTTTGTGTGTGGATTTTTTTTCCCCCTCTCCTTTTTTGCCCAGTACCTGCTAAAAATAGCAGCAGGGTTTTGATCGCGTTCCAGAAATAGACAGAGGGTTGCACTTGTATAAAAAGCGAGCGCGGGTGGAAGAAAACCTGGACATCACCGCAGTATATTTCCCGCCCCCCCCTCCCAACTCCTGTCTGGAAATTAATTGTTGGATCCCCCCCCCGCTCCCAACACACACACACCCCTCTGCTTTCCTCACAGCCCCCACCCCCATTCCTCCCCTAAGCAAGGAGTTCCCGTTTGGGTAAGTAGTGATCTCTCCCGTGCATGGTGCAGAGAGTGCCTGTGAGTCTTGTTTTTCTTCTCTGCATGACTGGATTCTTTTTTTCCTTTCTTTCTTTTTCCTCCTTTTCCTTTCTACTTTTCACCCGGCGCGGGATGGGGGGAAAGCGGGGGAGGGGGCTCGTCTCCGTCAGGAATTTGGTGCATGCCCGGAGCCCAGAGACAGGGAATTCTTGCAGGAAGGGGAATCACCCTTTCGGTAAATCGATAGCGCGCTGCAACTCTGGCTGTCTCTCAGTCGGCGCTGTTGAGCCCCTCTCCTTCCCACCCCCCCCACCCCCCCATTTTCGGGGGGGCGCGGCAGGGCAGGGGCCGGAGGGGGCGGCGGCGGAATCTCTCCGCGCCCCGGTGCTGAACCTGCCGCTGCCGTCGCAGTAGCCGCCGGCGGGACCCGTGGAGGCAGTAGTGAGGGCCGGGAGCTGTCCGCGCCCCGGTTCTGAACCCGCCGTCCGCCCGCCTGCCCGGGAGCGCTGCTCCCCCGCAGAGGCTTCCCCGCTACCCGCCCTTCCCTTTCTTTCTCGTCTTTTCCCCTTCCCCTTCTTTCCCGTCTTTTCCCCTTCCCTTCCTCTCTTTCTCCCTACGCTCTCTCTCCTTTTCCCTTCCCATCCTCTCCTCTTCCCGCCCGTGCATTTGAAAGAGCCTGTACCTGATGATGGTGCTCGGCAAAATAAGAGGCTATAGGTTGCTTTATTTGGACTCACCCCTTCTCCTCCCACCTCGTTTCTCCCCTCGCACCTTCTGCAGATTGTGTGTGTGTGTCTGTTTTTATTATTGCCCGTCCTTCACGTCCTTAGTCATATCCTCAGCAGATGAGTTGGTGGAATGACTGAATTAGAGGCAAAGTAGCGGGGGATTGTTGTGGTGTGTACGGAGTAGGGGAATGTGGGGTTACCTCGGTGCTGCAAAAACCCCCGTCATGCCCTCAGCCGCTTCTGGGAGCCGGGGGAAGTTCTGGCTAGGCAATGAGCATGCAGGTTTGATGGGCATTCCGGCTAGCAAAGACATGTCATCAGATTGCATTAAGAGAGAGACACGGAAACCCCGGCTGGCACTCACCACCACGCTCACCATGCACCACCCCGTTATCCCACGCCACGCTGTCCCTCCGTGCAAGGGGGGCTCAGCCGCAGCCTCGGACCTGCAAGAGGCTGGCAAAGCCACCGGGCAAACAATAGCCGAGGCAGCAGCTTTTTTTTTCCGTCCCCCCAGTCAACACACAGCACCTCGCCGAGCCCCGAGCACGTTGAGCCAGAGCCTCACCGCAAAAGCAAGCTTAGAAAATGGTGCACCTACCATACAAAGCCCAGCAAACAATTGCGGATCCCGCAGACAATGGCATGATGCAGCCATGAGCACTAGGATAACACCGGGGTGGGGTGGGGGGTGTGAAGGAGAGCAACCTCCTGGCCAAACCCCGATTGTAACGGGGGACTCTCATCTCGGCAGACAAAAGACAGCATTTCATGCAATTAATCACAGACACACACACCCCACCAGCAGCAGTAGCAGCAGCAGCAGCAGCAGCAGCAGCGCTTGAATTCACAGCACGGTCCTCCACCCACCACGGCTGCCCTCAATGTCTACACGGTCTTTTCTCCGAGCTTGCGTGGTGGTCGTATTTACCAGCAGCCCCCCAGCGTCTAGTTTTGTTGGTTGGGGTCGGGTTGTTTGTTGTTACACCAAGAAAAAAAAAGAAAAAGAAAGATATATCACCCCCCTTAACCAGCACGTGGAGCCAATCATCACAAACTCTTAATATCTCCCTCTAAAACAGTCATTAGAAAGAAGAAATGCCCTCCTTCCTCCCCCCCTTCCCCCCCCCCCCACCCCCCCCCCCCCCCGCCTCGCCAACCCTCCTCCTCCTCCCCTCCGAGCTCGTTGCCTCTCCTGGCACAATGCATAAAGATTACCCTGAACTGGATCCTATTAAATAATTCAATGGTGGCGGTGTAATTTTGGGGTGGAAACCGCACGGATTTCCAAGTCGTGACTGTAAAAAGTGAGTAATGTGCGCTGGCTGCGTCATGGCTCCAGTCACAGATGGTTCCAAACTGAGGAGAAATCGTGACTTCGACTTGAGACGTCCCCTTCCCTTCCCTGGGAAAAAAAGAGAGAGGGAGAGAGAGAGAGAGACCATCCAATCGCAACGGCGTCGAGGGGGCAGCCGGACTCGGTGGAGCTCGATTCTCCTGTCCGTCCGTCCATCCGTCCGTCCGCCTGCGTCTGTGCCTGCCTCTCCCTCCGTGTGCGTGTGTGTGCGCGTTGTGTGCATAAAGTCCTCAACAAGTTGCAGAAGGGGAAAGGGAGAAGGAGGGGTTAATCCTGGGGAATCTTCTGCACCTAGCGAGATCGTGACCCTCCCACACAGTACAGTAACTTATATACATACCTGGAGAAAGGGACGCTTCGCTTTTCAGGGCTTTCTCTTAAAAAAAAACCCACCACCACAACAACAAACCCAAACAAAAAAAACAAACCACCAACCAACCCCAGACACACACCAAAAAACACTCCTGGTGATGCTTGTACCCCACGCGGGACCTCCCCGGAGCTGCCAGGGACTCCCCCCTCCAGGTAAGTGCTGAGGGTCTTACAAACTTCTCCCCGCTCCCACCGGGAAGGTACGGGGAGGAAAGCGCGGTGGTTGCGGGCTTTGCGGGAAGGGGGGTGTCCGCGGAAGGATGGCGGGGGGGGGGGGGGGGGGGGAGGGGGGAGTGTCTCGCGTGGGTTTTGTCCGCCGATGGGCAAAGAGGCTTGGGAGAAGTTGTGGAGTTTGGGCCGAGGTGGGAGTCCCCACCACGGTGTGTCCCGTTCCCACCACCACCCCCCTACAGGAGGGTCTCTGCCCCGAGGCGTGGGGGAGGGAGTGGATACGCGGCGTGGAGGTGGCCGTGGAAGATTGGAAGTGTGTTTGCTTTGCTCCTGGGAAGGTGTTGGTTCCCCGTGGGCTTTCAGAAGAAGAGCTCTTGGAGTTCTGTGACATGTCCTGGAAACTTTTAGCGAGCGGGACGCGGTGGCTGAGTGCCTCCGCTCTCGGGACGGTGTGGCAGGTGCTGATGGCGACCGGGGTGTCCCGCGTATTGCCCCCCTCCTTCACCCCGGAATGGTGACCCGCCGGGGATGGCCGCTCGGGAGGCGGGGGAACAGGTTGTGCGGCAGAGTCGTGTCCCCACTCCGTGTCCCCAACTGCCCGCCGGGCGGCGGCGATCGGCCCAGGGCCACCCCGCTGATTTGAGGACGGGGTGGGGGGGGGTTGAGTGGGGTGGGCAGATCAGCCGCGCCGCGCCGGCGCCCTCCTCCCCTCCCAACAGCGGGACTTAGGGGAAGATGCTTCTTGGTGTGAGTGAGGGGCAGGCGACAGGGGCCAGGAGAGGTCTGCTGTGCGGCTGGACGTGCTCTTGTCGCGGGTTTGGTGGCTGGTTAGAGAGCGGCGTCTGGTTTCCTTTTTTATTTTTCCTTCACCACCCCCCCCCCCTTTTTTTTTTTTTCCTTTTCCTTCCTCCTTTTCTTCCCTTCCTTCCCTCCCGTTTTCCTTTTCTCTCCTCGTCTTTCCCTTCTCTCTCCTCTCTCCTCCTTTCGGGAAAAAGAAAAAAAAAAAAAAAGGAAAAAAAAAAAAAAAGGGAAAAAAAAGGCGAAGTAGGCAATGTGAGGAGCCTCCTGATTGGTGGGTGACGATTTTAGCCCGCACCAATGAGCTGCCTGCCTGCTCTCTATTTATTTAGGGCTCAGGGGGGAGAGTTTTCTCTTTACGCAGCGCCCGTGTCCAGCGCCGGAGCCTCCGCGCAGAGCGGGGCCGCGGACACGCCGCGCTCCGCCACGCTCCCGCGGCCCCGGACCCGCCGGGGAGGGAGATGATGATGGGGGGGGGGGGAGGTGATGGGGACCCCTCCTCCTCCTTCCCCTCCCTCCCTTCCTTCCTCCTCCTCCTCCCACCGCCGCCGCCTCGCCCAGGCGGGGTGCTGGGTTTTGGGAGCGGGACTCGATGATGATGCTGGGGGGGGGAACGGACACACAAGCCGGCGTGGCGGAGGGGATGGCGAAGCCGCTGGGCCGTGGGTTTTTGTGGATGTCGTGTTGGCAGCCGGCTGGATGTGATGTGAGGAAGCCGCGGGAGACTTTGTCCTTCGCGAATCTTTTTGCGGTCTGGGCTTGCTGTACATAACTACCTACCCGGGAAGCCCTTACCCCAAAAAGCATTCGCGGAGGGCGCATTCGCCGAAGGAGCAGCAGCTGCGGTCGCCGAGCCTTGGACTTTAATCTATCTAGACTCGGAGCTTCTATTATTAATTCCTGGCACCTTTCCCTCCCCCCCCCCCACACCCCCCCCCCGTTCCCCACACCCCCCATGCTGTGAGTGTATATATGTGTCTCTCTAGATATATATGTAGTGAGGGAAATAAACACCCTTTCCCTCCCACGTCTCCATCCATCACCACCACCCCCGCCCCTGAACCACCTTCCGACTCCGCTTGGTGTATGTGTCCCCCCACCCCTCCAAACGTTCCAACAGTCTCCTACCCTAACTTTTTTTGGTTTTAAATCCACTTTTGCCTAACGGAGCAGATCGCACCTTTATTTGGCTAAACTGTACCGTGGTTGGGTTTGGGTTTTGGTTGGTTTAGGTTTGTTGGTGGGTTTTTGTTTTTTTTTTTTGGTAATAGAAAAATAAACATAGAATAAAACTTCCAAAAAAGTTCTCCTACCAGCACCTTTCCCCCCTCCTCCTTCCCTTCCCCCCTCACTCCACGGCATAACCTTGTTTAAGGGGGGGGGGGGGGGGGGGGGGGGGGGGGGGGGGGGGGAATATGGGTGTCCTGGTTGATCGGGATTAATTCATAAATATCTTTGGAGCGATTCATTAAATGCTCCGTAATGGGAAGCCTCGGCTTCTTTCGAGGTGGGGAGGGTGGGATTTACTGGGATCACCCCATAAATAATAGGGAGGGAGGAGGAGGGGGAGGCGCCCGGCACCGCCGCGGTTTGGGGGAGACCCCAGTTAGCAGGAGATGCACCATGGAAGCGCTTGCCAAAGGCGCCTCCCTCTCCCCCCCCTGCCCACTTACAACCTGATTTTAAGCAACTTGCAGTCCAGCGAACCCTCCTCTCCCTCTTTCCTTACAAGCTACTGCCCTGAAAAGGGTAAAAAAAGGCAGGAGCCGGGGGGAAAACCCAGCCGAGGCGATGCTTTTTTTGGACGAGGGTGATTGCCAAGCGAGCAGAGCAGCCTCAGCACCAGCCTCCCTGGTTCTGAACATTGCCTTGTAGCATGCACATAGCTCTGAGAGAAGCTTTTCCAGGCAAGAGTTGGGAGAAAGCTGCGTTTTCCCCTCTCTTTGCAGTGGCTTACCCAGCCCGGATTCCCGTGGGCAAGAAACAGCGAGCAAAAAACAACCCTCCCCCTTCGCTTGCCGCCCCCCCCCAAAAAAAAGAAGGAGCCGATGAAAGAGCAGATCTGTCCGTGCAGATCAGCTTCGTGAGGGAAAGACAAGATCTGAGCAGCAAGTTGGTAGCAGAGTGGCCGCTTTGACGCGACACAGGGGCCTATGCTTTGTAAAAGAGAAAAAGAGGTGGGGGGACGAGCCGGCGGCTCAACTGTTCCAAACTCGGAGGGTTCTCCCCTTTGCTCCCTGCAGCGGCAGGGAGGAAGATCCGCCTGAGAAAGGGCTGATGTTGCATTTCAGGGAAGGCTGCACTGGAGAGAGATCAGGCGAGGACCACAGGCGAGGCTCAGAGTTGGTGTTTCTCGAGAGATAAAAGAGATTTTGGAGACCTGCCTGCACTTTGGGAAAGAGTAAAAGGCCGACTAAGGGCTAAGCAAGGGAAAGAGGTGAAGGGAAAGCACCTTGGTGCTTCCTCTCCCTCCTTTTCTTCTTGCTCAGGACACGTAGATGGCTTGATGCAAACACAGGTGGAAGGGTCACAATATCTTTCAAGTAGACTCATGTTTTCCTAATTATTTATCCTCTTCTATTTAAGGGGGGGGGGGGAAGGCAAACAAGTGACGTGTTTGCCCTTTCTGATGTCTAGCAAACCTCTTGATGGGGGGTGTGTGTGTTTATTCATGGGAGAGTATTTTAAAGGGAGAGGCAAGGGAACTTGGGGGAAATCAGAAAAGAGGTGTCGTAAGAGGCATCAACCAAGCTCAGGCTAAGAAAGCATCTTCTCTCTTCCCTGTCTATTGCCATCCTTCCTGAGGGTTGAAACCAGGAGTGATTTGTTTGTCTTTTTTTAGTGGGGGGGGGCTATTTGTGGAAGCAGCTCGAGTGACAATCTGAGCCTCGACGGTGGCACTTGGACATCTCTTTCCCTCACTAGCAAACTGTTGCTCCTGTGCTAAGGGACTTGGGAAGGGGAGCAGTCAGAGTGGGAACCGGGGAGGAGGGAGAGATGAGGAGCTTCCCCCAGATGGACTCCACTGGGCAGTTCCTCTCCCTGCCCTGCCTCTCTCCCTGTCCTCTCACCTCCAAGGTTTTTATCCACAGCATGGAAAATTGAATACATCGAGGTGGGGGGTTGGAATTTGTGCCAAACATCCGTTCCCAGGGTTTGTTTTTGGGTTTGGGTTGGTTTTATTTTTGTTTTGTTTTGTTTTTTTCTGGGGGGGGGGGGCTTCCCTGGCCCTCTTCTCCTCCTTTTTCTCTCACCAGGACTGGGGGAGAAGGGCTGCTGGGCTGGATTTGAAGACCCTCCAGCTGTAGAGCGTTTTCATGATGGGGTTGAGTGTGTGTCTGTCAGCCAGGTGAGCCAGGGAGGAGCAGAGAATTCCCCCCCACCCCACCCCGCAAGCATTTAACCCTCTTCTCCCTTTCTTTTGCTCCCTTTGTTCCCTCAGGTACGACTGAGCTGTTGAGGTCTGGAGCTGCTGCAGGAGCAATGAAGACTGCAGGGCAGGTGAGAGAAGCGATGGAACCGGTTTTACCCACACACGTGACCCTAAAGGGATGTCACACAGGCTGGGGGGTGAGAGTCCCTTCCCTCATCACCCAAACAGGTGCCCAGGGAGGAGAGCTGTAGCCCCCAGCCTGGCTCCCCTTTTCTCACCCCTTCCATGTGCTGATTGCAGGCAGGCTCAGCCTAACCCTAGCGACCCCCAGCCCAAACACTGGTTCCCCCGCACAGGACAAAGAGGTCAGGACATGAAAATAACACAGGGGGAAAAAGAAATCCCCCCAAAACTTGGCTTAGATTCTGTGTGGCATTGACGTGGAGAGGAACCAGTTCCTGTGTGGAGGGGCTGGAGATGGCAAAACATTGCCCGGCTTTGCCGAAAAGGGCCTTTTTCACCTCATTCCTCTGTCTTTGTTCACTGTGTGACACTCTCTCCCCCTGCACAACTCGGCATCTGCAGTCCTGCTAGTTTTTATCTTGTAGTTTGTTCTTATTTTGGTGCTTTGGTTTGGGTGGTTTTTTTAACCCACGACACGCAGCACAATTTTTTGCCTACCACACATAGCAAACTGAGAGAGGAAATGAAGTTATAACTCAGGGCTTAAAAACCAAAAGGCCTCATCTCATTCAAAAACCAAACCCCAACAAAGCATCACTGCTTTTAGGTACAAGTGATTATCCTCTTGCTCCCTTCTCAGACGTGATCTTGGAGCGATAGGAAACAGGTGAAAAGTTTTTAGCTGAGTAACTCCAGTGAAGTCTCTTCACATTCATCGTGCTTTTGAGCTTTAAATTCAATTCAGGAGTAAATTAGACACTCAAGACTTTTTGCCAGAAGTCAGCTGGTTTGGTTTTGGAGTATGGTTGGGTTTTGTTTTGTTTTTTTTTCCCTGTCCTTTCATTTTTGGCATCTGATTTCTCACTCATCCACGAAGTGCAACGTACGGTTTGCTGTAAAGCAACCGAAAACTGAAGGCTGCCAGCGTGGGCAGATGCCACCAGAAGTGAGAGGCTACAGTGGGATCTCCCTTAGGTCAAGCACTTTGCTAGGAGCCATAAAACTATGCAGTGCTTTACTGGGATTGCCTCATTTACCACCAAAACAGACAAACTCTGCTTATTTGGAGACAGGAGAGAAAAGCAGATCCTCGTAAGCAAGGATGGAAAAGAGCCTCAAGTACATCTCTCTCCTAGACCAGCATTCAATTTCCCCTCCACCCCACCCCAAACAGGAGGTATCAAATACTAAACTAGTACTGTGCTTGAAGTTGCTTTTTTTCCCCCAAAGGTCAAGGCATATATTGCTATGAGTGTGGGGGTCAGTGCTTGTTAATTTACATCTGTTACTGCTCTTAATGCAATTATAGAAAGGCTAAGGGCCTATGAATAAAATTGCTGCTGAAGGCCTCTGAGCCTCCTGGATTGCTGTCAGCTAAGGGCTGTAAAAATCAGGGCCTCATGAAAGAATGAATAATACTTTTGCCTTCCCCTCTTTCTACACTCCTACCCCCACCCCCCCCCCAAAAGAAAAAGATCAGTATTTGCATCACCTCAGTTCTCATTTCTCATTCTTTCTCTTTTAAATCTCTTGTCCCAAAGACACTGGGCTGTAATATTCCTAAGATGCCATCTCATGACTCCTAGCAAAGGACGCCCCTAAACTCACCTTTCTTGTCATAGCAGTGTATGTTTCCAGGCAAGTTTCACAGTGGTTCTTGCTTGTGTAGCTTGCAGTAACTATCAGCTCGCCCTGAAATGCTGGTAGGTGCTTAGCTTTTAAGTATACTTTTGTTTTAGGTATACTTTGGAAGAGGCTTTTTCATAAAAAATGTACCTCACCCCCCCCCAAAATAAATCCCTTTTGGCTTTTATTTTTTTTTTACTATTAGTTACATCCCACGGTCAGCAGGAGCAGGTTAATTTGGTTGTCTCTCCCCACCAGAAAAATACCAAGAAGTTAAAAAAGAGAACAAGTGGTTCTATTTCCTTTTCTTCCTCTGAAATATGTTAGAGAGGCTAATTAGAGAGTTGCTGAGTAGGGTTTGTGACTCTCTGGGAAGTCTGTTTTGTCAAAATATTGCCGCTTGTTTAGCAGGAGTACTGGAACCTCCCTGATAACCAGTTAGCTGTTCTTAGACCAGGCTCAGCTGCCCCTGTATCTGTCTGGCCTAGGGAGGGGAAGAGTGAAAAGCCTGATGAAGCCTAATTAGCAGCAGAAGTGGCAGGGAAGGTGAGCAGCTTTATTGTCCTACAGACGTGAGAAGCAGTCCAGGGTTGAAAACAAGAGGCTATGGGGAGCTCAGCCTTGGAGAGAAACGTTACAGCAGCCAAACTTAGTCTGGAATGGGACTGTGCTGGTTCACTCTGATTTCTATTTGTGAATGTAAGCAGGGAAAAGATGCCTTTGGACCTGCAGCAGTGTCCGTGGATGTTGTCTGGAGCAGGGAGAAGAAGCTGCCCCTCGTTTAAATACAGGCAGTTCTCTGTATGGGCAGCCTGGTGTTGCTCAGAACAATGCACGAAGGCACAGGGTTGGTCACACACCTGCGTGCACACAAAATAACTAGGTCTGGGAATATAAAATGGTGTTTGTTTGTTTTTCTTTTCCCCAGCATTTTTGTTGTAATTCTGTGGAGTTGAGCTTCCTCATTTGTAGAAGAGAGTTACAAGACTTGTCCCTGTGAAACTCCCAAGTTTCCACTTAAAAATAGGAAGTGTTGCCTCTGGTTTACGGCATCCTCGATGCTGTTGGTTGGGTGCATTTGGAAGGATGATAGAAGATGCTTTATCAGTTACTATATTTACATGTGAAGAAAGGCATCGCAGCAGCAACGTGACACAAGTCTCTAAGTCTCTAGCAGAAGTGAGTCTTAGTCTCTACTGAGCCTCACTAGGGTTGGTACCCACTGCCCGTCCACTCCACGTTGCCACGCTACAGCTTCCAGCACAGATCAATGTTCCTGTCCCCATGGCAGGCAGCCACGAGTGGGGGCAAGGACATATATTGTGGTACTTACGATACCCACACTGGTCAAAAGGATGCAGCATTAACCTCCTCAGAAAGACCATTCCTTTGAGTCCAGCCAGAGGCAGCTGTGACTCCTGCCTCTGTGCGAGGTGGCTGAGCTGTGGCGTTAGTCCCAGTGTCTCAGAACCACTTTGTTCTCTCTGAAGCAAGCATAGGTGGGACACAGGGGAGGAAAAGGGAGGTGAATTTAATTTCCTCTTGATTTTATTAGAGGATTCCCCCAAAGCTTTTTCTCTGGCAAAGCTCTGATTTCCTCCTGTTCTCCTTTGCTCTCCCATTACAGCAGCTCTGTCTCCCGGTAGGTGTCCACTTTGCTGGCCAGCAAAATTCCTGAAAGGGTTGTTGGCAACTTCACCCCACAGCTGCAGGTGGCAGCTCCAGTTTGGAATGGAGTTTTTGAGAAGGGGCTCCGAGTATCTCGAGTTTCTAGGCCAATAATCTAGCAAGCAATTTACTCCAAATAAAGTCAGGGCGTGCCCAGGAAAATGGGCTCCATCATCCCTAATTTTCAGTGAGCCTTAAGTGAGCAGAATGGGATAATGCAGTGCTAAATAACCATGGGCTTTGCTGTAGACAAAGCTGAGCTGCTAGGGAAACCTGGATGTTTCCAGTTTGCATCCAAAGCTTTCTGTTAAAGGGAATGACCAGAGGAGGGAAGGAAAAATCTGCTGAGAATTTGATTGGTTTAAATAATGCAATTCCAAAATGAGAAGCAACAACAAAAAGCAAACCAAAACAAACAAACAAACAAAAAAAAGAAATCTGTGGGGAGATTTCCATGGACTAATTACATAAAGTTTTTAAAGGGCATGATACTTCCATTTCCCCTCCTGGAATTATCCTCCCTCATGTGAATGTTTTTCTCCCCAGTCAATGTGGGAAAGTGCTATCAACTCGGTGCCCACCCCACGCTTGAGTTTCTACCTTTGCTGAAGCAAATAAGTACTTCTCCAGCAGAGGAATGGAGACAAGCACTGAAGACCCATGTGCTGTTGTGCATCTTGTGGAGTTTGAGTCCCAGCTGTGTAGATCTAAGTCAGTGCTAATGGTGGTGTCCACTCTTGGTGCAAGTAGTAGGAAGGGAAGGAGGAAATGGCCTAGAAGAGCATGCTTGATCCTGAGCTGAGCGAACTGCTTGCCCAGAGGGGTTGTGGAGACTCCTTCTCTGGAGAGATTCCAAACACAGCTGAGCAACCTGCTGTGGGTGACTGCTTTAGCAGGAGAGATTAGACTAGATTCATAGGTTCAAAAAATGGTTTGATTTGGAAAGGACCTGGAAGATCACCTAGTTCCAACTCCCCTGCCATAGGCAGGGACAGATTCCACTAGCCTAGGTTGCTCAAGACCCCCTCCAACCTGGTCTTGAGCACCTCCAGGGAGGGGGCATCCACAACCTCGCTTGCAACCTGTTCCAGTATCTCGTCACTGTAAAGAATTTCTTCCTAGTGTCTAGGTGGGATCCAGAGGTCCCTTCCGATACTCCCCCACGCTTGGGTCTGGGGGTTCTGTGAGCAGCGTACAGCATTCTCTCTGGAATAATCAGCATTCCCCACGAGAGAAATGAAGACCCAAAAGGCTGGTTAATTCGAAGGGCAGGGGAGAAGTGACCCACAGCCATGGCACTGTCAGTTCCTTAACCTCAACATGCATAGTCAGCAGTAGTCATGTAACAGAAGTACCCTGAGCATCCAGGGGAAGACGGAGAAGCCAAAGCAAGAACATCTCAATGCCTTTGCTTTTCTTTGGGTGACTTGCTAAAAATCCTGCATGTCCTCATCGGTAGCCAGCTGATGCTAGGCCTTTGTTCTGGTTTCCTTTCTAAACCTCTTTGATTGTGGTGTTATATTTTAGTTATTCCAGCCTCAATAATTCTGTGATTAGACCTCTGAGATCATCAAATAATGACCAGCTCTGTTTTGTCACGTTGGAAATGACGCAGTGCTTTAAGAGAAGAGGTAACTGGTGGGATTGGTAGCAGGGAAGAGCAGGCTTTTCCATAAGGTACTTACTTGTTCAACAGAGCGTGGCAGAGTCCTGCCTTAGCTGTTAGAAGTTCCAGGCTGCACCAAGTTGTTTGCCAGTTTTGAAGCAAACAGATACTCATAGCTAATTTGCTGTCTGTGGGCAGATGCACAGTGAGGGTATCCCTGCCTGGACAGTTGTCGACTCTAGACATGTGGCATCTTGCTCCTCAGGGAGTCTTCAGTCCCAAAGGTAGGGCCAGGCAGAATTCCCGATTGGAAGAATTGGTTTTGTTTTTTTTTTTCCTCAGGAAGGGGGAAAGAGACATCCTAAAGCACTGGGACAGACGACGTGGCTTTGAGGAGGGTTGATTTTCCACACTGTTTGGTAACTTTCTTTTCTTTCTAAATTAGGGCTTAAGAAGCCCAACCCAAAAATTAGCAGGCTTGTAAAAATAAAATATTTGTTTGCTGTCACTTCCCAGACTTGTCCTCAAAGCAACGCTTCTGTCACCCTCCTTACCCTCCTGGGACCAGCTGCTGGGGAAGTAAAGATACGATGCAGGTAGAGAAATTACTAAATGCAACTCACAATGGCAAGACAAGTTTCTATTTCTGCTCTTTCAGTCCTCACTCTGCTTCATTGTTCCTCCTTATCCTTTGTCCCATCTCTCTCTTTTCCTTTCCTCATGTCTCCCAGATCTTCACCCACCTCTGGAAAGGCCCTCAGCTGATTCCCCTGCTCTGCTGTGTCTCCTGCCTTATTTTCTAACCATACTCCTGGTGAATACAGGATGTCCAAACTGGGAGGCAGGGCAGAAGGCAGAGGAGTGAGCCTGCATCTGGGGAAGCTGATTCAGCAGATGTGATCACCAGCTGGCTTGTCCCAGCTTTGGATGATCCCAAAGTTCATCATGAAGCAGGTGGCAGGGCCTGTCGATGTAAGTGTGAGAAACTTCCCCTTTCAGCTGCTGGGTTCTGGTGTGCAGGTTCCTCACCTTAAAAACTCATAGGTAAACGAGGGTGGTTGGTGCCTGTTGCACCAGGGGCTTGGTGTGGCCAGGTTAGACATGGATCCCCTATCTGCAGCATGGGAGTTACAGGTCACGCCAGAGGAGGGTGTGCTCCTTGCATCGCAACGTCGAGGCAAGCAGAGGGGAGCAATCTGCTGCCCGCAAATGGGCTTTGTTCAGGTGAATTCCACGCACTCAGAGAGGCTTTGGTGAGTGGTTGTTTGTGTTTGTGTCACGCTGCTGTAGCAAAAGGCTGACCTGAACCGAGCCTGGGAGGAGAAAGAGGGGGAAGGAAAAAAACCTCCCAGCTTGATGGTACCGATTTGTGCATGGAACTCTAAAGGTCCACATGCCAGTAGGTCACCCACACTGTCCTCTTGGGCTTTAGGTAGTGCTTGGGTCTGGTGTGCCAGAGAAGAGCAGGGTGCCACGTCACCAAGCTGCAACGCTGGGGAGCTCTGCTCAGCAGGATCCCAGGAGAAGGGATCTTGTGCTGAAGTGGAACCATAAAAGCTTATGGTTTCTTAAAGCCTCATCTTTTCCTTTTGAAAAATAAAAGGTATGCTTGTGAAAAAGAAGGGGGAAATAAAAGCCAACAATCAGTTACCTTTTGGGTTTAAATTAAATTAAGACTTCATATTCAATGTCAAAGCAGAATGCAACTGATTTGTGTTAGTGCACGACAGCAAAGAGGTAAAATGGCAAAGATAAGAAGATAAACCTTTTCTTTTTAATTGCCTTGTTGGTGGTTGCTTTGGGTTGGTTTTTTTTACTGACAAAAATTAAAAGGGAAATCATAATTTCCCTTCTAGTTTTAGTTTTAGTTTTCCAAGTGCTTCCTGGTTTGGCTCCTGGAAATAAAATCAGTATCAGAGGGGGGAAAAAAAAAAGAGAGCTTTTACTAATTTTTTTTTTCTTCCATCATCATTTTAACTTCCCACAGTGCTTTTGCTGCAATTTGAATTCTTCTTTAGCTTTCCAGATGTGCAGAATATCTCATGGCTGCCCGGACAGATGTGTAGGTGCAGGTGGGATCATACCCACAGCCACAAGTCCATGGTAGGAATAATCAAGGCAAGACAGGATCCTTCCTTGCTTTATCTGTAAGTTGAGCAGACATTTAAAGATGCTTTTCTGACTCCCAGCTTTGCCTGTACAATCAGAAAATGATACTGCATTTCCCAAATATTTACTGACTCTCTTTAGGGCCTATTCAATATTAATTATGCTGAAGTACAGGGCAGACTCTTATTAATCACAGTTGATGGTGGTGAGGACATTCAAAAACAAATATTTATTGACCTGCCATTGCTACATTTCTGTAACTTCCATTCCCCCTTTTCCTTTTTTTTTTTTTTAACCCCAAATTTTCATCATCCAGGCAGGGAAATCTTTCATGGCTGCCTGTTTTTTAACCTTGTGCTAGAAATCTCTGCACTTCATTTGCAAACCCAGCAGCTGTTTCTTGAGTGGAATGTCTACCTCCTGACCCAGGAAGGGCATTTCCTTGTCCAAGCAGGCTTCCATCAGACCTTAGCCTGACCACAGTAGGAAAGTGCTGCAAGGGGAAGCAGATGCTTCCAGGGAAGGGCCTTTTGTCTTGCTCTGCTGCAGCTCACTTTGTATTTTGCTTTATTTTCCCCTTCCTTTTCACAAAGGGTAAAACCACCTTGGTTGTATTGAAAGGCAAGCTCTAGCTGAATTTTTGCATTCCTTGTAATTGTTCAGTCAGAGAAAGCAGGAGAAAGACCTTCCAGCTCTCCCTGACAGATCATGCTCACTGTGAATTCCTGTTTGTTAGGATTTGGAAGTTTCCCTAGGATGTAGTTCTGGTGCTGTGTGACTGTGTTTACATACGTAGCAAACCCACCAGCAATAAATATCCTGCCTTCATTAATTCTCTGCCCCGTGTTACATCTACTCCAGGGCAGAGGAACTGTTTAAAGCCTGAGAGGAGTATTTGCTTTTCAAGGTTCTCTCTGCTCAGGTTGTCAAAAGATGAGTGGGGGGATCTGTTATTATTATTATTTTTATTATTATTATTATTAACACTAACAATTATTGCCTGGCAACTGAACAGAGACCTTCCAAACTTGGATCACAAAAATCACGTCTCTGTTTCCTTCCCTGATTATTCCCTGCCAAATTAAGGCCTTTGTCAATGTAATGGGGGTTAAAAAACCACACTGTCTAATGCAGCTGCCAAACTGAGAATGGGGATCCTGCAGCTTAGCCTTCAGTAAACAAAATCTGACCGTGCCAATAGGGTTGAACGTGACTGGGGAAAGCCTTGCAACTTGCCTTACTCTCTTTCTCTCCAAGCCCTTCATTTCTTTTCCCTATCTGCTTCGTGATGGAGTCAGTTCTGTTCCTGCCTTAGCAAAACTCCTTTAGACTCCTATACAGAAAGCATCAATTCAAAAGTGTCAGTTTTCATTTTTTACTTGCTTTTCTGAAGTTTCCTGACCTCTTTCGAGGTGTATCCAGCTCTGATGATAGATATTTACATATATTTTGAACAATCTGGTTTAGCTGTTTTGGTGGGTTGGGGTTCTTTTTTTTTCAGCCTAAATTTAAGCAGATATTACAGGCAGGATAGGAACAGGAAAATGTGATGGGACTGAGATGGAAGAAAACATTATTTTACCTTACAAAAAAAAGGTATTTATTGCTTTTTATATATATATATGTATATATTTCCTTCTCAGATTACTTTAGTTGTTCTGATCCACAAAAGACCAAAGCTTCTCTGTGTGTGCCTCTCCCCAACCTTACTTCAATGCCTATTAAACTCACTGGTACCCCACAAACATGCCCCCTTCATATTCCTAACACTCAGTATGTGAAATTTTAGTTCAGTTAAATAGTGGGAGTTTGGATTTGTTTTTTTTTTTCCACTCTTAAATCAGTTTCTTGCTTCTCTCCTCTTAAAGGAATTTCCTGTATAAATTAAGACTGGTTTAGCAGGATTTTTGGGGGGAGGGGGGATTAGGTATATGCAGGCATGGGGGAAAAAAAAAAACCAAACAGGCAATGCCTAGTAGCTTAAAAAAAAAATAAAACCTAGAATCGAGTGAATCTGTCCTTAGCTCATTTGTTTCAAAGGTATTCAGGCAGGTTAGTAGAATTTAAAGTTGTCACAGGGGGTTGTGTAGCTCTCTCCATGGTTTGGTGCATGCATTAGGTTGTGCATGAGGAGAACTAACAGCAGGCTCTTTATCCACAAATATATCCACACATATATATATATGTGGGGATTTTTTTTCCTATCTAGAGGGATAAGCATCATCTAGACTTCAGTGGCAAACCCAACAGATCCATTTTTGCCCTTTTTTTTTTGTTGTTGTTGTGGTTTTTTTTCCCTTCTCTGTTTGAATTCTTCCTTGAAGGTCACAATTATTTTGGTGATGGCTTCATGTCACGATTTTTATTTGGAAAGAGGCTGTAATATCTCTGGTGCAGGGACTGAGAAGCCATCAACATGTACCTGAAATGTCTTAACACACCAAAGCAGTTCATGTTCTTCTCTTTTTTCCCCTCTGTAAGGATAAAACCATTTATACTTCTGTATCCCAAATTCCCTAGCAAAGCTCACTTCCTTATTTCTGTCCTTCTAATTATTGCTTGCTTTCTTAAGTGGAGTTTTGCATCTGTGTGTGTCACAGAGCTTACATCTAATAGTGATCTCTTGGGTTTAAGATGCTTTTATTTCTTGGCTTGCCATTCCCTGGCCCACCTAGTTTAGGGGCAGAACACCAAACAAGAAGTTTGACTTTTTAGGTCATTGGTTTTGACCTTATAGGCCCCAAACTCTACAGCACTGATTTAGAAGCTGTGTTTGGATCAGATGTTAGGAAGAAATTTGTCTCCGTGAGGGTGGTGAGGCACTAGAACAGGTTAGCTGCAGAAGTTGTGGAGGCTCCAAGCCTGAAAGTCTTGAAAGCCAGGTTGTTTGGGTCCTTGAGCAACCTGGTTTAGTAGATGGTGTCCCTGGCCATGGCAGGGGGATTGAAACTAGATGACCTTTAAGGTCCTCTCTCATCTAAGCCGTTCCATGATTTCTGTAGCAGCTTCAGGAACAAATGTATCTAGGCTAACAATGAGGAGATGTTGATTTCTGCCATCCTGAAGGTGACCACAGTTGAGACCTGTGGGGTTTGGGGAAAAGATGTCAAGAAGAAAATGGCCAGAGTGCTCTGTAGTTTCTAGCAGCCTTGAACAGTCTGGAAATGGAGTCTCAGTGGAGCAAGCATAAGATCTTGGATCTAAAGGGGTTCTGAAAGGTGCAGATTGTGTTCAGAAGGTTGATAGTTGGATTCAATGATCTTAGACTTTTCCTCCAACCAAAACAATCCTATGATTCTATGAACCTGTCCATTTGGTCACCTGGGTGTCAGCCCTGGTTGAAACCACTCTGTTAAACCTGCCCTTAGCTTAGGGCAGCAGTGGATAGGAGAAGGGGGAGGCAGCATCATGCCAAGGCCACCTGCTTGGTAGCTGTGGCACTAAGTTTGCTTCCTGTGAGACCATATGGTTGAAAATCAAAATGGAACTGTAATTGGTCCTGATCTTCAGTCCCAAATAGGTTTTTGGCTTTAGTGGGCTTGTAAAATGGTAGGTACAGAACATATATGATGTCCCTCAGCATTGCGGTGGTTGACAGAGCAGCCAGCAGCTCCCCTCCCTGCCTGCAGTGTCAAGGCTTGATCTGATCTTTCTATCCAGGGTGAGCTTAAAAGAGGGGGGGGGGGGAATGAACCAACACTACAAGTATAAGAAAGAAAATTAAATATCCAAAAGACACCAAAAATATGTGGACAAGATTAGAAGTTCATAGATTCATAGAGTAGTTTGGGTTGGAAGGGACCTTAAAGATCATCTAATTCCAATCCCCCTGCCATGGGCAAGGACAGTTTCCATCAGAGCAGGTTGCTCGAGGCCTCATCCAGCCTAGCCTTGGTCACCTTCAGGGAGGGGACAAATTCTGGATGCAGAGACTTGAAGGAATATTTGTTGGTTTATTCTCAACTTAGTGTCATAACTGAGACCTTGAGGATGTTTGAAGTTGTTCCTTTTGCCTAGTAGCTTAAATGTTGAAGTTTTTGTTGGGTATCCTTGTTGTTACCTTATGGGAGGGGCTGGGATATGAGTTTGTTTTGGGTAAGCCTCTAAAAACCAGCCAAGTGTGGCCTTTAAGCATGATCCAAATCCAACCCCATGTGTGGAAAGGCCAAACGTGGCTCCTTTCCCTTCTATTTCATGCTTCCCACTACTACAAATATTCACCTGGGTGGCCAGTGCAGAGACTGGCACTAGTAATGAACCAGGAGTATTGTTCACTTGGAAAAGATCATCATGAAGTAGCGGAGAACAAACAAGAAATAGCAACTTTGTCATTCTTACTGTAAGCAGTCAGGGGGTTATTGATACCAAGTGCATGAGGAGCACTCTAGATGCTAAAACAAACACTAGTTGCAGGTTTATTAGCTGGCTATGTTGCCTAAACATTGATTGCACATTTCTGTTGCTCTGTGCCATGAGCTGTAGCAATAGGACTGCTCCTAACACATGGAAGCAGGAGCTTGTTAGCTTTGTGAGGGTGCTTCAGATAAGATGCAGAGATCAGAATTTTGCCTCAGTCGTGTGCAAACAAAATTCTCCTGCACATCTAACACACACAGACCCCCAGAAAAAGGGGAGGGGGGGGAAAAAAAGGCCAACTGATGAGGAGTATTTTGGATGGATGCAAGTCAAACAATGCTCTCCTGCATGCCTAACAACCAACAAAACGAGGGGGAAGTATTTTGGGGTGGATGCAGCCCAAAGAAGGAAGGCAAAATAATTCTGTTGAGGTGGTAGGGGAAGTAGATATTAAACAAGCTTGGATCAGGGTAAGAAAACAACTGTCAAAGCAGCATCCTGCCATTTTATCCCTCTCTCAGGTGTTAATATCTATGATATTAAATCAATATGAATACTAAAAATGAATTATCATTTTCTGTGCCTGTGCTTCCTCCACAGTAAGAGGCTCTTTTTCATTATTTCCATGTTGACATTAAAAATAGGTGTTTTTTTTCCAATTTAGAACAAAGGCTGGAAAGTTTTATATAGATATATTTTTTTTTCCCCCCTCCATTTAAACTACTGATTACCAATTTATTTACTTGACATTTATTGTTTGACAATCCCAGTCAAGGCCTTTATTAGTTGCTTAATTTTTTTTTTTTTTTGGCTTGATGTTTCCTTTTGGGTTTTAATTTTCTTTCCTGTGATTCTAATCCTCTATTTCCATGCATCTCCCTAATATTTCTCCTTAGAAAATATTAGAAAGTTGCATAGAGATTCAATCTCAAATTCATTTTCATCTCAGATGCCTTTGTGTTTCACCTCCAATTCATTTTGGTTTCAAAAGTTTTCCCCTCTAACTTGAGATTGCTATTTCAAATCACTAAATCAGTCACAAGTTCTCCTGTTTTGGGGCAGTCCCTGTCTGGGGTAGTCTCTCCTGCCAGCTTGAAGAGTCAGGTCTAAAGCTGTGTATGACTAAGCCTGATTTGTTTGTGTGTATATGTGAGGAGTCCTAAGCCAGCAAAGCTCCTTAAGCAAGTCTCTGTGCACTGGCCTGGGACCTGCAGGTGCTTGGGTGGAGGAGAAGACAGGGAAGGGCTACAGATAATAAGTTTTCTTTTTCATGACATACACCAGCCAGGATCATCAAGAAATGGGATAATATATTTCATGAAGACATTTTGAGACAGCAGAAATGAAGCTGTTGGCTTCATTTGGTGCCATCAGATCGAGTGAACTCAACTCCTTGATCTCTTAAATCAGATCATCATGATCTGATGGGAGTTAAATTCAGAGGTAACATTCTAAACCTCTGGAAAGCTTCCCATCTGATGGGACCTGTTTGGAGAAGAAAAAAAATGGGGAAAAAACAGGAATTAGGCTCTCAAATGCATCAAAAAGCTTCTTAAAGATGCTCTTAGGTGAGCATCTTTTTATTTTATAGAGGGAAATTGTTCTAGTTGCTGTGTTTTCACACGAAGTTTTGGGTTGGCTAGTTAGGCTTCCCCTGCCTTCTCCTTTTCCTTTTCATCCCATCTCTTTCAGCCACAACTGGAAAGCCAGCTAAGAAAAAGCCAAGATGCTTGCTTCTTGATACTGCTCCTCCTGAATGTGATGGGAGCAGTTTGAGAGCTGAGGTGGGGGTGGAAAAGCAAGGGCACGAAGGTGCATAAAGAGTGCTCTAAAACTCTGAGAGTGTTTGTAAGGTAGCCAGGTGCTTATGCAAGGAGAGAAAAGGGACAGAGTCTGTGGTAGAGAAGGAAGCTGGAAAAGCAGTGGTTTAGAAGCCATGTTTGTAGGTGTGACCTACAAATGTACCTACCTGGCAAAATGACAGTTAAGATTTTAAACAATATTGAGTTTGCAACAGTGGAAGTTAAGGACAACACTTGAGGGTCAAAATCTGCCCTGAGATCCAACTCATCTATTGCCTGGGTCAATTCAAGAGAGGAGGTATTTAATCTTTTGCATCTGACTTTGGGGCCAAACCAACCAACAGAAAAAAAGACTGGGTTGTTGGGGTTTTCTTAGGTGACTCTGGAGTGAATTCTAGATCAGAAGATGCCAAACTGATCTGCTGATGTGTGATTTCATCAGGCAGTCTCTCTGGAGTCAAACATGATAGCTCTTTAGCTGCACAATGCAAACTGCAGTTTTGCCTTTTATAGGAAAGAGGGAATTTGCACAAATCAGTGACTAGGTTCTCTGAGCATAGCTTAGTGATCCCATCTAACATCCTGGTTGCTCGTAATTCCTGAAGCTTCCTGTCTGGAGTACTCATTTGCACCCTCTCTGTTGTTGAAAGTTGCTGAGAAGGAAGGCAGCACAGTTTTGGTGGGTTACCACAGTGACCAGAAACTGGGGCCAGGATTTTAGCAGGGCTTCTTGGGACAGGGCAAGGGGTGATAGGTTTGAACTAAAAGAGGGATGTGGGCCACAATATGCCCATGCAGAGCTACAGGCTGGGGGATGAGTGGCTGGAGAGCAGCCTGGCTGAGAGGTACCTGGGAGTGCTGGGTGATGACCAGCTGGTGTGAGCCAGCAGTGTGCCCAGCTGGCACGGAAGGCCAGTGGCATCTTGGCCTGTATCAGCAATAGTGTGGCAGCAGGACCAGGGATGTGATTCTGTTCCTCTGCTGGCACTGGTGAGGCCTCACCTTGAGCACTGTGTGCAGTTCTGGGCCCCTCATTGCAAGAGCTACTGAGGGGCTGGAGTGGGTCGAGAGGAGAGCGATGAGACTGGGGAAGGGACTGGAGGGGAAGTCTGCTGGGAAGAGGCTGAAGGAGTTAGGGTTGTTCAGCCTGGAGCAGAGAAATCTGAGAGGGACCTTATCACTCTTTGCAACTGCCTAAAAGGAAACTGTAGTCAGGTGGGACTCAGGCTCTCCTCCCAGGCAACTTGTGACAGGACAAGAGGACATGGCCTGAAGCTGTGCCAGGGGAGGTTTGGGTTGGATATTGGGAAGCACTGCCTCACGGAAAGGGTGATTAGGCACTGGGATGGACTGCCCAGGGAGGTGGAGGAGTCACCGTCCCTGGAGGTGCTTAAGGAAAGATTGGATGTGGCACTCAGTGGCATGGTTTAGCTGATGATGTCCTGGTGTTAGGCTATAGGCTGCCCTTGATGATCTCAGAGGTCCTTTCCAGCCTCAGTAATTCTGTGTGAGTCAAACTCGAGACAAGCAAGACATTTTTATCCATTGGGGGTGATGAGACCCTGGCCCAGGTTGCCCAGAGAGGTGCTGGAAGCCCCAATCCCTGGAACTATTCCATGTCAGGGTGTTTGTGACTCTGAGCAGCCTGCTCTGGTTGCAGATGTCCCTGCAGACTGTAAGGGGTTGGACTAGATAACCTTGCAAGATGCCTTCCAACCCAACCCCCTCTGTGATTCTATGACATGAGCTGTCATAGATCTGGCAGACCTCAGCTATATCAACGCTTAAGTTTTCCTCCTCTTTAGAGGACCCAGCTAAGGGGCCTGTGATGTTTCTTGGTCTTGCAAGTCATGTCAGTAGTCACACCTGTAACATGTACAACAGCCTTCAGAAACACAGAGACCAAAAATTCCAAGTCCAGGTGAAGTTCCTGTCTCCCTGCTGTCAATCACAGCCAGCCACAGGGAGGTCCCTGCTGAGTTTCCTCAGGGGAAATAGGGAAATGAAAGTTGCCTGAATATCTTCCTGGCAGAACCAACCAAGCTGATTTCCTAGGCTTGTTCCATGCTTTGGTGCAAGTTCTTCTGGATGCTTCTGCAGCTGTCCTCTCTTGCAGGGGATTTTTTGATGCCTCATGAGGCATGCGCTGGGAATGGCAGCCTTGCCCTCCAACCTAGGGGACGTTGTCTTGGTGGCCACCTCTTTCCACAGGACTTGTAGGAACTTAATTATCACTGAGGCTTGTATTTGAGCACCAGGTCTGACTGCAAGCCAGCAGCACCTTCAGCAGCTGACGGTCCCTGTCTGTCTATCTGTGCTTGACACACGTGCACACACGCACAGCATGATCAGAAGCCTCGTTGCCATAGGAAACCAGGCTAAACCCAAGCAAGGTCAGAAGCCATGAGCTCATTGTTTGTCCTTTCCAGCTCCTCTTTAAAACTGCTAGCACAGGGGTTTTCCCACCACTAGATCAGAGGTGGTCTTGCGTGCTAGGCCATGGAATCACACTTGCTGTGTGCTAGGCTCTGTTCTGTGTGATATTGTGGTGTCCACTGTGGAGTTTATTTGGCTGCCGTCTTTGTCAGGGCCATAGTTTATTCCCTAGTACTTCTCATACCTCACAGAATGGTTTGGGTTGAAAGGGACATTAAAGATCATCTAGTTCCAAACCCTCTGTCATGGGCATGGGCACCTTCCACTAGACTAGGTTGTTCAAGACCCCATCTAACCTGTCTTTCAGGGAGTGGGCATCCACAACCTCCCTGGGCAACCTGCTCCAGTGTCTCACCAACCTTAACTCTGAAGGATGTCTTCCTAATCTCCAGTCTAAATCTCCCCTATTCTAGCTCAAAGCCTCACTTGCTGCTTTGTCTTGAAGGTTTCCTTCCTGGCCCCCTGCTTATCCTTGAGATTACCTCCTGTAATCACTTTGATTGCACTACAGAGTCTTGCCCACTGAGAGAAAAGCAGCAGCAGCATAGGAACAAGAATGTTCTCACATCACCTTCAGTGGGCTGCACTGTTGGCATAAAAACCCAAAGTAAGGTCATCAGTGGTTCAATATTAAGGAAACTTCTAGTCTGGCTGGGACTATTTCAAGGGCTATCATCTTTACTCCAGCATAAACATGTATGGTTCATTCTGGTTATGCCTACACCATCCAGAGGTGCTTGTGCTGCTTGGCATTGGTGGCTGTCAGCCACATTCATCCTATGACAAAAGTGATGGAGGAACACCCCTCCAAAGTGCTGTCTTGATGCCAGATGGAGACTCATGGAGAATCACTGAATAGTCTAGGTTGGAAGGCACCCTTAAAGGTCATCTAGTCCAACCCCCTGCCATGGACAGGGACATCTGCAACTAGAGGAGGCTGTTCAGAGTCCTAGACAACCTCACCTAGAATGGTTCCAGGCATATGACTTCTACTACCTCCCTGGGCAACCTGCTCCGGAGTCTCACTGCTCCTGATGTAAACAATTCCTTCCTTCTATCCAATATAAATCTCCCTTTTAAACTCATTGCCCCTTGTCCTGTCACAACAGGCCCTGCTGAAAAGTCTGTCCCCAGCTTTTTGATCAGCTCTTTAAGCACTGAAAGCCCATCTGAAGGTCTCTCTGCAGGCTGAACAAACCCAACTCCCTTGGCTTGCCCTCACAGCAGAGGACTTCCAGCCCTCATATCATTGTTGTGGCCACCTCTGGCCCTACTCTAACAGGTCAATGTCTCTGCTGTGCTGAGGACTCCAGAGCAGGACACAGGTCTGATAGAAGCAGTTGGTAGTGTCGGTCTGAACAGCCCCTCTAAGTGCCACCAACCTGGTGAACCTTTGCTTTCCTCACTGCAGACCACATTCTCTGCTTTCTGAGGGTATTGGAGGCTGCAGAACCAAGACTTGGACAGGAGATCAGATGGGTACCAGAGGCCCCTGCACTGGCAGACAGTGGTTATGTTGCTGCTTTTTTTGTATATCACAGAATCATAGAACGTTTTGGCTTGGAAGGGACCTTAAAGATCATCTAGTTCCAGCTGCCTGACCAGGTTGCTCAGGGGCCAGTCGTGGGTGGTTACTCTTCACTCTTGCAAGGGCGGCATAGTTGTGACTAGAGAAATGCCAGGTTGGTGAGAACACAGGCACAGAGGTGCAAAATCTCAGGGACTTCCTTCCATGGGCACATGGAAGCCCTACTTTTGGTAGCTATTCCTGTGTAATCCTTCTTTCTTCACGCCTTCCTTGGTACAGGAGCAACACAGCTGGTGAAGGGTCTGGAGAGCAGGGCTAGTGAGGAGCAGCTGAGGGAAGTGGAGCTGGAGAAGAGGAGGTTGAGAGACCCCATTGCTTCCTATAGATCTCTGAAAGGAGGATGCAGTGAAGTGGGAGTTGTTCCCATCTCCCTGGTGTCAGGTGGTAGAACGAGAGGAAACTGTGCTAGAGGATGTTTAGGTTGGAGATCAGGAAAACTTTCTTTGCTGCAGGAGTGGTCAGGGATTGGAACAGGCTGCTCAGGAGGGTGGTGGAGTTGTCATACCTGGAGGAGGTCAAGAAACGTGCGGGCATGGCCCTTTGGGACATGGTGTAATGTTCATGGTGCTGTTGGGTTGATGGTTGGACTCAGTGATCTCGGAGGGCTTTTCCAACCAAAGCAGTTCTATGCTTTTGACCAGCATGGTTACTTGTGGAGTCTAAACTTGCCTTCTCAGCATGAACTGTTGCATTCTCTTCCACCTTCTTGTTCTAGCAATTACAATTGCAACGTACAAACCATAAGGAGCAGGAACTCATCTGGGTACAAATGTGTCGAACATGTTAATTAGTGATCAAGCATCATACATATCCCTTTGTCTCCTGTAACCATTATTTTAGGTGCCTAGAAATGGATGCAGTTATTGGGCCATCTATCGTGAAACAATACATCTTTTTGTGTGTGTTTCTTTATGGCTGTTTTAGAAGCTCAGAAGCTGTAGACCTACTTGGTTATGACTGCCTGTCCCTGTGCCCAGGGCAGCCTTGTCCCTTGCTTGTGCTTTTCTGTGCTTTCACCTGAGGTTACTCTGACAGCAGTTTTGGTCAGGCATTGGAACAGGCTGTCCAGGGAGGTGGTGGAGTCACCGTTCCTGGAGCTGCTCAAAAAGACATGTGGATGTGGCATTCTGAGACACGGTTTAATGGCCATGGGGGTGTTAGATTGAGGGTTGGACTCAATGATCTTCTCCAACCAAAACAATTCCATGAATCTAGGAAATTCTGGTTTGGAGTAAAACCTGAGAAATTTCAGCCTTGGAAAGTATTTCTTCTTGTCCTGTCTGGATAATCTTTCACTTGGGTGGATGGAGATGATGTCTTAACTGTACATACTGTTCAGTAGCAATTCCTTTGCCTTCCTACTCCTTACTGGGGTTCATTGCCCTTTGGACCTAGTGATGACTGGTAAATCCCAGTGGCATGCAGGTCAGCTGGGTCTCATCTTCATTTCTGCATCTTCTCTGTTTGCCAAGCTGGATACATGGGCAGAGACCAGGGGTGTGAGATTTAACAAGGCCAAGTGCCAGGTTCTGCACTTTGGCCACAACAGCCCCAAGCAGCACTACAGGCTGGGGGCAGAGTGGCTGGAGGGCAGCCAGGCAGAGAGGGACCTGGAGGGGGACTGGTTAACAGCAGCTGAACATGAGCCAGCAGTGTGCCCAGGTGGTGAAGAAGGCCAATGGCATCCTGGCCTGTGTCAGGAACAGTGTGGCCAGAAGGACCAGAGAAGTCCTTCTGCCCTGTACTGGCACTGGTTAGACCACAGCTTGAGTGCTGTGTCCAGTTGTGGGCCCCTCAATTCAAGAGAGATGTTGAGGTGCTTGAACATGTTCAGAGAAGGGCGACAAAGCTGGGGAGGGGCCTGGAACAGCCCTGTGAGGAGAGGCTGAGGGGGCTGGAGGTGTTCAGCCTGAAGAAGAGGAGGCTCAGGGGGGACCTTATTGCTGTTTGCAACTACCTGGCCAGGTAGGGGTTGGCTTCTTCTCCTGGGCAACCAGTGACAGAAGGAAGGGACACAGTCTCCAGCTGCACCAGGGGAGGTTCAGGCTGGATGTCAGGAAAGAGTGGCCATTGGAATGGGCTGCCTGGGGAGGTGGCAGCTCACCATCGCTGGGAGCATTCATAGAGACTGGATGTGACACTTGGTGACGTGGTTTAGTTAAGCAGGTGGTGTTAGGTAACAGGTTGGCCTTGGTGATCTCAAAGGTCTTTTCCAACCTGGTTAATTCTGTGATTTTGTGAGTCCCTGAACTTAGTATCAGTCTGGGAGCTGTCTTGATGTTCTAGTTGGTATATCAGAGCTATTAGCACGCAGTCATTTTTGAGAGGAGATGGAAGTGGCAGGATCACCTAGAGAAGGTCACACAGGAACATGACCAGGGTGGGATTTGAATGGGCAACCTGTTCCAGTCACTTTTAAACTAAAGAAGTTCCTCCTCATGTTTAGATGGAACTTCCTATGTTCCAGTTTGTGTCTGTTACCCCCTGTCCTGTCAGTGGGCACCACTGAAAACCACTGGGCACAGTGTCACTGGCTCCCCTGCTCTGGACACCCACCCCTTAAGTATTTATAGCATTGATGAACCCCCCCCCCCCCCCACTGCTCTTCTCCAGACTAAGACGTCCCAATTGTCTCAGTCTGTTAAGTTATCTGGAGCTCCAAGATGGGGCAGGTATGTATGGAACACTTGTTGAGAACTGACACTGGCTCTTCATCCTTCCCAGGAGCTGTTTGGGAGAGCATGGTTTGGGTTTGGCCTTGGCCGTGCCAAGGATCTTCTAGAACTTTCTTCTCTCTCAGATCTGAGCTTTTCTTTTGCTGAAGGCTGCAGTGACTCTTTTCAGCTGTTGAATAGTTGGCTGCTGTGATTGTGTCTGATGGAGTTTGAATTCCTCTCTCCCCAAGGATAAGGGAAAGGGATTCTATAAATATTATTTGATTTAATTAATAAATGTCAGCTTCTTTTGTGGTGCAGTAGGGGAGTGAGGATGTGCATGGGGAGAAAAACCTGTGTGAGGCTGTTGGAGCTCTGGAACAGGCTTGCCCAGAGAGGTTATGGAATCTTTCTCTGGAGACACTCCAAACCCACCTGGGTATGGTCCTGTGTGACCTGCCCTAGGTGATTCTGCTCTGGCAAGGGGTTGGACTCGATATTCTCCAGAGGTAACTTCCAGCATCTACCATCCTATGACAGAAAGGCATTTTTGGTTTTAGTCTTGTGCCCCCATCAGCCCAGGCCTTGTGCCACCACGGTGAAAAACTCTCTCTGGTGCCACCAAGAAAGACATTATAATGAAAAACTTTGCTAAGACCCCAAGGTGTCAAAGGTCTGCACCTGGAATAGTGTGGCCAGCAGGATCAGAGGAGTGATTGTCCCCCTGTCCTTGGCAATGATGGGGCCACAGATTGAGTACTGGGCTGAGTTTTGGGGCCCTCCCTCCAAGAAGGACATTGAGATGCTGGAGTGTGTCCAGAGAAGGACAACAAAGCTGGGGAAGAGTCTGGAGAAGAGGGCTGGGGAGAAGCAGCTGAAGGAACTGGAGGTGTTTAGTCTGGGGAAGAGGAGGCTGAGGAGAAACCCCATTGCTCTCTACAGCTCCCTGGCAGGAGGCTGGGAGAAGAGACCAGCCCCCACCTCACTCCAAGGAACTAGTGGTGAGAGGAGAGGAAATGGCTCAGCTTGCTCCAAGAGAGGCTTAGGTTGTACATTAGAAGAAAATTCTCCACTGAAATGGTTCCCGGGCACTGGAGTAGGCTGTCATGGAATGGGATTGAATCCCCACCTCTCGAGTTGGGAAGAGGCAGAGATTTGGTGCTGAGGGATGTGGTTTAGCACCAGAATTACAATGGCTGCACTCAGTGACCTTAAAGACCTTTTCCAACCAAAATGATTTTATAATGCTATAAACCACTCAATGCTTTTTCAGGTGGGTTTTTTGGGTCACTCATGGTTTGATGCCAGGACACATGGCAATGCCATAGTGCAGATGCTGCTGAAAGGACACACTTGGCTAATATGTAGTGGGGCATTCAGATTCTTCTTGGTCCCTCATAGGCTCTTCAGCAGAACCATGATTATGTTATCAGAGTTTATTATCTAAGCAGTAGAGGGCAAGAGGATGGGGCTGGAGTCTCTGTCAGTGGTGCCCACTGACAGGACAGGGAGCATTGGGCACAAACTGGAAGCCAGGAGGTTCCATCTGAACAGCAAGAGAAAATTCTCTGTTGTGAGGGTGCTGGAGCCCTGGAGCAGGCTGCCCAGAGAGGTTGTGGAGTCTCCTTGTCCACAGTGATTCCAAACCCAGCTGGGCATTGTGACCCTGGGCAAGCTGCTCTGGGTGTCCCTGCTTTAGCAGGGTTGTTGGACTGGATGGTTCCTCAGAGGTCTCTTCCAACCCTCACCATGCTGGGATTTGGGGATGCTGTGTCAGTACTGTCTTCCAAGGCACATATCCTGGGCCCCTCAATTCAAGAGAGATGTTGAGGTGCTGGAAGGTGTCCAGAGAAGGGTGACAAAGCTGGTGAGGGGTCTGGAACACAAACCCTGTGAGGAGAGGCTGAGGGAGCTGGGGGTGTGCAGCCTGGAGGAAGCTCAGGGGGGACCTTGTTGCTGTCTACAACTACCTGAAGGGAGGCTGTAGCCAGGTGGGGTTGGGCTCTTCTGCCAGGCAACCAGCAACAGAACAAGGGGACAGATCCTCAAGTTGTGCCAAGGGAGGTCTAGGCTGGATGTTAGGAGGAAGCTCTTCACGGAGAGAGTGATTGGCATTGGAATGGGCTGCCCAGGGAGGTGGTGGAGTTGCTGTCCCTGTAGGTGTTCAAGCAAAGCCTGGCTGAGGCACTCAGTGCCATGGTCTGGTTGATTGGCCAGGGCTGGGTGCTAGGTTGGACTGGATGAGCTTGGAGCTCTCTTCCAAACTAGCTGATTCCACGATATTCTCCCAGAATGTCCTCTCTAGGCTGAGGGAAGGGCTTGGCTGAGTCTGGCCAGGCATGTTGAGATGGTTTCTGCCTGCTGAGTCAGACCATGCATCAGGAGCAGTCTTGGGCCATCCAGCCAGCCAGGGAGATACTTGGGAGATTTCCCCCCCTGATTATCTGGTTAACTGAGAAGACTTTAAATTTCCTGTTAAGGGTATCCTGCAAATCTCACAGGTGAAAATACCACTGGAAAGAAAACATTTCAGTGTCTTGGTTTAAACACAGCTCCCCTGTAGTCTACTAAGGTTTGCTAACCTTATCAGACTGCTGATCTGTTCCTGGAGCTATGCTGGCCAGATAAACCAAACCTCTGTGGTGGTTCTGCTGTTCCTTTGGGTGCTCTGTTGGACTGCCTGCAAGGTGAAAGGCTCCATGGGCCAAAAGCTGTTGGCTGAACTCGTGCTTGTACCCACGGGCCAGCGAAGCAGCCTGCAAGTTGTCATTTGGAAGTCACTCAAACTGCAGTTGGCTTTTTTCTGAGGACCCTCCACTAACCTATGCTTAAATTGATGGGAACCTGGAGGGAAAGCAGAAGGCACAGCAGTTTCTTAGCATTTACAAGGAAAGATGTGGAGGGGCAGCAAGCACAGGGCAGAGGGAACCAAAATCACAGAGTCATAGAATTAATCAGCATGGAAAAGACCTTTGAGGCCAAGCCCAACCTATCACCCAGCACCATCTAATGAACTACACTGTGGCACCAAGTGCCATATCCAGTCTCTTTAAACACTGTCATAGGTCAGACTGGATGATCTTGAGGTCTCTTCCAACCTGGTTGAGTCTATGACTCCAGGGACGGTGACCACCATCTCCCTGGGCAGCCTGTTCTAATGCCAATCACTCTTCCTAACATCCAGCCTGTGCCTCCCCTGCTGCAGCTTGGGACTCTGTCCCCTTGTTCTGTCGCTGGTTGCCTAGAAGAGACCAACCCCCACCTGGCTACAACTTCCTTTCAGGTAGTTGTAGACACTGATAAGGTCCCCCCTGAGCCTCGTTTGAGGGTGGGGATTTTTCTTTGCCCTTGCTTCTCTGTGTGGCCTTGGCCTTTGCTTTCACTTCTGCCCTGCTAAGCTGCTTCCATCTTGACCCACAGGCCTCTTGTTATATTTTCCCTCTCCCCTGTCCATTTAAGCAGGGGACTGATAGAGTGGCTTTGGTGGGCATCTGGCCCCCAGCCCCATTCAACACATTCTGCATGAGTCACCATCCCTGGAGGTGGCCAAAAAAAGCCTGGCTGAGGCACTTAGTGCCATGGTCTGGTTGACTGGCCAGGGCTGGGTGCTAGGTTGGGCTGGATGAGCTTGGAGCTCTCTTCCTACCTGCTTGATTCTATGATTTTCATGGGTGCTTCTTGCCCTGTGGGGTACACAAAGAGCTTTTGTGGATAGGATTTATCATGTTGGGCCTGTTCAGTCTTGGCAAGAGAAGAGTCTGAGGTGACCTTAGAGCAGCCTTCCAGTAAGTACCTGAAGGGGGGTACAAGAAAGGTGTGGAGGAACTTTTGACAAGGGCTCATGATGATAGGATGAGGGATAATTGCTTTGAGCTGCAACAGGGGAGACTGAGACTGAAAATTAGGAAGAAACTTCTCACAGTGAGGGCAGTGAAACACTGCAACAGGTTGCCCAGGGAGGTTGTAGATGCCCCCTCCTTGGAGTTGTTGAAGGCCAGCTTGGATGAGGCCTTGAGCTTAGTTGAGAGATGTCATAGAATCAAGCAGGTTGGAAGAGTCCTCCAAGCTCATCCAGTCCAACCTAGCACCCAGCCCTATCCAATCAACCAGACCATGGCACTAAGTGCCTCATCCAGTCTTTTCTTGAAGACCTCCAGGGACGGTGCCTCCACCACCTCCCTGGGCAGCCCATTCCAATGCCAATCACTCTCTCTGGGAAGAACTTCCTCCTAACATCCAGCCTAGACCTACCCTGGCACAACTTGAGACTGTGTCCCCTTGTTCTATTGCTGGTTGCCTGGCAGAAGAGGCCAACCCCCACCTGGCTACAATGCCCCTTCAGGTAGTTGTAGACAGTAATAAGATCACCCCTGAGCCTCCTCTTCTCCAGGCTAAACAGGCCCAGCTCCCTCAGCCTCTCCTCATAGGATTTGTGCTCCAGGCCCCTCACCAGCTTTGTTGCCCTTCTCTGGACACCTTCCAGCACCTCAACATCTCTCTTGAATTGAGGGGCCCAGAACTGGACACAGCACTCAAGGTGTGGCCTGACCAGTGCTGAGTACAGGGGAAGAATAACCTCCCTTGTCCTGCTGGCCACACTGTTCCTGATGCAGGCCAGGATGCTATTGGCTCTCTTGGCCACCTGGGCACACTGCTGGCTCAGCTTCAGCTACTATCTATCAGCACCCCCAGGTCCCTTTCCTCCTGGCTGCTCTCAGCCACTCTGTCCCCAGCCTGTAGTGCTGCTTGGGGTTGTTGTGGCCAAAGTGCAGAACCCTGCACTTGGCCTTGTTCAGTCTCATCCCATTGGCCTCTGCCCACCCATCCAGCCTGGCCAGGTCCCTCTGCAGGGCTCTCCTACCTTCCAACAGATCAACACCTGCTCCTAGCTTGGTGTCATCTGCAAACTTACTGATGCTGGACTCAATGCCTTCGTCCAGATCATCAATAAAGATGATCTGTCCTTGCCCATGGCAGCAGGGCTGGAACTAGATGACCTTTAAGATCCTTTCCAACCAAACCATTCCTTCATTCAGTATATACACAGCTCTGGAATGATTATGTTCTGAAGGAGAAGATTTCAGAGTCTTCTTCATCTGGGGAAGCTGAGAACGTGTTCTGTCAGTGCACAGAAAGACTCATTACCACTGAGAGGCAAACAAAAAGTACAGAAGGAAGAAGTGAAGTTTTGCTGGAGTGTAACTGTTTGTTTTGATAGGAATTTGAGGCCATTCCTTCCCTTTTCAGAACCATTCCTTGGGGTGATGCTCTGGAGGAAAGCTCTCAGGGATGCATTTCTGTAGCCATGTGTATGCCTGGACTGGATGCCTGAGTGCAGCTCTTTGGTGGGTTGTAAATGTGCCTGAAGTTTTCCCAAGCAAGGGTAAACAATGTCTGGTGGTTATATCCCCTCAGGAAACATGCAGATATGGTGGGTGGAAGTACTGACCTGCTGAAGGGTAAGGAGGCTCTACAGAGGGACCTTAACAGTCTGGATTGATGGGCTGAGGCTCGACAAGGCCAAGTGCCAGGTCCTGCACTTGGGTCACCATGAGCCCATGATGCTCTGTTGGGGTGGAGTGGCTGGAAACTGCCCGGGGGAAAAAGACCTGAGGGTGCTGGCTGACAGCCAGCTTCATGGTGAGCCCAGTTGGAGAGGAAGACCAACAGCATCCTGTCTGGGATCAGGATTAGTGTGGCCAGAAGGAGCAGGGCAGGGATTATCCTCACTGTACTTGGTGCTGGTGAGGATACTGCTCAAATAATGAGTTCAGTTTTAGGTCCTTCACTCCAAGGAGGACATTGAGGTGCTGGAATGGGTCCAAAGAAGAGTGTGAAGCTGGTGAAGGGTCTGGAGAACAGGGCTGATGAGGAGCAGCCTGGTGAACTGAGGGTGTTTGCTCTGGAGAACAGGAGGCTGAGAGGAGACCTCATCATGCTCTACAACTGCCTGAAAGGGAGCTGGAATGAGGTGGGGGTTGGTCTCTTGTGCCTAGTAACAAACAATAAGACGAGAGGAAAAGGCCTGAGGTTGTACCAGGGGAGCTTTAAATTGGACATTGAGGGCAAGTTCTTCCCCAGAAGCTTTGTGAAGCCCTGGGCCAGGCTCCCTAGTGGAATGGTGAATTTGCCACCGCTGGAGGGAGCGAAAAGCTGTGTAGATGTGGTGCCGAAGGACAGGGCTTGGCAGCAAACTTGGCAATGCTGGGTTAATGCTTGGGCTTGATGGCCTTAAAGGTCTTTTCCAGCCGAAGGAATTCTGTGATTCTAGGACAGACAACTGATCTGTGAGTGAATTCCTCAAACACAGAAAGAAGTCATTTTGGTGAGACGCTTGTGAGCAGTCTCACAGGCAGAAGGCTTTTGGTAGCTACTCAGTCAATAACTGGTTTACAAACTATGGCTGATGGTTGGATGTTCTGCAGAAGGGGAGGCTCAGGGGGGACCTCATTGCTGGCTACAACTACCTGAAGGGAGGCTGTAGCCAGGTGGAGTTGGTCTCTTCTCCAAGGCACCCAGCAACAGAACAAGGGGACAGAGCCTCAAGTTGTGCCAGGGGAGGTCTAGGCTGGATGTTAGGAGGAAGTTGTTGGCAGAGAGAGTGATTGGCATTGGAATGGGCTGCCCAGGGAGGTGGTGGAGTCCCCATCCCTGGAGGTGTTCAAGCAAAGCCTGGCTGGGGCACTTAGTGCCATGGTCTGGTTGACTGGCCAGGGCTGGGTGCGAGGTTGGGCTGGATGAGCTTGGAGGTCTCTTCCAGCCTGGTTGATTCTATGGTTCTATGAAAACCCACTCTTATAAATGCACTGCAGGAAGTGTGTTGCCAGCTGACAATGCAGTGTGAGCCATGGCTCACAAACATGTAACTTTCTGATAGTCACAGAATGTTAAGGGTTGAAAGGGACCTGCAGAGATCGAGTCCAGCCTCTGCCAAAGCAGGATCACCTAGGGCAGGTGGCACAGGAACACATCCTAGTGGATTTTGAGTGTCTCCAGAGAGAGAGACTCCACAACCTCTCTGGGCAGCCTGCTCCAGGGCTCCAGCACCCTCCCAGTCCTTATCAGAAGTCTCTGTGGTGGTGCAGATTCCACCAGTTCCCTGAACAGAAGTGTAACACCAGAGTTGTGGTACGATTGGCCTTTCAATTCTTATTCTTGCCTAACACCTTGTGCCAACAGAGGTTAAGGTTGGATATTATGAGCTATGTCCTCACAGAAAGGGTTCTCTGGCATTGAAACAGGCTGCCCAGGGAGGTGGTGCAGTTGCCATCCCTGGAGGTGTTTAAAAGAGGCATGGATGTGGTGCTGAGGGATGTAGTTCAATCTGTGATAGCTTAGAAGTAGCAGTGGGATTGTGAGCTCTAGGTGAGTGGTTGGACTTGATCTCAATAGTCTCTTCCAACCTCGATGGTTCTATGATTAAGAAAACACCTTGAGACAAAGCTGGCTTTGAAAGGCTGTGGTAGATGTGTCTTGGGCATCCTGGTGTGTGTTTGAAAAAGCAATTATTGGCAACCATTATTTCAAACAGGTCTGCTGACCATGTAAGGAGTGCAGGTAGATCCAGAACACTTTATGGCTTCTGATCTTTTGCTTTGGTTTTAGAAGTGCCTGTAGCCAGCAGGTGGAGGAAGGTTCTTCTCTCCCTTTACCCTGCCCTAATGAGGCCACAGCTGGCCCAGTTCTGGGCTTCCCACTTCAAGGCAGACAGGGAAATACTGGAAGGAGTCCAGTGGAGGCTAAAAAGATGCTGAGGGGCCTGGAGCATCTTTGTGAGGAGGAAAGGCTGAGAGCCCTGGGCTGTAGAGCCTGGAGAAGAGCAGCCTGAGAGGGCATCTGAGCAATGCTCAGCAAGAGATAAAGGATCTGTGGGGGCAAGAGTCTGGGGCCAGGCTCTCTTCAGTGGTGCCCAGTTACAGGATAAGGGGCAGTGGGCATAAACTGGAACCCAGGAGGTTCCACCTAAACATAAGGAGAAACTTTGTTGTGAGGGTGCTGGAGCCCTGGATCAGGCTGCCCAGAGAGGCTGTGGAGTCTCCCTCTCTGGGGAGATTCCAACCTCTCCCCCCACCAGCCATTGTGATCCTTGGGAAGCTGATGTGGGTGGCCTGGCTCTTAGCAGAGTTGTTGGACTGGATAATTCCCCAGAGGTCCTTTCCAACCCTCACCATGGTGGGGTTCTGGGATCTGCTGCAACTATAACATTTCCAAAGACCTTTCCTGCATCGCTGTTGTCTTCTGGGCCACCTGGGACATTGGTTCTTCCATGCTGCTCCTTTGTGACAGGCAATCACAGACTAGACAACTACACAATTGTTTGGCTGGTAGAGACCTAAAGAGTTTCCCAGATCACCAAGTCCAACTGTTAACCCTACTCTACCAAGTCCACACAACGCCATATCCCCAAGCACCACATCTCTGCATCTTCTAAGTGCCTCCAGGGCTGGGGATTCCAGCACTGTCCTGGGCAGCCTGTTCCCATGCATCAGAACCCTTGCAGTGAACAATGTTGTTCTCATGTCTAGCTTAGGCCTCCTCTGATGCAGCTTGAGGCCATGCCCTCTCCTTCTATCACTAGTGACTGGGGAGAAGAGACCAACTCCAGATGGGCTCCAGCCTCCTTTCAGGGAGTTCTAGAGAGTGAGGCAGTCTCCCCTTGGCCTCCTTTTGTCCAGGCTAAGCAACTGCACTTCCCTCAGCTGCTCCTCCAGACCCTTCATCAGCTTAACTGCCCTTCTCTGGACCTGCTCCAGCACCTCAGTGTCCTTGGGGTGAGGGACTCAAAACTGAACACAGTAGTTGAGGTGTGGCCTTACCCATGCAGAGTACAGGGAGGGCAATCTCTGTCCTACTCCTGCTGGCCACACTAGTGCTGATCATGATGCTGGTGGCCTTCTTAGCCACCTGGGCACACTGCTGGCTCATCTTCATCTGGCTCTCCACCAGCATCCCCAGGTCTTTCTCTACTGGGCAGTCTCCAGGCACTCTGCCCCAAGGCTTGAGCATTCCTAGAGTTGTTAGAGCCCAAGTGCAGGACCTGGCCCTTGGTCTTGGTGAACCTCAGGCCGTTGACCTCGGCCCCTCGATCCAGCCTGTCCAGATTCCTCTGCAGAGCATCCCTGCCCTCGTGCAGATTAACACCTCCTCCCTGCTTGGTGTTGTCCTCAGATTTTCTGAGAGTGAGCTCAAACATGCTGCAGAGGCTGAAAGGGGCTTGATTTCTGTGGCTCCTTCTTGCTTTTCTGTCTTGGCTGAAGTGTCGACAAGGTCACTTTTAAGGGTATATGTTTGTGTAGTGGGACGTGAATTAAGACTGACAGATACATGTCATGCAGGATACATGAGTAATGGTTACAGCTTCTGTGCCTGCACTCATTTCAGATGGGTGGCTTAGCTGGCATGGCTGCTTCCAATTCCTTTTGTTTGCCAGGTTATTTGTACTATTTCAGCCCAGCAGTGCCTGGAGAGCAGATCTCACCACATATAGACATGGAGCCCTAGTCCAACCAACCTCCTTCCATCTCAATGGCACACCAGCATTAAAATGACTTTTTGTCTGCCCAGCTAATCAAAAGATTCCAAAAGCCACTCAGGATGTTAAGAAATGTCAGAGATTGTTTATATTTTATAGAGGTAAAAAGCATGGAGACCTTTTCAGCCCTGCACATTCCAGGCCAGTTAAATGAAAACAGCAAAACCCACCATCAGCAACAGGTACCTCACCAAACATTTCTTCTCTGTCTTGCCATGGGTGTAAGGAGTTGAAAGGAGTGATGTTGTTTCTAGTTCAGAAAGAAATCAGTTGAAGATAGGTAGAGAGATTTCATCCAGCTTTTCCCTGAAGGACAAGATGCTTTGCAGAGCATCATAGAAGCCACAGAAGCTCACGGAATCATTGAGCTGTTAAGGTTGGAAGAGACCTTTGAGATCATCGAGCCCAGCTGCTGGTGTAGAGCTCACAATCCCACCGTTGCTGCTGAGGCACTACCACTGAAACACATCCCTCAGCACCACACCCACAGGCTTTTAAACACCTCCAGGGACGGTGGCTCCACCACCTCCTCGAGCAGCCTGCTCCCGAGAGCCCTTTCTGTGGAGGAATGGTTCCTAGCAGCCAATCTGCACCTCCCGTGGCACAGCTTGAGGCCATTGCCTCTTGTCCACTTGTTGTAAGGAGAGACTGCCCCACACCTGGCTCCAACCTGTTTTCAGGGAGCTGTAGAAAGCCAGAAGCTCTCCCCTCAGCCTCCTCTTCTCCAGACTAAACAACCCCAGTTCCTTCAGCTGCTCCTCACAAGCCCTATTCTCCACACCCCTCGCCAGCTTCGTTTCCCTTGCTGTAGACATGCTCCATGTCCTTTTGGTTTGTGTTTGTGGATTTTGGCTTTCTTTGGAAGGATTTGACCTCTCAGAATCAATTCTGGGCTTTTCTAGTAGGTAGGCAAGAAAAGAATGAAAACTAAGAAGTAGTAGAGAAGGAATCTTGTTCCTTGTGGGACCTGTACTTGCAACTCTGATGGTGACCTGAAAGTCAGAGACTAAAGAATGTAGCACAATATGGCTACTGAAATGGTTGAGGAATTTGTGTTCGAGGCAGCCCTGTGCCCTTGAGCCTGGCACAGCTCCATTTAACTTCTGGAGCTGGTTGCCCAGGGAGGTTGTGGATGCCCTCTCCCTGGAGGTGTTCATAAGCCAGCAACCTGCTCTAGTGGGAGCTGTCCTTGCCCATGGCAGGGTGGCTGGAACTAGGTGATCTTTATGGTCCTCTCCAGCCCAAACCATTCTATGATGCTTCTTTAAAATTCCGTGCTGAAACTGAATCAAATCTTCCCAGCAACTCTGCTAATGTTGATGTTGCTGCCCTGAAACAGCCAAAGTTTTCTGCCAGCCCTTCTCCAGATGTGGCACTGGGTGAACCAAGCATCCCTCTTGTCCCAGGCCCACTCCTCTTTTGGTCACTGGGAATGCTGAGGTACAGTTTTATGACCCTCTATGCCTGCCTCACTTCCCTCAGGATTTCCTTCTTCAAGCAAAGAAGAACTTTGCAGAGTGACTGAAGGGTTTGGGGAGGTTGTTTATGGGAACTGCTTGAGTTCAAGGGTGGTTTTGTATTTTCTTTTATTGTTGCTAATTTGAATTTATTTTAAAAAGGGGAATTAAATTACCCAGGCAGGAAGATGCTGATGCAAATTTCCTAACTGCTAAGATAATAAGATTGAAATTAGGAGCAAGCACATATCTTGAAGGAGCATCAAAAATACATAACTACAATTTAGGGACCTTAGAAAGGTTTCAGTTTTAACAGGAATTGTGATTCCTTGACTTGCTGAGTTGAGGTCTTCTCTTTGAAATGCTGTGACCAAGACTGAGAAGCTCTTCACTTCCTCAGTGATTTAGCAGGATTGCACTGAACCCTTCCTGAGCACAGTTTCCTCCAAGGCTTCTCAGGGAGGAGGCAATCCTAAGCACAAATCCAGGCTGGGTGGAGAATGGATAGGGAACAGTCCTGAGGAGAAGGACTTGGGGGTGCTGGGTGGGAAGCTGGATGTGATGCAGAAAGGCAGCTATGTCCTGGGCTGATCCCCAGCAGCATGGTCAGCAGAGAGGGGACTCTGCCTCTGCTCTGCTGAATCACAGAATCAGCCAGGTTGGAAAGGACCTCTGAGATCATCAAGTCCAACCTACCTTCTAACTCTTCTAATTAACTAACCCATGGCACTAAATGTCTCATCCAGGCTCCTTTTAAACACCTCCAGGGATGCTGATTCCACCTCCTCAGGCAGCCCATTCCAATGCCAGTCACTCCTGCTGGGAAGAATTTTTTCCTAGCATCCAGCCCGAACCTCTCCTGGTGCAGCTTGTGACTGTGTCCCTTCATTCTGTCACTGGTTGCCCAGGAGTAGAGACCAACCCCACCTGGCTACAGCCTCCCTTCAGGTAGTTGTAAAGAGCAATGAGGTCTGCCCTGAGCCTCCTCCTCTCCAGGCTGCACACCCCCAGCTTCCTCCTCACAGGGCTGTGCTCCAGCCCCCTCACCAGCCTTGGTGCCTTTCTCTGGACATGGTCAAGGACCTCAACGTCTTTCTTAAGGGGCCCAGAACCTCACACAGTACTCAAGATGTGGCCTAACCAGTGAGTCCCCACCTGCAGTGCTGGGGCCAGCTCTGGAGTCCTCAGCACAGCAGAGACATGGACTTGTTGGAGTGGGGGCAGAGGAGCCCACAGCAATGCTGGGAGGGCTGGAAGCCCTCTGCTGTGAGGCCAGGCTGAGAGAGTTGGGGTTGTCCAGCCTGGAGAAGAGAAGGCTCCAGGGAGACATAAGAGTATTTGAAGGGGGCTGCAGGAGAGCTGGAAAGGGACTTTTTAGAAAGGCATGGAATGACAGGACAAGAGGTAATGGCTTCAAACTGTAAGAAGCTGGATTTAGATGAGGCATTAGAAAGAAATTCTCCCCCTTGTGGGTGGTGAAATACTGGAACAGGTTGCCCAGAGAAGCTGTGGAGGGTCAAAGCCTGGAAGTGTTCAAAGCCAGGAAGAATGAAGCCTTGAGCAACTTGGTCTAGCGGGAGGTGTCCCTGCCTGGGACAGGAGGTTTGAATTAGATGATCTTTAAGGTCCCTTCCAACTCTAACTGTTCTATGATTTTGAGTCTCCCTGTTTTCTCCAGACAATCCCAAAGACTCCTGAAATGTGAGAGCTGTGCCTCACAATCTATCCCACCACAGCTTCTTGTAGTCCTACCTGGAAGCTTTGGTGGGGGGGAGAGAATTCAAATGGCAGAACTTGGGCTGTGGAGAAGTTGTAAGAGCTACTATCATAGAATCAAGCAGGTTGGAAGAGACCTCCAAGATCATCCAGTCCAACCTAGCACCCAGCCCTGGCCAATCAACCAGACCATGGCACTAAGTGCCTCAGCCAGGCTTTGCTTCAACACTTCTACCAAATCCCTGGGCAGCCCATTCCAATGCCAATCACTCTCTCTGCCAACAGTTTCCTCCTAACATCCAGCCTAGACCTGCCCTGACACAGCTTGAGACTGTGTCCCCTTGTTCTGTTGCTGGTTGCCTGGCAGCAGAGCCCAACCCCACCTGGCTACAGCCTCCCTTCAGGTAGCTGCAGACAGCAATGAGCTCTGCCCTGAGCCTCCTCTTCTGCAGGCTGCACACCCCCAGCTCCCTCAGCCTCTCCTCACAGGGTTTGTGTTCCAGGCCCCTCACCAGCTTTGTTGCCCTTCTCTGGACACCTTCCAGCACCTCAACATCTCTCTTGAATTGAGGGGCCCAGAACTGGACACAGCACTCAAGGTGTGGCCTGAGCAGTGCTGAGTACAGGGGCAGAATAACCTCCCTTGTCCTGCTGCCCACACTGCTCCTGAGCCAGGCCAGGATGCCATTGGCTCTCTTGGCCACCTGGGCACACTGCTGCCTTATGGTCAGCTGCTATCTACCAGTACCCCCAGGTCCCTTTTTCTCTGGCTGCTCCCCAGCTACCACACACATACACCTGTGCAATCATGTGTCAGCTCACAATGTCTAAAATCCATCATCAAGATTAGCACTTAACCAATTCAGCCCTGTAAGAACACAGCACATTGTGATGTCTTTCTCTCTTTTGTGCATAGCTGACAGCAGATACTCAACCCAAAAGATCTTGCAGGGTTTTATGTTATCCCTGGAGGTCCCTTCCAGCCTCTGACGTTCTGTGATACTGGTGTGACTCAGCAGGACCAGGGCAGGGATTGTCCCACTGGTGAGGCCACGTCTCAAATACTGGATTCAGTTTTGGGCCCCTCAGTACAAAGATGACATTGAGGGGCTGGGAGGTGTCCAGAGAAAGGCAATGAGGCTGGTGAAGGGTCTGGAAAATAGGGCCGGTGAGGAGCAGATGAGGTTAAGTCTGGAGAAGAGGAGGCTGAGGGGAGACCTCAGGGAGCTCTCTACAGCTCCCTGAAAGGAGATTGCAGTGAGGTAGGAGTTGGTCTCTTCTCTGCAATAGCAAGAGCCACAACAAGAGGAAATGGCCTCAAGGTACATCAGGGAGAGTTTAGGCTGGACACTAGAAGAACCTTTTTCACCAAAAGAGTTCTCAAAAGCTGGAAGAGGCTGCCCAGAGAGGTGGTGGAATCCCCATCCCTGAAGGTCTTTCAAAGAGGCAGAGATGCGCTGGTGATGGACACGGTTCAGCAACGACTTGGCAGAGTTAAAGACTGGTTGGACTGGATGACCTTAAAGGTCTTTCCAACCAAAGTGATTCTGTGTGCAGGAATGTTCAGGGTTAGGGGGTGGGCTGCAGGCAAGAGAATAATTGCCTTATATCACACAGCATCACATATGGGAGCTGCAGGATGTGGAGAAGGATAGCTCTGGCTCAGGGCATGTCACCAGTGCATCTCGTTGGCGATGATAAAGGTTGGGACAAGGGACAACAGGCAGACAGTGGAGCCCAGGAGGTTCTACCTGAACATGAGAAGAAAATTCTTTCTTGTGAGGGTGCTGGAGCCCTGGAGCAGGCTGCCCAGAGAGGCTGTGGAGTCTCCTTGCCTGGAGAGATTCCAAACCCAGCTGGGCACTGAGATTCTGGGCAAGCTGCTGTGGGTGACACTGTTTTAGCAGGGGGATTGGACTGGATGATCTCCAGAGGTCCCTTCCAGCTCTCTACCATTCTGTGACTCTGTATTGATTCACAGCTTCAAGTAGCAGCCCATGCACAGAGTGTCCAATACAAACTGGGAGGCAGGCAGTGAGATGCTGATTCTATGTGTCTGCATTTATGCTTTTTTAGATTCTTCTACCTATCATCTGCTTCCTGTGACTTGTGTAGTGCTGCCAGCTTGGAGATCTCCAGCTGTCTTAGCAAGATTGCTTGAGGAATAATCTTGTTTAAATGAAAAAAGGAGGAACCTCCCCACACACCTCTCCCAACAAAAGCCTAAACCTGACTTAAATGAGCAAGCATCAAAGATGGCTTTACCATTAAACCATCTTTCATGGTGAGCATGGATAATGCTTACAGGCAGCTCTTGGGACCATACTACATCTGCCAAGCTCTTTCTGCGACTGACCACCTTCTTCAGGTGACTTTTGGGGTAAAGGCAGCTGATTGTGGGATTGCAGAACCCTAGCACAGTCTTAATGTTGGTTATTAACTGCAAGAAGGGCAGCAATGTTCATAACTGCTCTGGTAATACCAGAGTCTTTTCACAAGAGGTCTCCAGTAAATGCTCCACCTTCTGGAGTAGGTCCAGAGGAGAGCGACAAGACTGGGGAAGGGACCGGAGGGAAGGGCTGAAGGAGCTTGAGTTGTTTGGCCTGGAGAGGAGGATGCTCGGGGGAACCTTATCACACTCTGCAACTACTTGAAGGGAAGATGTAGTAAGGTGGGGGTCAGGCTCTTCTCCCAGGGAATTTGTGACAAGATGAGAGGGCATGGCCTGAGGCTGCACCAGAGGAGGTTTAGGTTGGATGTTAGGAAGCACTGCCTCACAGAAAGGGTGATTAGACACTGGGATGGACTGCCCAGGGACGTGGTGGAATTGCCATCCCTGAAGGTGCTTAAGAAAAGATTGGATGTGGTACTTAGTGATGTGGTCTGGTGATACTTAGTGACATGGTGGTGGTGTTGGGTCGTAGGCTGGATTTGATGGTCTCAGAGGTCTATTTCAGCCTCAACAATTCTGTGATCTCAGGAGAAAAAAAGTATCTGTTGCCTACTAATTTGGCCTTGAGATGAGTCCAAGATGGGGCAGTGTTGACCTTCATCTTCACCACAATTCTTGCTTGTTACATAGTTCATCTTAGCTTCTCTAAGGCATTTCTCTCCTTCCATTCTCCCTGTCTTCACACTGACTCCTCTGTTCTCTAGATGGCTACACCAAGTCTCTGCTAGTTTTGCTCTTCAGTCACTGTCTTTTTCTGCAGATTCCTCAGGACAGATTTCTTCTACAGGTCCTTTCAGAGGAGACCTACCACAATGAAATGCCAGTGCTAATGGGGGTGAAAAGGATGATAAAATAAAATGGCAAAGAATGTGTGGGACCAAACAGCAACCTCTCCTCCTGTCTCCTGCAGACAGCCCTTCCACTGCTCGAGCATCCCCCACTCTATCCCTCCCCTTTTCTCATGCCCCTAAGATGTGTTTTTGATTAGTTTGATTTAGAACATTAAGCTTCTCAGCAACAGTTTGGTTCTTTGGATGGTTTTTGGCCTCCTCTGGGATATCTGTATGAATGGCACCATCTCAGCAGCAGTAGGACAGGCATCTGTGTGGTGCCCTCAGCCCCAGTTTGTGTCTGCTTACCAAGGGGTTTCCGCATACAGAACATGCAGGGTGGCTGTGTCGATGCTCTCCCTCCACGTCTGCTTAGCTGTTTGGTGTTGGTGCTTATATTACTTAGTTGGCTGTTTTGTTTTGGTGCTTACTGTTGTATGGCTGTCTGCACATCCCTGAACTCTCATTTAAATGTTCTTCCAAGTATAGACCCATAGAATTGGTTAGGCTGGAGAAAATCGAGTCCAGCTGCTAACCCAGCACTGCCAGGTCATCACTAAACCATGTCCCTCAGCAGCACATCTCTTCTGCTTTTCAATCCCTCCAGGGACAGTGACTCCACCACTGCCCTGGTCAGCCTGTTACAGAGCTTGGCAACCCTTTCAGGGGAGAAATTGTTCCTCCTGTCCAACCTAAACCTGCCATGGTGCAAGCTGAGGCCATTTCCCCCCCACCCTATGGCTTGTTTTTTGTGAGGAGAGTCCAACCCCCTCTTAGCTCCAACCTCCTTTCAAGGAAGTTGTAGAGAGACACAAAGTCTCCCCTCAGTCTCCTTTTCTATAGGGTAAATAGACCCAGTTCCCTCAGCTGCTCTTCGACAGATCTCTTCTCCAGACCCTTCCCCAGTTTCATGACCTTCCTTGGACCTGTTCCAGTGCCTCAGTGTCCATCTTGTGGTGGGCCCAAAACTGAACCCAGAGTTGAGGTACAAGGTATAATTATGTCCACTTGGCTGTGTCTGTCAGGAAGGGGATGCACATATGTGAGTTTATTGTAGGTATATCAGTCAGTAGCTGTGCTTGCCCAGGACCTGTGTCTGCATGCACTCACACAGACATGGTTAAGTGTTTCTGCCCCGTCTGGGAGCCAGTACCTCTGTGCAGTCATGTCTGTGACAGTCTGTGGACAGTTCATATGTTCTCAGCACATCAAACACTGACCACTCGGTGCTCATGACAGCTGCAGGGTCACTAATAATTGCTAACATGAAAGTTAGTTTATCAGGTCCACATTCTTCCACCTTCTTATAATTTATACATCAAATCTAGGTCCTGGTTTGGGCCCCTCACCACGAGGAGGACATTGAGGCACTGGAACAGGTCCAAAGAAGGGTATGAAGCTGATGAGGGGTCTGGAGAACAGGTCTGATTAGGAGCAGCTGAGGGAACTGGGGGTGTTGAGTCTGGAGAAGAAAAGGCAGAAGGAAGACTTTGTGGCTCTCTACAACTCCCTGAGAGGAGGCTGGAGCCAGGGAGGGGTTGGTCTTTTGACTCTTATGCTCTCTTTACCAGCAAAAGAATAAATCAGAACTCTTAAGTCTGTGAGAGAGGTGACTTCTGTGTTCTAAGGGGAGGCACTGATTTGCAGCTGAGGGACTGCACGGATTGATCAGGTGTTAGGAATTCTTTGCCTCGTGCTTAGGAAATGCTTCTGGTGGCAGGTTTGGACATTTCATCCCCAGTAAATGCTTTGCAGGCTCTTTGTAGCTGTCTGGTGAGCCACAGCAAAGGACTGTGTCCATCAGGTTTCCCTCTAGTTAAGACAAGTGAAGCAAGCCTCGTGAAGAGCTTCCTGGGAGTATTTCATACAGAAACCAGGAATTATTATCATCTTTCTTTAGGGTTACAGAAGCCCCAACCCTGTTTCAGCCCCCCAGCACCTAGAATGAAGACCTCTTTTTTTTTCCACTGCTTGTAGTGGTTTCCCAAGCCAATAAACCTGAAACCACTACACTGATAATTCAAGCCTATGAAAGCTGAGTGCAAAGCAGACATAGCTGCTGCTCTACTTCACACTCACTTCTTTTAACTCAGTGTGGTGGGTGTCAGCAAGACTCTTCTCAGTGGTGCCCAAAAACAGAACAAGAGGTAAAGAGCATTAACTTGAAGGTAGGAAGTTCCATCTAAACAGCAGAAGGAACTTCTTTACTGTGAGAGTGGGCAGAGCACTGGAGCAGCCTGCCCAGAGAGCTGGTGGAATCTCTGTGCCTGGAGACTTCCAGGGCTTGCTTGGATGTGTTCCTATGTGATCTGCTTTAGGTGATCCTGCTCTGGCAGGGGGGTGGACCTGATGATCTTCAGAGGTCCCTACCCATTCTGTGAGCCTGGAACCATGGTTCCCTGAGATGACAGAGCGTCCCAGTGTGGTGAAACAGTTCCACTTTGCCTATGCAGAACTGAGTAGATGAGGGGCAAGACAGCAGAAAATGAGGGCATGGGGGCCTCTCCCAATTCCCCTGGAGCAAATGGGAGCTGGATTAAGCCTAAATCTCTAATTAGGTAGGGGTAATAGTCTATAAGAGCTCCCACTGAAGCAAGAGGGAGTTGGATCAAGCCCAGGACTTTAATTGCATTTTCCTTGCCATTTTTTGTTCCTATATTTTGCTTGTTCTGGCTGATCATTGCATTATTTTGGCATTCTTATGATGGGATTAGTAGCCACTAAATTGCTGTATGGTCTGGCTTGTTCCTAGTCATCGATGTCATTGATGTATGTCAGCAAGGTTTGTCTATTCTGGTGGAGATGGCAAGAGGTGGATGAATTTCTCTAATGATTGGAAATGGGTCAAGGCTTCTGCATCTCCTACAGCACTTGGGAGGGCCCTACTGCTTTTCTGTTTGCAGACATTGATAGAGTGCCAGGCCACACCATGAATTTTCTCCTCCCATCTTTTCCTTCTGCTGTTCCCACCAATACCTCTGAACTGTCCCTGTGATAACTGGATTTAATCAAGGAGTTTCTCTGTGTGATGCCTGTTTTTTTGGAGAAGGGCTCCATGACACCTCTCATTTTGGAGCATCCTGATAAATTTGTTCTGCTTGATCAATCCCAGATTTCCTTCAGCTCTTCTGAGACTAATTTTGCAGTTGTATCAACATGTCATATGCAGCATAGATTTTTTTTTTTGGGGGGGGGTGTCCCATCTTGAATTGCATCCCCAAAGACCACAATTAGAGAGTAAGAAGAGAGTTACAGAACCCCATCATAGGAGGGGGATTGGAAAAGACTTCTGGAGTTATTCAGTCCAACAACCCTGCTGCAGCAGAGGCACCCACAGCAGCATCCCCAGGATCACAATGCCCAGCTGGGTTTGGAATCTCTCCAGGCAAGGAGACTCCACAGCCTCTCTGGGCAGCCTGATCCAGGGCTCCAGCACCCTTACAGCAGAGAAGTGTCTCCTCATATTCAGGTGGGCCCTTCCAGGTTCCAGTTTGTGCCCATTACTTCTTGTCCTGTCATTAGACACCACTGAAAGGAGCCTGCCCCCATCCTTTCGCCCCCCACCCTTTGTCTCTTGCTGAGCATTGCTCAGATGCTCTCTCAGGCTGCTCTTCTCCAGGCTCAGCAGCCCCAGGGCTCTCAGTTTTTCCTCCTCACAGAGATGCTCCAGGCCCCTCAGCATCTTTGTAGCTTCCACTGGACTCTCTCCAGTAGTTTCCTGTGTGTCTTGAACTGGGGAGCCCAGTACTGTCCCCAGTACTCCAGATGTAGCCTGACTAGGGCAGAGCAGAGCAGGAGGAGAACCTCCTTCAACCTGCTGGCCACGCTCTTCTCCATGCATCCCAGCAGACCGTTGACCTTCTTGGCCAGAAGAGCACAAGGCAAAGTATACCAATCCTTCCAGCTACTTCTTGTTGCTTCTCCCTTTCCAGAGCTGCCTGTGCCATACTGGCAGTGTCAAAGCCAAGGGACTGTGTTGAGGCCCCAGCACATGATGGGAGTTCTCCCTGACGACAGCAGAAAGCTGCATGCGTGGATCTAGGCAGGACTCCAGGTAGCTGACGTCAGTGTGCCTTGGAGAACGTGGAAGCAGGAAAGCTCTGCTGGAGCAAGGGGCAGCGCTGCAGTTGTTGTCACGCCGCTCCGCCGCCCGCTAACACCGTCCCAAGGCAGGCAGGCACTGCCTCCCTTTGAACAGTGTCCTGATTTGGTCTTCCAAACCCTAAAAGAAAAAGCCCAAAAATGAAGGAAGGTTTTTTACCCAACACAGGTGGTGTAGAGTTCTGGAACAGCTTTATCCCAGGAGCAGTGGAAGCAAGCAAATGAGCTGTGGATTTTGATGAGTGAATGCAGGGGGTTATAGGAGAAAGGTGCCTCGATCAGGAGGGCTTTGCTTGTCCACGTAGATCTCATTCACTTGAGGTTCTACTCTTTATCTGGGGAGCTCTGAAGGAGATTATTATTGATACACTATGGAAGGATGTGGTGAATCATTATGGAATTGCAGGATCTTTAGGGTTTGGAAGGGACCTCTGGAGATCTTTCAGTCCAACCAATGTGCCAGTGCAGGACCATAGAATCCAGCGCAGGTGGCACAGGAACACCAGTAGATCCCTATCCCTCTTGAACTGGGGTGCCCAGAACTGGGCACAGTATTCCAGGTTGGGGTTCATATACATATAATCTATTCAGTGCTTTCTGGGACAGAAGGGCTTTGCCCAGTTTGCAGGTGGTTTGCTCCCAATTAATGTGTTTTCTGGCTACAGCAGAGGTACAGAAAGTTTGAAGCAAATAGAAGACATTTCTGTCAGTTAAACTACCCAGGGGACATATTACTGAATCCCAGCATGGTGAGGGTTGGAAGGAGCCTCTGGAGATCATTCAGTCCAACCCCCTCTGCTATAGCAGGGGCAGCACAGCAGCTTGCCCAGGATCACAGTGGCCAGCTGGATTTGCAATCTCTGCAGACAAGGAGACTCCACAACCTCTCTGGGCAGCCTGCTCCAGGGCTCCAGCACCCTCACAGCAAAAAAGCTTCTCCCCATGTTCAGGTGGAACCTCCTGGGCTCCAGTGTGTGCCCAGCACCCCTTGCCCACTTACCTCTATCTATATGTGACCTTCAGTTACAAAGATACGAAGTCTAAGTCAACTCAGTCACTTTGCTGGAGTGGTTCAAGACTTCAACTTCAGCTCCTTTAGCACTGCTAGAATAAGCCAGCCTGCAAACTGCAGCAGGACAGATGGTTTACTCCAGACTGAGCCGAGTTTTGGTGTTCAGCTCTCGGCCAAAGACCGGCAGTTGCTCTTTTGGAACAGTCTGCAGCATCTGCAGTATGGACTTCAAAATGGAACCATTGGAGCAGGTCCAGATAAGGCCACAAAGATGATCAGAGGGCTGGAGAACCTCCACTGTGGGCACAGACTGAAGGAGTTGGGACTGTGCAGCCTGGAGAGAAGAGAAGGCTCAAGAGAGAGCTTAGAGATAGGAGCTACAAAAAAGCTGGCAAGGTAGTTTTTACAAGGGAAGGACAGGAAGAAGGCCAAGGGCTTTCAGCTTGAAGAGGAGAGATTTAGACTGGAGATTAGGAAGAAATTCTGCCCAGTGAGGGTGGGGAGACACTGGAACTGATTGGCCAGGGAGGTTGTGGCCACCCCCTCCCTGGAGGTGTTCAAGGCCAGGTTGGATGGGGCCTTGAGCGAGCTGGTCTGGAGGTAGGTGTCCCTGCCTATGGTGGTGGGGTTGGAAGTGGATGAGCTTTAAGGTCCTCTCCAACCTAAACCATTCTGTGAACCTAGGAAATCCGTAAGGCCACATCCCTGTGTCATCCTCTCAAGAAAAACATTGTGTAAGAGGAAACAGGATAAAATATGCACAACCAACAGCAACCAGCTGTTTAAAAGCAGGTCTATCTAGCTTAAAACTGACCTGTTTCTTGCATTTATTGTGAAAATTAGATAGAAACGTTCAAGTGAGTTGCTAAAAATGGTTTCCCAAAGCTATTCTGGCTTCTCTGGGCCGTCCAGGGTCTGGGGACGTGAGGAGGGGTAAGGTGATCAGTCCACCTTCACTCTTCCCCATGATGAAAGCACTCTGACAACCAGCTACTATAGGCTGTGAAGTGCAAGGGCTCGTAAAAACTGCTCTCCTTAGCAGTTCAGTTGGTAACAAATGTAAGGGAGCTTCTTAACTCACGTCCTTAAGCTAAAGCTTGTGAGAAAAGCAACATGGAAACACCTGACAAACCCATTTTAGAACCACAGTGGTTTGGGTTGGAAGGGACCTCAAAGATCACCTAGTTCCAACCCCCCTGCCATGGGTGGGGACACCTTCCACTAGACAAGGTTGCTTAAAGCCACATCTAACCTGGTTTTAAACACTGCCAGGCTTGGAGTCTCCACAAGAAAAGAGGCTCTGTTTTGCCATGAGAGAGGAAACCACATTCTGGATTGGAAGAGCTTCTTCAGTGGGGACTGACATAAAGGTAAGGAAGTTATATAATCACTGAATAGGCTGGGTTGGGAGGGACTTTAGAAGGTCATCCAGTCTAACCCCCTGCAGACAGCAACTAGAGCAGGTCGCTCAGAGCCCCAAACAACCTCACCTAGAATGGCTGCAGGGATGGGGCTTCTACCATCTCTCTGGGCAGCCTGCCACAGGGGCTCACCACCTTCAGTGTCAAACATTTTTTTTCCTTCTGTCCAGTCAGAATCTCCTTTTATTTCAAGCCATCACCCTTTGTCACAAGAAGCCCTGCTCAGAAGTCTGCCCCCAGCTTTCTGATCAGCCTCTTCAACCGCTGAAAGGCCACTTGAAAGTCTCCCTGGAGCCTTGCTTTCTCCAGGTTGAACAACCCCAACTCTCTCAGCTTGGCCTCACAGCAGAGGGCTTCCAGCCACCCCAGCATTGCTGTTTCCTTCTCTGGCCTTGCTCCAACAGGTCCATGTCCCTGCTGTGCTGAAGGCTCTGGAACTGGACCTAGCACTGCAGGTGGGGTCTTAGTATAACTAATGACAAAGTGCCATCCTCCTGTCCCACTCTCCCCTGTTACTAGCAGCTGGAAAGGGTGAGACATCTCCCAGCAGTGAAGCTATGGGAGGTTTGGGTGGGTTCAGCAGGGCAGACACAAGCAGAATTCTGCTAGCAAGGGGGAAAGTACAGGTTCTGTGCCACGGTTTGTAAATAAAAACTTAAATTAGGTGTAATTTGGCAGCTGAGCTTTTCCTCACAGACCGAGGTCAAGGTGCTGGCTAAACAGTAAATGGTGTATCTTTTTTTAAAGGGTCAGTCAAATCTTCTCTTTCCTCATGCAGATGCATGCACAAGGTTTTGCATCCATCTGGAATTCCTTGTAAGCAGGGAAAAAATGCTTCTCCTACAGGCTGCAAGCCAGCCAGCCAGTGCTGAGGCTCTCTCTAGGTGCTCTGTTAGCCCTCAGCACAGAGACTGATACCCCAGAGGGAGGTGAGAACCACCAGGTTATTACCCACATCAGCCCCTAAGACCTGCTTGTCAAGGGACACCTTAGTGCCTCTCATCGTGTCTGTTGCAGATCTCTGTGCTTCAGACCTAAGAGGTTGTGATGTTTCTCCAGACAGATTGAAGTCTTGCTCCCTGTATCTCATACGGGGAGTCTGGCAGCCTTGGAGTGACCTAAGTGCCAGGGACCTGAATCTTTAATGGCAGGCACGAGGGCAAGTGCTGCTACCACTGCTGGTGTTCACAGCAGCAGCTTGAGCTTTGGTTTGGCAGCAGAACGTGGAGATCCACGCTCTGAAAACAGAGCTGTGTCCCACTCCAGGCAGGTTTCAAGAAGTGTCTTTGTCTGCTGGGAAGGGGCAGTCCTCGGCAGCCACTTTAAGACATACCTAACAAACCGGTAGGAAAGAGTCAACAGGACTGAGAGGCAGTCACAGAAGAGTTGCTGGCCTGGAAGGATTGCAGCAGATCAGACCCCAGGAGGAGGTTGCAGAAGTCAGGCACGGGGGATTCAGCTGTGAATTTTTCACACTTTCCCCACTCCTTAACTAGTTCTAATCAAATGATGTCTGTTGCTGAACGCAGCACGGCTTAACTCTTGACAAGGCAGCTCTCAGCCCTCTCTTACCTGGTCCCCCGGGCTGGCCGGTGTCACGGTTTTGTGCAGCTCAGAGCAGGGCGAAGACACACCTGAGGCTGTGCAGACAGCAGTGGAACCACCCAGAAAAGCCTTGCAGCTGGCCACAGGCTGAACTGGAGCTTGCAGTTAAGTTCCAGAGCTTTCCAAAAAATGCACTCCGGGATAAAGGTGTCTGGAATCTGAGCCTCGGGTGCTTGGTTAACCCTTTGGATGTGGGGACGTTGAGAAGGGGGGTCCATGGAAGCACTGATACATGGTGGTCTACCACCAAAGGACGAAGAAAGGGTGAAGCCAGCAGCTCATCACCACGCCAGGGCAGCAGGTACTCTTTCAAAGCAGCCTCGCCCTTTCCATACCTTGTAATAGCTCCTTGCCATCCACAAAAGCACCTTTTCTAGCTTCACTAATTATCTTTATTAATGATTAATGGGCTCAGAACTTGAATTTGCTTTGTCTGCAGTTACAGAAACGCTGCAACCCAACCCTCTAGCGCTAATTTCTCTTTATTAGTTAAATCCAGCACAAACTTGGGAGTTCCGTGCTGGGAGTTGCAAATCTTTGTGAAACGCAAATAAAAGTTGCTCACAGATCTAGAGTGACGTTTTAGGTGCCCAGCTCTGCTTGGGTGAGGCAGTTTGTGGCTGAAAGAAGTTGGAATTCTGACGGGAAATGTTACCAAAGCTCTCCTTTCGACAACAGCTTTACCAAGGTGTAGTCTCCTACACCTTGTGCCCTCTGGAGCTCTTCCTCTGCCCAAAGTGCTCCCGATTTCTACGGATCGGATCGGGCCCAGCACTGCTTTTGTCACCTCAAATGGAGCCATCAGTGTCTCTCCAGAGCAAAACCCTTGTTAACCCTTCCCTGCCCGACACCTTCTCCAAGACTACTTTTGATTCCAGAGGTTTGAATCAGCCGTGGAAAGCTTTGCTACTTGGTTTGCTTTAGTCTTTACCAGACCATCTTAGCATAACTCCTTTTTTAGGGGGAAAGAGAGGAAAGGAGTTATCCATTTCTGCCCTCCCAGTTCAACACTTGCTATATTTGCCAGGGAAATCTCTTGCTAGTTTGCTCCTTTGTTTGGGGGGGAGCTGGCAGGGAGAGGGCGAGCCTGCGGCTTCGAAGCACACGGAGCAGAGGCATCAAGGGCACAGGTAATCCAGATGGGAATACCCATTTTTCACACTGGAATACTAGTGCAGAGCATGCACCACCAAGGCCTGATCCTGACTCTCCTGCTCTGCTTTTCTCTTGGTCTCTCTATGGGATGGCAGCAGGTCTGAGGAGTGAAAGCCCTGCTTCCAGCCCTGCTTCCAGCCCTGCTTTTGCCGGTGCCCTGCCTGTGTCCTGAGCCTGCCGGGGGCCACGAGGGGCTGGGGTGCCCATCGAGGTCCTGCTCGGTCTCTGCACCACAGACTCCTTTTTGGGTCCAGAGTCGGTGTTGCAGGAAGCTAAACTGCACTGCTGACTGAAGGAGTTCAGGAATCCTGGAGGGAGGAGGTCAATCAAAACAACGATTTCCCAAATTATTTTGTCCTGTTAAATTAGCTCCTGCAAGCGCCGGGGCTGGGGTTCCTTTTCTGCTCTTTGCCGGAGGAGTAAGGAGCCTCTGCTGGCTATTCGGAGGCTAAATCCTACCACCCCTAGTGAATAGACATGCATATTCATGACAATAATCTCAAGGAAGCTCAATAGGAAGTTTTCGGTGGATCCAGGATTATTCCTAGGAGCGCAGGTTGGTGTAATTACAACCCTGGTAGAACCTCTGGTTGCTCACACCGCAGAGCTGCTTCTCTCAGTAGCTGCCTTTTAGAGCTAAGTTTTGAAACCAGTAAATCGAAATTGAAACTTTTAACTGCACCTTTTCACGTGCAGCTCGTGAAGTACTTAAAAGAAACTAAAGAAACTCCCACAATCGGGGGGGAAGAAATAAAGGAGACCTTTAGCTGTAGTTTCGCTGTTCCTGGGCTTTTGGCATCTCCTAGAATCAGTTCTACAGCCATGAAAATCTCCAGGACAAGCAACTCGAATCTTTAATGAAATAGACAAAACGTTGCTGAGTACTTCAGCGTGATTTTTTGTTTTGTTTTAACAAAAGGCATTTGAGGATGGCATTTGCCAGGATCATTTTCAAGTTTAAGTTGGAAAACAGTTTGGTTTTGTTTGCTTGTTTTCTTTCCAGATAAGAGGAGACTCAGAAGTAGCCAGAACATTCAGAGGAGGTAACTCAAGAAGCTTTCAGAGCTGCTTGGATAACATGCTACCAACAAGCAATTCCTTCACCTCATTAGAAACCCCTCTCGTTGGGTCTCAGTTTTTGGGTTGCTTTGGTTTGCTTTTAGTTTTTTTTTTGGGTTGCTTTGGTTTGCTTTTAGTTTTTGGTTGCTTTGGTTTGCTTTTAGTTTTTGGGTTGCTTTGGTTTGCTTTTAGTTTTTGGGTTGCTTTGGTTTGCTTTTAGTTTTTGGGTTGCTTTGGTTTGCTTTTAGTTTTTGGGTTGCTTTGGTTTGCTTTTAGTTTTTGGGTTGCTTTGGTTTGCTTTTAGTTTTTGGGTTGCTTTGGCTTGCTTTTAGTTTTTGGGTTGCTTTGGTTTGCTTTTAGTTTTTGGGTTGCTTTGGCTTGTTTTTAGTTTTTGGGTTGCTTTGGTTTGCTTTTAGTTTTTGGGTTGCTTTGGTTTGCTTTTAGTTTTTGGGTTGCTTTGGCTTGTTTTTAGTTTTTGGGTTGCTTTGGTTTGCTTTTAGTTTTTGGGCTGCTTTGGTTTGCTTTTAGTTTTTGGGTTGCTTTGGCTTGTTTTTAGTTTTTGGGTTGCTTTGGTTTGCTTTTAGTTTTTTTGGGCTGCTTTGGTTTGCTTTTAGTTTTTTTGGGCTGCTTTGGTTTGCTTTTAGTTTTTTTGGGCTGCTTTGGTTTGCTTTTAGTTTTTTTGGGCTGCTTTGGTTTGCTTTTAGTTTTTTTGGGCTGCTTTGGTTTGCTTTTAGTTTTTTTGGGCTGCTTTGGTTTGCTTTTAGTTTTTTTGGGCTGCTTTGGCTTGCTTTTAGTTTTTGGGCTGCTTTGGTTTGCTTTTGGTTTTTGGGTTGCCTTTGGCTTGTTTTTATTTTTTGAGTTGCTTTGGCTTGCTTTTAGTTTGTTGGTTTGTTTTTTCTTTTTTGTTGCTTTGGCTTGCTTTTACTTTTTGGGTTGCTTTGGCTTGCTTTTAGTTTATTTGGGTTGCCTTGGTTTGCTTTTATTTGGGTTGCTTTGGTTTGCTTTTAGTTTATTTTGTTTACTTTTAGTTTTTTTGGGTTGCTTTGGTTTGCTTTTAGTTTATTTGGTTTGCTTTTAGTTTTTTTCAGTTGCTTTGGTTTGCTTTTAGTTTTTTTCAGTTGCTTTGGTTTTAATAGAGAATTTTCATACAGATCTTTTTTTGACCTTCATAATTAACTTAAGCAAAAGATTTGCTCCCTTGACTATATTGCCCAAAATTATTCTATCTGGGGTTAAAATAAAAATAAAGAGGGATTGAGATTTATTTGTATGTGTATATACACACCCACATATATATATTTGTATCAGATACTTTGCAAGGTTGGCATTTGGAGAGAGCTGCTCTTAATTACCTACAATTCAAACTTGAAGGGAATTAAAAGCAAGAATAAATGAAAGTTGAGGGAAAACACTCTGAATACCACAGCCATCATCAGGCAGAATATCAGTGGGCAGCTCCCCTTTTTTATTTTTAAAGTGATTATTTCTACTCTCTTAAAAAAAAAAATCAAGGAAGATATTTTCTTATATTCTGGGAAGTTAGCAAAATACTACACAGTCTGCAGCTAAATATCAAGCAAAGTAAGCTCAGTTATCTAATATAGATCTAAAGGCAAGCATTTGTGAACTCTATTTAGAGCTAGGGTGGGGTGTTTTGTACCTTCAGAAAGGAAAAAAAGCTGCTGTGGGAATATTCTCCTTTTTAACCCAAATACCACCTAAATAATCTTTTCTTTTTGGCTTGATTTCCTAACAAGATTTTTGTTATTATTTTAAATACATCTTTATATATATTTAAATTGTCAAATATGCCCACAGAATAAGTTACCAAATGAAGCTGCTCAAAGCTAGGAAAGAGTTGGATTTGAAATTCTATGGATTTGATCCTGCTCTCTTGAAATGAGTGGCTAAAAAAATCGCCCTTTATTTTTTTTTCCTGTGGCATCTAAAGGGGCTAAATTTCCTGGCAGCTTGTTAAGCAGGATTTATTACTCTGCCACTCATTCTGCAGAAGAATAAAGTTCACAGTTTCTTTATCACAACAATTTTAGGTGGCAAATCTAAGCAACAAATTTAGATTAAAATCTTAAGCAAACAGGAGCAAGGAAAATACTGTGGGGAATTTATAAATATATATATATATATATCTTTTAGGTGGTTGCTATTCTTAGCTGATAATTCAATACAAAGAACTCGGTCTGATTTTTCTCCTGCTGGTTTTCAGTGGTTTGCAAGACTTGGATGTTTTAGATTCTTCAGGAAGATATATTAAAAAGAAAGAAATCAAGCCCTGTCCTTCACAAAAATAAAGGCAGAAATATGGCTTGGCAATTAAAATCATCAGATCTTGCTGCTGGATCTGCAACTTAAGTTACTTAAGTATGATCTTGCTGCTGGATCTTCAACTTAAGTTACTTAAGTACTGAGACTTTAATGCTAGCAGGAGGAAAAGCAAGCAGGGAGGGTTTGGGGTTTGTTTTGGTTTTTTGCAGAGAGAAATTCCTTGTAATAAAAGAAAGAAATTTGGGGTTTCAGATATTTAAATCAATACATTAAAGAACCCCACAACACAAACCTGATCTTTTATTTGTGAGCTGAAATTGGTAGCTTAGTAAGTAAAGTGAAATAGAGACAAGCTTGGAAGAGGAGGAATTGGGAGAACTGAAAACTTTGGATCTGTACAAAGGAAAATAAGAGCAAAGAATGAAAAGAGAGATCTGTTTGGGGTTGGTTTGCTATCCTGTGGCTTCCTGGAGGTCCTATCAATCCATATTAAATCTATTTTTCAGCCTCAGAATATTTCCATGTCAAATATTTCTATTTTAAAAAGTTCTGGGGTTTCTCTGCTCCTGCAAAGAAAAAACCCCAAGCATTAAAATGCTGTTGAATTTTCTACCCTAAAAAAAACCAGAAGAAACCAAGTCAGTACATTTGCTCATCATTCATACTTTCTCCTTCTTTTCAAGGTGATGTTTGGGGGTTGTTTATATTTTTTTGTTTTGCTTTGAAATTAGTAATAGGAAATGATTTGAGGAGGTTTTAATAGAGCTCACTTCCTTCAGGAGCTTTCTGCAAGTTAGAATGTTATCTGCTTTACAGCTGGATTGCAGCCCTTTCCCAAACTGCATGCTGTCCACAATAACTAACCAAATATGTGGCCCTAAAGACCATTATTAATGAGGTTAATTGGTGGTGGGTGAATCTCAGGAAGAGAGGGGAGCTTGTCCTTTCTTAAAGCCTTTCAGCAGTCAGCAAGGAAAATAAATCAGGCTTAAAAAAAAAATTAACTGGGCTTGGGGGAGGAAAAAAAATCAGTTTCAAATCTTCCTTTAAAACCTTGCAAATGTTTCTTAATCCTTAAATGTAAGTTATTTCCTCTCCCCCCTTACCTAGAAGCTATTTATAAATCTCCTTACGATAAAAGATTTCTATTTATAGGGAGTTCATCTCTCATTAAACTGACCGAGCAGACAGGTCAGCTCCAACCAAAAAACCAAGCCACAAATATTCAAGCCTTGTTTGTAAGTTTTGGCTGATACTGATTTCAGCCTGCAGAAATAAATCCAGGTGAAGCTTTAGCCCCTAGCAATTTGTAGCAATTAACATCTATATATTCACAAGCCCACCTTGATCACCTGCCTGCAAGTTCTTTCTGTTGTTTCCCTGGTCTGTGTGTAATACTCTGGCAAGTTTGGGGCTTGTTTTGTTTTTTCCTTGTGTGGCTCCTAGAACAATAATCAGAGTCTCCCTGCTGCTTTGGAAATTCATAATATAGAGTAAACTATGTTTTAATTTTTTGCTGGTTTGGGTTTTTTTTTTTTTGGGGGGGGGGGGAGGAAGGTTGCCATTGAAAGAAATGAGAGGCATGAGAAGATGCAGAGCAATTCTGCACCAGTAACTCACAGCTTTTGAAGTTTTTAGAGTGCTGGAAGTGAGGGAAGGAGTTTTAAAAGAAGAAAAGCAAATAAAAAAAAGCCCCACACTGCCATAAAAATGTTTTAAAATGCCTACTGCAAGTTTTGTTCTGTTTTAAGAGGAGAAAAGAGGTTTCTTGCTCAAATTCAAAGGATCCCCCTTTCAAACTGCCACAGACCTCAGCTTTTCAAAAAGATTGGGCAGCTCCTGAAATCTGATTGAAACTACAGGGAAAAAAAATAATCATAGGAAAAAGAAAAATAAAAGGATGCTTTTGCCTCCCAAATAAACCTAAATGTTTACCTTGAGGGGAAAAAAATATCTGCCCTAAGGAGACAAAAATGATCCTAAAAGAACTTTTTTGTTAATTGTAATTTATATATCTATTCCTCCCACCCCCAAGGAAAACAATTATTTCCACCAAACTTTTAAAGCAAGGAGCATCTGTTAGTGGCCATTTCAGTACAATGATTCGCCCTCTACAAACCAAAGGGAAGGTGGTGCAGGGGTGAGCTGAAGTAGGAGCAAGCTCCCGGTCCTGGCAGCAGGTAAAGCCTAAATGTTAGGGACAAAGCTCAACTTTTTGGACTTCCGATTGCCCCTAAAATACCACTTCAAATGTGAGTCTGCTTCAAAGAAATCCTCTGCTTTTCCAAAGATGGATTAATAAAGCTTAAAGCTGCTGCTGTTGCTATTAACTATTTCATTAATTGGAAAAGCAGCTCTCACAAGCCATAGTGTAAGCCCACTACAGAAACCAGAATTGATGTATTTACTAAGAGGCTTCATTCTTTGTTAATTAATGAACAGTTGGAGAGGTGAATGCTTTAGAGAGCCACAGTGTTGTTGAGGCAGGAACAGACCCCTGAGATCAAGTCCAGCCTATAATCTTCCAGAACAATTTCACCAATATCTCTGTTAATTTTTTCCCTATAATCCCCCAGAATAATTTCACCAATATCTCTGTTAATTTTTCCCTATAATCCCCCAGAATAATTTCACCAATATCTCTGTTAATTTTTTCTCTATCATCCCCCAGAATAATTTCACCAATATCTCTGTTAATTTTTTCTCTATCATCCCCCAGAACAATTTCACCAATATCTCTGTTAATTTTTTCCCTATAATCCCCCAGAACAATTTCACCAATATCTCTGTTAATTTTTATCCTATCATCTTCCAGAACAATTTCACCAATATCTCTGTTAATTTTTTCTCTATCATCTCCCAGAATAATTTCTCCAATATCTCTGTTAATTTTTATCCTATCATCTTCCAGAATAATTTCACCAATATCTCTGTTAATTTTTTCTCTATCATCCCCCAGAATAATTTCACCAATATCTCTGTTAATTTTTATCCTATCATCTTCCAGAACAATTTCACCAATATCTCTGTTAATTTTTTCTCTATCATCTCCCAGAATAATTTCTCCAATATCTCTGTTAATTTTTATCCTATCATCTTCCAGAATAATTTCACCAGTATCTCTGTTAATTTTGTCTCTATCATCTTCCAGAACAATTTCACCAATATCTCTGCTAATTTTTTCTCTATCATCTTCCAGGACAATTTCACCAATATCTCTGTTAATTTTTTTTAGGGGTGGGGGATGATTGTTTTCTTATCACATTCATTTTACTCTCTAGAAATAGCTCCAAAGGAACTGAAAAAGTCAAACAGATTGCCCCATATTTAACTTCCCCCCCCCCCAAAAAAAAAAAAACAACCCAAGTTTCCCAAGATTTTCATATTTGATATTGAAAGAAGGAAGATGTGAAAGATGATTTCTAAGCAATCCATTAATTTAAAAACTCCCAGAGATGAAGAATGATCACTAAGGAATTATAGCCACAGTAAAGCATTATTTTCTGATCTGATATGATTTTTGGTTTTGTTGTATTTTCCTTCCGTAGGACACCAGAAAAAGCTAAAACTAAAGTTCAGCAATCAAAACTCCTCTTGCTGATAGTCTGAGATGAGGCAAGGCAGGTACTGCTGCAGGGTTTGGAATAGAGCTTTCTCAGTTGGGGCTGTAATCTTTGAACCAGAGGAATTATCTACTGTAGAGCCTCAAATTTTAGTTCTTTTTTTTGTTTTCCCTTTTTGCTATTTAAATAGTAGGAATTTTAGCTCCCTAAATTTCTATTCTATTTACCAACAGTAGCACTTTTTGCCCCAGTTTTCACTGCTGATACATTTGAAACCAGAAGATTCAATTTAAAACGTAACAATAAACCCCCTCCTGCCAGGATAAGAACAAATTAATACAGCTTTCGTTAATTGATGTTTTTCTTTTCCCTTCTCTTTTCTTCCTGCTTAAATATGGAAGAGGGGCAAAACCAGGACTCAGATCAGTTTATTTCCCAACTTACATCAAATCCTGTGTTTCTACAAGACAAACTGATGGGCTAAAAATGCTTGCCTTTTTTTAACCTAAAATATACCATTAATGACACTTCTTTGAATGAGTAATAAATCCATCCAGCTGGCCTCGATGTTTATCAGAGGTTTGAAGTTAGCACTTCTTAGCTTCAGTGGTCATTGTGCTTACAGTATGGAATGCTGTGGAAACAAGCAGGCCTCCTGCTCTTCGTGTCTCAAGCCCCCATTCCAGACACCTCCACCGCTGTTCTGACCTAATAGCGCTGCAAACCTCTGCCTCATGCCATAGAGAGCAAAGATGGGGTGGCACTATGTGCACAGGGGCACAAGTGGGGACTGAAAGGTCCCATCAGAATGCAGGGAAAGCTGAACTGAAGGGGGTTAGCACTAAACTTCTTTGTCAGATGCTGAACTCGGGGTAGAAAACTGTAATTCATGGAATGCCCTAAGCACAAAGATGTGAAATGGTAGAGACTGATCTAGGTAAATCCAGCCAAAAGCCTGCTGGTGATGGTTGAGCTTATGTGGCAGCAGCGAGTGGTGGCACTGGGTCCGTGTCAAACTGGAGTTTGGAGTTGGAGTGTGGATGAGCTGGAGGTGCAGGCTGAGCTTTGGAGCTGGGAGATGAGCCTGTCTTGCTTGGGTATCGTGGCTACTCCAGATCTGTGGTACCCAACTCTCTTTGCTTCATGCTGCAGATGCTGTGGCTCAGCAACACTGACTTGGCTAGGTTCTAGTGCACACTGGAGTTGGCTTTACTTGGGATCTGCTTTTCACAGCGCTCCTGTCTCTCATATTCTGTATTTAGAGGTTGGACTTTGTGGTCCTTCTGAATGGTTGCTTAAATGAAAATGAAACTTTGGGCATGGAGAGCTACTGGGTTTTTTTCAATTTTTTGTTTTCCAAAGGAAAAGAACCACCATTGTCTTGTGGCATGAGCTCCACATCAAATCCATGGCACACCACCCAGCTGCTGGCGCATTTTGTCTTTGCCACTCTGAAATGGAAAGTAGCATGGAAGTAGAAGGAACCAGTGCCTGCCTCAAACTAACAACTGGTGACAAGCAGGTGGATGCTGATAGTGTCTCTGGCTCCACATGTGCCTCACTCCCCACGTTTCATTAAAATGAAGAAGTTTTCTTCCCTCTATTCGAAGGTCATTCTGTGGCTGCACACAGATGTGTAATGGGTCATATTCTTCAGCTGCAGGGTACATAAGCTCTGGAGGCTCAGTCTTAGCTGGGTTGTGTCAATAAGCCACGTTCTCCTCGTGTTTAGTTTGAGAAGAGTAACAGAGTGAGGTCTGACTTAAGCTGCTTGAACCTTCTGTTTGACTTCAGACTCTAGAAGTCCCTTCCCAAAACACAGTAGGGTCAATACCAGTAGTGGGGGAGAGACAAAAGCTGAGCAGAAGCATCTCACATTAACCTGTGTGAAGTGGTTAAAGACCAGGAGTTAAGTTCTTGGGCCCACCACCATTTTCTACAGGCAAGTCTGTAATTAACTGACAATGTGTGGATAGAAACCAGCTCTGAATTTTCTTCTTCTGTGCCCTTGTCTGATTCCTGATTATTTTAGCTCTGTCCAGGCTGCTGGAGAAGACTAAGTTGCTTGTTAGCCAGGCCTGAAAATCCTGCAGTATTCAGACCAGAAATGGAAGCCTTGTTACAAAACATTCAACCATGAATGTTGAGGGGCCACAGTCTCATGTAGGACAGGAAGAAACATCCATGGGAAAGATGGACAAGACCTTGTGTGGCAAAAAATCTGTAGGACCAGTGGTGTAGTTTTCAAAAAAGCAGTCCCTTCTTCTGGTGGAAAAAGACAAAGTCACACCCAGAGCATTTCAGAAGGCAGGGTTATCTCCTCTGCTTCTCGTGGAAGCCTGCTGGATATTGTTTTGATCCATTTAAATTGCTGTGTCGTGTCCAGCACCCTCAGAAAGCCCCTCAGCTTGTTCAGTCCCGCCAGGTGTGCTTGGCTGCTCGAGGATGACAGCCTTGGTGGCCAGGAAAGGGAGGGCTTTAGCATATGCCCAAGTTTAGTTGGACCCAGCTTGGTTTAAAACCCATGGGCACGCATTCTTGAGGACTTTAGTATGGCTGCAGAGAGACTGCCTCCAGGAGCCTGCAGAGACAGGATGAGGGACAACGGTTTGAAATGAGAGAAGAGCAGATTTAGATTGGATGTTAGGAACAAGTTCTGTACCAGGAGGGTGGTGAAACACTGCAAGAGGTTGTCCAGGGAGGTGGTTGAGGCCCCATGCCTGGAGATGCTCAAGGTGAGGCTGGGCAATGTCCTGAGCAACCTGATCTAGGGGAGGATGTCCCTGCTAACTGCCTGGGGGTTGGCCTACATGACCTTTGGAGGTCCCTTCCAACCCAAGGCATTCTATGATTCTGTGTTTTTAGATGTTCTTCTTGAGGATCAAAATGGCTATTCTGGTCATGCTCTCTTAGTGAATGCTTTCTGACCTTCATCAACATAACACCATTAAGGTTGGAAAATACCTCCAAGGTCAGCAAGCCCACAGTAAGAAAGCAAAGATTTCTAGGTCCCTTTATGGACCAGAAGGTGTTAATTATTGTGCTGGCTGCTGAAAAGAGCAGGAGAAAGGAAGGCTGTTCTAACTCTTCCCAGCCCTTTGCCTAGCTACCCTGGAATGCCAAAGTAATGAGGCTTGCTGTAGGAGAACTGCCAGGCCATCTTCTTCAAGCTGCCCTTGGGCAAGGGTCTGGGGAGCCTTCCAAATTGGGCTAAGGACCAGGAAACAGAAGAAACTGTTGGGCAATAAGTTGTTTTTAGGGCTGAAACCCTTCAAGATACTTCTTCAATGGGGCAGCTCATCAGCTGTCTCCTTACAAGCCAAGGCCTTGAGCAACCAAGTTAAGTTGAGGTTGGAGTAGATATTCTCTGAGGTCCCTTCCATCCACTCTATGATCCTATGAAAAGAAGTGTCAGGTACCAAGGTCTTGACACATGCTGAGGCCACTGGGGGCTGCAGGATGCTGCAGACACCCTGAGTGCTTCTTCCAGCCGAGACGAGAGCTGCTCCCCAGCCTTTCACTAAGTAACTCGTTCAGCAGGAGTCAGGTGGGCTGTGAGGATGGTGCCCCAAAGGGTCAGCACTAAACAAAGTGCTGCTAGCTCATCAAGGCTGATCCATTTTCTGCCAGTCAGCCCATTGCTAGGAAGAGTCTTGCTTCCTTTTGGGGGTTTATCAAAATGTTTGGAGTCTACGACTGCCTTTGGCTTCGCTTCTCTCTCAGCCACTCTCTTGAATTCTCCCCTTTTTCCATAACACAGTCTCAGATGCTGTCATTTGCCTGAAAATTCACCTTTCCAGGGAGACTGGACTTGCTCCAGCAAGCCAAGGGAGTTAGCAGCTGAGTGGCTCCTTAGATACCTGCAGAACTCCTCGGTCCCTTGTTGTCAGACACTGCTGCTTAGCTTTGTTTGTCCTGCACTGTGAAGCTCATCGTGTCCTTTAGAAACCTGTAGTTTGAGGAAACACTTCCTTAGCAGAGGTGGAGTTCTCATCTAGGGTTTCAAGCTGACACTGGGTAGGTTTAGGTATTAGGAAAAAAAAAATCCCAGCAAGAGTGGTCAGGTACTGGAATGGGCTGCCCAGGGAGGTGGTGGAGTCACCAACTCTGGATGTGTTTGAAAGTCGTTGGGATGTGGTGCCTGGGGGTATGGCTCAGGGTGCACATTACAGAGTAGGGTTCTCGTTTGGACGTGGTGATCCTGAGGGTCTTTTCCAACATGAGTGTTTCTGTGATTCTGTGAATTCCCTAGCAGCAGAGGTTTAGGTGAGAGAAACCAGGCTTCTTGGACTTGTATGCAGAGAAGGTCTGTGGGTAGTGGCAGAGGTTCATATGGTATTCTGAGCTGCAGTCATCCTTCTCTCATCTTCCTCTTCAAATAAAATTGTTTTCAAGGCCAGGCTGGATGAAACTTTGAGCAGTGTGGTTTAGTGAGAGGTATCTCTGCCCTTGGCAAGGGATTGGAACTAGATAATCTTAAAAGTTCCTTCCAACTCCAGCCATTCTATGAGTCCATGATTCTTGGTGAGGAAGTTCTTCACAGAGAGTGTGATTTGCCATTGGAATGGGCTGCCCAGAGAGATGTTGGAGCTGCTGTCCCCAGAGGTGCTCAAGAAAAGCCTGGATGAGGCATTCATGCCTCATGCCATGGTCTGTTTGATTGGCTAGGGCTGGGTGCTAGGTTGGACTGGATGATCTTGGAGGTCTCTTCCAACCTGGTTGATTCTATGATATAAGGGTGACAGAAAGAGGTTTTGGTGTTGGTGTACTTGCTTCATGGCAAATATGGATGTGTTGGGGTTTTTTCTCCCTGTGTTCTGTCCATGTTGGTTTGGACCTCTTGGTCAGCTGGTCTTTAGTTAGAAGCTGGAGAAGGTTGCTCTGGCAATCCATGGCAGTTGCACTACATTGGTCGTTTCATGTTTTGTCCTGTTGGGTTCTTTGGTTTGGTTGTTTTTGTTTTCTGATGCAATGGCTATAAAAAAAAAAAAAACAGAATTGGTTTTAAAAGTCTGGATTTTATAGTGTGGTATTAATGGGCATTGCTACACATTACCCCTTTACCCCTGCCCTTTTTTGTTTTGTTGTAGTTTACATCAAGTTGTTTCCACTTGGAATGCTGATAGGAGCAGGTGCTGGGGCAGGGCAGGGTTGCCCTTGCTTTACACAAGTATCAATGACTCAAATCAGCCAGATTCTGGAGAGAGAACCTGGGGGGGGGGGGAAGTACCTTTAAAAATATAAGGAAATGCTATTAGAATGTGTTTAATGTGTAACATTAGAATGTGTTTAATGTGTAATATTAGAATGTGTTTAATGTGTAAACCAGTGAAAATAAAGCCTGAGAGCTTGTGGAGCAAACGAGTGAGGCACATGGGTGACAGGCAGAGATTTCATGTTGGTGCATTTGCTTCAAGGCAAACATGGATGTACTTCTCCAATTCCCTGTGTGGTGTCCATCTTGGTTTGGACCTCTTGGTCAGCTGCTCTTTAGTTAGAAGCTGGAGAAGATTGCCCTGACAATCTGTGGGGTTGCATTACATTGGTTGTTTCAAGTAAGGCCAGATGACATCTCTAATGCCTGTGCTGGAACATTCACTGTATCTCTGTCAGCCCCTTCTGCAAACAGTAAGATGCTGTTGGCTCATAGGCACAAGGAGAGCTCCTCAATGTGATTGGGATGCTCTCCATGCAGCCCCAGCAGCTAGCCTGGCTGTTGCTGTGCTCATCTTGGTGTCTCCTGTGTGAGTTAGGATCAGGGTCCTGTTTAAGAGCTATGGAAAGAGTCAAGGCAGCTTCAGTTTGGTGTGTTTGGGATTGAACTAGAGTGGGAAGGTGACAAGCCCAGTGATCCTAGGCTGTGCTCTTGACCCGTCACCAACACTCTCTGACCTGCTCAGTTCTCTGTTCCTCACGAGGTTCAACCTACCTGTCACGACAGTGACTCTACACTACAATTATCAAGAGTGTGACTATCTCATAGCACCAGAGGTTACACCTGGTGCCTTCCAAACCAAAGATGTTAACAAGGATTTGTTAATGGTTGTTTCTGATGGGAAAAGGAGAGAGGAGCAGGCAGCTTCTGAGATAACCTCTTGTGTAGCAGCAGGACCTTACAGGAAAGGGTTGTGGACCATTAGGAACCCCAGGGAGACTGCAGAGCACTTCAAGACTGTTGGTGTGGCTGGAGAGGACAGTTCCTTTCTTTGTACCTTAGGACTTAGTATGACGTTAAGGACCTTTGAGAGCAACCCTCTTTGTGCCACCGTGGCCATGCAACTGTCTTCCGCCCCTCTGCCACGCTCATGCCATTCCTAAGGCTTCCTTGACAATATTTGGCTGGGAGGCCTCAATATCCTTAAATAGGAGATGACAAAAGGTGAAGAGCAACCACCCAGCTAAAATTCTCTGGTTAGCTGAAGTAAAACCAAACTGTGGAGTGCATATTGGTATTTAAAACACAGGGGAAGCCAGGGTGGGACGCCGCAGAAGTGGTTTCTGCAAGGGCACCAAGGGGATCTTCAGACGTCCTCTTCCAACCCCTACCATTCTGTGATGCTATGAAGAGCAGCAAGGCAGAGCCAAGTCATGAAACACAGCCTCTTAAGGAACCATTCTGAAACACTGTATTGCCCTCTATTTATCTCTTGTAGTGCTCACAACCCAGCAGCCTCAATGGATGGATATCTGCTGATGTCTGCTGAAGTTAACCTTCATCAGACCTCAGAACTATGGAACTGTTGAGGTTGGAAGAGACCTTTGAGATCATCAAGTCCAACTGCTCACCTACAGCTCACTACCCCCTCAGCACCACACCCAAGCACCTTTCAAATGCATCCTGGGATGGTGACTCCACCACCCCCTGGGAAGGCTTCTCCAAGGCCTGGCAGCCCTTGCTGTGAATAAATTGTTCCTAATACCCAACTTATCCTCCCTTGGCACAATCCATCTTCAAGGGACTGGGACAATTTGGGGTCTTTGCCCTAAAAGTGACACAGTGGAAGGTAGCAGGAGCAAAGTCTTCCACCTAGGACACTTGATCAGTGGGGATGATGCAGCCCTGGGCAAAAGCCTGATGCCATCTCGGCAACTCATTGCAGATGAGGAAAATCAGGGAGAAAGACAGCAGGAAAGAGGGAATTTGGGCTCTTAGAGGGATGTGGCTGCATTGAGATGTGTCAGAAGTATGTCAAAGTCTTTGCTGTGATGCTGCTTTGTGGTAAGCAGAGTTTTCTGGTGACCCTGGAGATGACAATTGTCTGTCTGGCACTGAAGCAAAGTACTGATGACCTGGGTGGTTGAGTAACCCCACTGAGGGTGTAGCCACGCTTGAAAGTAAGCCTGTGTGTAAGTCTCACCTTCAGTGGACCTTGGAAGGTGTTTTCTGGGAGCAGGAGAGGAGAGGTGGAGGTTGGGAAAGAAGGTGGAAGGAAATTCTTTGAGAAGGTGGTGGTTCCTCCTCTTCTGTGTTGAGACATCTGGGAAAATGGGGTCAGGAGAGGGCTTTTTCCAAGGGCTAGTAGTGATGACAGGACGCGAGGGTTGCACTGAAGCTTGAGGAGGGCAGATTGAGACTGGAGATTAGGAAGAAACTCTTTCCAGTGAGGGTGCTGAGACACTGGCACAGGTTGCCCAGGGAGGTTGTGGATGCCCCTTCCCTGGAGGTGTTCAAGTCCAGGCTGGATGAGGCTTTGAGTGAGCTGGGCTGGTGGGAGGTGTCTGTGCCCATGGCAGGAGGTTGGAATTAAGTTATCTTTAGGGTCCCTTTCAACCCAACCCTTTCTGTGAATCTATAACACGGTGCTGTGGAAGCTGCTGGTGACCTGATGTGTGAAGTGAGAAGAAGTCACCACAGGCTGCTGGGGTAGAAGTGTGTGCCCATGAAGGGGCTGGGAACGAGACCTGAGATCACAAAGCAATTCCCCATTTTCATTCCCATTTCCTAGTCTGAACTAAACCAATGAGATTTAAAAAATGAGGATATGGCCCTTGTCCTGGGAGCTGCATGCCTAAAACCTTTTCAGATTGAACTTTTAGCCTGTAACCAGGAGAATAATGTCTGTCTGTGGCCAGTGACTGTATGGGGGGCAGAATTCCTAGGAAAGCGGCCAAAAACGGAACGTTGTTCAGCTCCTGTAGACCTTAAAGCCTCTCAACAGAGCCTTGATGTCTCACAACCCCTTATCCCTACTCAGAGAGAAATCTGGGGAGCTAGAGGAAGGTTTTGCTGGATGTCGATGTGCCCAAGCATGTGCGAGGTCGCAGCTGAGTTTTGGGGTCCCCGTTGCAGAGAGGAGAAGGTAGCAGAGAAGGGGAGGTTTTGAGAAGGCAAATGCCAGCCTTTACAAGATGATGATTATTATTGTTGCTGTTGTTTCTGCTGTGGATAGTTCTGGTTTCTGAAGGCAGGGTGACACGTAAAATAAAATTAGGGTTACACAAGTGTGTGGTTTGGAAACTCGGATGAAAGCAGGTCCTGGTGCAGGGCAGCGGTGGTTTTTCACGGGCTGGAGCGTTTCGTGTGGTTTGAGCTTTGCAGAGGAGGAGAAATAGTTCTCTGCAGTTGGTAGCAGGCAAATAAGAGTGTTTCCCTCCTATCCAGGCAAACCCCAGTGAATGGATCCCCCTGTAATTCTGACCCTGTGTCAAGAAGGATATTTATTGCTAATTCAAAAGCACAGAGAAAGGTAAAGGCAGGAGCTGCTTTGTTGTTGTTTTGTGGCTTTGGGCTTATTTTCCCCTGGTGTTTGCACAGGGGAAGGCTTGCAGGCACACATTGTATGTTGTAAGCGTTAGACTGCTCTGCATATGGCATTTTTTTTGGTCCCAGAGTGAAGGGCACAATTCCCACTGATTTCAGGGAAGGAAGGAGCAGAACACAGCCTAACATCAGCCAGTTGAGAGCTGCTCCTTTAGGGGTGCTGCCCAGTACATTTACACCCCTAAATGATTGTTTTCCCTCCTCTTAGTGCCCTGGGAAAGAGATGGGCACAAATTGTTCACGTTAGAAGCGTAATGAGGATTGTTTAAAGATGCAAATGCCTTCTTTAAGACTGCAGAACTGCAAAGAGCAAAGATTCTGCCAGGGCATGAAAGTGAAACTGGATGAGAACAAAAGTGAAACCAACAGGCACCTCTCACTCCTCAGGCTTGAGGGAAATGCAGGAAAGCCAATCCCAAACAGGTGCTACTGGGCAGGAAAATTGGGTTTAAACCTCTGCTTTACTTTTATTAGCATGGCAAAGTGTTGCTGGTGAGCTCCAGGAGGATATCTCCTAAGAGAGAGCTTTTGTTCTGTTAGTTGTTTGGGTTTTTTTTTCCCCATGATGGAATGGCTTTTAAAAAATGCAGACTGAGTTTTAAAAGTCTGGGGTTTATAGCATGGTTTTTAAGGGGCATTGCTACGTTCCCCCTTTGCCTTTGGTGTTTTTTTTTTTTTTTTTTTGTAGTTTACATCAGGTTGTTTCCTCTTGGAATGCTGATAGGATCAGGTGCTGGGGACAGGACAGAGTTCCCTTTGTTTTGCAGAAGTATCAATTAATTAGACAAACCGGCCAGATCCTGGAGAAAGAATTGAAGGGGGTGGGGGGGAAGTGCCTTTAAAAATGCAAGAAACTGCTGTTAGAATGTGTTTAATGTGTAAAACACTGGAAAAAGGCACCTGAGAGCTGGTGTAGCAAATGGCAGAGAGAGACAGACATGCAGCTGGTCCTGCTCAGCCTCAGAGGATCAAATAGGAGACAAAAGTGGAGGAAAGAGGGCAAAGCCCCAACAAAGCAGGAGCAGAGAGACAAAAAGCAGCATCAGGTGCGGCGGGGAAAAAGGAGGGAAGAGAGGAAAGGAACGGGCTAGAGAAGGTAATGCTGTGCAAAAATCTTTCGTGGTTTGCATTTCTCAGTGGCCAGGAAATTGGGTGTGGGAGGAGGCTGCTGGGATCCTAGCAGCGTGCTGGGGGGTAGAATGTGTGGAAGAAGGGTAAAAGAGGGAAGGAAAGATTTTAGCACGGGCAGACCCTTTTCTGTTATGTTTAACAACAACAAAAGGGCAGTTTAGTCATAAATTCTATACCCTAGAGAGCTGAGGCTTTCTGACCATGACTTGCATTGATAATGCTTACTAAATGACTAACTTAAAAGGAAGAGGTTGGGGAAGAGAAGATGCTGTGAATTTGTACTGAATAGATTCACTTTTTCTCTTAAGTGGGTTTGAAAAAGGGGGAGGGTGGGGGGTGAGGGAAGAGCATTTAAAATGGTGTCCAGACAGTGATTTGAGCTGGTATCTTCCTCACAGGTGAAAGGAGGAGATAGAAAGCTCAAAATTCCAGGCCTGGCTAAATTCTGCAGCTTCCCAAGTAAATAGACAATAATAAAAATGAAATTTGGGCTAAAGCAAAGAAATCCAGCACTGCATTTAGCCAAAGAGGTTTGCAGCTTTTAAAGCAGGGGAGGGAAAAGTTGGAAGGGGAGAAAGAATCGCTCAGGACTCTGTCCTTTATGGAAGTGGTTTTAAAGATAATATATGTGTGTGTGTGTGGGGGGGTTATATATATATATATAATGGCATGTCAGTATTTGTGAAAGAAATTATTTATTCAATCTTTTCCCTCCTGATTTAATATAAAAAGTGAGGCCTTTTGGAGATGAAATGTGTTTGATGAGAGAGAGAAAGCAGCAGGACACAAGCCTCTGAGAACTCCAAAGCAGGTCTTGGAGGGTCTGGCACTTGGCTTCAGCACATAAGGAGCTGATTTCTTTCCTTATTTTGGCACTTGATTTTCCCCCAAAACAATTCTGAGGTCTCTGGTCCGAAGAGTTTTTTTTTTTCCCAGCCAAGAAGTGAGGGCCAGAAGATGTGAGCATGAAGCCAGGGGTCTAAGGATGTGCTAATGTGAATTTGCTCTCTCTCGGGTGGCAGGAAGCACGGCGCATCCCCTGCTCCAGAGAGAAGAATGGACAGACAGCCGCGGTGGAGCAAGCACCACTCCTCAGGTAAGGTGCTCTTAACTTACAACTTTCAACAGAGAGAGGAAAGAACTTTTCTGGTGGGATTAAATAAATAAATAACACCTGACCTTCTGTCTGCCTTAAGTTTGGAGTTTATGGACCTTTGAGACGAATGCAACTATTTTTGGTGCATTTGGAGAGAGGCGAGGAGGAGGCAGCGTTTTGTGAGGGAGGGAAGGTGACTGCCAAGTCCTTGCCAACTCTGGTGGGCTGGAAGAGAGCAGCAGTGCTGGGCTGGATTTACTCCCTCTGAGGTGCAAAGATCAGGAGGGCACAAAAAGAGAGATGCTTGCGGGAGCTAGGGTGCGTGTTTTGGTTTCCACTCGTGCTAGGATCGTAGAACTGGAGATGCATGCTGCTGTTTGTGGCTTGGGCTGACGAACCCCACGAGCTCTAATTGCATGTGGCTTCGTTGGAGTGACAAATAGATTTGATGTGGGAGCAATTAAAAATTAGTCTGGTCTGATTACGTGGAAGGCACAATAGTTGTTTTTCGAGCAGGCCTGGTTAATTCAGCACGAGGCAGTTAATGGCAGAAGGCTCTAGGTAGGACGCCTTGGAGAAAAATGCAGTTCCTTGGGGTCGGCTTAGTCACCAAGTGACATTTTCTGATGAGGCAAGAGGTTGTGTTTTGGGGAGATTTGGGGCGTTTGGTGTGAGCTTCTTGCACACTCAGAGAGAGAGAGAGGGGAGCTGCACTCAAGTGTTGGGCACATCCTTTCTTCTTCCCGGTTTGAACTGTTTGGTTCAACCCTGAGAGCTGAGACAAGGAGAGAAATGTAAATTGCCTTTACCAAATGGGATGTCTGTAGCAGTTAGTAATTAAAAGGGGGGTGGGGGGGAATAGATTAAAAATGCTTAGAAGGCTCTGAAAAAAAAAAAAACAAACCCAAAACTCTAAGGTTGTTCTGTAGCCCTTTAAAAGGCTGGGGGAAAAAAATCTCCAAATTAGAATATTTCCACTGGTAAAATAATATATAATAACAACAGAAACTGCTATCAGGAGGGGCTTGGAAACAGGCAATTGATGAGGCTAAAGAGCCAGGATTTTGCAGCATTTTTCTTCATTTAGTCTCCCTCTTTTTAATGCTAAAAAAAGAACAAGCAAATGAAATTGGATCGAGGCAAGATGCTTGCTGTGGGGTGAAATTCGTTTCCTCAGGAGCACATCGGTTTGTAAATCTGAAGTGCTGCATCCAGAACTCAAAGTTTGTGGGGGAGGAAAAAAAAAATGTTTCAGCATCTTTTTTTTTCCTACCTGAGGAAAGAAAGGAGCTTCCATTTCAGGTGTCCCTGTTTGCAAACTAGTTTTGTTTGGGTGTTTTTTTTTGTTATTAGACCTCTGTATTTAGGTTAAAACTGACTTAAAATTTACTTAATTAGGTTCTAGTGAAATGCTGAGTGATTTAAAAGCAAAAAGAAGGGGAAGGATGATGGTAAAATATACCAAAACATGACACTATTTTTATTTGAAATCGCTTAAAACCCTTTTCATGAGCCAATTAAAAAACAGATTAAAAGTATAAACTCAGAGGTATATATAAAACCAAACCAAACGATGGTCCTGCTGAACTCCTGTAGCAGCAAGCAGGGATTTCAGAGGTACATGGCAGAGAAGGGGGTTCACTGGCACCTTCAACTCGGAGGTCTGCCACTGTCCTTTAATTCGTTCCTAAGGCTTTTCTAGACATATGTTAAAAAGCTTTTCTGAAATGCTTGTGGTTGGTTTGGAAGGAAGAAACTGGGGGTGGGGGGAGAGAGAGGTGAGGGTGTCAGTACGCCAAGGCAATTGAGCTGTGTCTCCCCAAGAAATCTGGACATCAGAAAGCGAAGGAAAAAATGGCAGGGCGAGGAATAAATTCTAATAGATGGCGTGGCTGTGAATGGGCTTGAAAATCTTCTTCCCCCCCACCCCAACACCCCTTGGAAGTGCCTGAAAAACAAGGCCAAAAAAAAAAAAGACGAGGCAGACTTTCCAGGTGTGTTTTTCTCTGGGTGAAGCTGCTGGTTGAGGGGAAAGAGGTATTACAAAAACAGAGGAGGGAAAGAAAAAACAAAAGCAGAGAGCTTTAGATCAGCTTTTCTTCTTGATAAGGTTTCTTTTTAAAGGGAGGGGAAGGTCTTTTTCTTTGCCCTGTGTTGTTTATGGTCTGGACTAAGGAAGAGGCTTGCGGTGATTTATTATTTTGGCTTTATTGTCTCAAGGAAGCGTTTACACGAAAGGATCGGGCAGTGGGTTTGTTTGGCTGCAGGATTTTCATTTCGGAAGGAGGAAAAACAACAATCAACCAACCGAAAAAAACCCCAAACCCCCCCCCCCCCCCCCCCCCCCCCCCCCCACATCCCCTCCAAACCAAGCAGCACGTTTCTGAGCGTCTGCTGCCGAGCCTGGAGCAGAAGCAGACCTGTGTGCAAGTCTGCCAGGCAGCCCCCGGCTCTGGGCACGCTGCCGTTCGTGTGGCAACGCAAACTAAGCGCCGTTCGACTCGCTCCGTTACAAACCATCACCCGGAAAAAGAGGTGCGAGGAGATGTGGCCCAGCTTGCCAGGGGAGCCTCGGGAAGGGCACCCGGGCAGACCTGCTGGGTTATACTCCCTGTGCTCGCTCCTGCAGGGCTCTGTGCCATTAACACACACACGCATCCCCATCCGTGCCCCCTCTCCCAGGATGGATCCTGACTCCCCGGGCTGGTTTCAGTTCGCTGTACGCTCAGAGTGTGCTGTTTGAAGAGAGGAGCTGGCAAGGGGCCGTGCTGGGGCACCTGTGTGAGCAGTGCAGGGCAGCTCGGCCGTGCCGTCGCTCTGCGCTCGCTGCAGGGCAGCCCTGCCTTTCCCCCTCGCTGCGTCCCCAAGGCCTGCCTTGGCTTTGGGTTTGGTTTGGGGGGGGGGGGGGGGGCCTAAGGCTGTCTTAATCGATTCAATACAATCTGCCGTTCCCAACCCAAAACTCTGATTTTTTGTTAAAGCTCAAACATAAATCCCCGGCCAGGCAGCAGGTAATTAACTCGCCGCCACTGCTCCCGGCGCTCCTGGGACCACAGCCACGCTGCAGGGGGACGGCAAGGCCGGGACCCAGGGCGCAGGGCCGGGCCAGGCCGGGAGCAGCTCGGCGGAGGAACTGAAGCGGGCCGGACCCCGTGTGGCGGCGGAGGAAGAGGGGGAGCCAGGCCGGCGGCGGAGCGGCCGCGGCCCCGCAGAGGGTTCCGGCGGCGGGCCCGGGCAGGCCGGGAGTTGTAGGCGCGGCGCGGCGGGAAGCGGCGCCGCGGCACGGCCAGACATGGCGGGGCCTCTCAGCGCCCGGCCCGGGCCCCCTGCCCTCCTCCTCCTCCTTTGCCTGCGGCGCTGGCTTCCTTCGCCCCCCAGTTCCCTGCCGACCGGCCCCGGCCCGGCCTCTGCCGCGGCGGCTCAACATCAGAGCTGCCTCTCGCCGAGCTCCGGCCCGGGCCTGCCCCAGTGCTGCCGCCGCCCGCCGGCTCGCTTGCGGGCCTTGGGGTCTGTTTGTAACGTGAGAGGGAAGAAGGACGAGACGGGAAGGTGCCGGAGGGAAGGAGGGAGCAGCCCTGGGACCAGCGAGCGCTTGGCACTCATCCGGGTTTGCCCTGGGACCCGCTCTACAGGTACTGGCTCCGTGCACAACGCGGGGAGGGAGGAGGGAAAGTGTTCGGTGTGCGTTTGGGCCCAAGGTGAAAATCGGCTTCTGCTTGGACGTTCTGATGGCGGGAGGCAGTGGGGTAACGAGCCGGAGGTGCCCAGTTCCGTGTGGAAGGAAAGACAACTCGGCAGTACCTGAGATCCCTCAGGCTGAAGGGGATTTTGGTAGATGTTGGTTGGTTTGGTGCGGCTTGGTTTGGTTTCTTCCCCACCCCCCGGACCCCTCTGTTAACTCTTGGGCAGCCGAGCAGTGCCGTGCTCAGGGAGTTGGGGGAAGGTGGGTCTGACACTTCATGCGATGCAACAGTTCTTGTTAAGGGAGCTTTTTTTCCCTCGCTAATTACAAATCCTTTCGGAGTGCAGCGTTTAAACCGAACAGACCCCGAATTTATTTGCTAAGGAATGAAGAGGTGCACAGAAAATGACGCTGTGAGCTCAAACAAATAAAGAGGAAGCGGGGGGGAGGGTGTGTGGAGTATCCCGCCCGGATGCCTTCCCGCATGGACCCCCCTAGGTGATCCTGTCTTGGCAGGGAGGTTGGACTCAACGATCTCTCGAGGTCCCTTCCAACCTCTAAAGTTCTATGATCCCAGAGTAGGTTTGTTTTCTGTCGCATCTGCTACAGCTCAGTTTAGAGAGAAAGACTGGGAGGAGCTCTTCCAGCTTGTTTGGCTTGGTGTCAGAGAGGACCTCAGCTTTTCCTGCCGGTGGGCACTGCTCGAAATAGTCCTGGAAGTGTGCACAGGTCGGTGTCAGTCCTGGGAGAAAGAAAGGAAAGGAATGAAGTTATTTTAAGGGAAGTGTTCTAGTGGAGAGGGGGAAAAAAAAGGAAAGTGTAATTTTGCTTCTCAGAGAAGTTGCTGGGAAGGCAAAAGGGCTAAATGTGGAAGTGGCTGCTCTACAAACCCTGCTGCAGAGTTCAGCAGAGGAAGATGATTTGAGGCATAGGAAGTTCCATAGAAGCGTGAGGAAGAATTTTTTTCACAGTGAGGGTGACAGAACCCTGGCCCAGGCTGCCCGAAGGGGTTGTGGAGTCTCCCTCTCTGGAGATGTTCAAGACCTGCCTGGATGCATTGCTCTGTGAGGTGGTGTAGGTGACCCCGCTCTGGCAGGGGCGTTGGACTGGATGGTCTTTCGAAGTCCCTTCAGGCCTTCTGTGATTTGAGGTACAAACCAGCAATCCCAGAGCAAACTGAAACAGCCGAGTTGAAGAAAAAGGGAAATGTGGATCACAACTCATGATGTGTTCTTCACCTTGGTGGGGTGGGGCTCATTCTTCTCCTCTGAAAGGATCCATTGCTTTTCCAGTTCTTCAGCAGGAAGTGAATGTTGCTGAGTTCTCTTCTTTCAGTGGCAGCGGTGAGATGGAGTGCAGTAGAGTTTTAGCACAACCAGACCCTGCCAGACTAACTAGTTGGTTCTCTTCTGCCAGGAACTGCTGGGAAGCGGCTGCCTGGAGAAAGATTTGGGAGTGCTGGTGGGCAACAAGCAATGTGCCCTTATGGCCAAGAAGGTCAATGGTCTCCTGGGGTGCATGAAAGAGTGTGGCCAGCAGACTGAGGAAGGTTCTCCTGCCCCTCTGCTCAGCCTGAGGGAGGCTACTGCTGGAATTCTGGGTCCAGTTCTGGGCTCCCCAGACAAGGAACTATTGGATAGAGTCCAGCGGGGGCTACAAAGATGCTGAGGGGCCTGGAGCATCTCTGTGAGGAAGAAAGGCTGAGAGCCCTGGGGCTGCTGAGCCTGGAGAAGAGCAGCCTGAGAGGGCATCTGAGAAATGCTCATCAAGAGATAAAGGGTGGGGGGCAAGAGGGTGGGGCCAGGCTCTTGTCAGTGCTTCCCAGCAACAGAATGAGGGGCAGTGGGCACAAACTGGAACCCAAGAGGTGTAATCCAAGAGGCACTTTCATGAGTGTCAGAAGTTCTTCATTCTCTTGTGCTGTGTTACACCACTTGAGATACTACTGAGTGGAGGAGCAAACGGATGGCTGTGAGCAGTCTGCATGTGATGAGGTTGATAGTTCCATGGGCATGAGTCACTAACCAAAGCAAAAAAGACAGTGTTGTAAAGTGGAACAAAAATAAGGTCTTGTTGTGCTGTTATTGGGAGTGGGACAAACCCCTCCTTTTGCTGGTTTGAGCTCAACAAGCCTGGCAGGGATGTGCCCATATGGGCATTCACATGGGTACCTATGTGTATGTGCAGCCTGAAGCAGCAGCTTTAAGTGGTGGTGATTGGTTGGCTTTAATTGTTATTTGTAGAGATGCTTTGGAGCCAGAACATCACTGCTGGAGATCATCAGATTTTCATTGATGTCTTCAGAGGGGTAATGATTTACACCCCCTGACTAGATGGCCTAGATGGGGACATTATGGTGCTGCCTTGAGTCTTACATAGACCCACAGAATGTTTTGGGTGGGTAGGGACCTTTAAACCATCCAGTCAAGCCCTGTCTGCAGGCTGGTCAGAGTCCCCAGCAACCTTACCTGGAATGGTGGCAGGGATGGGGCTTCTACCACTTCTCTGGGCAACCTGCCCCAGGGTCTCATCCCCCTCAGTGTAAACAATTTCTCTCTTCTCTCCAGTCAGAATCTCCCTCTTCATTAAGACCATCGCTCCTGATGCATCAGGCCCTGCTAAAAAATCAGTCCCCAGTTTTCTCATCAGCCTCTCCAAGCACTGTATCACAGTATCACAGTATTATCAGGGTTGGAAGAGACCTCACAGATCATCAAGTCCAACCCTTTACCACAGAGCTCAAGGCCAGACCATGGCACCAAGTGCCACGTCCAGTCCTGCCTTGAACAGCCCCAGGGACGGCGACTCCACCACCTCCCCGGGCAGCCCATTCCAGTGTCCAATGACTCTCTCAGGGAAGAACTTTCTCCTCACCTCCAGCCTAAATCTCCCCTGGCACAGCTTGAGGCTGTGTCCTCTCGTTCTGGTGCTGGCCACCTGAGAGAAGAGAGCAACCTCCTCCTGGCCACAACCACCCCTCAGGTAGTTGTAGACAGCAATAAAGTCACCCCTGAGCCTCCTCTTCTCCAGGCTAACCAATCCCAGCTCCCTCAGCCTCTCCTCGTAGGGCTGTGCTCAAGGCCTCTCCCCAGCCTCGTCGCCCTTCTCTGGACACGCTCAAGCATCTCAATGTCCCTCCTAAACTGGGGGGCCCAGAACTGAACACAGCACTCAAGGTGTGCAGAGTACAGGGGCAGAATGACCTCCCTGCTCCTGCTGACCACACCATTCCTGATGCAGGCCAGGATGCCACTGGCTCTCTTGGCCACCTGGGCACACTGTTGGCTCATGTTCAGGTGGGTATCAATCAGCACCCCCAGATCCCTACACTGAAAAGCCACCAGAAGGTCTTCCTCAACTCTTTCAGCCTGGCCTCACAGAAGAGGTGTTCCAGGCCTTCTGGCAAGCTGGTCCACTGGGATATGGAAGAAAAGTAGTTCTGTGGAAGAGAGGAGATGATGTATGATTTCTGCCCCATGGCCATGACCCAGCTTGTGCCAGGTGGGCTCTTCCTGGGGCCATAGGTTCAGTGGATGAGAAAGGGCTGCAGACACCATCTCATGAGAAATACACTCCACAAAAGGATGGAGTGGAGGAGGGTTGAGTGTTTAGTATGGTGCAGTGGGTGAGCAGTGGGTTCTAGGTGAGGAGACAAAGGTTGATTATCTGAGTCTGACAGTGTCATAGGTGACACCGAGTGCTGGCAGTGGCGTGAGGAACATGAGTTTCTGACCTTTGATCACTTTCTGTAGACAAGGATCTGTCTATGGTTATGAAAGCAGAGACCAGAAGCAACAAGGATTAAACCACGAGAACACCATGTTTTGTGTCCACAGGTGAAATTTTCAGCTCCAGATCACAGAATATCAGGGGCTGGAAGGGACCTCAAAAGATAATCCAATCCGATCCCCCTGCTAGAGCAGAATCACCTAGAGTAGATTATACAGAACACATCCAGGCAGGTTTTGAGTATCTCCAGAGAAGCAGACTCCACAACCCTCCTGGGCAGCCTGTTCCAGTGCTCTGTCACCCTCACAGTGCAAACATGTTCTCTCCTGTTTCATGGAACTTTCTATGCCTGAATTTTCACCCATTGCCCCTTGGGCATTACCAAGCAGAGCCTGGCTCCATCCTCTTGGCACTCACCCTTTACATCTTTATAAACATGAGTGAGGTCACCCCTCAGGCTCCTCTTCTCCAAGCCAAAGAGCCCCAGGTCTTCCATGGTCTTGCTTGCAAAAAGTGACAGGATGAGAGGAAATGAATCACAGAACCAACCAGGTTGGAAGAGACCTCCAAGATCATCCAGTCCAACCTAGCACCCAGCCCTATCCAGTCAACCAGACTGTGGCAGTGAGTGCCTCATCCAGGCTTCTCTTGAACACCTCCAGGGACAGCGACTCCACCACCTCCCTGGGCAGCCCTCAAGTTGCACTAAAGGAGCTTCAGGTTGGATGTGAGAAGGTAATAGAAGGTTGATCTTTAGTTGCTGTGGCCCATGTTCTAAATGCATGGTGTCACAGAATCATTTTGTTGGATAAGGCCTTCAGGATCATCCAGTCCAACCATTCTCTAGCTCTAGCAAGGCTGGTGCTAAACCATGTCCCTCAACACCACATCTCTGCCTCTTTGAAACACCTGCAGGGATAGGGATTCAACCCCCTTTCTGAAAGCCTGGGCAGTTCCAATGTTTGAGAACTGTTTCTGTGAAGAAGTTTCTTCTAATGTCCAATCTAAAGCTCCTTTAGTGCAGTTTGAGGTTATTTCCTCTCATCCTGTCATTTGTTGCGAGACCAGCTCCCACCTCGCTGCAGCCTCTTGTCAAGGAGCTGCAGAGTAATGAGGTGTGCCCTCAGCCTCCTCTTCTCCAGGGTAAACAGCCCCAATTCCTTCAGCTGCTCCTCACCAGCCCTGTTCTCCAGACCCTTCAGCATCTTCATTGCTCGTATCTGGCCATGCTCCAGCACCTCAATGTACTTTTGGAGTGAGAGGCCCAGAGCTGAACCCAGTCAAGGTGTGGCCTCACCAATGCTGAATATAGGGACATGATCACTTCCTTAGTTCTGCTGGCCACACTATTGTTGATCCAGGCTAGGATGCTGGTGGCCTTGGCTACCAGGGCACACACTGGCTTCTCTTCAGCTTGTTGTTGACCAACACTCCCAAGTCATTTCCTGACAGGCAATTTCCAGCCGTTCTGCCCTAGGCCTGAAGCCTTCATGGGGTGCAAGACCACCAGGTCTTAGCCTTGTTGGCCTCAGCCCATGGATCCAGCCTGTGCAGGACCCTCTGTAGAGCCTCCTTACCCTCAAGCACATCACAGGATGCTAGTAATTGGATGTGATCTCTGGAGATCTTCAAGCCCACATCAACGTTCTTGCCCAACTTGCTGTCATCTGCAGACTTCCTGAGGGTGCCTTTAATGTCCTGATCCAGATGACTGATGAAGAGATGAAACCTGCCGTGCCTGGATGTGCAGCATGGTCAAGTATTAGACTGATTGTCGGAGTGCTACCTGACTTCCAGCATTGCCACTGATGAAAAGCCACCAAGCTGAGAATCATGTCCCGACATGCTCAGGCTTTGGCTTTGTTTTGTGGTGGAAGCATCCCTTCTGAGAACTTCAGACAGGAAATGATGACCAAAAGGGACATTTCATGATCTCACACCAGACCTCCCTGTTAATCCATAAATAGAAGAAAGTGAGAACCCCTCATGTAGAACCCTAGAAAGGTTGAAGTTGAGACTGAAGCAGAGGACAGGTTGCTCCTGCCTGGGCCTTATTGAAGAGTGCAGCAGGAGTGCAGAGCTGTTGCACAGTGTGGCAGCCTAAAATGCTTTGGTGAGTCAGTTGCAGAGCTCAGGCTCGTGTTTCAGAACTCACTTGTGTTTGCAGGTTGCTGACCTTCTCTGCAAGATGCAGTCAGGAGGGTGGGATGGCAGGGTGAGACACATGGAGATCCAGGTCTCTGCTTGCCTGCATCTCTGTTACAGCACTGAGTGGGACCACCTCTGTCCCCTTCTCGCTGCCTGGCTGGCACCTCTTGGCTTTGCGGAGCAGGGATGATGATGGTGAAGAGTCTGGAGAACAGTGTCTGGGGATCTTGGTGGGTGAGAAGCTGGGCATGAGAAAACACTGTGTGCTCCCAGCCTAGAGCCAGCCCTGTCCAGCGAAGGGATCCTGCCCCCCTGCTCTGCTGAGGCCCCACCTGCGGTGCTGGGGCCAGCTCTGGAGTCCTCAGCACAGACAGTGACTTGGTGGAGCAGAGTCAGAGGAGGGCACAGTGGGATGGGAGGGCTGGAAGCCCTCTGCTGTGAGGCCAGGCTGAGTTGGAGTTGTTCAGCCTGGTTCTTTCTCCAAATACGATGGGGCTCTGAGCAACCTGATCTAGATGGAGATGCCTCTGCTGCCTGCAGGAGGGTTCAGGTTAGATGGCCTTCAAGGGTCCCTTCCAACTTGACCCATTCTGTGATAGAAACAGATAAAGAAGTAGAAGAAACTAGTGGGCAGGCAGCCTTTTCCCCAAAGCTCAGCTTCTGGACATCTCACCTCCAGTTTTCAGCACTGAAACATAAAAGGTTTCCTTCAAAGCCTGCAACCAAACCCCAAGGCAGTGGGTGTCACCAAAAAACAAACTTACAAGCTCGAGGTCAAAGAACCAAGAGTGACAAAAGAGCAGACTTCAGGTAGAATCCTGAGCACGAGAAGTCAGCCAGCAGATGATGATGCATTTGATGAGCAGAGTGCTTTGCTCTGCTCTAGAAACCCAGGTTTGCTACAGCCTGGCAAGAAATGAGCAACAGGAGTCATCTGAAGTTACAAGCAGCAGCCCTAACTCTAATTAGGCAAGTGATTAACCCATGCAAGCCCACCACAAGATGCTTCACCCACGGTTGTGTCACACACAAGCCTAAAGGACCACACTTGGCACATCTATTGGAACAATTAGGAAAGAGATCTTCTGACTCTCAGGCCCTTCTGTGGCAGAGATTGCTGGCCCAGCCCTGTGGACAGGGGAGGGAAAGCTGCATAGGACAACGAAGGAGAAGGTGTTTCACTTTCACCCACCAAAACCAGCCTGAAGTCATAGAGTGGTTTGGGTTGGAAGGGACCTCACAAATCACCCAGTTCCAACCACCCAGCAGGCACATCCTCCACCAGACCATGTTGCTCATCCGACCTGGCCTTGAACCCCTCCGGCACTTTGGCCCAGACCTTAAGCTCAGCCCTGTCTTTGCAGCCCCAGGACCTCCCTTGTTCTTTACACAGGAGCACACTGACCTAGCAGGCTCTCAGACCTAGGGCAGTTACAGAATCCCAGACTGGTGAGGGTTGCAAGGGACCTCTGCAGCTCATCCAGTCCAGCAACCCTGTTAGAGCAGGGCCACCCACAGCAGCTTGCTCAGGAGCACAGTGGCCAGAGGGGTTTGGAATCCCTCCACACAGGGAGGCTCCACAGCCTCTCTGGGCAGCCTGCTCCAGGGCCCCAGCACCCTCACAACAAAGAAGTGTCTCTTTATAATCAAGTGGAACCTCCTGGGTTCCAGTGTGTGTGCATTGTCCCTTCTGCTGTCAGTGGGCACCACTGAAAGGAGCCTGGCCCCAGCCTCTTGCCCCCACAGGTCCTTTAGCTCTTGCTGAGCATTGCTCAGATCCCCTTCTAGGCTGCTCTTCTGCAGGCTCAACATCCCCAGGGCTCTCAGCCTTTCCTGCTCACAGAGAGCCTCCAGGCCCCTCCATGTCTTTGTAGCCTCCAGTGGACTCTCTCTGGTAGTTGCCTGTCTGTCTTGAACTGGGGAGCCCAGAACTGGCCCCAGTACACAGAATCTGTCTTGCCTTACCCCAGCTTTGGGAGCCACCATGGTTTGAGTCGTTCTTGGGAGGTTTATTGGCAGGTCTGGCTGGCTCCTGCAGATCTGGAAGCAGAGAAGGCTGTATGCCTTGCATCGATGGCAAGTGTTCATTGGTTATCTGTAGGCTTGTGGCAAGAGATGTCTTCTTCAGGTACTTAGAGAGCGGGCAGGAGGGTGTGTGGTGGACTTCTCGCTCCAAGAAGGACACTGAGGTCCTGGAGCAAATCCAGAGAAGGGCAGTAAAGCTGGTGAAGGGTCTGGAGAACAGGCCTGGTGAGGAGCAGCTGAGGGAACTGGAGTGGTTCAGTCTGGAGAAAAGGAAGCTGAGGGGAGACCTTGTTGCTCTCTGCAACTCCCTGAAAGGAGGCTGGAGCCAGGTTGGTCTCACTCCTAACAAATAATGGGATGAAAGGAGATGGCCTCAGGTTGGACCAGGGCAGGTTCAGGTTGGATGTTAGAAGAAACTTTTTCACTGAAAGGATTTTCAAGCACTCAACAACAAACACTGCCTCAAGCCAGGGAGGTGGCAGAATCCCCATCCCTGGAGGTGTTTAGGAGCTGCAGAGGTGAGATGCTGAGGGCCATAGCTTAGCACCAGCCTTGGTTGAGTTAAGAGAGTGATTGGGCTTGATCCAGAAGGTGTTTTCCAACCAAAACGTTTGTGTGTGAGATGTGGGCTTGTGCTCTTGCTGAGGTGTGCACCTGCTTCTGATGGACTTGTGGCAGCAGGGCAGGACTCCAAAGCTGTGTGTCTTCTCTAACGGGACTGGATGGGGCTGGGGGATAGGTTGGACTGGATGATCTTGGAGGTCTCTTCCAACCTGGTTGATTCTGTGATTCTAACCAGATGCAATTTTATCTTGTCAGCTGTATTTTATTTCTGTTCTCTAATGTAGTTTTGTTTCCTTGATGTCCCCTTTTCAGGTCTTCCTCTCTGTAGCTCTTCATCTTCACTGAGTGTTGTTTTTTTACTCATTTAAGCTTTCCTAAGCTCTTCTCCTTTTGTCTCTCTTGTGATCTACCCTGCAGCTTGGCCACCTTCCCTGTGATGGAGCAATGCAGCCAAGCTGTAGGTTGACTTAGGCTTGCATCATCGCCCTGCAGCTGGAATGACAAGAGCTGGAAGCTCTGTGGATCTCTGGAGCAAGGTAACTCCTAGACAAGTGTGTGCACGCTGAGGGCTGAGCATGTGACCAAAACACCTTCCTGCTCCTGTCCCTTCCCTCAGGTCTTGCTTTAGCTTTGACTTGTAGATCTCTGACTAGAGTCAAGCTGACTCGTTTTTCCTTTTCAGGTGCTTTTGCTGTGTTCTCTCTCTTGCCTGGTCCTGGAAGACAGAAGAGTAAGGATCAGCAGCAGTGTCATGGAATTGTGGAATGATGCAATTCTTTTGGTAGGAAAAGACCTTTAAGATCCTTGAACCCAACCCTGCCCTGCCAGTTCACCACTAAACCATGTCCCTCAGCAACCCATCTACATGGCTTTGAAAGCCCTCTAGGGATGGGGACTCCACTACTCTGGGCAGCATCTTGCAGGCCTTGACAGCTCTTTTGTGGAAGAAATTGTTCCTCATGTCCTACCTAAACCTCCCCTGGTGCAACTTGAGGCAATTTCCTCTTGCCCTACAGCTTGTTTCTTAGGAGAAGGCACTTACCATGAACCTTGGATTGCTGTTAATTCTGGATTTTGGAGTTCAAAGCTGTATATTTGTATTTAATAACAGCAAATGTAACAAATAGTTATTTTTATCAGACTAATAAAGTGGAGAAACCTCTCAAACCCTATTCTCACTGAGCTGCTGCAGTCTCCTGTGCCTTGGGATGAATGAAAAGTCATGAAGTGCAGTCTTGTGTGTCTCAGGATGTTGTATCAGGTGCTTGATGTCACGCCAAAGCATCATGTTGCTCAATAAGAGCAACCCAGGGTGCTGCACCTTGAGGTACCTGTTGCAATCTTAGATTGCAATAGGGACCTGAAGGTGCAGCCCTGTAAGTACTAACCTGCAGGGTTTAGAGGGAGTGTCTAAAGCGAGATCTTCCTGAGGTCTGGAAAACAGCAAGGAGCATCTGTGCTCCAATAACAGACAGAAGTTGAGGGAACATGGAATGGGACAAGGAGAGGGAAACTAATCTGAGCTTGTAAATCCATCCAGGTTACAGTAGAGCAGTCTGCAGGAGAGAATGTGTGAAAGGTGTCTGGATCTGAAGTTGCTGGAAGTTGGCAGGTGGCCTCTTGTACCACCTTGATACAGCTCACATGGAAGGTAACACAAAGGTGGATGATGGGAGCTGGCAGCAGTGCTTCAGGAAATCCCAGCATGGTGGAGGTGGGAAGGGACTTCTAGACATTGTCTAGTCCAATCACCCTGCTAAAGCAGAGTCACCCACAGAAGGTTGCCCAGAATCAATACCCACATGGGATTGGAAGTATGGAATGGGTTGGAGTGGAAAGGACATTTCAGATCACTTATTTCCACCCCCCTTGCCAGGGGCAGGGACACAAGGGACACATTGCCCTAGACCTGAACTGCTTCTAGCCTCATCCAGCCTTGTCTTACTTCCAGGGATGAGGCATCCAAAACATTGATGGACAACCCATTCCAGTGTCTCAATAGTAAAGAACTTCCTACTGTCCAATCTAAATCTACCTGCTCAGGTTTAAAACCATTTCCCCTTCTATCACCACAGACCCTTACAAGTAGTCCTCTTTCCAGAGAAGGAGACTCTGGGCAGCCTGCTCCAGGGCTCCAGTCCCCTCACAGTGAAGTTTTTTCTTATGTTTAGATGAAACCCTCTGTGCTGCAGTTTGTACCCATTGGCCCTTGTGCTATCACTGGGCACCACATTATCATATTTGGAAATGAACTTTGAGATGGTGGAGTCCAACCCCTAACTCAGCATTACCAAATCCAACACTAAGCCATAACTCTCAGCATTGTGTTTGCACAGCTTCATGACCTCTCCAGGGGTGAGGGCTCCACCACTGCCCTGGGCAGTGGTTCAGGGCTTGGCGACCCTTTTGGGGAAGAAATTCTTCCTCATGTCCAATCCAAACCTGCTCTCATGCAACCTGAGGCCTTTCCTCTTCTCCTATGGCTTGTTCCTTGGGAGATGAGACCAAGTGCCCACCTCATTCCAACCTCCCTTCTGGGAGTTGTAGGGAATAGTCAGGTCTGGTCTCAGCCTCATCTTCTTCAGACTAAACACCCTCAGCTGCTCCGCTCCAGCCCTGTTCTCCAGACCCTTCACCAGCTTTGTTGCCCTTCTCTGGAACCGCTCCAGCCCCTCAATGTCCCTGTAGTGAGCGCCCCAAAACTGAACAGAGGATCCGAGATGCAGCCTCACTAGTGCCCACAAAAGGGCACAACGAGCTGCCAGGGGTCGCTCAGGGCCGGATCCCGCCGGGGCAATTCGGGCCGGGCCGGCAGCTGATTTGGGGCTCCCCAGAGCAAGACTGTGCCGGTGCCAGGCTCCCTGGCTAGGCACGACCAACCCTGCCAGGCCGAGGCGCAGACGCCGCGGGGGAGCCATTCGGCTGTGAGGCGGAGCCTCAGCATTTTATGAATGGGATCATATGACGTCAGAGGGGGAGGGCAGAGAGGACGCAACATTCGCCAATAGCGATGCACCTCTGAGCAGCTCAGCCAATAGGAGCTCAGCCTCCGAGTGACGGCCATGCTTTGCGGCCAATGGAGACTGGCGCGCGGTGCCGACCACGTGGGGTGCAGGCCGCAAGTAGTACGGGGGAGTGTGGCCGCGCGCCTCCCGCCCCCCTCCCTCCCGGCGTGGCGAGGCCGCGCGGCCCGGGGGCGGGCGGGGCCCCCGCGCGTTACCTGGCAACAGGATGATTGATTCGCCTCTTAGCCAATGGCAATGCGGCGGGGGCGGGCGCCGTGACGACTGAGGGCCGGCGGTGGCCGGGAGGGCTCAGTCCAGCCGCGGCCGCCTCCGCAGCATGGTGGGTCTCGCCGTGCTCCCGGCCGCTGGCCTGCTCTACTGGGTGGGTGCGCTGAGTGCTGTCTACGCGGCGGCGCTGACCTCCTACCGCCTTCTCACCGGTCTTCGTCTCTGGTTCCTGAGGAGTGGCAACGCTGCTGTGGGACCGGCCCTGGGCGCCTGGGCAGGTGAGTGCGCGTCTCGCTCGGCTGTGCAGGAGTCTGCTTTTTTCGTGGCCGTTCGTCCTTCGGTGCCTGACAGAGAGTGAGGTGGGCAGGGCGCGCAATAGGAACCGGAGCGGAGTGAGTGGGTGTCTCCCGAATTCGGGCAGCGGCTGAGGTACACGGAGATGTTGCTATTCTGGCCGGGTCAGAGTGGGCCATGAGGGAAGGGAATGCGGGCTGTGTGAACTTCGGGCCGTTGCCGGCAGAGCGGGGGCGGCGGGGAACGGCGCAGCGCTGCCGGGCGGCCGGTGCGCGACCGCCCCCTCGGTGCCGGCGCTGGCGGGTGGCTCTGAGCGCCGGCCCCGCACCTCACTGCTGACGTCACGGCCGCCCCGCCGCCCCCGGAGGAGCGGAGCTGTTCCTCCCCCCGTTCCTCAGCCTTGGTCCGGCTACCGGCACGGCTGGGGCGGCAGTGACCCCGCTGCTGGCCATCCCGGGAGCAGAAGGAGCGGAGTGTGTCGCTTTCTCGGTGCCGGAGTACAGGCGCGGAGGTGCTGTGGCCGCTGCCGAGCGCTCCGGAGCGCGGGGGCAGGCTGAGGGACGGCAGAGCCGTGGGACTCCCTGTCAGCTTGGGCCGTGCTGAGCGGCCCGCCGGGAGCGGCGGGATAGCACGGCCGTGCGGGGCAAAGAGCGGAAGGACGGGGCCTCACTGCCGGCAGCGAGGCCAGCAGAGGGTGGCTGCAGCGTGGAACCGGCATCCCGGGAATGCGGGAGCGCGATGGAAATCTAGCAGAGAGTTGCTGGGGGAAAAGCGGGACGTGAGGCGGCACCCTGTGCTCCCAGCTGAGAGCCAGCCCTGGCCTGGGCTGATCCCCAGCTGCGTCAGCAGAAGAGGCAGGGAGGGAGTTTTGCCCCTCTGCTCTGCTGAGCCCCCACCTGGGCCCAGCTCTGGAATCCACCACAACACAGGCAGGGACCTGTTGGAGCCGGGCCAGAGGAAGCCACAGCAATGCTAGGAGGTCTGGAAGCCCTCTGCTGTGAGGCCAGGCTGAGAGAGTTGGGGTTGCTCAGTGTGGTGAGATCCTGTCCCAGGTTGCCCAGAGAAGTTGTAGAAGCCTTTTCCCTGGAACTATTCCAGGTGAAGTTGTTTGGGGCTCTGAGCAACCTGCACTAGTTGCAGATGTCCCTGATGACTGCAAGGGGGTTGGACTAGATGACCTTGAAAGGTCCCTTCCCACCCAAAGCAGCCTGTGATATCACTAGGGAACTATCAGAGCTAGGCTGTTCCCCCATTTCTCCAAGTCCTGGTCACAGGAGCCATGCTGGGAAAGGATCATTTCTTCCATCTTTCTCTGACACTGTTGCGATGGCTTTTAGGTAGCAAGGAGGAACTGGAAGGAGCTTCTCTGCCCTTGTAACCCATGAGGCCAAAAGAACTGTGAAATCCATTCCTAGCAAAAGTAGGAGGAAGAGAAAGTCCCTTCTGTGGTTGGGAGCTGAGAAGGTGGGCATAAAACAACTGCAAACTGCAGAACTGTGAGTTGGAGATGATAGTTCAGAAGGTGCTTCCATCCCTTAAGGAAGTAGGAGGGCGTTGGTGGCTTTGACTCTGCAGCTGCTTCTAGATGGTAGGGCTGTAGTAACGGCAGCCCTACAGGGAGCTGCTCATTTGTAGGTTGAATGGATGTGGTCCTCCAGCAGCAGTCAGCACAGAACTGTTGTGCAAATGTGTGGTTGAGCAATTGGACCTTTGCTGCGTGGGACACCAGGAAGGCAGCAACAGGAGCACAACGAGTCCCAGAGTGTGTCATGGGTCCTGTGTGCCTGGGTTTGAAATGCAGCCACAGGGCTTTGGGCAAGTTCTAGCATTGTCTGCAAATGAGCAAGGTTGGGAAAGACCTCCAAGATCATCAAGTCCAACCTTTTACCCACCACCTCCATGACTACCAGGCTATGTCCCCAAGTGCCACATCTACTCTAAGATTGAGTCTAACTATCCACCTAGGATCATCATGACCAGTAAACCATGTTCCCAAGTGTCATGTGCACATGTTTCTTGAACATCTCTGGGCATGGTGACTCCACCACCTCCCTGGGCAGCCTCTTCCAACCACTCTTGTAGTGAAGAATTTTTCCCTTAATTTCCAACCTAAGCTTCCCTGGAGCAGCTTGAGGCCATTACCTCTTGTCCTGTTCTGAGTTACTTGGGAGATGAGGCCAACACTGGTCTCACTACAGCCTCCTTTCAGGTAGCTAATGGTGAAGGCTTATGGGTTCCTTCTGGAGAAATGCCATCTGTGTGGTTGCACAGGTGACCCAAAGGCTTTCTGATTTCCTCATGTTGGCTCTGGATACCTTACTGCATTCTCAGTGGCCTGTGTGTTGCATCATGGAACTCGTGGTGACGACTTCCCCCTGTTCCTCGTGGTTTCAAACACAGGTGCTTTTAGTGCTTGAGCCAATCCTCAGTTTATCAGCTGGAATCACAAACCATAGCCAGCAGATCTTGCCTTGCTCATGTCCTTGAACACCTCATGAGCAGAGAATGTGATGTGGCCCATGGCTGCTCACAGAAGCTATTCCTTCTCTTCGTGACTATGAACTTCTGGGGTGTGTAGGAAGAGGAGTGTTGGTGGTACAGCTGAATACCAAGTGTTCATTGCTCCATCAGCTACCTGCTGATGCAGTTGAGATGTTGCTGTGATCTCTAGCTGAAGTGATGAGAGGTTTTCTTCAGCAGCAGGCTGGGGAGGCTCTGTTGTCTCTCCTTCTTGAAAGGGAGGATGAAGGCAGAACTCTGAATATATTGAGTCACAGAAACCCAGCATGATGGAGGTTGGGCTTGATGATCTTAAAGGTCTTTTCCAACCAAAACAAGTCTATGATTTATACTTGGATTTGGTGTTGTAGGACAGGAATGACTTCTGCAAGAATAGAAGATACAGCTGAGAAACTGGCTCTGCAGTGGCCAATTCAACAACACTCACAGGCTCACAGCATGGTGGGGTTGGAAGGGACCTCTGCAGATCATCCAGTCCAAAACCTTGCTAGAACAGGGTCACTCATGGCAGCTCACCCAGGACTACAATGGCCAAGTGGGTTTGGAATTTCTCCAGAGAAGGAGATTCCACAACCTCTCTGGGCAGCCTGCTCCAGGGCTCCAGCACCTTCACACTCAGGAAGTTTCTCCTCATGTTCAGGTGGAACCTTCTGGGTTCCACTTTGTGCCTGCTGCCGCTTGTCCTGTTACTGGGCACCATCCTCTTGCCCCCACAAGTCCTTTATCTCGTGCTGAGCATTGCTCAGATATCCTCTCAGGCTGCTCTTCTCCAGGCTCAACAGCTCCAGGGCTCTCAGCCTTTCCTCCTTTGATGCTCCAGACCCCTCAGTATCTTTGCAGCCTCCACTGGAGGCTCCAAATTAGTTCTTCTTTTGAGAGTTAGTGACCTGCTGCATCGTGCTGTAGGAGGAAGTGCATCTCCTCCTCTCCTGCTCTTCCACAAGCAGCCAGCTGGGTTTGATGCCAGTTAGCTGCTCTTGTGAGTGGGTTCATGCATCCTTTCTACTTCACAACTCTACAGAAGCTGGAAGGCCCTTCCAAGCCCTTTGAAAAGGGCATCTCACTGCCCTTGAACTCCCCTGCACATCAGAAATGGAGTGGCAGGTTCTCTCCATGCTTTCTCAGTGGGTTTTTGGTGGCATTAAGTGCAGCTGCTGCTGTGCTAATTTGCTGCCTTTTAGGATGGGATGCTGGGAGGAGAAGAAGGAACAGCAACTATGTCAACCAGTGGTGTAGTGTGAGACAGTTGTGTGTCTCCCACTTGAAACAGCAGCAGTGTTGATTAAAGGTGATTTTCCTGTGCTCACTCTCAGCTGTGAAGGTCTACACAGAGCTTTTCTGGCTTTCTCTCCTCAGAACACATCTGGCTTGGGTTTGGCTGCAGCAATGGAGGTTGGGTGGAATTTTTTTTTGGCATGGATTTTCTGGGTGCATCCTGAGAGTATCTTAGAATGACATGTGTGTTTTGGTTGGAAAAGACCTCAAAGATCATGGAGTCCAACCATCAACCCAGGCCCACCGTGTACCTGAAGGGGGCTGCCAGAAGGCTGCAGAGGTACTGTTTGCAGAAGCCTGTGGTGACAGGATGAGAAGCAATGTCTGAAGTGAGAGAGGAGCAGATTTAGGTTGGATGTTAGGAACAAGTTCTGCACCATGAAGGTGGTAGAACAAGGCAACAGGTTGCCCAGGGAGGTGGCTGGGGGCCCATCCCTGGAGATATTCAAGGTCAGGCTCAACAGGGCTCTGGAAAACCTGATGTAGTGGAGCATGTCCCTGCAGACTGCAGAGGCAGTTGGCCTAGATGACCTTTGGAGGTCACTTCCAACTCAAACCATTCTATGTCAACTAAACCATGTCTCCTAGTGCCATGTCCACAGGTTTCTTGAACATCTCCAGGGGTGGTGACTCCACCACCTCCCTGGGCAGCCTGTTCCCATCCCTGACCACTCTTGCAGCAAAGACGTTCTTCCTTATCTCCAACCTAGACCTCCCCTGGCACAATTCCATGCCATTTCCTCTCATTCTATCACCTGATACCAGGAAGAAGGGACCAAACCCCACCTCACTGCATCCTGCTTTCAGGGAGCTGTAGAGAGCAATGAGGTTTCCCCTCAACCTGCAGGCTGAATGCCTCAGCTGCTCCTCACTAGCCCTGTTCTGCAGCCCCTTCAGCAGCTTTGTTGCCCTCCTCTGGACACAAGACACAAGAATGCCTGCACTGAATGCAGACTTGGACGTGCCTCAGGATCTGGTAACCAAAGAGAGGGCTCGGAGAACAGTTTAGCTACCCAAACCAGAGCCTTGACAGGAGCCAGGTGCCAAGGAGTCTGAAATACCCAAGATGTGGTTGTTCCTCTGCTGTCTTCTATAGAGGCAGGTCTGTTGGCAGCACTGGTAGCTGTGATCCCTGATGGTGTTTCCTTGGGTCGGCTGAGAGTGTCCTCTCCTTCTCCTGCTGCTGGTGGTGGTGGTGGCAGGCAGCCACCTTGCTTCTCTGCCATTAGCAGTTGGGTGTATTCTGGAGCACAGAGTGTCTGGAGCAGGGAACCGTCTGCTGCTGCCGCCGCAGCTCCTGCTTGGAGCGTTGCCGTGTCTCCTGTTTTGGGAAGCTGCCTCTCTCTGTGGCAAACATGGAATGAGTTCTCTTTCTTTTTTTTTTTTTTTTTTGTGTGTGTCCCTTACCTTTAACTTGGTGAAATGAAGACAAAATTCTGTGGTGGTTCAGGCTAGGCAGGACTTCAGGAGAATTCTAGCCCACTCTTTCTGCTCAGCTGTGAGATCAAACCAGTTTGGTCTATGCAATTGCTCAACTTTGTGTCTTCAAGATATACCAAGGCTGCAGACTGGGGTGATCTGGAGCTCTGAAACTTCCAACACCTTGGTCATGTCAGATGTTTCAACTTCATTTCTTCTTCACTACCTCTCAAGTCTCTCATACTTTCACAGAATTGCAGAATGGTTGCAAGGGACCTCCGGCGATCATCCAGTCCAACCTCCTGCTAGCACAAGGGCACCCACAGCAGCTTGCTCAGGAGCACAATGGCCAGAGGGGTTTGGAATCCCTCCACACAGGGAGGCTCCACAGCCTCTCTGGGCAGCCTGCTCCAGGGCCCCAGCACCCTCACAACAAAGAAGTGTCTCTTTATAATCAAGTGGAACCTCCTGGGTTCCAGTGTGTGTGCATTGTCCCTTCTGCTGTCAGTGGGCACCACTGAAAGGAGCCTGGCCCCAGCCTCTTGCCCCCACAGGTCCTTTAGCTCTTGCTGAGCATTGCTCAGATCCCCTTCTGGGCTGCTCTTCTGCAGGCTCAACATCCCCAGGGCTCTCAGCCTTTCCTGCTCACAGAGAGCCTCCAGGCCCCTCTTTTTAGCCTCCTGTGGACTCCCTCCATTAGTTTACTGTCTTGAACTGGGGAGCCCAGAACTGGCCACAACACTCCAATTCTCTCTGGACTTCTGTACTGGCGACACTTTTGTGCTCCTCACTCACAGCAAGCCTTAATATTGGCCTATGTTCTCTCAGTGGACACGACACAAAGCAGTCTGTCCCCATCCTCCTGACTCCCAGTATTTTGGGGGGGAATATTTCACTTGCCCAATTTGCAGTAACCCGAGTGGGATGTTAACTGGGGACAGTTTCTTTTGCTTCTGTGATGGTCCACATGACCCTCAAAGTGAAATCTTCTTTTCCTTCAGACCCCACAGTGACTTGTAGAAGTGTCCACAGGTTCCCTTAGCACCTCTGCTGCTGAATGATCCAATGTCTGGTGATAACAAAGTGTCTGATAGCAATGATGTTTCCTCTTGTGGTGGCTGCAGCTCTGCACTTGTACTGGGGCTAACAGACCTTTGAGGAGATGAGCTCACCTGCAGCTTCCTTAGCATCCAAAACTGGCCATTTGAGAATAGTTTGCTCCTGGTTTCTTCAAGAAGAATCTCTCAGAGGTCATTAATTGAGATGGGGCTCTCAGTAACTTTCTGTTATCTGGTTTTAGACAAATCTTGAACCATTCCTCTGCTGTGTGGACATGGAACAGTAAATTCTCTGAGCAGCAGCAAAGCTGAGTGAATGTGCTCTGCCTCTCCCTGGGTGCATGAGCAGTGGAGTAGACGTGTGTCTTTGTGCTCAGGTCATGCAATGGCTTAGATTGGAGGGGACTTCAGAGATGTGTACTCCAACTCCCCTGCTGTGGGCAGAGCTGCCTCTCAGCTAGACTTGGTTGCTCAAGGCCTCATCCAACCTGCCCTTGGATACCTCCAGGGATGGGGCTTCCACAACCTCTCTGGACAACCTATTCCAGAGTCTCATCACCCTCATAGGGAAGAACTTCTTCCTAAGATCCACTCTGAACCTGCTTTCCCTCAGCTTCAAACCATTCCCCTTTGTCCTGTCTCTAGACACTCTTAGGAAAAGTCCTTCTGCAGCCTTTCTGAGGATCATTTCAGATCTTAGAAGGCAGCTAGAAGGTTCCCCCAGAGTTTTCTCCAGGCTGAACAACCCCAGCACCCTCAGCCTGTCCTCACATCAGAGGTGCTCCAGCCCTTGAATCATCTTTGTGGCCTTCTCTGGACTCACTCCAGGAGCTCTGTGTCTTCCTTCTGCTGGGGACACCAGAACTGCATGTAGTATTTGAGGTGAGCTCTCAGCAGAGCAGAGTAAAGGTACAGAATCCCCAGTCTTGCCCTGCTAGCCACACTCCTCTGGATGCAGCCCAGGACAGGGTTCTTGGTTATATCTTCTAGGCTAAGAATATGCAGGGTGACTCCCAAACTTACTGACCAGGAACAGGGCTAGTAACAAGCTCTCCATCAGATCACTGTGATAATCAGATGAGTAAGATGTGTTGCTTGTGTGAAGAGGAAGAGGTGACAAGCTGCACTTTGTGCTCGTGGCTGTTTTGAGTTGCTTTCTGTCTGCTTCCAGCAGTCCATGGCAACAATGGCTTACAAAACAGACCTAGATAGCAGGACGTTAGGGGTTGGAAGAGACCTCCATAGATCATCGAGTCCACCTGCCCTGCCAGGACCGTAGAATCTCGCACAGATCATACAGGACCACATCCAGACAGAGCTGGGAAGTCTCCAGAGAAGGAGACTCCACAACCTCTCTGGGAAGCCCATTCCAGTGCTCTGTGACCGTTACAGCAAAGAAGTTCTTCCTAATGTTGAGGTGGAGCTTCTGTGCTGTGATTTAAACCCATTACCCCATGTCCTATCACAGGGCACAACCGAGAAGAGTTTGTTGCCTCCTTCTTGACCCCCAGCCCTCAGATATTTATAAGCATATATTAGATCCCCTCTAAGTCTTCTCTTCACCAGGCCAAGAAGCCCCAGGTCACTCAGCTTCTCCTCACAGGGCAGTGCTCCAGCCACCTCATCATCTTTTGTACCACATCTACATGGCTTAGAAACCTCTCCAGGGCTGGTGACCGCACCACTTCCCTGGGCAGCTTGTTCCAGGCCTTGACATCTCTTTTAGTGAAGGAACTGGGAAAGTATAGGCTGGACGTTAGGAGGAAGTTCTTCACAGAGAGAGTGATTGGCATTGGAATGGGCTGCCCAGGGAGGTGGTGGAGGCACCGTCCCTGGAGGTGTTCAAGCAAAGCCTGGCTGGGGCACTCAGTGCCATGGTCTGGTTGATTGGCCAGGGCTGGGTGCTAGGTTGGACTGGATGAGCTTGGAGGTCTCTTCCAACGTGCTTGATTCTATGAAACCATTCTATTCTATAAACCTTCCCTGGTACAACCTGAGGTAATTTGCTCTTGTCCTATCACTTGTTCCTTGGAAGAAGAGACCAATCCTCACCTGCCTCTAACCTCCTTTCAGGTAGCTGTAAAGAGCAGTGGGGTCTCCCCTCAGCCTCCTTTTCCCCAGACTAAACACCTCCAGTTCCCTCAGCTGTTCCTCCCTGGCCCTGTTCTCCAGCCCCTTCACCAACTTCTCTGGACCTGCTGCAGCACCTCAATGTCCTTCTTGGAGTGAGAATTCAGTCAGATGGTTAATGACAAACTAAAACATGCACACATAGGACATGCACTTCAGTACTGACCTGGTGTTAAGGTGTTGGTGTCTCTGAGCAGTTTCGGCAAGCAAGGTTATTGCTCCAGCTCCTCAGCACCAAGTCGAGCACCTGGTGGCTTGATTTGTTTTCTGCAACTGAGTTTCAGCCCCAGTTGCTCAGCCGAGGACAGTCTTGCTCTGCAGGCGTTGGGCAGTGTGCAATGAGTTGCCAGGCTGTGTCAGAAACCACTGCTGCACAGCCTGGTGCTGTGGTTGGAGAAGGTCTAGTCAGTGGGGAACAAAGGGAGCTTCCACTTCTCCTAGCACTGCTGCTCTGAGACCCCACCTGCAGCACTGGGGCCAGCTCTGCAGTCCTTGGGACAGCACAGGCTGAGACCTGTTGGAGTGGGGCCAGAGAAGGCCACAGCAATGCTGGGAGGGCTAAAAGCCCTCCACTGTGAGGCCAGGCTGAGAGAGTTGGGGTTGCTCAGCCTGCAGAAGAGCAGGCTCCAGGGAGCCCTTCAGGTGGCCTTTCAGTGCTTGAAGGAGTCAGTCAGGTAAAATTGTAGACTAGAATCACAGAGCCATTTTGGTTGGGAAGACCTTTGAAATTGAGTCTAGCCATTATCTAACTCCAGCTCTGGAGCTAGACCACATCCCTCAGCACTACATCTTCGAATCTTTTAGGCACCTCTGGAGATGGACATTGCACCACCTCCCTGGGCAGCCTGTTCGAGTGTTTGAGAACCCTTTCAGTGAATAAGTTTCTTCTAATATCCAACTTAAACCTCCCCTGGTGCTACATGAGGCTATTCCTTCTTGGCCTATTACTCAGGAGAAGAGAGGGAGGTTCTCCAGTGTTTCTTTTTGCATAGCTACTTCTTCTAACATGTCCTAAAATGAGCTTTGCTTCCTGGAGAGTCCAAAGAAGTAAACTGTGCTCTACTGTCTCCTATAATTGTGTTGCCTTTCAGCTTTTTGGTGGCTTCTTTTAGGTGCTTTCCTTTGTATATAGTGTTACTGCCAGTTTAAAAGGCATGCTCAATAGGATTGCTCAACCCTTGTTGTCTTGAGTCCTCCTTCTTCCACTCTCTGGACAGAAGAGGAGAGGGAAGGCAAATGCTTAGAGCCCAGAAGTCCAAAGTCTTGTGTCTGCTGATGGGCTTCAGCACTTCACTTCTGGTTTGTTGAGAATAAATGTGACTGTGTGGCCACACCAGTTGGTCTCTGGTGGCCAGTAGTGTCCCTCAGGGATCAGTACTGCACCCAGCTCTATTCAGCACATTCATCAATGACCTGGATGAGGGGACTGTGTCAGTACATGTGCAGATGACACTGAGCTGGGAGGGGCAGTCTATCTCCTGAAGGCTAGGAAGATGCTGCAGAGGGACCTGGCCAGGCTGGGTCAGTGGGCTGAGGCCAGTGAGATGAGATTTGACGGGACCAAGGGCAGGGTCCTACCGTTTGACCACAATTTGCCCATGCAGAGCTACAGGCTGGGGGATGAGTGGCTGGAGAGCAGCCTGGCTGAGAGGTACCTGGGAGTGCTGGGTGATGACCAGCTGGTGTGAGCCAGCAGTGTGCCCAGCTGGCACGGAAGGCCAGTGGCATCTTGGCCTGTATCAGCAATAGTGTGGCAGCAGGACCAGGGATGTGATTCTGTTCCTCTGCTGGCACTGGTGAGGCCTCACCTTGAGCACTGTGTGCAGTTCTGGGCCCCTCATTGCAAGAGCTACTGAGGGGCTGGAGTGGGTCGAGAGGAGAGCGATGAGACTGGGGAAGGGACTGGAGGGGAAGTCTGCTGGGAAGAGGCTGAAGGAGTTAGGGTTGTTCAGCCTGGAGCAGAGAAATCTGAGAGGGACCTTATCACTCTTTGCAACTGCCTAAAAGGAAACTGTAGTCAGGTGGGACTCAGGCTCTCCTCCCAGGCAACTTGTGACAGGACAAGAGGACATGGCCTGAAGCTGTGCCAGGGGAGGTTTGGGTTGGATATTGGGAAGCACTGCCTCACAGAAAGGGTGATTAGGCACTGGGATGGACTGCCCAGGGAGGTGGAGGAGTCACCGTCCCTGGAGGTGCTTAAGGAAAGATTGGATGTGGCACTCAGTGGCATGGTTTAGCTGATGATGTCCTGGTGTTAGGCTATAGGCTGCCCTTGATGATCTCGGAGTTCCTTTCCAGCCTCAGTAATTCTGTGATCATCACCCAAGCTCAGCATCTCCAGCTCTGAAGTTTGATTCACTGTGAACACTTCCATTCTCCTGGAGCTCTTTTGGAGAGATGATTTTTAGAATAATTTAGGTTGGAAAAATCCTTTAAGATCATGAAGCCCAACTGCTAACCCAGCACCATCAAGTCCAGCATGAAACAGTGTCTCTAAGCACCACATCTACACCTCCAGGGGTGGGGGCACAACCCACCTCTCTCTTTTATTTCCAAGTGAAATTGTGAGTGGAAGGGTTCTTGGGTGAACTCATATCTGAATAGGTAGAGTCTTTGTTGTTTTTCACTGCAGGCACAGAGATTTCTGTGCAGGATATTTACAAGCTGGACTCTCCAACTCCAAAAACCGAGGGACTGGAGGACAGACGATGTTTGTGTTATGGTGGAAGGAAAACTCATTGCTGATGAACAGCTTGAGAGGGAGATGCTGGGACACTGACAAGTCTGAGGAATAAGCTCCTAAGTGAGGGAGGAGCACTGAAGTGTCTCCAGTAAAGAAGTCTAGAGGGAACTGGAGTGTTGTGGCCAGTTCTGGGCTCCCCAGTTCAAGACAGACAGGCAACTACCAGAGAGAGTCCACTGGAGGCTACAAAGACATGGAGGGGCCTGGAGGCTCTCTGTGAGCAGGAAAGGCTGAGAGCCCTGGGGATGTTGAGCCTGCAGAAGAGCAGCCTAGAAGGGGATCTGAGCAATGCTCAGCAAGAGCTAAAGGACCTGTGGGGGCAAGAGGCTGGGGCCAGGCTCCTTTCAGTGGTGCCCACTGACAGCAGAAGGGACAATGCACACACACTGGAGCCCAGGAGGTTCCACTTGATTATAAAGAGACACTTCTTTGTTGTGAGGGTGCTGGGGCCCTGGAGCAGGCTGCCCAGAGAGGCTGTGGAGAGATTCCAAACCCCTCTGGCCATTGTGCTCCTGAGCAAGCTGCTGTGGGTGGCCCTGCTCTAACAGGGTTGCTGGACTGGATGAGCTGCAGAGGTCCCTTGCAACCCTCACCAGTCTGGGATTCTGTAACTGCCCTAGGTCTGAGAGCCTGCTGGGTCAATGTGCTCCTGTGTAAAGAACAAGGGAGGTCCTGGGGCTGCAAAGACAGGGCTGAGCTTAAGGTCTGGGCCAAAGTGCCGGAGGGGTTCAAGGCCAGGTCGGATGAGCAACATGGTCTGGTGGAGGATGTGCCTGCTGGGTGGTTGGAACTGGGTGATTTGTGAGGTCCCTTCCAACCCAAACCACTCTATGACTTCAGGCTGGTTTTGGTGGGTGAAACACCTTCTCCTTCGTTGTCCTATGCAGCTTTCCCTCCCCTGTCCACAGGGCTGGGCCAGCAATCTCTGCCACAGAAGGGCCTGAGAGTCAGAAGATCTCTTTCCTAATTGTTCCAATAGATGTGCCAAGTGTGGTCCTTTAGGCTTGTGTGTGACACAACCGTGGGTGAAGCATCTTGTGGTGGGCTTGCATGGGTTAATCACTTGCCTAATTAGAGTTAGGGCTGCTGCTTGTAACTTCAGATGACTCCTGTTGCTCATTTCTTGCCAGGCTGTAGCAAACCTGGGTTTCTAGAGCAGAGCAAAGCACTCTGCTCATCAAATGCATCATCATCTGCTGGCTGACTTCTCGTGCTCAGGATTCTACCTGAAGTCTGCTCTTTTGTCACTCTTGGTTCTTTGACCTCGAGCTTGTAAGTTTGTTTTTTGGTGACACCCACTGCCTTGGGGTTTGGTTGCAGGCTTTGAAGGAAACCTTTTATGTTTCAGTGCTGAAAACTGGAGGTGAGATGTCCAGAAGCTGAGCTTTGGGGAAAAGGCTGCCTGCCCACTAGTTTCTTCTACTTCTTTATCTGTTTCTGTCACAGAATGGGTCAAGTTGGAAGGGACCCTTGAAGGCTATCTAACCTGAACCCTCCTGCAGGCAGCAGAGGCACCTCCACCTAGATCAGGTTACTCAGTGCCCCATCATCTTTGATCTTGAGTGTCTCCAGGCATTTGGCCTCCACCACATCTGTGGTCAATTTTTGTCACTTTCCAGCTGTACCCTAGGCTGCATCCAGAGGAATGTGGCCAGTAGGGCAAGAGAGGGCTTTCTGCACCTTTATTCTGCTCTCCTGAGACTTCGCCTCAAATGCTGCGTGCACTTCTGGTGCCTCCGGCATAAGGAGAGCACTCCACATTGCTGCTGGAGTGAGTCCAGAGGAGGCCACAAAGATGTTTCAAGTATTGGAGTACCTCTGCTATGAGGTCAGGCTGAGGGTGCTGGGGTTGTTCAGCCTGGAGAAGAGAAGGCGCCAGGGTCACCTTCTAGCTGCCTTCCAAGACCTGATGGGATTCTACAGGAAGGCTGCAGATGGACTTTTCCTTAAGAGTGACTAGAGACAGGACAAGGGGGAGTGGCTTGAAGCTGAGGGAGAGCAGGGTTAGACTCGATCTTAAGGGAGAAGTTCCTCAGTACAAAGGTGATGACACTCTGGAACAGATTGCCCTGAGGTGTTGTGGCTGTCCCCTCCCTGGAGCTGTTCGGGGCCAGCCTGGATGAGGCCTTGAGTGACCTTGTCTAGTTGAGAGGCATCCCTGTCCATGGCAGGGGAGTTGGAGTAGATGATTTCTGAGGTCCTTTCCAACTGAAGCCATTCTGTGATTCTCGGCTTCTTGGCTTATGTTTCTATACTGATGCAGTTGCCTGTCACAGAGAATGTGGGACGAAGCTGTGAGGCTCAGGTGGAGGCATGGTCCGTGTGTGTGCCATAATTCCTGTCTAGTTGGTGGTCCAAGATCCTTTTTTGGTTGCTTGGTTTTTCTCCTTCTGCTTTTTCTACCTCCTTCCTATTTTCTCATCCTAAGTAATTGTGAGCCACGGTGTTCTAGGAGGGACAGTTGCTCTCCCACTTCTTGAGGATCTCCATACTCAGTGACAAGGAAGAACAGGAGATGAGGAGCTGAGCTCTGGGAGTGCTCGTCACAGGGTTTCCTGAAGGGTTCTCGTGTATGTTTAAAGCAGAGAAAAGCTGTAATGGGAGGAGTGGAATGGAAGTGTGGGATAAGCTCAGGCATTTTTGCTGTTGAGAAGAAGAAACTGCTGTGTGGAGGCTGAAGAGGCTGGTCTCTAGTCCTCTCTTAGGTGCAGAAGTTTGTGGAGGTGTGCAAGGGTGTGTGTAGATATGAAAAGCAGAAGGCAACCCCATCAACACTTGCTTGTGCTTGCAGGCTGCTCTTCTCCGCAATCTACTTCACCACTGGATCTTTCTTCCAACAAGTCAGAGTCCTGGCGTGGTGGGGTTTGGAAGGGACCTCTGCAGATCACCTAGTCCTGCTAAAGCAGCATCACCCACAGCAGCTTGCTCAGGATCACAATGGCCAGAGGGGCTTGGAATCTCTGCAGAGGAGAAGCCTCCACAGCCTCTCTGGGCAGCCTGCTCCAGGGCTCCAGCACCCTGACAACAAAGAAGTTTCTCCTCATGTTCAGGTGGAACCTTCTGGGTTCCAGTTTGTGCCTGCTGCTACTTGTCCTGTCACTGGGCACCATCCTCTTGCCCCTGCTGAGCATTGCTCAGATCCTCTCTCAGGCTGCTCTTCTCCAGGCCCAACAGCTCCAGGGCTCTCAGCCTTTCCTCCTCACAGAGATGCTCCAGACCTCTCAGCATCTTTGTAGCCTGGGTTTCAGTTTATGCCTGTTGGTCCCTTGTCCTGTCATGTGCTATTGCTGACAGAGTCTGGCCCCAGAGTCCCAGTTTCCTGTTCCTCGTCTGAGTCCAGCCTCTCTGTTCCTCCAAAACTCTTCCCTTCTATCTCTTCTGAAGCCTGTGGTTGACCTGTTTACCATGGGCTTCTGCTCTTCTGCTTCCTTCCCAGGGCTTCTTACCCTGCCAGCGAGTGTTTGATCCGTAACCTTGTTATTCACCAAGAGCCTTCACCACTTGACAGAGGTTTATATGCCCAGTATTCCTGCTGTCTGAGCCCCATCTGCCAGAGGAGCTTTCCATCTCCAGAGCGTGACTGAGGAGAGGTGATTCAGCACAGCTCACGAGTCAGGTCTCCAACAGGAGGAGAGAAGCAGCAGCCAGGAGGAGGAGGGAGAGACAGAGGATCTGCTTGAAAGAAGCCTCTACCCTGTTAGTAGTTGTACAGGGGCTTTGTGTTGCTGTGTCAGGTCCAGGAGGGTTGTGGAGTCTCCCTCTTGAGAGATATTCAAGACCTGCCTGGATGCATTCCTGTGTGATCTGCTCTAGGTGATCCTGCTCTGGCAGGGGGATTGGACTGGATGACCTCTCAAGGTTCCTTCTGTGACGGGCTGCATGTCCAACCCAGTGTTTGGTGTGGGAGAAAGGGAGGTGTGTCCTGCTCTGAAAGACAAGTCCTGATTGAAAACTCATTACCTCTTTCTTTGTCCCACTAGTCCCAGTTCTGCCTTTGGATTTATCTGGGGCTCTGCAGCTTTGTGTTGGTTCCTAGATTCTGATCTAAAATCCTCCATTTTCTGGACTAGTTCTTCACCTTTGCTATTTTTAACCATTTCTAGTTGTCGTTTGGGTCTCCTACCTCCAGCCAGGACCTTGCTCATGTTGCTGCTGGAGTCAGTTTCCTGCCTCTCTCCTGTGATGCCTGTCTGCAGACAGCGTACCATGGGCCATGAGCAGCTGGTGTGGGTTGACATCCTGCCTTTCTGATCTCACTGGTCGGTGTGAGGAAAGAAGGTGGCAGGTGGACAGCTCTTCCCCTGCTGCTTTTTTCCCCCTCCTTGTGCTGGCACTGGTGCTTGTGTGGTTCTGCTCAGTGAACTGGTTAAGGAGTCTGTCCTGCCAAAAATGAGTCACTTCTGGCTCTTCATGTTCCCTAGACTGCTTTGCTGGGGGTCAGATGAGTTCCAGTGCTGGTGCAACTCAGCGCTATCATGGAGTTGAAGAGATAGAGAAGCTTGAGTTGCTCCAAGACCAGGCTGCTGCCAAGAGAGTTGCTTCTGCTCTAATTGCTGGCTGTGAGCTCTGGCTGCTTTCCTGTAGTTGAGGCATGGTGGTGCTGTGGGTGAGGTCTGCTCCCTGGCAGGGCTGGCAACTATCAATGCAAGAAGGATCACCTGTGAGGTCAGCACTTGGTGAGCAGATCTCCAGGAAGCAGGAAGAAATAGATGCTGGGTAGGATCTTTGCAAGGCAGTACGACTGCAGGAGGAGCCTGCTGGCAGTTCTGTCGCTTGCCTTGTCTTGATGGGCTCTTCCAAAGTCTTGTTTTGCTGGTTCTTTGTGGGTGAACGTGGGTCCTACTATGACTGAACAGTCATTTGAGCACTCTGTTCTTTTTCATACCTTTGGCTTGGGACAGGCCACTTCTGTTTGGCTGTATTTAAAACTCTCTTTAGCCACCTCAGAGGAGGTTGGAGCAAATTGGATGCTGGTCTCTTCTCCTAAATAACAAATGATAGGACAAGAGGAAATGGCTTCAAGTTGCACCAGGAGAGGTTTAGATTGGACATGAGGAACAGTTTCTTCCCTGAAAGGGTTGCCAAGCTGTGGAAGAGGCTGCTGAGGGCAGTGGTAGAGCCTCTGTCCCTGGAGGGCTTGAAAAGCTGTGTTGATGTGGTACTAAGGGACATGGTTTAGTGGTGACCTGGCAGTGCTGGGTTAACGGTTGGACTGAGGGAACTGGTGGCAATTAGCTTGGAGAAAAGGATGTTGAGAGAAGAGCTTCTCACTCTACAGCTCCCTGAAATGAAATTGGAGCCAGGTGGAGATGGAACAAGTGACAGGATGAGACGAAGTTGCACCAGGGGAGGTTTAGATTGAATGTGAGGAACTCTGAAGGGGATGTCAAGCCCTGGAACAGGCTGCTGAGGGCAGTGTTAGAGTTGTCATTCCCGGGGGGTTTGAAAATGTGTAGACATGATGCTGAGGGACATGGTTTGGTGGTGACCTGGCAGTGCTGGATGAATGGTTGAACTGGATGATCTTAAAGATCTTTTCCAACCTAAATGATAGGAAGAATCTTTAAATGTGGTAACTAAAATGACTTTTACAGTGTTGTATAACAGGGAAGGGAGAAGAGGTAAGCGTGATAGAAACCTGCTCCTCCAGAAGTCATTTTGACTGAAATTTGATGGCTTACAAACAGTTGGATTATATTTTTTTCCAAGCTGCCAGCTGTTCAGGGTTGTGGTAGGATCCCATCACAGCTGGATTTGTCACTTCTGTTGCCGGTTGCTGTTAGAATCAAAGCATAGAAGTTCTAATCTGAAACATTGCCTTGCCAGCACTTGAAAACAATGCATTGGTCCAGAGAGATGTGCAGTGTTATGTGCCAGGACAGGTGAGGTTCTTTTGGATGCTGTTATGAAGGTTTGGCTGGAAACCATCTCGCTCAAAAGAACCTAGAATTTGTCTCTCCAGCTTTAGGTGTTTCTGTTTTGGTTGGTTGGTTTTGTGGTTTTCCTTCTCAAACTAACTTTAAGCATAGGATCTGTACAAATGGTGGAAGTAGATGGAAGCAAATCTTTTCTGCCACCTGATGCAGAGAGGGTAGGAGCAACTTCTAAAAGGGGATTTTAAATTTGCCCTCTTGGACCAGTGGGAGAAGCCCAATAGCAAGCCTCTGAGTCCCACTTGGAGAGGAACTGAAGGAATACTACTGGAAACTTGTGTTTGTTCTTCCATCTTGTGAAACTTTCTAAATCAACAAGGCCTTGAGAAGCTGGGATAGGAGATCTGCAAGGATGAGATGTCCAAAAGGGAAGAAAGCAGCAAATAGAGATGGATGTAACACCAGTTCTGGTGCCTCCATCATAAGAATGGCGTGGAACTGTTGGAACAAGTCCAGAGAAGGCCACAAGGATGATCCAAGGGCTGAAGCATCTCTGCTGTGAGGATAGGCTGAGGGAGCTGGGGTTGCTCAGCCTGGTGAAGAGAAGGCTGGCTTTTCATCTGGTGGCTTTTCAGGATTTAAAGGGGCTGATCAGAAAGCTGGGGGACAGACTTTTGAGCAGGATCTGTTGTGACAGGACAAGAGGTTATGGTTTGAACTAAGAGGGGAATTTTAGACTAGAGAGAAGGAAGAAATTGTTTATGCTGAGGATGGTGAGACCCTGTTCCAGGTTGCCCAGAGAAGTGGTAGACCATAAAATCATAGAATGGTTTAGGTTGGAAAGGACCTCAAAGCTCATCCAGTTCCACGCCGCCTGCCATAGACAGGGACATCTTCCACTAGAACAGGTTGCTTAAGGTTCCTCATCCAACTTGGCCTTTGAACACCTCCAGGGAGGGAGCAGCCACAACCTCCTTGGGCAACCTGTGCCAGTGTTTCACCACCCTCACTGTAAAGAACTTCTTCCTAACATCTAGTCTAAATCTCCCCTCTGCCAGTGTAAACCCATTGCCCCTTGTCCTGTCCTTACAAGACCTTGTCAATAGTCCCTCCTCAGCTCTCCTGTAGGCCCCTTTCAGATACTGGAAGGCCACTCCAAGCTCTCCTGGAAGCCTTCTCCTCTCCAGGCTGCACAGCCCCAACTCTCTCAGCCTGTCCTCGCAGCAGAGCTGCTGCAGCCCTCTCAGCATCTTGGTGGCCTCCTCTGGACTGGCTCCCTCAGTTCCATGTCCTGCTTGTGCTGGGGGCTCCAGAACTGCCTCCAGGACTGCAGGTGGGGTGTGAGGAGAGCAGAGCCAAGGGGCAGAATCCCCTCCCTTGCCCTGTGCCCACACTGCTCTTGCTGCAGCCCAGCACAGGCTTGTGTCTGGGCTGCACTCACACTGCAGGCTCCTGTGGAGCTTTGCATCAGCCCAGACCCCCAGGGCCTGTTCCTCAGGGCTGCTCTCCAGAACCATTCCAGGTGAGGTTTTTCGGGGCTTTGAGCAATCTGCTCCTAGCTGCAGGTGCCCCTGCTGCCTGTAGGGATGTGGGACCAGGTGGCCTTGGAAGGTTCCTTCCCACCCAAATCGTTCGGTGCCTACAGGTTGCTCCTCATCGCCTGTGGACCTCAGAGCCTCAGGCCAGACTTCGCAGCTGATCTGTGACTTCCTTGTGGCTGAGGGCCTCCCGTGGGCAGCCCGGACTGGGACGGGGCGGAGGCGTCGGGAGATGGCCCCGCGGCGAGTGGGGTCGCGGCCGCTGTGCTCCCCTGTGCCTCACTCCGTCCGCTCTGCGTCCGCGCCGGCGTCCCTGCGCTGCGCTCCCCGTTCCCGCCGGGCCGCGGCGCCGCAGCGCCCTCTGCCGGCCCGCCCAGCCCAGCGCCGTGCCGCTGTTGGTGGCGCTGGGTCGGAGCCGGTGCCCGTGCTGCCGCCCCGTTCCGCTCCTCTCATCGCGGCGCCGACCGGCTTCGCCTCCCGCTGTCTCTGGTAGGGGATGCGGTGGGGTAAAGCCCGTCCCGCTCCCAACGGGTGGGGATCTCCCCGGCGGGGAGAGGCCGCCCCCGCCAGGGGTTAACGCCGCCTCACCTCAGCCGCCCCGGCCGCGGCGGGCGGGAAGGAGGGAGGAGGAGAAGCGCCGCAGTGACGGCGGCTCCAGCTCCCGTTACCTAACCGGTGACATAACGCGCTCCCTCCGCTCCGCTTACGAAACGCCCGGGGCGGCCTGGCAGACCCTGCCGGGCCCGCTCCCTCCTCCCGTACTCCCGGGGGGCTACCCCATCCCTCAGGGCCGGCCACGGACGGTGAGCAGTTCTCCCGAGGCTTCACCGGCGGCTTGGCGAGGGTGAAGGGTAAGGGGTGAGAGCTTCACGCACCCCCCCAGGACCTGCCCGGGGGGCAGCGAGCTGAATTCGGGGATCCGCTGCCAGGCCGAGGGGGACAGAGGCCCTGGGGCCGAGAGCAGGGGCTGCGCACAGTGCCCGCAGGGCCTTCCGCGCTGTGCCGCGGAGAAGGAAGTGCATGGAATCCACTCCAGCCGGTGGAGTTAAGGCGCCGCGGTGTGAAGCTCGCTTCCGCAGGAAATCTGGGCAGTTTTCCACTGGGAAAATCCTGCAAACTTTACAAAGGCTCCAAGTAAAGCACAGAAGGCATCAACGTCTGCTTCTTTATTTAGGGATGGGAAGGGCACCCCTTGGCGGAGCTTTCTCCTTCGATCCCCAGCGCAAGCACCCATGGCAAAAACAGGGCTGGTGGAAATAAACTGGGGATTTCCAAACGGCTTTGGCACCGAGAAGTCTCCCCGGCACTTACCTTTGATTTGTCGAGGGCGTTTCTCATGAGACGACCTTCCAAACTGATTAACTTGGGCGTCTTAACATCATTCTGCTCCCCCCCTCGCCACCCCCCCTTTCATGGATAGGAATAATTAAAGCAAATGTAATTAAGACTGTGGGATGGAAGGGGACCTCCGTGGAACAGTAGCTACCAAATATCCTCATTTTAGCTGAAACAAGATCTGACTTTTCAGGCTTAAAAACGCAGGCAGCTCTTCAGCCAGACTGGGTTTCTAGCTCTGCGTCGCTGTCTTTGAGATCCAAGCAGCCCCGTTCTTTTTATGAATGGTAGGTTTTGCTCAGCGGAGGAGATTCTCCTCGGTTCCTTCCTCGGATCTGTGGGCTAGAGGGTGCTGCTGAGCACTCGCCAAACCTTCCCGAGGATGCAGAGAGGGACTTTTCTGAAAGGTGTGGTTTCAGCTTGGCAGAGCTGCTCTTCCAGAAGCTGCAGTGCACAAAACCAAACGGGCAGATTGCTTCTCTCTTTAGGCAGAATAATCACTCTTGTCTGTCGACTTCCAGTGCGTAGATTCGGGAGTATAGTCACAGGCTTTAAACAAAAATATTGCAGGGTACGTTGCATATTAGGCAGGCTGTCTTTGGAAGACAAGTTTAATGGCTTTTTAGCAACTTCGGCTTTGTCTTACTCTATAGGAACCATCTTGCCCCTCTTTGTGATTAGGGGACTCCCAAAGACTCTAGAAATCTTATTGTGGGTTGCCATTGTAAGGTGGCAACAGCTCTAAGACAGACTTGCCAGGTACCATCTCTCTGCTTGACTTTGCATCTTTTTAACAGCACATTTTCTACTCAATATACTCCTGAAGGCCCTTTTGTCTCTTAGAAGCTCTTTCCAGTGTGACCAGGAGGACTCTGATTTCAGCAGAAATAGCCTTATTTAATGTGAAAGGTTATCACAGGTTTAGAGCCATTCCTAACCCAGCATAGTCACACTCACCAGCTTGTCATGCACCTTGGAGTGCCCACAGGCATGCTTGAACCTTCTAGAGGGGATACCCAGAGGGGTGTTTTCTTCTCTTCCCCAGAAATGCTGCTTTAGCAAGATTGCATGGATACTTCATTTCAAACTAGTGAGGAGTAAGGGAGGAAGAGTCCTATCTCATGTTGGTTTGGGTCTTGGGTAGCAACAGGCAGCTTAAATGGTCTAGTCCATCTTTTGTTGTACTTCAAATGGAGATCTGGATGAGCTGAAAGGTGAGCTCTTTCCATTGGGTGAGAAGAGAAGCAGAACTATTTATTAGAGTGCACAATAATGTCTCTAAACAAGAAGATACTGCTTCTTTCTTGATGTCTGTGACTTTTAGAAGCCATCTAAGCTTCATTAATGTGATAAACCATTCCATTTTATTACCTAAGTGCTGCAAATCACAGTGGTCACACAAGTTTCAGCTCACTTTTGCTCTAGACAAGCCACACACAGAGGTAATAAGGATATAGGTTGACCTGCTTACTTGAGGCTATGACTGTCCTGCGGTCCCATAGCTCTGCAGCCTTGCATGAGGAGTGGTGGAGTGAGTGGAGGGCAAGGGATCTTTTAGGCTCTCATGGTGAACATTCCTCACCTCTATACCTAACACAATGCATGTTTCTGCCTTGCTTGTCTTTTCTCTCAGTAAAACCACTGGGAACTGTTTTGGGGGACTGGCTCCATCTCCAGGCTTGTCATTGCTCCTAAGTTGATGATCTTGAAGATGTCCCTATTGAAAAGGTCCATCCCAACCCAAAGCATTCAGTAGTTCTGTGGGACAGGAGTGAAGCAGATGTGCTCATGCTTCCTGCTTTATAGAAAGGGTCTGAGCTTGCTTTCCGTGGTTGTCTTCCTCCTGCCATCTTCACAAGGCTGTGTAAAAGTCCTCCTTGTGCTGCTGTTTTGGGGCTTCAGGTGTGGAAGACCCTGTGCTTTCAACTTCCCAACTTGTGAGCAGGTTGTACAGTTTGGGCATGAGTCTTGTTGCCACTTCAGCTGTTCTGCAGCGTCCTTCTTTTCATACTTCAGTGTCCCTAGAGCAACCACTAACTTCTCAGTGTACAGCTTGTTTGAGTCTTGCTTCGAGCCAAAATGAATAAAATATCACTGGGTGTCTTCCTACCTCGATTTCTGTACTACTTCTGTGCAGTCAAGATCTCCAGGAGAGTTTAATTCCCTCTTCTCCAGCTCCTGAATGAAATCTCTCCAAGCTTTGCAGCTGGGTTCCTCCTTTTCCTCCCCAGCCAGCCTGTGGATATTAGAGAGTTCTACCTCCATAGGCTTCCCCATGCTTGTGTTGCAGGGGGAGGAAGTCAATAGATTGTGGGTGGTGGGAAGGCAGAGCTTGACTAATAAAAAAGTAGTAGTAGAAACTAGCTTAGGATTTTCAGGCTCTTCTTTTCTGTATGGTGAACACCATGATGAGAATGCAGGAAGGGGGGAAATGCTGGGAAATAACCTAAACCGAAGTAAGTGCTTTGGCCATGCTCTGATCATTAGATCCTCCCCTCCTCGTCCTTTAAGTGCTGTAGGAGCTGAGGCGTAGAGCTTCAAACGGGTATTAGTGCTACCCAGGCTGACTGCACGCTCTACAACCTGGCCTGGGATGAAGTAGAGATGGGAACTGACCCACGCTCAAGAGGGTTGCTTCAAAACAAACTGAATCTAAGCCTGGAACTTAATCAGGATGTTTATGTGGCATTTAAATACATCACCCAAGGTTTGGAAATGCAAACTCAATCCAAATCTGAGTTGTTTCATACAAGGGAATTCCTTCTAGCCCTAAGTGCTGTCTCTGAACCTCCTGGAATCTGGTTTCTGCCCATTGCGCCTTGTTCTGTCTCTGGACACCCCTGAAAAGAGCCCAGACACATCCTCTTGTCCCCTTCCCTTTAGGTCTTGCTGACCTTTGCTCAGATCCTCTCTCGGCCTTTCCTTTTCACAGAGCTGCTCCAGATACTTCAGCATCTCCATGCCTCCCTCCTAGGAGTCTCCACTTCCCAGTCTCTCCTGAACTGGGGAGCCCAGAAGTGGTCACAGTACCACCAAGGTTGGAAGAGACCTCACAGATCATCAAGTCCAACCCTTTACCACAGAGCTCAAGGCCAGACCATGGCACCAAGTGCCACGTCCAGTCCTGCCTTGAACAGCTCCAGGGACGGCGACTCCACCACCTCCCCGGGCAGCCCATTCCAGTGTCCAATGACTCTCTCAGGGAAGAACTTTCTCCTCACCTCCAGCCTAAATCTCCCCTGGTGCAGCCTGAGGCTGTGTCCTCTCGATCTGGTGCTGGCCACCTGAGAGAAGAGAGCAACCTCCTCCTGGTCACAACCTCCCCTCAGGTAGTTGTAGACAGCAATAAGGTCTCCCCTGAGCCTCCTCTTCTCCAGGCTAACCAATCCCAGCTCCCTCAGCCTCTCCTCGTAGGGCTGTGCTCAAGGCCTCTCCCCAGCCTCGTTGCCCTTCTCTGGACATGCTCAAGCATCTCAATGTCCCTCCTAAACTGGGGGGCCCAGAACTGAACACAGCACTCAAGGTGTGGTCTGAGCAGTGCAGAGTACAGGGGCAGAATGACCTCCCTGCTCCTGCTGGCCACACCATTCCTGATGCAGGCCAGGATGCCACTGGCTCTCTTGGCCACCTGGGCACACTGCTGGCTCATGTTCAGGTGGGTATCAATCAGCACCCCCAGATCCCTCTCTGTCTGGCTGCTCTCAGCCACTCCGACCCCAGCCTGTATCTCTGCATGGGGTTGCTGTGGCCAAAGTGCAGCACCCTGCACTTGGAGCTCTTGAAGCCATCCCCTTGGACTCTGCCCATCTGTGCAGGCGGTCAAGGTCCTGCTGCAGAGCCCTTCTGCCCTCCAACCCAGCCACATCTGCCCCCAGCTTAGTGTCATCTGCACACTTGCTGATGACTGACTCCATGCCCTCATGCAGATCATCTATGAAGATGTTAAAGAGGATGGGGCCCAGCACAGATCCCTGAGGGACACCACTAGTGACAGCTGCCAGCTGGATGTGGCACCATTCACCACCACTCTCTGGGCTCGTCCCTCCAGCCAGTTCCTAACCCAGCACAGAGTGTTGCCATCCAAGCCATGGGCTGACAGCTTAGCCAGCAGTCTGCTGTGGGGGACAGTGTCAAAGGCCTTGCTGCAGTCCAGACAGACCACATCCACAGGCTTCTCCGCAGCCACCTGATTATAGAAGGAGATCAGGTTGGAGAGGCAGGATCTGCCCTTCCTAAACCCATGCTGGCTGGACCTGAGCCTTTTACCATCCCTTAGGTGCGCTCTTATCACCCCCAAGCTAACCTGCTCCATCAGTTTCCCTGGCACTGAGGTCAGGCTGACAGGTCTGTAGTTCCCAGGTTCCTCCATCCAACCCTTCTTGTGGATGGGGACCACGTTGGCAGTTTCCAGTCTCCTGGGACCTCTCTGGTGAGCCAGGACTGCTGGAAAATGATGGAGAGCAGCTTGGCCAGCTCAGCTGCCAGCTCTCTCAGCACCCTGGGATGGATCCCATCTGGTCCCATGGACTTGTGGGTGTCCAGGTGGCTCAGCAGGTCCTGAACTAATTCTTCATGGATTTCCAGGGGAACACACTGCTCCCTGACCCCATCCCCCAGTTCAAGAGGCCACTTGCCCTGAACTCCTCCCTCCTTACTGTTGAAAACTGAGCTGAAGAAGGCATTCAGGACCTCAGCCTTTTCTTCATCATCAGTTATAGTGTTCCCCTCCTGGTCCAGTAAGCAGTGGAGGCTCTTCTTGCCCTTCCTTTTAGCATTGATACATTTATAATCCTTCACAGAGGAGGCAGCCTAAGTTCTAGCTGGGCCTTAGCCTCTCTAATTTTTCTCCTGCATAGTCTGGCTACCTCCTTAAACACGTCAGGAGAAGCCTTCCCCTCCTTCCAGAGGTGATACACCCTCTTTTTCTCCCCCAATTCCTTCAGGAGCTGTTTGCTCATCCAGGCTGGTCACCTTCCCTGCCGGCTCATCTTTGGGCACATGGGAACTGCCAGCTCCTGTGCCTTCAAGAGCTCCTGTTTAAAGTAGGTCCAACCATCCTGGACCCCTTTGTTCCCAAGGACTGCTGCCCAGGGGACTTTGCAAATAAGTTTCTTGAGCAAATTGAAGTTTCCCCTCCGAAAGTCCAAGGTGTAGGTTTTGTTGTAGTGTTGTTGGTCCTGGTACTCCACGTCTGTCTCACAGATGTCCACATGGCTGTTACAAAATGTGGAAGATACACAGCTCCAGAAAGCTGAAAAATCCCTGTTCTAGTTTGAAATGAATTCCAGAGAAGCCCTGGAACTTCTGGGACTCTTCTCATTTTTAGACTCTTGCAGCAGTCACGTAGCAGAAATGTGTCTTAACAGTTGTCAGTCAGACACATGAACTTTTCCAAGGAGATCCAAGAATGGAAACAGCTTGGGGAAGGGTTAGATGCTCTATTAGGAGCTAGAGAACAAGCAGCTGAGGGAACTGAGGTTGTTAAGCTTGGTGAAAAGGAGGATGAGAAGAGACCTTGCTCTCTGCAGTTCCCTGAAAGGAGGTTGGAGCCAGGTGGAGGTTGGTCTCTTCTCCCAGGCAGCAGGTGACAGGATGAGAAGAAATGGCTTCAAATTGCACCAGGAGAGGTTTAGATTGGACATGAGGAACAGTTTTTTCCCTGAAAGGGTTGTCAAGATGTGGAAGAGGCTGCTGAGGGCAGTGGTAGAGCCTCTGTCCCTGGAGGGCTTGAAAAGCTGTGTTGATGTGGTACTAAGGGACATGGTTTAGTGGTGACCTGGCAGTGCTGGGTTAACAGTTGGACTGAGGGAACTGGTGGCAATTAGCTTGGAGAAAAGGATGTTGAGAGAAGAGCTTCTCACTCTGCAGCTCCCTGAAATGAAATTGGAGCCAGGTGGGGGTTGTTGTCTTCTCCCAAGGAACAAGTGACAGGATGAGAGGAATTGGCATCAAGTTGCACCAGGGGAGGTTTAGGTTGAATGTGAGGAACTCTGAAGGGGATGTCAAGCCCTGGAACAGGCTGCTGAGGGCAGTGTTAGAGTTGTCATTCCCGGGGGGTTTGAAAATGTGTAGACATGATGCTGAGGGCCAGCAGTGTGCCCAGGTGGCCAAGAGAGCCAGTGGCATCCTGGCCTGCATCAGGAACGGTGTGGCCAGCAGGAGCAGGGAGGTCATTCTGCCCCTGTACTCTGCACTGGTTAGACCACACCTTGAGTGCTGTGTTCAGTTCTGGGCCCCCAGTTTAGGAGGGACATTGAGATGCTTGAGCGTGTCCAGAGAAGGGCGACGAGGCTGGGGAGAGGCCTTGAGCACAGCCCTACGAGGAGAGGCTGAGGGAGCTGGGATTGGTTAGCCTGGAGAAGAGGAGGCTCAGGGGAGACCTTATTGCTGTCTACAACTACCTGAGGGGAGGTTGTGGCCAGGAGGAGGTTGCTCTCTTCTCTCAGGTGGCCAGCACCAGAACGAGAGCACACAGCCTCAGGCTGTGCCAGGGGAGATTTAGGCTGGAGGTGAGGAGAAAGTTCTTCCCTGAGAGAGTCATTGGACACTGGAATGGGCTGCCCGGGGAGGTGGTGGAGTCGCCGTCCCTGGAGCTGTTCAAGGCAGGACTGGACGTGGCACTTGGTGCCATGGTCTGGCCTTGAGCTCTGTGGTAAAGGGTTGGACTTGATGATCTGTGAGGTCTCTTCCAACCCTGATGATACTGGGATACTGTGACCTGGCAGTGCTGGATGAATGGTTGGACTCTGTTGGGGGTTTTTCTCTTCCAACTGTAATGATGCTGGAGAAGAAAAGGCTTCGAGGAGACCTTATTGTGGCCTTCCAGTATCTGAAGAGAGCTACAGCAAAGCTGGTGAGGGACTTTTTAGAGTGTCAGGTAGACAGGAGTGAGGGGAATAGATCCAAGCCAGAGGAGTGGAGATTGAGATTGGATGTGAAGAAGTTCTTCGCCATGAGACTGGTGAGAGACTGGAACAGGCTTTCCAGGGAGGAGGTAGAAGCTCCATCCCTGGACGTTTTTAAGGCTAGGCTAGCTGTGGCTCTGAGCGACCTGATTTAGTGTGAGGTGCCCCTGCCTGTGGCAGGGGTTTGACACAGGATGGGTTTTGAGGTCCCTTGCAGCCCTGACAGTTCTTTGATTCTCTTATTTGCTTCATTGACTTTTTCAGAGTCCTCACCAAGGTTCAGGAAGGAAACCAAGCTGCTTCATATTCCATAAACAAGAGGTCAGAAAGTCCCTCCACAGTGTTGTGTAACTTGGTGTCACCCCCAGTGCAGGGCAGGCATGTTTGCTACTGGATCTGTAGTTTTTAGGTGTAAAATCTGCCTCTTGGAAGATGCAGCCTTAAAAAGGGTGAGCCCAGTGGTGCAGAGAAGGAGAAGGTGCCAATGCAGGGTTTTTTTGGGTGTCTGGCAACACGTTTTTATATGGCTTGAGCTTTTAACTGACAGCTTCTGGGAGAGCCCTTGCAGCTATTGCATCACTTGCCAAAAATAGCTTCTCTCTACTGCATCAGGCAGCAGTCTGCAGTGTGGACGGACTTGAGGAATGAGTGCTGCTCATGAATGATGTGCAGCCCTTCCTGCTCCTCAGCAAAGCAGAATTGAGTCTGAATTCGGAGGCAGGAGGGAGTAAAAGGTTTTGTTTTCTGTTTCTGGTAGAGTTGGGCAAGTAGCAGTGTCCACAGTTGTCTGCGACACGATGCTAAAAATAGACTTCAAAGCTTAAGTGAAAGCACAGTTTGAAGACTCTGAGAAATGTCTTTTTAGGTTGTAATTGTTCCCTCCCTGAAGGTGTTTAAGGCCAAGTTGGATGAGGCCTTGAGCTACCTGGTCTAGTGAAAGGTGTCCCTGCCTATGGTGAGGGGGTTGGAACTGGATGATCTTTAAAGGTCCTTTGCAACCATTCTATCAATCTATAAATCTGGGAAGGGGGAAAAAAGTGTTGTGCAGCACGAGGTGGTTTCTATTCTGACCAGTCTCTTGCAATTTAGGACTGTTGCGTTGAAATTGCAGTTGTGCAAAGGAAGCAAAGTGTGCATGCTGGCTTTAAAGTCATATTAAACCCCCTCAACTCCCCCCTCCCTTCCCAAACCCTTTCCTTTTAGTACTCAAAAGCTGTCTTCTGCAGTGGGGTGTTGGTGGCTGGTGTGTGGGGTGTTTTTTTCCCCCTGCTTCCCTTTCTCTTACTCGCAAACCTTAGTCAAGAGGTAGCAGTGAAGGAGCCTGTTTGTATTCTGGTGGTGTTGCTGAACCAGACAGGTCTGCAGCACAGTGTTTTATTTTTAGACTCTGGGTTGCCATTTTTATCCTGTTTAAAAAAAAAACATATTCATCAGTGTCTGGGTGACAGGCCATCAGCTTTTATAAATGTGTCAGACCACGTTTTTCCACCCCTCTCTCTCTTTCTCCTTCTCCTTTTATGTCCTGCCTATATATATTAATTTTTTGGGGGTGGGGGGGAAGGGGCTGGAGGGGGAGAGATGGAGAAAGGGGAAGGAGGATGCAGGTTTTTAATTCATGGCTTGGATTCTTTCAATTCAGAGCTCTTGAGCGTCACAAAGGTTCATTCATCTTCTGCGCTCGGCTGCTTACGCAGCTTTGCTTTATTGCCTGCCTATGGTGCAGCCAGATGAAGGCATGGGGGGGGGAAATTTGGGCTCTGATCACCTCTGATGCCCTCTCTGATCACCCTTAAAATACCTCTGGGGTGGCAGGGCTGTGGAGAAATGGCTTTGTGTGAGGGTTTTGAATGCTGGAAGGCAACCTACAGGAAGGCTTGTGGGACCCCTACCTCGAATGCTGCATCCAGTTCTGCTGTCTCCACCATAAAAAAACCCACAGAGATGTTGGAATGAGTCCAGAGGGCCATAAGGATGATCCAAGGGCTGGAGCACCTCTGCTGTAAGGATAGGCTTGAGAGAGCTGGGGTTGTTCAGCCTGCCGATGAGAAGACTCCAGGGAGACCTTAGAGCTGCCTTCCAGTACCTGAAAGGAGCTTACAGGAAGGCTGAAGAGGGATTTCTCCCAAGGGTGTCTACAGACAGGACAAGGCTGAATGGTTTGAAGCTGAGGGAGAGTAGAGTTAGAATGGATGTTAGGAGGAAGTTCTTCATTATGCAGGTGGTGACACTCAAGAATGGGTTGCCCAGAGAGGTTGTGAGCAGCCCCTCCCTGGAGATGTTTGAGGCCGTGTTGGATGAGGCCTTGAGCAACTAAGTCTGGTTGAGAGGTGTCCCTGCCCACGTTAGAAAGGTTGGAGTAGATGATCTCTAAGGTCCCTTCCGCACTAAGCCACTTCATGATTCTTGGGGAAGCTGTTGAAGCCCTGTTGTAGGGTCACAACAGTGGTCTAAGGGTTGGAGCACCTCTGCTGTGGGGACAGAGAAGGCTGAGGGGAGATTATATTAATGATTATAAATATCTAAAGAGTGGGTGTCAAGAGGAAGGGATCAGGCTCTTCTCAGTGGCCTCTGCTGCTCTGGAGACCTTCAAAACCCACCTAGATGCATTCCTGTGTGATCTGCCCTAGGTAACCTTGCTGTGGCAGTGGGGTTAGACTTGATCTCCTGAGGTCCCATCCAACTCCTAACATTCTATGATGCCATGACAGGCTGAGAGGGTTGGGATTCTTCACCTTGGAGAAAAGAAGGCTCCAGGGAGACCTGATAGAAGTCTGCCAGTAGCTGAAGCGTGCTACAAGAGGGCTGCAGAGGGACTGTTTGCAAAGGCCTGCAGGGACAGTGATTTGAAGTTACAGAAGAGCAGGTTTAGGTAGGATGTTAGGAACAAGTTCTGCACCATGAGGGTGCTGGAACAGCAGAACAGGTTGCTCAGAGAGGTAGTTGAGGCCCTCTCCCTGGAGATATTCAAGGGGTCTGAGCAACCTCATCTAGTAGAGGATGTCCCTGCTGCCTGCAGTGGGGTTGGACTAGATGACCTGTGGAGGTCAATTCCAGTCTAAACCATTCTGTGATTCTCTAGTTGGTTTGGACAGGGCCAGGATTAAGTGTCATGGTAAATGATGACAGGTATCCACAAATGAAAGAGCAGTAAAATGAGGAGGATGATTGGTCACTGATTGCATTCTGGGTTGGCCGTGGAGATTTGGTGTATTTAGACTATATATACACATGGGTTAAGCCTTTAGGGAGAAAAGCTTTGAAGCCCTCTGCTGTGAGGCCAGGGTGAGAGAACTGGGGTTGTTCAGACTGAGGAAGAGAAGGCTTCAGGGATTTCCTCTGGTGGCCTTTCAGTGCTTGAAGGGGCTGATCAGGAAGCTGGGGAAGGATTGGACCTGTTGTGACAGGACAAGGGGTGATGGTGTGAACTTCAGACTGGAGAGAAGGAAGAAAGGTTTGACACTGAGAGTGGCTCTGATTGGGTTTTGATCTTATTTGGAGAGGCCAAGACCTTCCTAGGGAGGATTCTTAGGTGGAATTGTGCGTGTTTTAGTATGTGTGTTGCACCACTGAGCATGTGCTGTGACTTGAATCCCCTCCCTGAGTGTATAATTAAAGTAGCAGCCAAAAATCTTAGTTCTCCTTTTACACACTCAGCTGTCCTGATTCATAGAATCAACCAGGCTGGAAGAGAGCTCCAAGCTCATCCAGCCCAACCTAGCACCCAGCCCTGGCCAGTCAACCAGACCATGGCACTAAGTGCCTCATCCAGGCTTCGCTTCAACACCTCCAGGCACAGCCACTCCACCACCTCCCTGGGCAGCCCATTCCAATGCCAATCACTCTCTCTGCCAGGAACTTTCTCCTAACATCCAGCCTAGACCTTCCCTGGCACAACTTGAGGCTGTGTCCCCTTGTTCTGTTGCTGGGTGCCTGGGAGAAGAGCCCAACCCCACCTGGCTACAGCCTCCCTTCAGGTAGTTGTAGACAGCAATGAGCTCTGCTCTGAGCCTCCTCTTCTGCAGGCTGCACACCCCCAGCTCCCTCAGCCTCTCCTCACAGGGCTGTGCTCCAGGCCCCTCACCAGCTTTGTTGCCCTTCTCTGGACACCTTCCAGCACCTCAGCATCTCTCTTGAATTGAGGAGCCCAGAACTGGACACAACACTTAAGGTGTGGCCTGAGCAGTGCTGAGTACAGGGGAAGAGTAACATTCCTTCCTAAAAACCATGAAAGAGTGGGCTTGTAGGAGAAGCTGCAATGGGAGGTGGGTTTCCAGAAGGAATTAAGTCAAGTATCACAGAGTCATAACATGGTTTGGGCTAGAAGGGACCTTTGAAAGGTCGTCTAGTCCGGTCTCCCTGGCAGAGACATCCCCAACTAGATCAGGTTGTTGGTATTTTATTTTCATAGAGCCATAGAATTGTTTTGGTTACAAAAGACCTCTAAGGTCATTGAGCCCTGGTTTTGGCTGTGGTGAGTTTGAAACCACGTTGTAAATAAGAGGCTAAGGTTTGAGGGCTGGACCTCGAGTGTGATGGAAGGCTGTGATATCCAGATGGGACAGATGTTACAGGAGAAATCAGGTAGTGTTTGAGGTGATGTGGCTGGTCTGAACCACAGTGCAGAGGTGTCTCCTGCTTCTCTGCAGCCTCATAGGTGCCTTCAGACTGCACCTTGAGTTACAGGGTGCAGTGTTGGGGTACTTATTCCAAGAAGGACATTGGGGTGCTGGAGTGTGGCCAGAGAAGGGCAGCGAGGCTGTGGAGGGTGTGGTGAAGAGGGCTAATGAGGAGCAGCTGAGGGAACTGTGGTTGTTGAGCCTGGAGAAGAGGAGGCTGTGGGGTGACCTGAGTGCTCTCTGCAGCTCCTTGAAAGGAGGCTGGAGTGAGGTGAGGGTTGAAATCTCTTCCCGAGTAACAAGACATAGATCAAGAGGAAATGGCCTTGAGCTGCACCAGGGGAGGTTTGGGTTGGGCATGAGGAACAGTTTCTTCCCCAGAAACGTTGTCAAGGTCTGAACCAGGCTGCCTGGGGCACTGGTGGAGTCCCCCATCCCAGGAGGGATTGAAAAGCCATGGAGTGCTGAGGGATGTGGGTTAGCAGTGGACTTGGTCAAGTGCTGGTTTGATGGTTGGACTTGATGATCTTCCAGCCTAAGTGATTCTAAGGTTCAGGGAAGGTGCCACAGTGGTCAGGTTCACCCATGCAGGTGTAGGTTTGCTAAGAAGCTTTAACTCTGTCCACAAAGAATGCTGAAGAGCATGGGGTGGGTGCAGTGTGGGTCCAGCACACCCAGCCTGCACTTCCCTGGGGTTCTGGTACCCCTTCAGCAGCAGATGGGGTGACCCTTACCAGATTTCCACCTGGAATAGCTTTGGCTCTGCTTTCCTTCCCAGGTTCAGTGCTGAAGGAGGTTTGTTGCTTTGAGTGCAGTGTTGGGGGCAGCATGGCACCATGAGTCTTTGCAGTAGCTGGGTTCTCTGTGAAGCTCTCAAAGCAGTCCCTTCTTTGTGTGAATGGACACCAGAAATAGAGACAGGAAACTACACGAGAGAGTCCTGTGGGGGGCTAGAAAGACGCCGAGGGGCCTGAAGCATCTCTGTGAGGAGATGCTCTTGGGCTGTGATGTGGGTTAGGAACTTCCCCCAACACTACTGAAGTTTCCCAGACTAGCTCAGACAGCTTGGAAGTAGGATGAAGCTGGATTTACAGGCATATATACACAATATTTGCAAGTACCTACAATTTTATACAAAGCAGGAATACAGAAATCCAGACTCCCTCCCAGACACAGAAACTGCCCAGAAGGGCTCAAAAGCTAACTCCTCTTTCTCCCTCTCTATCTCCCTTTGCAGCCAGACAAACAAAAACGAAAGCCAGCAAAGCTTAAGTGTTAGTTGTTAGCTGGAATTAGAGGAGAGCTATTTGGGCAGATCAAAGGAGGAACAAACAGGGCACCCTCTCAGGATGGGGTGAGGGAAAAGTTGTGTACAGTTAGGCTTTTTATGCCTCTTAGCAAACCACTGAATGATCTAGACTCATTATTTTTCTTTTCACAAGCAATGATTTGATTTCTCTCATTAAAATATTCCAGTTAGCCTCAAACCAGCACAGGCTGTTGAGCCTGCAGAAGAGCAGCCTGACAGGGGATCTAAGTGATGCTCAGCAAGAGCTCAAGGACTTGTGAGGGGCCAGAGGATGGGGCCAGGCTCTTTTCAGTGGTGCCCAGTGACAGGGTAAGAGGCAGCAGGTACCATTTGGAACCCAGGAGGTTCCACCTGAATGTGAGGAGAAACTTCATGGGTGTGAGGGTGCTGGAGCCCTGGAGCAGGCTGCCCAGAGAGGTTGTGGAGTAGTCTTGTCGGGAGAGATCCCAAATCCCCATGGCCATTGTGATCCTGGGCAAGCTGCTGTGGGTGCCTCTGCTTTAGCAGTGGAGTTGGACAGGATAATCTCCCACCGTGCTGGGATGCTGTAGCAGTCCTGAGCATGATTTGTGCTGAGATCAGTCCCTGAGGAGTGTAACTACTCATTGGACTTTTATCCTCATAAAATGCCATTTATTACTTTCTCTTTTGTGTTCTGAATCTATGCAGATACTTTCTCAGGTAGCTCTTGCTGGTATTCTAGTTGCCCTCACAGTCCTAGTTTCTTAGGATCATCATATCAAATGATTGCCTCTTGCTTCCTAGCTCTGGAGAGTTGTTCTTGTTGGAACCACTCCTGCTTTTTAAAACTTTGGCAGAGTTTGCCTTTTGATTAAAATTGGACCTCTCTAGAGCTGGGATTTGTCCAAATCTTTACTTATTCCCCCACCACCCTCTGCCCATGATTCTTCTGACACCTTGCATAGCTTTGACTTGAATTCTCTCTCCTATAGCTTGCCAAGATCACTCCTTACCTGCTTCTGTTCCCAGGTGTTGGATTTTTGTCACACTGTCACTGACATGAATTTGTTTTTCTGCCAACATGTAATGAAAGAGGGGAAAAGAAATCTCTACTTTTAGTTACTTCTTGGATAGAGCCTTCTTCCAGCTTTGCAAGCTGCAGACCCAAAGGCTGTTTCCTCGTATCCTGTTACTTGGTACTAGGAAGAAGAGGCTGACCCCCACTTCAGCCTCCACTCAGGGAGCTGTGGAGAGGAATGAGGCATCCTCTCAGCCTCCTTCTGTCCAGACTTAACACCCCTGGGTCTCTCAGCTGTTCCTCACCAGCCCTGTTAACCAGACCCTTCCCCAGCTTCGTTGCTCTTCTTTGGATGTGCTCCAGCCCCTCAATGTCCTTCTGACAGTGAGGGGCCAGAACCTAACCCAGTGGTGTCACCAGTGCTGAGTACAGGGGGATGATCCCTGCTCTGGTTCTGCTGGCACACTGTTGCTGACCCAAGCCAGGATGATGTAGGCCCTCTTGGCCTCTTGGCTCATCTTTGGCCATCTCTCAACCAAGACCCCCAGATCCTTTTCCACTGGGCAGTTTCCAGCCACTCTGCCCTGGGCCTGAAGCATTCATAGGGTTGTTATGACCCAAGTGCAGGACCCAGCACTTGGCCTTATTAAGCCTCATCCTGTTGGCCTTAGGCATTCTATCTAGACTATCTAGGTCCCTCTGTAGACCCTCTAGTAGAGCAGTACTCCCTCTCAATATGATCTCGTGCCTAAACCTCCTGCTCTTGATCCCATTATCCAGATCTCTGGTAAGGATATGGCCTGAACAACTTCTTTGCTATTGCAGAGGTTAAATTCAAGGCACTGTTAGCTTCACCTGACTTTTTCTGTGTCAAAAGCCTTGAAAGCAGCAAAGTCCCTCTGTTTGCAATGTGATGAGGGCTTCTGAATATAGGAGACAGATTCCTACATCCACAACACATCACACATGGTTAATGTCAAAGAGTTGAGTGAGAGTCTACAGGGAACAATCAGCCTGCAGCTGGGAGAATTCAGACATTGGAAACTGGATGGCTTCACTTGGAGGATTGGGGTCAATGGCACAATGTCCAAATGGAGACCAGGGATAAGTGGTTCCCCTAAGGTGTCTGTACTGTGTCCAGTGCTGTTTAAGACCTTTGTCAGTGACTTGAACAGTGGGATGAAGGCAGCCTCGGCAAGTTGCAGGTGACACTGAGCTCTGTGGTCCAGTTGACATGTTGGAGAGAAGGGATGGCATCCAGAGGGACTTGGACAGGCTGGAGAGGTGGGCCCAAGCCAAACTCATGAAGTTCAAGAAGGACAAATGCAAGGTCCTGCACCTGGGTTGAGGCAATCCAAAGCACAAACCCAGGCTGGGCAAGGAGTGGCTGAGAGCAATCTGGAGGGGAAGGACTTGGGGGTGTCAGCTGTGACAGACTCCCCAGGAGCCAGCACTGGTCACTGGCAGCCCAGCAGGCAGCTGTGTGCTGGCTGCAGGGAGAGCAGCAGCACAGGGTGGGGGGATTTTGCCCCTCTGCTCTGCTGAGACCTGACCTGGAGTACTGCCTCCAGTTCTGGTGACCCTAACATAAGAGGGACATGGAGGAGTCCAGAGGAGGCCAGGAAGATGATCAGAGGGCTGGAGAACCTCCTCTATGGGGACAGGTTGAGAGAGTTGGGGCTGTTCAGCCTGGAGAGGAGAAGGCTCCAGGGAGACCTTAGGGCAGCCTTTCAGTACCTGAAGAGGGCTGCAAGAAAGCTGGGGAGAGACTTTTTGCAAGGACTTGTCGTGACAGGATGAGATGGAATGGATTGAAGCTTGACAAAAGGAGATTGAGAGTAGAGATTAGGAAGAAACTCTTTCCAGTGAGGGTGGTGAGACACTGGCACAGGTTGCCCAGGGAAGTTGTGGCTGCCCCCTCCCTGGAGGTGTTCAAGGCCAGGTTGGATGGAGCCTTAAGCAACCTAGGCTAGCAGAGGTGTCTGTGCCCGTGGCAGGGGGGTTGGGGCCAGGTGATGTCTAAGGTCCCTTCCAACCTAAACTATTCTGTGAAGATGTTGCTCAAGCATTGCCTGTGGCTTTCATGGGCTTTTCTGGGTGGTTTTTCTTGCTGGGGGTTTCTAGATTGCTTCTGGCTCTCAAAGAAAGTCTGAGGGCATCTCAAGAGCACTGAGCTCAAACCCCTTCCTTGCCATAGCTCTGGGTGCAAGGGGGGCTTGTCAGTGCTGCAGTATTTATAGACTGTGAAGTGGTTTTTCTTTTTCCTAGACACAGTCAGTGGCTGCTTCTGAGAATTGGACCTTCTTCCTGTCGTCTTTCCCAAGCCTCACCATTAGGGGTTTTTCAGCTCCTCTGAACAGGAAGACAGCAACCACCACCAAAAAAAAGGCAACCCTATACAAAAATAAATCAGAATTTCTAGGATTGTACCTAGTCTTCCTGATAGAGGTGAGCTTTCCTCCTCCTTCAGCAAGCAAAATCGAGCCTGCAAGAGAAGTTTATCTACCTTCTTTTTTTTCCACACTGAGTTTTCTAGGGTGGTGGTTTTTTTCCTTGATTTGTGTGTGTGTTTTTATATATCATAAAAATGCAGGGAGTTGCTGCTGTCTTATTAACTTGCAGCCAGCATGCTTCTCTTCTTTGTTCTGGGTTAAATATGAGCTGGCATGTGTTAGACTGCGTTAGCATTCGCTCCTTGGGACTTCACTGCCTGCTAAATTTGGCACTGCTAAAGCCAGTGCCCTGTTTGCTCCTCGAATCAATTGGGGCTGCTATTTTTAGCAGCAAAAAGGGGAATTGAAATAGCAATTTTCTTCCCATGTAGCAGATCCCCAAGAGGAATACTGATGCAAGCTCTCTGTCATCCCTTCTTCTCTCCTCGCACCCCCCTCCCCCCCAAAAAAAAGCACTCTGCTGTCATGGTTTGCGGCTGTATTAATCTTTAATCACACAGAAACACAGAATGAGAAGGGTTGGAGTTGAGTGGTTGCCTGCATTCAGGTGTTCCAGGAGGTGGTGGTGGAAAGGGAGCTGCCTGGAATAACTTGATCGCTCCTGCCCGGTGGGTGCAGTTGGGATTTGCGGGGAGTGGGCAGGGATAGACAGAGCAGATAAAAATAGCTCCTTCCTCCCCCCCCCCCCCCCCGGTTTGCTTCCAGTGTTTCTCCAGTCTATTTTTTGCTGCTTGGGTTTTTGATAAGGTTGATTGGGCTCTTCCTAAAAATAGCCTGTTCCTAGCAAGCCGAGGAGGACAAAAAAGTAGCACATTTTTAAACCAGCAGAGAGACTCAAGTCCTTTTTGTTGGCTGGAGAGATAATCTAGAAGCTTGGTATTGGTCAAATGCCAGTGATTTATATAAATCTGTAATAAATGAAGCTCTGCTTGATGCCAAGCAGGGATAGTCTTTTTCTCCCCTTGCCAGCTTTTGTTTTCCCCAGGAGCTGTCATCTTCTTAATATAGCTTCAGTGTTTCGTAGCAGAAGGATCTCGACTCTTCAGTTATTTATGTGCTGTACTTTAAACCTCTGCTAAGGTTTAGCTGTGCTTAGAAGCTTCTCTCAGCTTTAATGAGCCACCATGGCTTCCTGCTTGATTCTTTAGTGTGGTATCTGCTGCAGCTTTATGTTGTGTTGTGATGGACCCTTGCCCTTGCTCTCTGCACCTCCCTGAAAGGAGGTTGGAATCAGGTGAGGGTCAGTTTCTTCTCCTGAGGAACAAGCAATAGGAAGAGGAAACAGCCTCAAGATGCACCAGGGGAGGTTTAGGTTGGACATTAGGGAAAAACTTCTTCACTGAAAGGGTTCTCAGCTGTTAGAACAGGGTTCCCAAGGAGGTAGATGAATTACCATCCCTGGAGGGGTTAAAGGGCACAGAGGTGTGGTGCTGAGGGATGTGGTTTAGCAGGAACAGGGTCCCCAAGGAGGTAGATTTAGCACCCGGCTTGGTAGCATTAGAGGATGGTTAAACTGGATGATCTTTTAAGGTCTTTTTCAACCAAAGCAGTTCTGTGATTCCTACCTGGATTTGGTCTTGCAGGATGGGAGTGACTTGTGCGTGAATGGAGAACATAGCTGAGAGATTGGCCTGCAGCGATAGGATGAGAGGCAATGGTTTGAAATTAGATAAGAGGAGATGTAGGTTGGATGCTAGGAACAAGTTCTGCACCATGAGAGTGGTGGAACACTGCAACAGGTTGCCTAGGGAGGTAATTGAGGCCCCATCCTTGAAGATATTCAAGGTCAGGCTAGACAGGGTCTGATCACAGCCTGATCCAGTGGAAGATGTCCCTGCTGACTGCAGGGGGCTTGAACTAGGTGACCTTTGGAGGTGTCTTCCAACCCAAAGCATCCTATGATTCATGATGCAAGTAGTCCCGGCGGAGTTAGGTGGATGCCTGCTGCTGTTTGCTCGCAGCAAGATGTCTCTGAGCATTCCATGCTTTATCTCCATCAGGCACCTCAGAAGCTCATTTTGCCAGGGAGAAGCTGTGTTTGTGTCTGAAGGCAGGCTTGATCTTTTTAAGCTTTGTCTTTGCTGTCGTCTAACCTTGAAATGGGGAGTCACGAATCATAATCTCATTTCAGCCTGATTGCTCTGCAGAGCTGCAGGAGAATTTTCTCTGCCTGCTGCTGCTCCTTTTCTCTGTCCCTGAGTCAACTGTGGTCCTTGCTCCTGTTGTGAGGCAAGAGGATTTCTCCATGCTTGCCTCATGCTATGCTGCACCATTCTTCTCAAGATGCCCTGGCTGCATAAGAAGCAGATGGGCTTGGAATATTCACTTCATGCAGAAAGGAAGCTGCTGTGGTCTGCTGGGTGCTGCTTTGCCTGGCTTCAGAAGGGTAGAACCCTTTTAACAGCAGGGAATGTTTCTCCAGTGTTTGTCTTAGGAGGTGTTGGATGTTTTATAGGTGACCTCTTCCTTGGAAAGACAAATTTCTCCTTCTGGAGAAGTCTGCATTTCTAGGCCCTAAGTCATAGAAGCATTAAGGTTGGAGAAGACCTTTAAGGTCATTGAGTCAACAGTTAACCCAGCACTGCCAGGTCCCTTAGTGCCACATCTAGATGGCTTTTCAATCCCTCAACGGATGAGGGGCCACCACTGCCTTGAGCAGCCTGTTCCAGGCCCTAACAACCCTCTGGGGGAAGAAACTGTTCCTCATGTTCAACCTAAAACTCTCCTGGTGCAACTTGAGGTCATTTCCTCTTGTCCTATTGCCTCTTCCTTTGGAAAAGAGACCAACCCCCACCTGGCTCCACCGTCCTTTCAAGTAGTTGTAGAAAGCAATGAGGTCTCCTCTCATGTCCTTTTCTCCAGTCTAAGCAACCTCAGGTCCCTCAGGCACACCTCACCAGACCTGTTCTCCAGACCTTTCACCAGCCTTATTGCCCCAGGGCATGTACCACTGAGGGATATTAATCTTCTGGGCTGAAGCCACTGGGTGGTTACACAGTGCTTGATAAGCTTGGTCCATGGCTCTGTTAATAAGGGGAAAGTTTATTCTCTCCTAGTGCGAGGCCACCAGTGGCTGAGTTCATTGAACTGTGCCCTGTTTGGCAAAGGCTGCTTCCAGTTTGGTCAGTGACAGGATAAAGGGCAGTGGGTACAAACTAGGACACAGGAGGTTCCATGTAGGCTTGAGGAGAAACTTCTTTACTGTGGGGGTACTCGAGCCCTGGAGCAGGTTGCTCAGAGGCTGCAGAGTCTCCTTCTCTGGAGACATTTGGAACCCATCTGGACCTGTCCCTGTGTGACCTGATCTAGATGTACCTGCATTAGCAATAGGGTTGGGCTGGATGATCTCCAGGGATCCCTTCCAATACCTACTGTTCTATGATTGTCTGTTGGTATCTAGTGCAGTAGTAGAGGTCATGATGGGTTCCTGTCTACTTGCTGTAGTGGGTTCTTGTGTAGCTATGTCTTAAATTGAAGAGGTCAAAGCTGTATGAGTAAACTCAGAGAAGGAGCTGGAAAGGTTTGAGATGCTCCATGGTGCTTTCTGGCTTTGGTGGCCTTGGCACTACACTGGGAGCTTCTCTTTGTGCACTTAAGCTTTAGCAGGGCTGAATCCAGAGCACTGGAGTCAAAGTCACTTATGCCTGTGTGGTGTGGACCAGTGCTAGCATGAATGGTGGGCATTTAAGTGGTTGAGCAGCTTTTCCACTTCTTGTCTACCAATTTGAACAGCATGAGGTCTGGTGGACTCCTCATGCACAATGGAAATGTCTAAAGAGGGGCAGCAAAGCTGGTGAAGGGCCTGGAGAACAGGTCTGGTGAGGAGCAGCTAAGGGAACTAGAGGTGTTTAGCCTGGAGAAGAGGAGTCCGAAGGGAGTTCATTGCTCTCTACAGCTCCCTGAAAGGAGGCTGGAGCTATATGGAGGTCAGTCTCTTCTCCCTAGTAACAAGTGGTAGCACAAAGAGGAACGGCTTCAGGTTGCACCAGGGGGGACTTAGGTTGGACATGAGGAATAGTTTATTTACTGAACATGTGCTCAAGCCCATCCCTGGAGGGATTTCAAAGCTGTGTAGATGTGGTGCTGAGGGACATGGTTTAGTGGTGACCTGGCAATTGGCCTCAGTGATCTTAGTGGTCTCTTCTAACCAAAACAGTTCTCTGAGTCTGTGAAATGAAAGCTGAGACTAGAGGGTAACCCCCATGCACACACCTGTAGCCCTTTCTAAAGATGGCTGTGCCAGTGTGACCCAGGTAGGAAAGTGTCACTGCATAGAAGAGCGAGAGGAGGTCCTTTCCCTGTGCTGAACTCAGTAGGGCCAGGCTGCATGGACATGGACTCAGAACTGAAACAAGATCACAGAATCACAGATTGTTAGAGGTTGGAGGGAATCTATAGAGATCATCCAGTCCAAGCTCCCTGCTAGAGTAGGTCACACAGGGACACATCCAGGCAGGTTTTCAATGTCTTCACAGAAGAAGACCCCACAACCTCTCTGGCCAGCCTGCTCTAGGGCTTCAGCACCTTCACAGTGAAAAAGCTTTTCCTTATGTTCCCATAAGGAATACTGCACTGGGTGCCCTTTGTCCTGTCATTGGACACCCCTGAGCAGAGCCTGGTTGCATCCACCTGACACTGCCCTGCACATGCTTATCAGCAGCAATGAGGGCAGCCCTCAGGCTCCTCTGCTTCAAGCCCAGCTCCCTCAGCCTGGCCTCACAGGGAGATGTTCCACTGCCTGCAGCATCTTTGTGGTTCTGTGCTGGATGCTTTCCAGCAGATCCCTGAGGTCCCTCTTGAACTGAGGGAGCCAGAACTGGACACAGTATTCCAGATACAGCCTCACCAGGGCAGTAGAGGCAGGAGAGAACCTCTCTTGACCTACTAACCACAACACTTCCAATCCACCCCAGGATGTCATTGGCCTTTTTGGCACATTGCTGGCACATAATGTTGAAGTCTTGGCTGTGTCAGCTCTGTGCTGCTGTCCAGACAGCATGTCTTTGGGTGACAATCTCTTCTGGATTCTCATCTTGTCTTGTGGAGTACCTCATGTGCAGAGCTACTGAACTCTGTCTAGTGGTAACTACCTTGGATAGAAGAACATTTCCATCTCCCATAGTGATCTGAGGAGTGAGCTGTTCTTAGTCCATCATGCTACTGGATGGCTTTCCTTGTGTCTCCTCTCCTTTTCCTCTGCATCCCGAACAGTCAGGGAGAAGCTGGAGGTCGACTTCCTTGCCTAAAATCATCCAGTGCTTCATTGGAAGCTTCTATTCAGATGATTCAAGGGCTGGAGCACCTCTCTGATGAGGACAGAGAGAGAGTTTGGGTTGTCTGCCTTGGAGAAGAGAATGCTCCAGGAAGATCTGGAAGAAGCCACATTTTCCTCCTAATATCTCTAGTTCTTTACTATCAGGGTGGTGAGGCACTGGCACAGGTTGCCTAGAGAAGCTGTGAAGGCTCCAACCTGGCAGCATTCAAAGCCAGGTTGGATGGGGCCTTGAGTAGTCTGATCCAGTAAGAGGTGTCCATGCACATGGCAGGGGTTTAGAATTAGGTGATCTTTGAGGTCCCTTCCAACCCAAACCATTCTGTGATTCAGGTAAACTTTTGACTTGATGAGCTGCCTGGGCACTCTTCTGGAGACAGCAGATGGCTGAAGTGGGAAGCTACTACAGTTAGTCTGACTAGTGAGTAAATGTTATAATCACACTTGTGAGCTGGTGCAGCTTTCTTCTGCAGACAATAACTTACTCCTCCCCTGCTTGCTTTGCCTCCTTTGAACTCTGCCAGCTGAAGTCAGTTTGCAATGTTGGTTGGAGGCAGGCTGTGGAAGAAACAGAATTTCAAAGCTCCATCCACACTTGGAGCTAAACTAGCTTCAGGGTGTCAAGCTGGTAGTTAAAATTTACTTCAGCTGACACAGCTTTAGAGTAGTTGCAACACTTGGCTCCAGAGTGGAAGCTAGAGATGAATGTGATCGGTATGGAAGCTGTAGAGTCATAGAATTCTTCTGGTTTGAAGAGTTCTGGTTTCAGTTCTGGGCTCCTCCAGTCAAGAGAGATGTTGAGGTGCTGGAAGGTGTCCAGAGAAGGGCGAGGAAGCTGGTGAGGGGCCTGGAACACAGACACTATGAGGAGGGGCTGAGGGAGCTGGGGGTGTGCAGGCTGCAGAAGAGGAGGCTCAGGGGGACCTCACTGCTGTCTTCAACTACCTGAAGGTGTAGCCAGCTGGGGTTGGGCTCTTCTGCCAAGCACCCAGCAATAGAACAAGGGGACACAGCCTCAAGCTGTGCCAGGGCAGGTCTAGGCTGGATGTTAGGAGGAAGTTGTTGCCAGAGAGAGTGATTGGCATTGGAATGGGCTGCCCAGGGAGGTGGTGGGGTCACTGTTCCTGGAGGTGTTAAAGCAAAGCCTGGGTTGGGCACTTGGTGCCGTGGTGTAGTTGATTATTTAGGGCTGGGTGCTAGGTTGGACTGGATGAGCTTGGAGCTCTCTTCCAACCTGGTTGATTCTGTGACTTTTGAGACCAACTCCAACCATCAACCCAGCACTGCCAGGTCACCACTAAACCATGTTCCTCAGCACTACATCTACCCAGCTTTTAAACTCATCCAGGGTTGGGGGACTCCACCACTGCCCTGCAGGTTGGTTCAGGGCTGGATATACCTTTAGGGGAAGTAGTAAGGTGTCTGACTAATCTCCAGCTCTTACCAAAGCCTCTTGTTTATCTCTCCTTTATTCCATACCATGTACACATGAGAAGAGTGGAGGAAGATACAATGGCTGTGCCTTGACCTTTGTGACATTGCTTCAGTTGTTTTCCTTCTTCCCACCTCTTTTCTTGCTTTTACAACCTGGCATCTAAGTATTGCTCTCTGTGCTGGTTTGAGCCTAATTGGAATATTTTACTGAGAAAAATGAGATGATAGGCTGTGAGAAGGAAACTGTGGTGATGTCTACTTCACTCAGCCTTGCCGAGGTGTATAAAAGCAAGAATATAGAGCAGACAGTGTGAGAGTCTCTGTCTGTTGGAGTCAGTGTCTTTGCTTTTCTCCCTGGGCTTTCACTGTGTAATCCAACTAATTCTGCCTCTAACCCCCCTTGCCAATCTTCCAAACTCACCTTGCACACAAGGCAGACTCTGGGGTCAGGTAGAAAGGTGGAAAGAAGGTAGGAGGGTGGTTGGGAGTCCCTCCTGGGCACTCTGGTTTCTGGGAGGGCTGTTGTGTTTCTGTGTTACCTTTAACCTGTATATTGCTGTCTATAGCTGTAATTATTGTTAGTATCTGCTTGTATCTTGTGCTAAGCTGGGAATAGAAAGCTTCATTCCTTAACCTCCAGCCACCTGAGTCTAGTCTGGGTGATTTCATAAGAGTGTGTGTGGGGGGTGGGTAACTCCCAAACTGTCACACACTCACAGGTCTGTGTTAGTCTAGAGAGGTGGTAGAAGCTTCATTCCCTGAAACCATTCCAGGTCAGGTCGTTTGGGGCTTCAGGCAACTTGCTCCAGTTCAAGGGTCTGCAGAACAGGTCTTACGAGGAGGCTGCATCTCAAGTAGTGGGTTTAATTTTGGGGCCTTCACTACAAGAAGAACATTGAGGTGCTGGAGTGGGTCTGGAGAAGGGCCATAAATCTGGTGAAGGGTCTGGAGAACAGATCTGGTGAGGAGCAGCTGAGGGAACTGGGGATGTCTAGCCTGAAGACAAAGGAGGCTGAGGAGAGACCTCATTGCTCTCTACAGCTTCCTGAAAAGAGGCTGGAATGAGGTGGAGGTTGGCATCTTCTCCCTAGTATCAGGTCATAGAACAGGAGGAAATAGCCTCAAGTTGCACCAGGGGAAGCTTAGGTTGGAGATTAGGAACAATTTCTTTGCTGCAAGGGTGGTCAGGCGTTGGCACAGGCTGCCCAGGGAGGTGGTGGAGTCACCATCCCTGGAGGTGTTCAAAAGATGCAGAGATGTGGTGCTGAGGGACATGGTTTAACAGCAGCCTTGGTGAAGGTAAAGAAGGTTGGACTTGATCTTAAAGGGTTTTCCCAACCAGCTGAATTCTTTGATTCCATGCCTGGCTCTTTTGTGTCTTTCTGCACTTGTTGGCAATTCAGGTTCACAGAGGATCTTTGCTGGTGGCTTCACCACCATGGGATTATTTCTAGTGGTTTACAGCTAACAGGCCCAGAAACTGAAATGGTGACAGCATTTCTTAGCTCTTAATACTCCAACCAGGAACATTCTGGCTGCTGTTTGCATGCCAACTGTTCTGGGTCATCTGCAGGCAGTGACTAATCAAATCACCTGCAAACACATCTCCTTCTGGTGCCTCCAAGGGAAGATGTGGCTGAATCCAGGCACTGGCCAACACCTCTGTCTGCTGTGAGTTTTGCTCAGGTAGAGGTTGACCAACACTCTCCATTTGGTTGTATGAAGCTTTAACAAGGCTCAAATTACTGTCCTTGTTTATAGTGATAGTAATAAGTTGTTCTCATCTGACATGTTGAGACACTGGAAGGTGTCCTGAGAAGGGTGATGAAGCTGGTGAGGGGCCTGGAGCAGAGCCCTGTGAGGAGAGGCTGGGGGTGTGCAGCCTGCAGCAGAGGAGGCTCAGGGCAGAGCTCATTGCTGTCTGCAGCTCCCTGAAGGGAGGCTGTAGCCAGGTGGGGTTGGGCTCTGCTGCCAAGCACCCAGCAACAGAACAAGGGGACACAGCCTCAAGCTGTGCCAGGGAAGGTCTAGGCTGGATGTTAGGAGGAAGTTGTTGGCAGAGAGAGTGATTGGCATTGGAATGGGCTGCCCAGGGAGGTGGTGGAGTGGTTGTGTCTGGAGGTGTTGAAGCCAAGCCTGGCTGAGGCACTCAGTGCCATGGTCTGGTTGACTGGCCAGGGCTGGGTGCTGGGTTGGACTGGATGAGCTTGGAGCTCTCTTCCAACCTGGTTGATTCTATGTTGTTTGAGAAGGGAGAGCTGAGAAGTGGAGGAAGTGGTGGTGAACATGCTTGCAGCTGGCATAGCATCTTCTGGAGGAATTGCTGTTTAGCAAGTGGACTGATGTCATCAGCTGCTGGTGTGGTGAGAGCCCTGGGATAATCTGTCAGACTAATGGCATGTTGAGTCACTCAGAGCTTCTCAGCCTGTGGAAGAGAATCCTAGAAGGACTTGAGGCTTGACACAGATCCCAACCACCCACAGGTGAAAAGCCCCATGTGCTGATGGCTCTCCCAGTTATACATACCACAGTGGTTACAGGACTCTGAATCCCAGCATGGTGAGGGTTGGAAAAGACTTCTAGGGATCATCCCATCCAACCTTACTACTAAAGCAGAGTCACCCAAAGCAGCTTGCCCAGGGTCACAGTGCACAGCTGGGTTTGGAACCTGTGCAGATAAGGAGACTTCACAACCTCTTTGGGCAGTCTGCTCCAGGGCTCCAGCACCCTCACAACAAAGAAGTGGTTTTTTTGTCTTAAGATACCTGTTGACCATGTCTCAAAGGTTTGTTTTCTTGGATGCTTAGAGGCTTGCACATGCATTATTTTGCTGTCTCCTCAAAAGGAAGTTGGGAGATGGTTTAATGGTTTTAACTGAGCTTTGTTTTTCCAGTTAAATGACTTGGAAGTCTCTCTTAGTCCATACAGCTTCTGAGGAAGCACAGTGAGCCAAAGGGCTGGCATGGGAAGATGGGAAGTGGTGCTCAGCATGATGCAACTATTAGGCTTCTAACTCCATCTCTTTCCTTGGGTGTAGAATGGCCTCTGTGCGAGTCCAAGAAACTTAGGGATCATAGAATGGTTTGGGTTGGGAGGGACCTTAAAGATCATCTAGTTTCAGCTCCTTTGCCACAGACACTAGACCTAGGTTCAAGGCTCTAACCAACCTGCCTTTGAACACTGCCAGACTTACAGAATCACAGAGTGGCTTAGATTGGAAGGGACCTCAAAGCTCATCCAGTTCCAAGCCCCAGCCATAGGCAGGGACACCTCCCACTAGAACAGATCTCTCAAGGCCTCATCCAACTTGGCCTTGAGCACTTTCAGGGAGGGAGCAGCCACAACCCCCCTGGGCAACCTGTTCCAGTGCCTCACCACCCTCACTGTAAATAACCCTTTCCTAACATCTGCCAGTTTAAACCCATTGCCCCTCGTCCTGTCATTACAAGACCTTGTCAATAGTCCCTCCCCAGCCTTCCTGTAGCCCCCTTCAGATCGTAGAAGGCCACTCCAAGGTCTCCTGGAAGCCTTCTCTTCTCCAGGCTGCACAGCCCCAACTCTCTCAGCCTGTCCTCACAGCAGAGCTGCTGCAGCCCTCTCAGCATCTTGGTGGCCTCCTCTGGACTGGCTCCAGCAGTTCCATGTCCTGCTTGTGTTGGGGGCTCCAGAACTGCCCCCAGGACTGCAGGTGGGGTGTGAGGAGAGCAGAGCCAAGGGGCAGAATCTCCTCCCTTGCCCTGCTGCCCACACTGCTCTTGTTGCAGCCCAGCACAGGGTTGTGTCTGGGCTGCACTCACACTGCAGGCTCCTGTGGAGCTTTTCATCAGCCCAGACCCCCAGGGGCTGTTCCTCAGAGCTTCTCTCAGCCATTCCTCACCCAGCCTGGAGTTGTGCTTGGGCTTGCACCCACCCAGGTGCAGGACCTTACACTTGGCCTTGTTGAATGACATGAGGTTGGCCTGGGCACACCTTTCCAGCCTGGCCAGGTCCTTCTAGATGGATCCCTGCCCTCTAGCAAATTAACTGTGCCACACAGCTTGGTGCCATCTGCACACTTGCTGAGGTTGCACTGATTGGTCTGTCCATGTCACTGACAAAGATGTTACACAGCACTGGTGCCAGCACTGACCCCTGAGGGATGCCACTTGCCACTGGTCTCCAGGGGGACATTGTGCCCTTGACCATCACTCTGCATGTGACCATCCAGCCCATTCCTTACCCAGCAGTGCCCCACCCAGCCAGTCCTTGCTTTTTCCATCCTGGTGACCAGGGTGTCCTGTGGGACAGAGTCAAATGCCTTGCTCAGATCCAGGTAGATGATGTCAGTTACCCTTCCCTTGTCCACTCTTGCTGTGACTTCATCATAAAAAGCCATCAGATTTGTCAGGCAGGATCTGCCCTTGGTGCAGCCTTTGCTGGGTATCACCAACCACCTCTGCTTTGTTTTCCATTTGCCTTAGCAGAGCCTTCAGAAGGATCAGCTCCGTATTCTTGCCAGGCACAGAGGTGGGAGTGACTGCTCTGTAATTCCTGGGGTCATCCTCTTTTCCCTTCTTGAAAATGGGCATTGTGTTTGCCCTTGTCCAGTCACCAGAACTTCACCAGTCTGCCCTGACCTGTCAGATATGGGCAGTGGTTTAGCAGCTTCACCTGCCAGTGCCCTTCAGGACCTGTGGGTAGATCTCCTCAGGCCCCATGGACTTGTGCACGGTCAGATTCCTTAGGTGCTCATGAACACAATCTTCAATTACAGTGGGCAGATCTTCCTTATCCCAGTCTCTGCTTCTGCCCTCTGGGACTTGGACACTGTGGTTGGAGCTCCTGCCGTTGAAGGCTGAGGCAAAGAAGTCATTGAGCACCTCAGCCTTATCCATATCCTTTGTCACCAGCTTTTCATTTCCCTTCTGGAAGGGTCCCACATTCTCCCTTGTCCTTCTTCCATCACTGATATACCTGAAGAAGTTCTTCTTGTTCCCCTTACTGCCCCCAGCCAGATTTCATTCCAGCTGTCCTTCAGCTTTCCTAACCTGAGCTCTGGTGGCGCAGACTATGTATTTGTCCCAGGTTCCCTGTCCTTGCTGCCACTCTCTGTAGGCTTTCTTCTTGCATCTAAGTGTGTCCAGGAGCTCTCTGTGCATCCATGCAGGCCTCCTGGTGTTTTTCCTGCTCTTGGGCCTGGAGGAAGTGGTCCTTGAACACTAACCAGCTGTCCTGTGCCCCCCTTCCTTCCAGAGGTTTTATTCCCATGACACCTTGCCAAGGAGGTTCCTGGAGAAGTTGAAACCTGCTCTTCTGAAGTCCAGAGCAGTGAGTTTGCTGTGCACCCTCCTTGATGCCTTGAGGATCTTAAACTCTACCATTTCATGGTCACTGCAGCCAAGGCTACCCTTCAGCTTCACTTCAGTCATCAGCCTCTCCTTGTTCATGAGGACTAGGTCCAGCACAGCACCTTTTCTTGTGGGTTCCGTTACCACTTGGAGGAGGAAGTTATCATCAGTGCATTCCAGGAACCTCTTAAATTGCTGCCGCTCTGCTGACTTGTTTGCCTTTCTCTGGGTAAATCTGTTCCAGTGTCTCAGCACCCTCATGGTGAAGAATTTCTTCCCATTGTGTTAGCTAAATCTGGCTTCTTCCAGTCTGCAGCCATCACCCCTTGTCCTGTCACTCCATGCCTTTGTCAAAGGCCCTATGTTGCGTTGCACTCCTACTGAAGAGACTTTGATCTGTCTCTTGACTAGGATGAGGACTTGAATGTCATGGAATTGTCAAGGTTGGTAAAGACCTCCAATATCATCAAGTCCAACCATCAACCCCACACCACCATGCCTCTGCTAATGAAGCTATTCCTGTGAAACAACTAACGTGTCGTCTCTCTCTTTCAGTGGTCACAGGAGCTACTGATGGGATTGGGAAAGCCTATGCAGAAGAGGTAAGAATCACTTAGAAGTGTGTCTCCATCCTTGGCTAGATGTCATGTTGTCTCAACTCTGTCAAGCAGCAAATCATAGCTCCTTATCTTAACGTGGATAACTGTAGAGAAAAAAAGATGATAAAATGGTGAAGCTTGGAAGGGACCTTTAAAGATCCTCTAGTCCTGTGGGCAGGGACACCTTCCTCTAGACCATGTTGCTCAAGGCCTCATCTCCTGCCTTACCTCCTCCCTCTGATGACCAGCCAGAAGTTGTATCCTGTTTTGTTAGCTTCACTTTACTCCCAAATTCTTTGTCCTTCAGATGTTGTTCTTCACCTTTTTTTCTGTCATCAGTTCTTAATTATTTTTGCTTTCTCAACCCTTGGTGTTTCCAGGCACAAGGTTTCCAGGGGACATTTCTAGCTGCTTGTAGTGTTTTCCACTTACTCCAAATAGTTCAGGGAGTCTTTGAGGCTGGGTTTTACTCCTAGTTACTGTGCTTCTGCTCTTGATGGATAGGTGGGCCCCAAATATGATAAGGGAATGTACTGCTTAAGACAGCAAGTGCCTATTAGTGTGGGGCAATTCAGCCCTTTAAGCCCAGAGAACATCATGACAAATGGTGCTGACTACAATACTTTAGAGCAAAAAGAGCTTCCAGCTCCAGCATCACTGTCAAAGAGAGCCTGGCTGGACTCACTGCTGTGGTCTCTGCAACACCAGCACGAGTTTGGCTGAGGTCAGCCCTGAGAGATTTCCTTTTGCTGCAGTTTTTGTTGTTCTACAGAACCCACAGGGAAGGAAGCATTTCTCATCCCTCCCTTCCTACCTCTGTGCCCTGCCACCTGCACCCCCTTGGCCCCAAATTCCTTTCTGCTCTATAGAAAATAGATTCATAGATGATTCATATGATCATATGATGCTGGTTAGAATGGGAAGGGACCTTTAAAGGTCCTCTAGTACAACCTCCCTGCAGGGAGTGGGGACATCTGCAACTAGAGCAGGTTGTTCAGAGCCCCAAACAACCTGACCTGATTTGGTTCTAGGGATGGGGCTTCTACCATCTCTGGGCAACCTGGCCAGTGTTTCACAACCCTCTGTGTAACAAATTTCTTTGTTCTACCCAGTTCAAATCTCCCTCTTTCAGTTCAAACCATCACCCCTTGGCCTGTCACAAGGCTCTGCCAAGAAGTCTGTCCTCAGCTCTCTGATCAGCCCTTTAAACACTGAAAAGCCACCAGAAGGTCTCCTTGGAAGCTTCTCTTCTGCAGGATAAACAAACCCAACTCTCTCAACCTGGCCTCACAGCAGAGGGCTTCCAGCCCCCTGTGATTGCTGTGGCATCCTCTGGCCTCCCTCCCAACAGGCCCCCGTCCGTGCTGTGCTGAGGACTCCAGAGCTGAATCCAGCACTGTAGGTGGGGTCTCAGTAGAGCAGAGGGTCAGAATCATAGAATCAACCAGGTTGGAAGAGACCTCCAAGCTCATCCAGTCCAACCTAGCACCCAGCCTCATCCAGTCAGCCAGACCACGGCACTAAGTGCCTCATCCAGGCTTTGCTTGAACACCTCCAGGGATGATGACTCCACCACCTCCCTGGGCAGCCCATTCCAATGCCAATCACTCTCTCTGGGAAGAACTTCCTCCCTCCACCTGCTGCCCACATTACTGTGAAGGCAGCTGGGCACTGGTGACTCTGTTCATAGCCACTTGCCTTTCTCCTCTGTGAAGCAGTCTGAGGAAGGTAACACCTCTTGCAAAGACTGACATGGTCACCAGGAAGTGATGGAGGAATGTCACTGGTTTGAGGATTCTCTGGTTATGATGCTAACTTGGGGTGATTTATGACCATTCTTATGTGTCCTGCTTTGTTTTGTTGCAGTTAGCAAGACGTGGAATGAAGGTGGCTCTAATCAGTAGGTCAAAAGACAAGCTGGACCAGGTGGCTAGTGAAATAAGTGAGTAGAAAACTTCTTCCCTGACCTTCACAGGTGTGCTTGTAACTAAATGCAGGTGCAGATGGATTTCATCCATGCTCTCCTATGCATCTCCAGTTTTGAGAAAGGTTTGCTCTTGTGCTCCCCACAGACGTAACAGATACAAGTGGTGAAGGAAATGCAACAGACATTCATGGTAAAGGCCTTGCAGAGGTTTGCTTTGACCTTCTGAGAACAATGAGGCTTCATTCTGGAATTGGAACTTCCAATGCTGTTGGGCTTCCTTAAGAATAGTTCAGCAGACCAGACCAAAATGCCACCTAGCCCCACAGCAGCTGTCTGAAGTCATCATAATGCTACAATTTATGTAGCTGTTAACTTCATCTGGTGCTTGAAGCAAGTTTGGGTTTATGGACTTCAGCCACAAGGATGATTGGATGGCTACAAAGATGCTGAGGGGCCTGGGGCATCTTTGTGAGAAGGAAAGGCTGAGAGCCCTGGGGCTGTGGAGAAGAGCAGCCTGAGAGGGGATCTGAGCAGTGCTCAGCAAGAGTTAATGGGCTGGGCTGCAAGAGGATGACACCAGACTCTTGTCAGTAGTGCCCAGTGCTGTCATGGACATGAACTGGAACCCAGGAGGTTCCACCTGAACATGAGAAGAAACTTGCTTGGTGTGAGTGTGCTGGAGCCCAGCAGCAGGTTGCCCAGAGAGGTTGTGGCATCTTCTAGCTTGGCCCCAGCTGGCCATTGTGATCCTGGGCAAGCTGCTGTGGGTGGCCCTGCTTTAGCAGAGTTGTTGAACTGGCTGATCTCCAGAGGGCCCTTCCCCAAACCCCACCGTGCTGGGGTTCTGAGAATCACTCTAACCCACAGTTGTTGAGAGCATGTTCCTATTACTCCTTGTGTTCCCAAGTATACACATTGATTATAGGTAGCTTTCTTCTCTATTTATCTTCTCTCTTGTTTCTCCTCTATTTATTTGTCTCCCCCTTTGGTTTTGGTTTTGTCTGGATAACCTGCTCTAAACTCCTTCATTGCATCGTCCTAGGCAATGAGCTGCTGCCTGTAAGAACCTGTATTAGGGCTTCTTTCTTCAGTAAAGTTGTAGTAAATGGTAGTAGTGCTGAAATAAGGGAGTATTTCAAGCAAGAAACTCAAATACTCCAGTCAGCAATGTAAAAGAGATGCTTGTGTGGGGATCAGTTAGGAGAAAGCTTCCTCAGGTCTCATCCTGACCCATGATTTTCCAATAGGAGCAAAGTAAAACCACAACTCATAAGAAATCCACCTGCAATCACAGAAAGGTTTGGATTGGAAGGCACCTCCAGAGGTCATCTAGTCCAAGCCCTCTGCACTCAGCAGGGACATCCTCAACTAGATCAGGTTGCTTAAAGCCCTGTCAAGCCTGACCTTGAATATCTCCAATTACCTCCCTAGACATCCTATTGCAGTGTTCCACCACCCTTATGGTGCAGAACTGTTCCTAACATCCAATCTAAATCTGCTCTTCAAACCATTACCCTGATCCTGTCCCTGCAGGCCTTTGCAAACAGTCTCTCTATAGCCTTCTTGTAGCCCCCTTTGGCTACTGGCAGGCTGGAATCAGGCCTCCCTGGAGCCTTCTCTTCTCCAGGCTGGACACCCCCAGCTCCTGCAGCTTGTCCTTTATAGCAAAGCTGCTCCAGCCCCTGATGATGTTTGTGGCCCTTGTTTGGACCCACTCCATCAGGTCCATGTCCTTCCTGTGCCGAGGGCTCCAGAAATGGATGCAGTACTCCAGGTGAGAGTGGCATAATCACTTCTGTGCATCTGCTGGCCATGCTGCTTTTGATGTAGCTCAGGCTGCCATTGGCCTTCTGGGCTGAAAGCTCACACTGTTGGCACATGTCCAGCTTCTCATCCACCAGCACCCTCAAGTCCTTTCCTGCAGCACTGCTTTCAATGTCATCTTCTTCCCAGCCTGGATAGGTGTCCAGGATCTCCCCAAGCTACATGCAGGACCTTACACTTTGCCTTCTAGAACCTCATGAGATTCTGCTCAGTCCACCTCTCGGGGCTCAGGTTATTCATTTGTGCAATCTGCCGAGATCCAGTGAGAAATGAAGTCTGCAGAAGTTTTTTGATCAGCAGGATCTAAGGAGTTTTCCAGAAACTGTCTTATCTTGTGAGGGGATGCAAAGTGAGTGGAATGATGACTCAAGACCTTCAACTTCCTTCATGTCAGCTGTTGTGCTCTTTTGAAGCACAGAGCCTGTCTAGTTCTGTTGATATCAGTGCTCTTTCCTGGGATTTTTAGGTGTTTCATGGCATAGGAAACCCTTTTCTAGACAGAAAATACCATGGGATTCCTCTGTGTGCATGTTAAGGTGACAGAGAGCATTTCTTCTTGCAACTGAGATGGCCTCGAGTCTCATCTTCTGCTGAAGTGGGTGTTTGTTAGCAATATGTGCCTGCAGTATCCATCTTCATCAGTGACACTGATAATGGGACAGTCTGCTCAGCAAGTTTGCTGATGATGTGAAGCTGAGAGGCCTACCTGAGACACCTGGAGACTGTGAGGCCATTTAGTGGGACTTGGGCAGACTGAGAGCTGGGCACAGAGGAACCTAATGAGGTTCAGCAAGGATAAGTATGGAGTCCTGCACCTGGGGAGGAGCAATAAACTGCACCAGTACAGGCTGGGAAGTGATTTGTTGGAGAGTGACCTGGGAGTGCTGGTGTACAAGAAGTTATCCATGGGACAGCAATGGGCCCTTGTGGCCAGGAAGGCCAGTGGGATCCTGAGGGGAAGTAAGAGGAGTGTGGCTAGCAGATCCAGGGAGGTTTTCCTCCCCCATCACTACTCTGCTCTAGAGAAGACCCCACCTGGAATATCACATCTGGTTCTGGGCTCCCCCGTTCAAGAAGGACAGGGATCTACTGGAGAGAGCCCAACAGACAGCTATAGGGATGCTGAAGGGCCTGGAGCACTGCCTGATGAGGAAAGGCTGAGGGACCTGGGGCTGGTTAGTCTGGAGAGAAGTTTGAGAGGGGATCTGATCAATGGCTGTCAATAGCTGGGAGGTGGGGCCAAGAGGAAGGGAATAGGCTCTTCTCAGTTATGCCTTGGGGTAGGACAAGGAGCAATGGATGGAAACTGCAGCACAGGACGTTCCACCTCAACATGAGGAAGAACTTTGCTGTAAGGGTCACAGAACACTGGAACAGGATTCCCAGAGGAGTTGTGGAGTCTCCTTCTTGGAGCCTTTCCAGCCCTGTTTGGATGTGTTCCTGTGTGACCTGAGCTAGATTCCCTGGTCCCGCTCTGGCCCGAAGATCTCCAGAGGTCTCTTCCAATCCCTAATTCTGTGTTCTGGGGCAAGCTGCTATGGATGGCCCTTCTTTAAGGAGAGTGGTTGGACTGGATGATCTCCAGAGGTCCATTCCAAACCTTGCCATGCTGGAAAACTCTGTAGTCTCTGCAGTCTCTTCAGATCTTGTCACACAAGGTTGGTGACTGTTTTTTAGTCAAGGCTGTGTACCTCCTTGGGATGCTCCACTTGAAGGCTTCTAAGGTAGCTTGAAACTTCTGTATGGAGCTCCTGCCACAACTCAGGAGAGGGCTTTTGGGGATCAGGTGTGCTCATTCTATTTCAGAAGAAGCCTTTCTTGTGCTCTTAGGATGTGCTTGTACTGGGAGTGAGACTGATGCACAACTGCAGGTTGCATAATCACCATCACAAGGGCAGCACTGAGATGTCTTTTGGAATGTTCAGTGCCAGCTGACCTGGATCTGGGGTTTTTGTGTGTATATTCACGTTGTCCTGGCTGGAGTGATGTTGTAGGGAGAGCAGATGCTCTGAACACGCTGCTCAATTGGAGCAACAAAGTTTAGCAGCTGAATTACAAGTTGTTAAAGACTTCTTCAGTGTGTCCTCAATGTGTTCTAGTGCTGGATTTGCTCACGAAATGGTTTGGTATCTTAGGGTTTGCCATGGGAGGACAGTTCTGCTTTGTGTTCTTTAAAGAAGCAGAGCACAGGTCACAGACTGAACAAGCAGGAAGCGTGACTTTCCTCTTTGGAGGCTGTGGACCACTTCTGGATACAGTTTACAGAGAGTTTATGGAAGCATATTTGATCTTGTCATCAAGATGCCATGCACTAGCACTATGGTTGCTGCTTTAGTTCATGCTATATCACAGTTCCAGAACCTTGTTTAAAAGAGAATCCTGGAATGGTTCCAGTTGGACAAGACCTCTAAGATCACAGAGTCCAACCATCAAGCCAACTGCACCGTGGTTATTAAACCACATCCCCAAGTGCCATCCACATGTGTTTCTTGAACACCTCCAGGGACCGTGACTACCCCACCTCCCTGGCAGCCCATTCCAGTGCCTGACCAAAAGGTAACATTATTAAACACATCCCAAGTTTCAAGGGGGAACAGAAAGAAGCTTCTCTGCCAATGGAGGCAGTTATTTGAACACCATCTAGCAGGGTTGTTTCCTGATGCGCTGTATCAAGGATGTTGAGGGGCTGGAGTGGGTCCAGAGGAGAGCGATGAGGCTGGTGAGGGGGCTGAATGGGAAGTCATATGAGGAGAGACTGAGGGAGCTGGAGGTGTTCAGCTGGAGAAGAGGAGACTTCAGGGGCCCTCTCTCCACTACCTAAAAGGAAATTGTAGTCAGGTGTGGGTCAAGCTCTTCTCCCATGCACTTGTGACAGGACAAGAGGACATGGCCTGAAGCTGCAGCAGGGGAGGGTTAAGGTTGGATGTTAGGAAGCAATTCCTCACGGAAAGGGCGATGAGGCACTGGGATGGACTGCCCAGGGAGGTAGAGTCACCATCCCTGGAGGTGTTTAGGAAAAGATTGGATGTGGCACTTGGCATGGTTTAGCTGATGTGGTGGTGTTAGGTCATAGGCTGGACTTGATGATCTCAGAGGTCTTTCCCAGCCTTGGTGATTCTGGTTTAATAATGGAATGATCCAAGCCATCTCAAACGCTGTGTGCTGACAGCTGCTTCAAGAACCATCAATTTGGAAGCAGAAAAGCTTTGCTAATTGCACTGCTGCCAGTAGGTATGTTCTGAGCAGCCTTGAGGACAACTTCTCTGGAGGAACTCATTACCTAGAGGCTGTGGTATAAAGAATGTGGAAACCAGTCAAGCAGGGGGGAAAAAACTCAAAAACTTTAGAGAGAGCTTGTCCTTAGGGCAGCTGCCAGAAGAAGGGTTTCATTTTGTTGGTTGTTTAGCTGGTGGCTTCACAGGTGTGGTGGTTTGGGTGTTCCCCACCCCCCACACTTTAGCAATCACTCAGACTAGACTCAGCCAGCTCTGGAAATACGAATGAAGCTTTTATTTACAGCTAGCACCATATACAAGCAGATAGTTACAGTATATACAGTTATAGACAGACATAGACAAGGGAAAAGGTAATACAGAAACACAACTCCCCTCCCAGAGACCTGAGTCCCCAGGAGGGGCTTTCAACCGCCCCTGCACCTTTCCCCTGCCCCTCTCAACCTTACCCCAGTCCCAAGGAAGAATGGAGGTTTGGCCAGAGGGTGAGAAGCAAAGTGGGTTAGCCCAAAATGGAGGGTGTGTTAGGAAGGTGCAGCTCAGCCAGCAGCCCGAGCAAGAGTGATTATCTGATGTTTTGTTTCTTGCTCCTATACATCTCAGCAAGCCTGTGAGTGAAGTAGACATCACCCTTGTTTTCTTTTTACAGCCTATAATCTAGTTCTCCTCACCCAAACATTCTAGCCTGCTTCAAACTAGCACAGCAGGACAGGTGGTGGAGTTGGGAATGAGCTGCAGGAGCCATGAGAACCCAACTGTAGCTAAGCAGTGTTCCTGCTTGGAAGTGTAAGTAGGTATTTGGTTGTAGGTGAGTGCATGTTGTGGCCAGCAGGCCAGGAGAGGTGATTCTGCCCCTCTGATCTGCTCTGGTGAGACCTCACTTGGAGTACTGCACCCAGCTCTGGAGCCCTCAACACAGGAAGGACATGGACCTGATGGAGCAGCATGGAAACAATCAGGGGCATGGAACACCTCCACAAAAAGGACAGGATGAGGGAGGTGGAGGTGTTCAGCCTGGAGAAGAGTATCACAGAATCAGCCAGGTTGGAAGAGACCTCCAAGATCATCCAGTCCAACCTAGCACCCAGCCCTGTCCAATCACCTAGACCATGGCACTCCAGGGAGGCCTGATAGCAGCCTGCCAGGACCCAAAGTGGGCTACAAGAAGGCTGCAGAGGAACTGTTCGCAAAGGCCTGCAAGGACAGGGTGAGTGCAATGGTTTGAAGTTACAGAAGAGCAGATTTAGAGTGGATGTTAGGAACAAGTTCTGCACCGTGGAGGTGGTGGAACACTGCCACAGGTTGCCCAGAGAGGTAATTGAAGCCCTATGCCTGGAGATAGTCAAAGTGAGGCTTGACAACACTCTAGGCAACCTGGTCTAGTAGAGGATGTTCTTGCTGCCTGCAGTGGGGTTGGACTAGATGGCCTTTGGAGGTCCCTTCCAACTCAAACCATTTTATGGTGTTAATGCAGGTTTGAAGTTTGTTGCCAGTTACTTTCTAACTGAAAACTTTGAAGTCCTCATTTGATGCTCTCAAGTTGGTAGTTGTTGGTGTTAGATATGTCCAGGAAGTGACACTGGGTCTTAAGAAAGTTTGGACTGAAAAAGATCAGTAGTGTTTTCTTAACTTCACCTCCACAAGTGATAATGCAGTTGGAGTAAATTGTCTTCTAAGCCTTGAATGCCGTTTGAAAACTGATGTCTTAATTCTACTCCCTGAAAGGAGGATGCAGTGAGGTGGGAGTTGGTCTCTTCTTTCTAATATCAGGTGATAGAAGAAATGGCCTGAAATTGTGCCAGGGTGGCTTAAGTTGGAGATGGGGGGAAAATGTCTTTGCTGCAGGAGTGCTCAGGGATTGGAACAGGCTGCCCAAGGAGGTGGTGGAGTCGCCACGCTGATGAAGGTGTTCAGGAAATATGTGGGCATGGCACTGTGGGACATAGTTTAATGGCCACGGTGGTGTTGGGTGGGTGGTTGTACCAGATGGTCTTGGAGGCTGTTTGCAACAAAAAGATTTCTGTGGTTTTTATGGTTGTTTGGTTTTTCTTTCCCAGAAAATAGAAGATACTACTACTTAAATCTGTGTAGCTGACAGCTTTGTTCCAGTAAATTCCTAAGTTCAGTGTGCAGCATTCCTGAAGTCTCTTAGTTGTGGTGGTTTTCTCTTGAGCTACTCTAAGATCTCAGGGCCTACAAGAAAGCTGTGGAGGGGCTTTGCACAAAGGCTTGAGGTGATGGGATGAGGGGCAAGGCCTTTGAGCTGGAAGAGGGGAGATTTAGACTAAATGTGGGTATTTAATACAAGAGGCTGAAGTACAGACACTTGGGGAGGATCAGGACATCATCTTCTTAGTCATCTTGCCCAGAAATGACAAGATTCACTTTCCTGAGCTTAGCTTGAAGCCTGACTGAATCTGGCAGATCTTCTGGCCTTTAGTGATCTATTTCAAGGTGAATTAATGTTCTTGTAGCCTTCCATCATCTGAGCCAGGTGCAGCTTGACATCCTTGAACCTCCTCCTGTGTTCCTCAAACTTGAGAAAAGGCTTCAAATATTTTGGACTTGTTTTGAGGGGGGAAGTACTTAATCCCCTCTGCTCCAGTGAGGCCACAGCTGGAGTATTGTGTCCAAATCTGGCCTTCAAACTTCAAGAGATACAGGGAACTACTGGAGAGTGTCCAGCAGAGGCTACAAAGAAGCTGAGGGGTCTGGAGCATCTCTGTGAGGAGGAAAGGCTGAGAGCCCTGGGGCTGCTGAGCCTGGAGACGAGCAGCCTGAGAGGGGATCTGATCAGTGAGTAAGCCTCCCCATGAGTGACCACCTTCTTGTGCAGCTTCAACCATAGCGAGGATTTTGAGTCAGTGATGAGGAAAAGCATCCAAGGGTTAAACAGTGCTGACCAGGGCATGCATGAGGCTGGTCACACATAGAATGGTTTAGGTTGGAAAGGACCTCAAAGCTCATCCAGTTCCAACCCCTTGCCATGGCCAGTGACACCTCGCACTAGAACAGGTCACTCAAGGCCTCATCCAGCCTAGTCTTGAACACCTCCAGGGAGGAAGCATCCACAACCTCCCTGGGCAACCTGCGCCAATATTTCACCACTCTCCCTGTAAAGAACTTCCTAACATCCAGTTTCAATCCCCCTCTGCCAGTTTAAACCCATTCCTCCTCATCCTGTCATTACAAGACCTTGTAAATAATTCCTCCCCTGCCATCCAGTAGGCTCCCTTTAGATACTGGAAAGCCACTACAAGGTCTCCTTGAAGCATTTTCTTCTCCAGGCTGCAGAGCCCCAACTCTTGTAGCCTGTCCTCAGAGCAGAGCTGCTGCAGCCCTCTGAGCATCTTTGTGGCCTCCTCTGGACTGGCTCCAACAGTTCCATGTCCTGCTTGTGTTAGGGACTCTATAACTGCACACAGTACTGCAGGTGAGGTCTGAGGAGAGCAGAGCCAAGGGGCAGAATCCCCTCCCTTGTCCCGCTGGCCACAATTCTCTTGAATGTTGGAATCCCTCATGCTGGAGCAAGGAGTTGTCTGTGGGAGCATCAAAGCTGAGTTTGATGAAATCAAAATAACACTGACATCTGGAAATGTTGTGATGCCTCATCTGCACAGCCCCCCCGACTGTCTGCCTCTGCAGCTGGATTCATAGGCTGCTTGGTTTGTGGTGTGTTGGGTTGTTTTTTTCAGTCAGCTGAGTAATCAGGACAAGCTTCACTGTGGAAAGCTCATAATGCTGAGCATAGTATTTGGGTGGATAGGCTTATTGATTGATCCTGGCTTGAGAATGGGTTTGTGATTTGGTGAGTCTGATTTTAGGAGCTGTGATGTGTCTTGAGATGGTAGGAGTCAGAGGGACCAAATGGAGGCAAGTATTACTAAAGGGTGCATTTGTCCTGGGTTTTGTAGTTGTTTGACTTAAGGAGATGCTGAAGACCCTGGAGCAGCTCTGTGAGGATGAAAGGCTGAGAGCCCTGGGGCTGTGGAGCCTGGAGAAGAGCAGCCTGAGAGGGCATCTGAGCAATGTTCAGCAAGAGATAAAGGACCTGTGGGGTTAAGAGGCTGGAGCCAGGCTCTTTCCAGTGGTCCCCAGCCACAGGACAAGGGGCAATGGGCACAAACTGGAGGTTCCACCTGAGCATGAGGAGAAACTTGTTTGGTGTGAGGGTTCTGGAGCTCTGGAGCAGGCTGCCGAGGGAGGTTGAGGAGTCTCCTGGTCTGCAGAGATTCTAAACTCATCTGGTTATTGTGATCCTGGGCAAGCCACTGTGTGTGATCCTGTTCTAGCAGGAAGGTTGGACTAGATCTCCAGAGGTCACTTCCACCCCCATGCCATGCTGGAATTCTGTATGACCTGTAGTACAAGCATTTGTGAACCTTAGAAATCCATCTTTTAGTGCATTGTCTTTAGAAGCTGAGGGGGGAGGTGTTGGCTTGTGCATGTTCATTGAAGCTTGGAGCTGTTGAACATTGCGTAACATTTAAAATGTTATCTGGCATTTTTTTACCCATACTATACTTGTGTGTGGTAGGGCAAGAGGAAAGAGCCTCAAGCTGCACCAGGGCAAGTTTAGCTTGGACATTGGAACAATTTCTTCCCCAAAAGGGTTGCCAAGCCCTAGAACAGGCTGCCTAGGGCAGTGGTGGAGTCCCCATCCCTAGAGGGGTATTAAAACCATGTAGATCATAGAATCAACCAGGTTGGAAGAGACCTCCAAGATCATCCAGTCCAACCTAGCACCCAGCCCTATCCAATCAACTAGACCATGGCACTAAGTGCCTCATCCAGTCTTTTCTTGAAGACCCCCAGGGACGGTGCCTCCACCACCTCCCTGGGCAGCCCATTCCAATGCCAATCACTCTCTCTGGGAAGAACTTCTTCCTAACATCCAGCCTAGACCTACCCTGGCACAACTTGAGACTGTGTCCCCTTGTTCTATTGCTGGTTGCCTGGGAGAAGAGGCCACCCCCCACCTGGCTACAATGCCCCTTCAGGTAGTTGTAGACGGTAATAAGATCCCCCCTGAGCCTCCTCTTCTGCAGGCTGCACACCCCCAGCTTCCTCAACCTCTCCTCATAGGATTTGTGCTCCAGGCCCCTCACCAGCTTTGTTGCCCTTCTCTGGACATGTTCCAGCACCTCAACATCTTTCTTGAATTGAGGGGCCCAGAACTGGACACAGTACTCAAGGTGTGGCCTGAGCAGTGCTGAGCACAGGGGCAGAAGAACCTCCCTTGTCCTACTGGCCACACTGTTCCTGATGCAGGCCAGGATGCCATTGGCTCTCTTGGCCACCTGGGCACACTGCTGGCTCATCTTCAGCTACTATCTATCAATACCCCCAGGTCCCTTTCCTCCTGGCTGCTCTCAGCCACTCTGTCCCCAGCCTGTAGTGCTGCTTGGGGTTGTTGTGGCCAAAGTGCAGAACCCTGCACTTGGCCTTGTTAAATCTCATCCCCTTGGCCTCTGCCCACCCATCCAGCCTGTCCAGGTCCCTCTGCAGGGCTCTCCTACCTTCCAACAGATGTGGTGCTGAGGGACAGGAATTTGTGATGGACTTGGTAAGAGTTGGGTTAACTGTTTGACACAACCTGAAAAGTCTTTTCCAATCAAAATGATTCTGTGGAATTGTGTGGAAGGGTTTGGTCAGCAAGTGGCATCTGCTGGGGTAAGGCAGCTGTGCACATTTGCAGTGAGCAGCTACACCAAGACTATGTCCTCTGGCCCATCCCAGTAGGAAGCTTTGTGCTTTCTGCCGTTGTTGTACACTGTACTACCCAAGCTTTCATCCTGAGGGGTGATGGTGGTGCATCTTTCAACCACTTGAAGGCATGGGAACAGGCTGTCCAGGGAGGATGGAGATGTTCAAGGAACGTTTAGATGTGGTGCTTCAGGGTACAGTTTAGTGGTTATGGTAGCTGCATTATGGTTGGGCTCGATGATCTTAAAGGTCTTTCTCAGCCTTGATGAAGTGTAGCAGCTCTTTGCTAATTTTCTGAAGGCTTCCAGGCCTGGAGAAATGTGGTCTAAGGGAAGGTGTCCCTGCCTGTGGCAGGGGGTTGGAATTTAGATGATCTTTTCTAACCCAAACCATTCTATGACACATCATAAACTGAGAGCTGGTGATGTTTAGACTTGGGATCTTTTGTGTTCTCACTACTCTGAAGGGTAAAAACCCTTCAAGAAGGCCTTTATATGAACAGTGGTGTGAGAGCTTTATGGTTTTCATCTACTTATATTATTAGGATTTATCCTTATCTGTTTGTTTTTGCCCTTCCTTCTCCTTTCTGCATCTGTGTAGCGATTTCAGGAGGCTTTGAGGGATCGATCACTACCAGTCCTAATGAAGAGTACTTGGTTAGAAAAGGGCCTGAGCACAGCCATCAGGATGGAGTCTGGATCTTTAAAACAACTCCCATTTCCCAGGGCATCCATGTGGCAAGGAGAAATCTGCAGATTCTCCCCCTGCTCCCAAATAAAAATGGCTTAAACCCAGCACGTGTGTGGCAGTGTGCAACTCGGGCTCTGCTCGCACGTATTAGTTATGCCTCTAAGGCTGCTTTTAATTCGCTGTCCTGTAAGAACTCAAGTGTGGATGTTAAATATTAGAGCAGCTGTGGCCAAAAATAGACTGTTTCAACTCAACCCCCTCCCCTTCCTCCCTCTCCTCTCCTCTCCTGTGCTCTCAACGTTGAACTTGATTTTCTTCTGACGCGATCACAAGGCTGGCTGCTGCAGTAGGGGCTTAATGCTATTTACGTCGTGGTTTGACATAGCAACGTTTCTCGGGGGATTTGGAAACAATGCAGCTGTTCAGGAGAGATGAGGAGAGGAAGGCTGGGGGGGAGTAGAGGGGAGAGAAAAAAAGAGGAGGAGAAATAAAAAAAAAAAAGGAGGAGAAATAACTTCCTCTGCCATGCAAGGTGGGGGGAAGGGAGGCAGCGAGTTGAGAGTGGCTTCATGATTCTGCATGAATGGATGGCGGGATCATGGGAGTCGCGGCTTTGCCTTGAATGGGAAGGAGCATCATGGGAATCAGGCTGCTCTATGATCTGCTTTGTGAATGAGGCTTTCCCCTCGCTTTTTTATGAATGGCTCAGGGCCTTGGTGGGGAAGCAGAAGGGGTAAAGTGCTGCGAAACCCTTCTGGGGCTGTAGAGAGGTGCCCCTGTGAAGTGCTGCGCTTGCCTCCTGCCCTGCTGTAAGAGATACTGCTTGGATGTTGTGAGCTGCTGTTCTGCTCCTTTGAAGCCTGAGAGGAGTTGATGCAGCTTTTTTAGCTCATTGTAATTAAATCGTGGATCTGTGAATTGGGCATCGTGGAAGCAGAGGTGCTCCTTACACAAAGTATTTTTAATGTTGGCTTTCTTCTTCAAAATGGAGTTGGCTTTCCTGTTAAGGATGGAGATGGCAGCGTGTCAGAGCGGTTTGGGCATGATTAAACTTGAAGTGCTGCTCCTCTTCACCCACGTGTTCCACTCCTGATTTTTGTGGTACAAATACTAAATATTCAGAATAGTTTGCTGGCACCAGCAGTCAAGAGTGGAGGGGGCAAAAAAGAGGGCAACAGAAAATTGGTTTGCTTACTCTGAAGCAACCCACAGCGCGGTGGGAGTTTTGGGAGGGACCTCTAGAGATCATCCAGTCCAGCACCTTTGTTAAAGCAGGGATACCCATAGCAGCTTGCCCAGGATCACAATGCCCAGCTGGGCTTGGAATCTCTGCAGACAAGGAGACTCCACAGTCTCTCTGGGCAGCCTGCTCCAGAGTTCCAGAACTCTCACACCAAACAGGTTTCTCCCCATGTTCAGGTGGAACCTTCTGGATTCCAGTTTGTGCCCATTGCCCCTTGTCCTGTGGCTGGGGACCACTGGAAAGAGCCTGGCCCCAGCCTCTTGTCTCACACTGTGTTGCTCTTGCTGAGCATTGCTCAGATGCTCTCTCAGGTTGCTCCTCTGCAGACCAAGCAAAATGTTTGGAATCACTTTAGAGTTTGTTCTCACCAGAAGCAGCTTAATATCACAACCTTTTTGTGCAAGTTAGGTTAAAAATTCAGTGATTCCTCTCACAGAGGTGGAAATATTAAGGTGTAATATTAGTTACTTAATGTTTTGTGAACTAAAAACATATCCTTAATCTAAGAGTGATAATTCAACTATATGAATTGGATCACAGAATCTGTGATTCCAGGGCTGATACAGTTTTAATTTCTGAATGATAACTCAGCTCTCTGACACCACTGAACACTTGGATTTTTGTTTTGTGTGTTTTTTTCTCTTCTAGGGGAGAAGTACAAAGTGGAAACCAAAGTCATTGTGGCAGACTTCGGGGAGAGAGAAGATATTTACAGCAGAATCAAAGCAGGACTGGAAGGCCTGGAGATAGGTGTTTTAGGTTGGTAGCTGATCTTTCTAGGCTTTTCCTCCTGGTGTTTGGTCTTGACATGCCCCTTAACTTTTGCCCAGATTGAAAGTTACCAAAACCAATTCACAGGGGTGAGTACTTGCCTGACTGAAGCCATGTTGCTGCGTGCTCAGTGTGGGTGTTTGTTTTTTTTAGCTCAGTGTGAGGGTTTGGGGTTTTTTGTTGATAGCCCACACAAGATGTGTGTGTGTGTGTGTCTGCACACTAGTGATTGTGATGCTTGTCAAATGCTTTCAGTGCATTGTCCTCTGATTGCTAAAGGCTCTTTAGTTTATGACCTAATGCTGTCTCAGAACCCAAGCAAGCTCCTAGACAGTTAGATCCAGCTTAGCAGTAGAGCCCTGTGGGAAAACCATTAACTTTTAATTACAGAGCTGTTGAAATTTAATCATTGCAACACAGCATCAAGGAACTGGCTCCTGCTTTGCAAGGTTTAGAGAGCATTCTGGTGGTGTTGGTAAGCTGAGGTGGGAGCAATGCAGCATGCTTGAGGATGTGATGCCACAGGAGTGTATGTAAGTGGGGTGGAGGTACAAGGTGATCCTTACAGTTTCTTTGTGGAATGCAAAACTGGGGTGGTTTCAAAAGTCTTTAAGGAGAGTTTAAACTTCACAGCCTGAATCTTTTCTGCACCCTGGGGTAAAGCAGTTGCTTATCAGTTTTTTGCTGTTTTCATAGAATCATAAAATGGGATGAGTTGGGTTGAAAGGGACCTTCAAGGTTATTTAGTTCCAACCCCCATGCCATGGGCAGGGTTACCTTCCACTAGCACAAGTTGCTCAAAGCATCATCCAACCTGGCCTTGAACACCCCCAGAGAGGGAGGTGTTCAGCAACCCATTCCACTGTCTCACTGGTCTCACCTGTTGCAGAGTTGCTCAGATACCTACCTAATATGGTGTTTCTCACTACAAAACTCACCTCACTAAAGTACAGTAAGTGGAGCTCGAACTCAGACTTGTTTCCCACATGCTGACATGCTATGGCTAATAGGTAAATCTTGTATGATGCTTGCACATAATGCCTGTCTATTAAAAAACCCTCAGTTTAAAGAAACAATATAAAAAGGATCAAGCTCAATCGTTCTCTGTTAAATCTCCTAGGTTTGGGTCCATATGACTCCCATCACATCCAGTGTTTAACTACTCAGCTGAAGTAACCCCAACTGCCAACCAGGTGTTTGGGGTAAAATAGTGGTTGTGACAAAGATGCTTCCTTATTTTTGAAGGGAATAAGTTCCCAAAATGTTGAAGATATTAAAAATGAACACAGATTGTAACCTGTCCTGTCAAAATCAGCTCAAGGAATATGAGACTTGCAAACTGCCTGGCACGGACCAATTGCTGCAGGATAGAGTAACACTCACATGCCTCCAAACACCATTTTGTGTGTGAGGGACATATCCAAACCAGACTGGGTACTGTTATTTCCTAGCTTACGAGAAGGTGATGGTGAACAAAGTCACAAGAGCCTGACTGCTCCAAGTGGGTGCTAAAGCCTAAGCTGATTACAGAGAAACATGCATTTTCCTCAGACAGAGCCTAGCTCTTGCTTTTATTTTTGTGAACACCCTGACTAAAACCAGGTTAAAAATAGCAACCAAATGCTCTAGAGTTGCTTGTTTGCTAGCTGAGCCCCTCTGTAGATTCTTCTTTTGAGGCCTTATCTGGCCTCAAAAGCCAGCAGATATGGGAATCGAAGAATGATAGGGGTTGGAAGGGACCTTGAATGATCATCTAGTCCAGCCCCCCTTGCCAGCACACGATCACACAGGAGCACATCCAGGCAGGTTTTGAACACCTTCAGAGAAGGAGACTCCACAACCTGTCTGGGCAGCCTGCTCCAGGGCTTTGGCACCCTCAGAGTGACGAAAGCTTTTTCCTTGTGAAAAGTGTTGGTAGTACAGGGGCGAGGTCTCGGGTTCCACTAAATGCTCTTCTTTGGAGTCTCATCTGGAACAGGTATGCAAAGTGTCAGTACCACAGCCAGGGATGGATGCCAACTGTTTATTTTCTAACCTTAAACACAGGAGTCTCTCCTTGTGTATTGCTGAAGATTGGAGCTTCTGATGCTGTAGTTGCAGAGAGTCTGCCTAAAGTACTTACAGATTGAAATCCTTGTAAACTTCTTATTTGGAAGCTGCTTCTCACCCACATAGGAAGGCTTAAAGAGTTTGCATAATGTTTTGCTGTGTGTTCAAAACAGCGTCTGTCAGTGACTTCCAACATGTGCTAGCTGCAGCAATATGTTAAACAAGCAGAGGTGGGAACTTTCCCTCTTGCTGTTCTCAAATCACTAGGAATTCTCCCAAGAAGTTTGAGCTGGACACTCTCTTACCCTGTTGTTACTCAGATATATATTTTTTTCTCTAGGTAGTATATGCCTGAAGGTTGGACCTGATGATTTTAGAGGTCTTCTCCAACTGTTCAAACTGAAAATGCTGTGGGTTTTTTTTTTTCTTTCATGTCCAATTTGCTGCAAAATATGATCTGGTAGATAAATGATTGCTTCAAGTGGAAGAGTAACATACCTGAGACCCAGACTGCAGAAAGGGCTGGGAGTTTTCTGTTTGCCCCAGTGAGCCATTTGGAAAAGAATAACCAAAGTTAGTCCCAAACCACAGCTCACACCCATAACCTTTTCCAGAGAGACAGACCTTAAATAAAATAGTTTATTTTAGGATGAAAAGAAAGAAAATCTGGCTTGCTTTGGCACTTTAAAACTTACTAAATATAGCAAACGTCTGTCAGGGATTCACCAACTCCCTGTCCTCTTCCATGCCTGCATTTTTGAAGGATATCTAAAAGTGAACAACTCAAAAAAGCTGCAGCCACACAACATGACTAATGAACTGTTTCCATAAATACACCAAGAGCTGGACTTAAAGGACCTGTAGGCTCGAGGGAATCTCTCACAGGGAGAGTGCTTTGCCTTGGGAATGGGCTGCCCAGGGAGGTGGTGGAGTTGCCATCCCTGGAGGTGTTCAAAGCCTGGATGAGGCACTTGGTGCCATGGTCTGGTTGACTGGACAGGGCTGGGTGCTAGGTTGGACTGAATGAGCCTGGAGGTCTCTTCCAACCTGGTTGATTCTGTGGTTCTTGGATTGAAGTTGCTGTGCTTGGGCCAGAATTCTCCCCTGCCTCGTTCCTCTGTCTCTATTGATACCAAAATATGTTTCAGTTTGGATGCTAAGAAAGCTTTAGGTACAGGTGTGGAGGCTGCTTTACTGGATTTATTTAACAGCATCAAGGATGTTCTGCTGGGATGGCTGGGGTTTTTTTTTTCACAGACTCCTGCCCTGAAGGTGTGCAGTGAGGCTGAGCTGCACTTGGTGATTCTCTGGGGTGTAAGACACTATATAAATGTAAAAGGTTGCCACAGCAACCAAATGTCACACGATTCACTTGCGTAAGATGAACAACAGACACTTAGGGAAAGGAGATCCCATTTGCTTGCCTTTTACTGGGTGTGGGGTTTTTTGGTCTCTCATCTCAAGAAGCTTCATTAAGTTTGAGGCAGTTTTCTAACAGGATTGGAAGTTTTCCCGTACTTGTGTGTTGGGATTTGAGGATGGGGTTTATGTCTGAGAAGAAAACCTTGTTAAAAACGTGTTTAAGTAATAGATTCGTTCTCTTGCTTAATTTTCTCCGCTGACAAGAAAGATCGGGGCCGAGGTGGGCTGGTGGGGGTGGTGGCAGGGACCGCAGGTGGAGCTCCCTGAGCCCGGTCCTGGGAGCAGAGCAGGATCTCCTTCCAGCACCGCTGCCGTGCTGCGGGAAGCCAGCCTCGCCAGGGCTCCCTTCCGCGCCGAGCACCGGGCTCCGGCTGCCATCTACTGGCCGACCCGCGAACCCGGCCGCTGCTCTGCCCTCCGCTCGGCCGGGCCGGGCTCCTCCGGCCTCTCCCCTCCCCTCTGGCGGGCCGCGCCGGGCTTCTCTCGGCTGCTCCCCTCCCCTCGGCGGGACAGACCCCTCCGGGCCGCTCCCCGCCCCTCTGGCTGGCTGCGCCGGGCTTCTCTCGGCTGCTCCTCTCCCCTCGGCGGGACAGACCCCTCCGGGCCGCTCCCCTCCCCTCTGGCGGGCCGCGCCGGGCTTCTCTCGGCTGCTCCTCTCCCCTCGGCGGGACAGACCCCTCCGGGCCGCTCCGCTCCCCTCCCCTCTGGCGGGCCGCGCCGGGCTTCTCTCGGCTGCTCCTCTCCCCTCGGCGGGACAGACCCCTCCGGGCCGCTGCTCTCCCCACAGCGGGTGAGGCCCCATTGGGCCGCTCCTCTGCCTTGGGCGGAACAGGGCGGGTCAGGCTGCTTTGACTGCTCCCCCGTCAGGCCCCCGTAGGCGCTCACCTCACCGGGCCCCTCTCCGAGCCCACCGGCGGACCGCGTCGGGCCTCGCCGCCCCCTTTCACTTCCCCCAGACTCGTTGCTTTCCTCTGTCGGTGCTGGGGAGAGTCGTGGTGCTTGTCCCGAAGCCACTGGTGACTTGCAGCCCTCCGTACGCCTGGGGAAGGGAGTGGCTGGGCTGGAGAGGTATGGGGAGGACTTAGCAGAAGGTTGTTTGCTTGTGGTTTTTTTTGTCTTATTGCACTGCTATTGATCGAAACGCAAAAAGTGTTCATTTCACTTTGTGTCCTGCAGGGCACCGAGATCTGCTCTTTGCTTTTACATCCGATTTCTGCAGGGCCGCAGAGCTTGGTGCTGCAGCAGTGCACTGGCAGGGTATGAGGGAGAGAAGGCGGAGGGGGAGACCTCATTGCTCTCTACAGCTGGCAGGAGTTGCAGTCAGGTGGGGTTTGGTCTCTTCTGCCTAGGATCAGGCAGAAGTCTGTATCAGGTGATACAGACTGAGAGGCAATGGCCTGAAGTTGTTCTGGGGGAGGTTTAGGTTGGATATGAGGAAAGTCTTTGCTACAAGAGTGATCAGGCATTGGAACAAGCTGCCCAAGACAGCAGTAGAGTCACTGTCCCTGGAGGTGTTCCAGAAACATATGGGCACAGTTTAATGGTCATGGTGGTGTTGGGTTGATGGTTGAACTGGATCTTAGAAAGCTCTTTTCCAACCAAGAATTGTATGATTCTGCCATGCTTCCCCTGTGCTCTGAAAAGCTGTCAAAGATGGATACGGTGCACCAAATGTCACCTTTCTAAACCATTTTTGGATCGGCATTTACACATTTAGAGTGTTTAGTGTATTCTCCTACCCCGGCTATAACAGCATCTTTACAGTTAAGGAAACTTGGCTGAAGGAGTTAAAATATTTTAGATGCCAAATTGCAATAGTATTTCTTGAGAAGTGTCCTTAATTGGACACGAGAAATCAGATGGCATCTAAGTTGGTCTAATTCAACCTCTGTGCTTGCTTTTCAGTCAACAATGTGGGGGTATCCTACGGTTATCCTGAATATTTTCTTGATGTTCCAGACCTGGATAAGGTAAATGTGATACCTCCTTGTGTCGTCATTATCAGCATTATGTACTTCATGGAGATGGGAAAAGTCTTTAGGTTTGTCTGATGTACCCACAAAACAGTTTTCTGATTAGAATGAGGGCTCCACAAGCAACCAGCATAACACAATGAAGTTGAGGCAGTCTTGGCTTTCTTCTTTGTTGGAGTGATGTTTTTTGCCTGTTTTTCCCTGTTTGTTGAAGCCCCATGCCTGGACTTGTTTAAGGCCAGGATGGATGAGGCTCTAGACAGCCTGATCTAGTGTGAGGTGTCCCTGGCCATTTCAGAGGGAAAACTAGAGGGCCCTAGTAGAGTCATAGAATCAACCAGGTTGGAAGAGACCTCCAAGATCATCCAGTCCAACCTAGCACCCAGCCCTATCCAGTCAACCAGACCATGGCACCAGTGCCTCATCCTGTCTTCTCTTGAACGTCTTCAGGGATGGCAACTCCACCACCAACCTGAGCAATCCATGTGGTCCCTTCCAACCCTGACTGATTCTATGATTTTATGATTCTGTTTCAGGCAGTCGCTATCTGAATTCCATCTCTGTCTGTGATCTCATCTGGCTGTTCACTGCCAGCTTTACCTAATGGAGGGGTTTTTAAATGATTAAAGGGAAAGGAGCAAGCAACTTCATAGAGAAGCTGCATAGCCTTGTTGTGAAACAGAAATATGACTGGTATAGGGAGCTTGTGATGTAGGGGCAATCTTGGTTGCATTGTATACCATGATGAACCATTTCATTGCATGAGGTTGTTTCCAACCCTGCTGTAGTTCACTGGATCTGCTGTGCTTGTGTGTTTTCTGATGCTGCACCATTTCACTGCATGAGGTGGTTTCCAACCCCCCTGTAGCTCACTGGGTCAACTGTGCTTGTGTGTTTTCTGATGGTGAAACATTTCACTGCATGAGGTGGTTTCCAACCCCCCTGTAGCTCAGTGGGTCAACTGTGCTTGTGTGTTTTCTGCTGAAATGTTGATAAATGCATTGGAGTCTTGGTTCACCTTTAAGCTTTAATGTCTAGCAAAAAAAAACACCTTTTTTCTCACATAATGAATAAACTTATTAAACCAGTTACAAAATGAAGAGCTAAATGCAGACATGAAATATTCCTGAAGTATCAGGAATTATTCAGGCTCTCAAATACTGAAAGCAGTGTTAAGAAATTCAGTGTGCTTGTGATACATCTGAGTTGTCCTCCTTAGTGTGGGTTCCTCATCACAGATAGAACTTAACCAAGAGCAGTTCGCACACTTTGCTTTGACCACCTGTCACTGTTTCTGATACCTAAGCAGGAAGAAGAGGAGTAAAGGTGGTTGTCTTGTGTCATTCAAGCCCAGAAAGAGAGTAAATCCTGACAGCTAACTCACAAAACTTCATTTTTTTGCAGACAATTGACCAGATGATCAACATTAACATCATGTCTGTTTGTAAGGTAAGCGCATTGTTACCAACATTTGTTCTTTTTGTCTGAGTTCCCAACCAGTAAGCCAATAATATTTACTTTTCTGAAGCAATTACTTTTACCTCTTAGACCACAGACTCTTCTTGTTGTAGAGTAACCTGGAGGTTATGGCAGGAGGCACGAGGATGGGGCCAGACTCTTTTCAGTGGTGCCCAGCAATATGATAAGGAGCAGTGAGCACTAACTGGAACCCAGGAAGTTCCACCTGAAAATAAGGAGAAACTTCTTGGGTGTAAGGGTGTTGGAGCCCTGGAGCAGGCTGCCCAGAAAGACTGTGGAATCTCCTTGCCTGGAGAGACTCCAAACTCACCTGGCTGTTGTAATCCTGGGCAAGCTGTTATGGGTGTCTCTGCTTTAGTGGTGGGATTGGACTGGATGATCACCAGAGGTCCCTCCCAACCCTCACCCTGCTGGGATTGTGGGATTCTGTGAACAGTTTATCTTACAGAAGTCATTTGGGAGGCTTTCTGAATGTTAACAGAGCTATACCCAGTGTAAGTCTGAAGAAGTGTAGTTGGAGGTCTGGGAAGGAGCAACGGCATGCACCAGTAGAGGCTGAACACTGACCCGTTGGAGAGCAGCAGAGGGGAAAGGGACCTGGGAGTCCTGGTGTACAGAAGGATGCCTGTGAGCCAGAAATGTGCCCTTGTGGCCAAGAAGGCCACTGGCATTCTGGGGTGGCTTGGAAGGACTGTGGTTAGTAGGTTGAGAGAGGTTCTCCTGTCTGTCTGCTCTGCCACATCTGGAATATTGTATCTGGTTCTGGGCCCCTCAGTTCAAGAAGGACCTTTTTCAGGAGAAGATTTAAGGATGTTGAGTATGGTGGTGAATGGAGCCACATCCAGTTGGCTGCTGTCACTAGTGGTGTGCCCCAGGGATCAGTGCTGGGCTCAGTCCTGTTTAGTATCTTCACTGATGATCTGGATGAGGGGATTGAGTCCAGCATGTGTAAGTTTGCAGACATCACCAAGCTGGGAGCATGTGTCAACCTGTTAGAGGGCAGGAGGGCTCTGCAGAGGGACCTGGACAGGCTGAGAGATGGGCACAGTCCAATGCCAGGAGTTTTAACAAGTCCAAGTGCAGGGTTCTGCACTTTATCCACAACAGCCCCAAGCAGTGCTACAGGCTGGGGACAGAGTGGCTGAGAGCAGCCAGGCAGAGAGGGACCTGGCAGCACTGGTCGACAGCAGCTGAACATGAGCCAGCAGTGTGCCCATGTGGCCAAGAAGGCCAATGGCATCCTGGCCTGTGTCAGGAACAGTGTGGCCAGCAGGACCAGGGAAGTCTTTCTGCCCCTGCACTCAGCACTGATTAGGCTACAGCTTGAGTCCTGTGTCCAGTACTGTGCCACTCAATTTAGGAAGGATGTTGAGATGCTTGAATGTGTCCAGAGACGGGCAGCAAGGCTGGTGCACATGGAGCACAGCCCTGTGAAGAGCAGCTGAGGGACCTGGGGGTGTTCAGCATGGAGAAGAGGAGGCTCAGGGGAGACTTCATTGCTGTCTACAGCTACCTGAAGGGAGGTTGTAGCCAGGTGGGGTTGGTCTCTTCTGCCGGGCACCTACTGGTAGAACAAGAAGATACACCCTCAAGCAATGCCAGGGCATGTTTAGGCTGGACGTTAAGAAGAAATTCTTCACAGCAAGAGTGATTTGCATTGGAATGGGCTGCCTGAGGAGGTGGTGGTGTCACCATCCCTGGAGGCGTTTAAGAGGAGGCTGGATGAGGCACTTAGTGCCATGGTATAGTTAGTTGTAAAGGTTATGTGATAGGTTGGACTCGATGATCCTAGAGGTCTTTTCCAACCTGGTTAACTCTGTGATTCTGTGACTTCAAGGAACTGCTTGAAAGAGTCCAGCACAGAGCCACAGAGATGCTACAGGCAGTGGAGCATCTCCCTGTTGAGGAGGGGCTGAAGGATCTGGGGCCTGTTGAGCTTGGAGCAGAGGAGCCTGAGAGGTGACCTCATTCGTGTTGATAAAGAGATGTGCAGGGCAATGTCAGGAGGAGAGAGCCAGGCTCTGTTCAGGGATGTCCAATGACAGGACAAGGGGCACTGGGTGCAGGCTGAAGCAAAGGAGGTTCCATGTGAACATAAGGAAAAGCTTTTTCGCTGTGAGGGTGCTGGAGCCCTGGAGCAGGCTGCCCAGAGAGACTGTGAAGTCATCTCCTCCAGAGACAGTCAAAACCTACCTCGCTGCATTCCCATATGATCTACTCTAGGCAATCCTGCTCTGTCAGGGGACTTGGACTGGTTGATCTTTAGAGGTCGCTTCGAACTCCTAACGTTCTGTGATTGTGTAATGAGTGCTATGAGTAGAATGCCTCTACGAGTAGAATGCCTCTGCTTAGGTGCCACATCTGTGCTGTGCCAGCAGAGGGAGTGCAGTATTTGGTGATCAAAGAATTTTGGGAGGGCTTGGGGGTGTCAGTCTGCCCGGTAGCACATGTTTAGAGTAGGAAAGCTACAGGTGAGCTACTTAAAGACCTGTTTCTGAACGTGGTAGAGTAGAGGAATGGTTGAAGTCTACTTTAGCTGAATCTATGCACCTACAGTTCCTCAGATGCACACACAAACTTACTGGAGATCTTCGCAGCGCCTGTTAATAGTGGTTTGTGGTTTTTTCCTTTTTGCTTGAGAACTTTTATGACCCTGAGCAGTTCCTGCTGCTGGGTCCAAGAAGAGTTTGAGCAGAAGGTTTTCCAGGCTTGAAAATATTCCCTCCTGCCTGAGCCTGCTGTGTAATTAAACAGTCGGCATGCCAGATGCTTACTAGTTTGGGGAGAGGAACACATTAGAGGGATGTGCCATCTGCAAGTCATTTTTTTCAGGAGAACCCATAGAACTAGAGAATCATGAGAGGAAACAAATAATTTTAGAGAAAGGCTGTGTGGTTTTTTTACATAAATTTCCACCTAAACATGAGGAGAAACTTGTTTGGTGTGAAGGGTGCTGGAGTCCTGGAGCAGGCTGCCCAGAGGGGTTGTGGAGTCTCCTTGCTTGGAGAGATTCCAAACATAGCTGGGCACTGTGATCATGGGCAAGCTGCTATGGGTGCCCCTGCCTTAAGCAGGTGGATTGGACTGGATGATCTCCAGATGTGCCTTCCAACCCTCACCATGCTGGGATTCTCTTATTTTGGGGCTATAATCCTGTATTTGTTTCAGTATTTCAGGTTGATAGCATCTCTTCTAGAGCCTTTTAAGTCTCCTTAATAATAATATTCTTTCTTCAAATCTGATGGAAACTGTAAAGTTTGGGATGGAAGAGAGCAGGGATTTCATAGGCAAGGATGTGAATGTCTGCTGAAAAGATAAAGGCAGAGTAGAGGCAGAGCTGGTTTTGCTAGTGCTCATTCAAGCTTTGCTCATAGCATCTCCAGCTCCTCTGTCTGCTGTGAGGCCAGACTGAGAGAGTTGGGGTTGTTCAGCCTGGAGAAGTGAAGGCTCCAGGGAGAACCTCTGATGGCCTTTCAGTGCTTCAGGAGGCTGATCAGAAAGCTGGGGACAGACCTTTTAGTAGGACCTGTTGTGACAGGACAAGGGGTGATGATTTTAAACTAAAAGAGGAAGGTTCAGACTGGAGAGAAGGATGAAATGTTTTACTGCTGAGGGTGGTGAGACACTGGGGCAGGTTACCTAAAGAGGTGGTAGAAGTCCCATCCCTGGAACCATTCCAAGCAGTGTTGTATGGGGCTCTGAGCAACCTGCTCTAGTTGCAGACATGTCTGCTGACTGCATGGAGGGTGCAATAGGTGACCTTTAAAGGTGCCTTCCCACCCAAACCATTCTTTGATTCTCTGATCCTTTGGGCAGCTCATTCAATTTCCTAGGGGCTATGAGCATGTAAGAAGGGATACACTGAGAGAGAAGACCCCATCTTCATGTTATCCACAAACCAACAAGTGCCTTGGGTCTTGATAGTGCCATAAATAGAATGATGAGTTTGTGTGGTGTCTTCTCAGGGAAGCTTGAGAGTTATTAGAGCCTTATGCAAGGGCTGAGTTGACAGGTAAATGAGGAAGAAGATGAAGTACTATGGGGAAGTGTCATGGTTTCTGTCAGAATCTCATCTGATGCTTCTGGAGGGATTTAAAAAGCAGAGCTTTGCTTAGTGACACTTGAGGTAACATGGCTTTGTGTTACAGTTGGGTTCTCTTTTTTTTGATATCTTGTTCTGAGACACAAACGTAACCACATTTCTGAGATGGAATAGAACACCAGGTCAAAAGCTCTGAGGCTTTTCACTAACTGGCAAGTGCTGAAGAGCCCAAATCCTCGTTTGTCCTTATTGTTTCCATCTACAATTCCTGTAGCAAGTTCTGTTTTCTTGTATCCCTTCACCTCTCTGTGTCACAGCCTTTGATTTCATGGAAAACAATTAAACTTCATTTGACTGTTGGATTAATGTCCTGAAAGCCCAGGATTTGGCACGTGTGTGGGTTGGACGGGATGAGCTTTCAAGGTCCTTTCCAACCTAAACCATTCCATGAGTTTATGATGTCTGGTATTAAAAATGGACAGGGAATAGCTTCACCACCTTCAAGGAGCTTTTCTTTCTCTTTTAGAGGTGGCAGGAGGTCCTTGGGGTGTGAGGACCAGCAAGTATGTTGTTGCTGTCTGCAGCATTGCCATCTGCTGATTGCACTGGGAGGGAGGTATAAACCTGTGTTCTGCCGAAGAATGAGTAGGGCTGCATAGTTCTGGAAGTGTTGGCTTTGAGCAATTGATTGAACAAGGAGCTGAACTGGTTTGCAAGCTGTTTTCTTGGGGGGGGGATGTAAATTCTAAGCTTGCAGACCAGGCTTGGGTTGGAAATTGGAAACTGCTGGAGGATAGGGAGGGTTTGCAGCGGGACCTGGACAGGTTGGACCCATGAGCCAAGGCTAACTCTATGAAATTTAACAAGGCCAAGTGCCAGATCCATCCACCCAGGTCACAATAACCCCATGGCAAGCTACAGACTTGGGGATGTGTGGTTGGAAAGCTGCAACATGGAGAGGACCTGGGAATACTGATTGGCAGTTGATATTTAATATGAGTGAGCAGGGTGCCCAGGTGGCGAAGAAAACCAATGGTATCGTAGCTTGAATTAGAAACAGGGTGGCCAGCAGGGTCAAAAGGGGCTGGATCATGTCCAGAGAAGGTCAGTGAGGCTGGAGAAGGGTCTGGAGCACCTGGGTTAAGAACAGGGGCTGAGGAAGCTGGGGGTGTTCAATCTGGAGAAGTGAAGGCTGAGGGAGACCTCATTGTTCCCTACAGCTACCTGAAGGGAGGTTGGATTGAGGAGGGGGCAGCCTCTGCTCCTTGGTGGCAAGAGGAAGGACCAGAGGAAATGTTTCAAGCTGCACCAGAGGAGGTTCAGGCTGGATACTAGGAAATACTTCTTCACTGGAAGGGTTCTTCAACTTTCAAATGGTCTGCCTAGGGCAGTGATGGAGCCACCATCCCTGAAGGTGGTCAGGCACCTGTGGATCTCTCATTTAGGGACATGGTTTAGGATTGGCCTTAAACTGAGTCAGAGATTGGAGATCTTTTCCAACCAGATGTTTTCTTTGATTAACAGAGAGAGGGGGACAGTGACATATAAGTACATGCTCTGTGTCTGTGCCAGTTTTCATCTTGAATCCCCTTACTTTCTATTGGACTGTCAGTAAAAAGTAAGGGATAACAGACCTCCAAGGTCAAGGATTTTCATCATCATCCTGTTTGAGAAGCTTCTAAGTTGCTTAAGACTTCAAAATACATAAATACTTCATGGTGAACTGAGAGATCCAGTGTCAGCTGTCCTCTGAGTTGTGAATCCCAGGCAGGACAAGGGGAAACCACCCCAAAAGTCAGAACTCTACAATAACAAACCACACAACTGATCTAAAATTGAAAGGGGGACAAGAAATTTTGGGGTTAGAGAAACAGAGGGAATATTTTTGGCACTCCTCTGCTTAGAAAGGATAAAACTGGCCAAGGAGAAACTTCTTTGTGAGGGTGCTGGAGCCCTGGAGCAGGCTGCACAGAGAGGTTGTGGCATCTCCTCTGAAGAGGTTTAAAACCCACCTAGAGATTGTGGTCTTGGGCAGGCTGCTATTGGTGCCCTTCTTTAGCAGAGGAGATTGGAATAGATGATCTCCAGAGGTCTCTTCCAATCCTCCCCACCATACTGGGATTGTGAAAACCCTGAGGAGCAATAATCCTGAATGCCAGTATGTCAAAGATCGGGGCTGGATTGGCCACTAAATGAGTGGCAGATGCTCTCTGTGAACCCTCTCCCTTTCCAAAGGGGAGGAATGGAGAGAAACTCATGGACTGGGAGAAAAACCGAACCAACTGGAATGGGAAGAACAACAATCCAATGAAATAGAGACAAAGAGAAACAAACCAATATGTAACCCAACCCCTGGTGGCAATGATGTCACCATAAGCACCACTGATGCTGGGGGCAGGCGCTGGGAAAGACCCGAGCTGAACTCAGCAGCAGATGGGAGCTGAATTCTGGAGCTGGATTTAGGAGCACAGGACCACAGATTGATGACACAGATCAAGAGAGTCCTCCAGGAACACCAGCCAGTGAAGACAAGCCCTGACCCTGGTGATCCCTCAGCTTTCTCTTGAAGATGCCATCCATGGATGCAATCCCTTGTTGGACAGTTAAGGGTCACTTGTCCTGTCTGCTCCTCCCCACAGCTACCATTTCTGCCTGCCTGTGTTGGGGCAGAAGCTGTGGCAGTGCCCTCGATCTGCAGAGGAGCTAGTCTAGGGCAGAGCCTTTCTGCTGCCCAGCCCTTGGTAGAAACTCTTGCCATCAGCTTCTCCCTGCTAGAGGCTGTCTCTGGCTGTGCAGGCTGCCCTGAGCCTCAGAAAATGCCCTCGGTGGGCAGAGCCTGAGCTGAGAAGTCAAATCTGGGAAGGATTAGGTCTGTCCAAGCTCAGACCAAGACCCAGTAGGAAATGACAGATGCTCAGATGGGCTGCTGCAGCCCAGTACTTCGTCTGTGAAGGTTTCTGACCAGAAATCAGACAATAGGTCTTGTGTCCTTCTAGAACCCTATGTGAATTTTGTAGTTGCTGTGTGCTGGGGAGGATCTCAGTAAGTGAAACATAATTCTGTAGAACTTTGGGAAGAGCTCATTCCATGGGTGTATTCCAGTGCTGTCAGGCAGTTTCTATCCAGAGTCCTAAGCTAAGAGGAGAGTGGTGATTTAACCAAGTACATAATAAGTTTATATCAGAGAAGGACAATTGGCAATGCTTGGACGAGAAGCAAGTGTTCTGTGAAGGTGGTCATGATCATCACTCAGTTGGTCTAGAGGGAGAAATTAAGTGCTGCTGTTTCCCACCTTGCTGACTTTGAACCTAAGAACATGCAGACACAGGGAGCTGGGACAAGGAGAATGTAGCTGTTAGAAATCTTTTTGCACCAGTAGTCAGGGAGGCACTGGGTATTGTTCTTTAAAGCAGCTCGGGGAAGTTTAGGAAGTGGTGGAGCTTTGTAGCTTGGTGTAGTTTGGGGCTTGAGACAAGTCTGTATTCCACACATTGAGAGAGATCAGCTTTATTTGTGTAGTCTTTTGCCTAGCTAAAGGGCAGGAATGGGGGGAAAGATCCTTATTTTGTACACAGAAGTTTGTAGCTGTAAATGGGAAAAAATTCCTTTCCTGGTGCTTTGCTCCAAGGGAAGTCATAGAATCATAGAACTGATTCAGCTGGAGACCTCTAAGGTCACCAAGTCCAACTGTCAACACCACCATGGCCATTAAACAGTGATCCCAAGTGCCATGTCCACATGCTTCCTGAACATCTCCAGGGACAGGGACTTCACCTCCCTGGGCACTGACAATGAACAGGGCTTGCAAGACAATACATTTGGAGCTCCCTCTCTCTCTGTTGTTTCCCATTTGGGTTCTTGACCTTGCCTCAGGGATCACTCTATGATGATTTGTCTGTTTGTTTAATTGATGTCAAGCTGACTTGCCAATTTTTACAGCAGTCTTGATCATCTACAGTCTCTTGATCATCTTGTGTCAAGAAGAAGGTGCCAGTCTCTCTCTTATGGTGTCCTGTGATGGGACAAGGGACACTGGGTACAAACTGGAACCCTGGAAGTTTCCACCTCAGTATGAGGGAAAAAAAAACTTGCTTACTGTGAGGATGCTGGAGCCTTGCAGCAGGCTGCCCAGAGAGGTTGTGGAGCCTCTGGAGACTTTCAAGACCTGTCTGGGTGTGTTCTGTGTGGTCTGCCCTAGATGATCTTGCTTTGACAGGGGGGTTGCACTTGATGTCTGGAGCTCCCTTCCAACTCCTATCATTCCAGGCTGAGCAAGGCCTTGAGCAGCCTGGTCTAGTGGAAGGTGTCCCTGCCCATAACAGGGAGGTTTGAGCTAGGTGATCTTTATGGTCCCTTCCAACCCAAACCGTTCTATATATCTATGACTCTGATTCTATGATCTTGGAGTATGACCTGCCTGATGTTTCTTTTTCAAGAGAGATGCTTTTAAAAAGCTTAATAAGAAACTGAGAGTAGGTTTCATGATCAGTACCAGTGTGTGAGCCCAGTTTAAGTTCTTCTCATGTAAGGTCTTCAGGTGAGTGTTGAAAGGGCAGAGTGTGAGTTAACTAGTTGTTAAACTAGCTGTGAACTTGTTGCCAGTCCTCTGCCCGGGCACTGTGAGTTAGCTGATAGTGATGGGTTTGTACCTGAGTAGCTGCACCACAGGGAATTGCTGACCTTTAAAGGTAGTGTGTTGGCAGCTGTTATAATTTCACCCCAGATTCGTGAATGAGATCTGAGGGAAGCTTCTTAGTGGCATCACAAAGCAGAAACCTCATCCATGTTCTCTAGCTTCAGCCTTTGTTGTACTTGCAGAGCTTTAATTACAGATTATACCTGCTGGAACTGTGACTGAGTGCATATCACAACAAGGGTGCTCCGATGGGTAAAAAGTATCTGAAGGGGGCCTACAGGAAGGCTGGGGAGGGACTATTGACAAGGTCTTGTAATGACAGGGTGAGGGGTAATGGGTTTGAACTGGCAGAGGAGAGATTTAAACTAGATGTTAGGAAGAAGTTTTTTACAGTGAAGGTGGTGAAACACTGGCACAGGTTGCCTGGGAATGTTGTGGATGCTCCCTCCCTGGAGGTGTTCAGGCCAAGTTGGATGAGACCTTGAGCAACTTATTCTAGTGGGAGGTGTCCCTGCCCATGGCGCCCGTGGCAGGGCGTTGGAACTGGATGATCCTTGAGGTCCCCTCCAACCTAAACCATTCTATGATTCTGTAAAAAAGAATGTCTGGATGGCTGGGCCCAAGGAGTGCTGTGGAATGGAGTTAAATCCAGTTGGTGACAGGCTACCAGTGATGTTCCCTAGGACTCAGTGCTGGGGCCAGTTCGCTTTAGTAGCTTTATTGACAATTTGTAGGATCAAAGATTCCCTCAGTCAATTTGCAGATGACACCAAATTGGGTGGGAGTGTTGCTGTGCAGGAGAGGGGCCTGGACAGACTGGATTGATGGGCCAAGGTGTGCTGGTTTGAGGCTCATTGGAATATTTCAATGAGATAAATTAGATCATTGGTTGTGAAAATAGTGATCAGGCCTATATAATAGCTTGCTAAGAAGGAGAAAAAGTCAAAACATAAAGTAACCTCACTTTCTTCTGGGATGTTGCCCTGTTCACTTCTCTCTCTGGCCTCTGTCCTTCCATCTAATCACTTTCTTTTAACCCCGACCTGCTTTTGACACCTCACCTCTGATTTGGGCAATTAGCATGTAAGCTTTGTCGGCTGCTACTGGCTTCCACTGTGCTCACGTGTGGGTTTCTGAGAGAGAGGAAGAAGGAAACAGTGGGATAGCTTGTGGCCAGTCACTAGTGGTGTCCCTCAGGGATCTGTGCTGGGCCCCGTCCTCTTTAACATCTTCATAGATGATCTGGATGAGGGCATGGAATCAGTCATCAGCAAGTGTGCAGATGACACCAAGCTGGGGGCAGATGTGACTGAGTTGGAAGGCAGAAGGGCTCTGCAGCGGGACCTTGACCGCCTGGACAGATGGGCAGAGTCCAATGGGATGGGGTTCAATAGCTCCAAGTGCAGGGTGCTGCACTTTGGCCACAGCAACCCCATGCAGAGATATAGGCTAGGGTCGGAGTGGCTGGAGAGCAGCCAGAGAGAGAGGGATCTGGGGGTGCTGATTGATACCCACCTGAACATGAGCCAGCAGTGTGCCCAGGTGGCCAAGAGAGCCAGTGGCATCCTGGCCTGCGTCAGGAATGGTGTGGTCAGCAGGAGCAGGGAGGTCATTCTGCCCCTGTACTCTGCACTGGTTAGACCACACCTTGAGTATTGTGTTCAGTTCTGGGCTCCCCAGTTTAAAAGGGATGCTGAGATGCTTGAGCGTGTCCAGAGAAGGGCGACGAGGCTGGGGAGAGGCCTTGAGCACAGCCCTATGAGGAGAGGCTGAGGGAGCTGGGATTGGTTAGCCTGGAGAAGAGGAGGCTCAGGGGAGACCTTATTGCTGTCTACAACTACCTGAGGGGTGGTTGTGACCAGGAGGAGGTTGCTCTCTTCTCTCAGGTGGCCAGCGCCAGAACAAGAGGACACAGCCTCAGGCTGTGCCAGGGGAGATTTAGGCTGGAGGTGAGGAGAAAGTTCTTCCCTGAGAGAGTCATTGGACACTGGAATGGGCTGCCCGGGGAGGTGGTGGAGTCGCCGTCTCTGGGGCTGTTCAAGGCAAGGTTGGACATGGCACTTGGTGCCATGGTCTGGCCTTGAGCTCTGTGGTAAAGGGTTGGACTTGATGATCTGTGAGGTCTCTTCCAACCCTAATGATACTGTGATACTGTGATAGCTTTGAGGCCATCTGGGCCATTTATTTTGGCCGGGAGGGAATCAGGTTTTCTGTGTTGTTTCTAGCTTGTGTGTAGTTGTGAATACTTGTAAGTAGTTGTATATATTGTGTGTACATGCTTGTAAATTTTGGCATGCTGTAAATGCAGCTTCATCTCACTTCCAAACTGCCTGAGTTAGCCAGGGTAGTTTCAGATAGTGTGTGGTGGGGAAAGGTTCCTAACCCGTCTCATCAATATTTGGTGCCCAGCATGGGGGTTTGGGATCCAAAAGAAAAATCTACAAGAAATCTGCAGTATATGAGCACAACCCCTAAGTCACCTGGGAGTCCCTGTTTCCGTCTCATCAACAAAGAGGCAAACTGTTTTCTGAGCTTTTAAATCCCCTAATTCTGAGATAACTGGAATGAAGAATGAACTGAAAAAAATAAGGACTTTACTATTCATTGTAAATACTGTTTCAGATCAGACAGATCATTTTCGGCAAAACACAATGCAAGAGAGATGTTGGGTGCTGAAAGGTGTCCAGAGAAGGGCAACAAAGCTGGTGAGGGGCCTGGAACACAAACCCTATGAGGAGAGGCTGAGGGAGCTGGGGATGTGCAGCCTGCAGAAGAGGAGGCTCAGGGGCAACCTCATTGCCATCTACAACTACTTGAAGGGAGGTTGTAGCCAGGTGAGGTTGTTCTTTTCTCCCAGACAACCAGCAACAGAACAAGGGGACACAGTCTCAGGCTGTGCCAGGGGAGGTCTAGGCTGGCTGTTAGGAGGAAGTTGTTGCCAGAGAGAGTGATTGGCATTGGAATGGGCTGCCCAGGGAGGTGGTGGAGTCACTGTCCCTGAAAGTGTTGAAGCAAAGCCTGTCTGGGGCACTTAGTGCCATGGTCTAGTTGACTGGCTAGGGCTGGGTGCTAGGTTGGACTGGATGATGTTGGAGGTCTCTTCCAACCTGGTTGATTCTATGATTCTATATAGAGAGTGGGGTTCAACAAGGTCAAGTGTTGGGTCCTGCAGTTAGGTCACAACAACCCTATGAATGCTTCAGGCTTGGGGTAGAGTGGCTGGAAAGCTGCTGAGGAAAGAATGACCTCTGTTGATCAGTAGCCTGCTGAAGGTGAGAGAGCATGTGCCTAGGTAGCCAAGAAGGCCAACAGCATCCTGGCCTGTGTCCTCTTTTACTCGGCACTGACGAGGCCATGCCTTGAATACTTGGTTCAGCTTTGGGCCTCTCCAAGAAGGACAGTGAGGTGCAGGAGTGTGTCAAGAGAAGGGCAATGAAGCTGGTGAGGGGTCTGGAGAACAGAGCAACTGAGGAACCTGGGGTTGTTTAGTCTGGAGAAAAGGATGCTGAGGTGAGACCTCATTGCTCTCGACAGCTCCTGAAAAGGAGGTTAAGGCCAGGTGGGGGTTGATCTCTTCTCCCAAGTAACAGGATGAGAGGAAATGGCCTCAAGCTGCATCAAGGCAGGTTTATGTTGGATTGAGGAACAATTTCTTTTCCCCAGAAGGGTTGCTGACCCCTAGAACAGGCTGCCCAGGGCAGTGTTGGAGTCTTCATCCCTAAAGGGCTTTCAAAGCCGTGCAGATGTGGTGCTGAGGGACGTGGTTTAGTGGAGATCTGGCAGTGCTGGATTAATGCTTGGGTTCAATGATCTTGGAGGTCTTTTCCAATCCCAACAATTGTATGACCCTATGAAAATATCACTAACTCATTCTTTCTCTTGAGTGCTTTCGTTGGGGCAATTAACGAGGCAGGAATTACAAATTATGTAGTTGGGTTTATTTCCGGAAAGCTCTGCCCACAACTATATACAAATTAGTTAAATTTGGGCTCTAATTTAGTCAGGAGAATCTTCACAAGAATGTTTCTGGGCAATTCATTCATTTAGGGGAATCAGAAAGTTGGAAAAGTTTAGCCACAAAATGGCTTTGCCCCACTTACAAATAAAAGGCAGCCTGGAGCCCTAGGAAGGTCTGTTCTACTCACTGCAGGGCAGTAGAAATTTTCAAGGTAGTCCTTGTCTCCTTTGTGGCAGTGATGGAACTGCTCAGCCATTGAGAGGCTTCTGGATCTTCCCAGGGTGCTGGGAAAGAGGCAGACAATCTCTGATCTGCTCCTGGTTCCTCTTGGCATGGAGGTTTGCAGAGGTGCAGGCAGCATTTCTTGCAGATGTGCAGAGAGCACAACATTGGTGGCACTTCTTGCCACATTGTGAGGCACTTAAATGTCTTCTCCTTGAGGCACTTAAGTTTCCAGGTAGTTCAAGCCCAAAACATCAGGGCTAAGCTGATCTGAAGCACAAGGCAGAGCAGAACACATTGTCCAAGAGCAGTGAGGTAGAGGGAGCAAGGCAGAAGCAGCTTAACTGCTTGCAGCTTGGCTCCATTTACATTATTTGCCTGAGTATAATGGCTCCTTTGGCTGCAGAGATTCACCATTCAAAACTGACCATATCAGGTGAAAGCAGGCCTTGCTCACCCTTATTTGGGCAAGGCACTAACAAGTACCTAAACACCTGTGGGTACCTGTTCATCACTTTGGGAGGGGACATAATGGCCCCAGCCTTTGTTTTCCACCTGCCCTTGCTTCCCCCATCAGCAGAAGGGCAAGGCAAGCCAGGACATGTTTTAGGACTGTTAGCCTTCCAGGACACTGAGCTACTGCTTGGATAAGAGAGAGAAAAGGTTACAACATGGTGGCCACTAAGAATGGGAGATTTTGTTCCTGAAGGAAAAATCCTAGGAATATGTGGCTATATCTTCTCTTGGATAGTTCTTTAACAGGAGCTTTTAAGTGTAGCACCAGGTTTTGACCAGAAATCTCTCCGTGTAGCACTTTGGGTTTGTATTTTTAAGTGGGAATCTGCTTCTTTAGACCAATAGTGATGTTCCTTCTTTTACAATGAGAAGATGGAAGACATGGAATGGGCTGCTCAGGGAGGTGGTGGAGTCACCATCCTTGGAGATGTTCAGGAAAAGACTGGATAAGGCACTTAGTGCCATGGTCTAGTTGACTGGATAGGACTGGGTGCTAGGTTGGAGGTCTCTTCCAAGCTGACTGATTCTATGATTCTATGTCTAGTGAGGAGTAGTGGACAACACAGCCAGTGCTTCCCAGGCGTGGAATAGGCACCATGTAGAGAAATGTACATCAAGAAATGGTAACTGCCTGTAAAAGATTAATGAAATGCTCAGGAATCCTAGAATCAGAATGGGTTGAGTTGGAAAGGATCTTAAAGATCATCTAGTTCTGGCTCACCTGCTATGGGGCAGGGACACCTTCCATTAGATCAGCTTCCTCAAGGCCCTGTCCAATGTCCCTGGAGGGATTTTAAAGCCAAGTAGATGTGGTGCAGAGGGACATGGTGGTGGTACTGGATTAGTGATTGGACTGGATGATCTTAAAGGTCTTGTCCAACCAAAATCATTCTATATGCATATTGTGGTACCACAGTTCAGAAGCTAACTTCTTTCAATCCTCACCTCCACCTTGTAAGTTGCAGGATGCTCACAGTCAATGGCTAATTGCAGGAAAGCTGGAGAGAGACTACTGACAAGGGCTTGTAGTGTTAGTACAAGTGCAGTGGCTTTGAGCTGGGGAAGGGGAGACTGAGACTGGAGATGAGGAAGAAATTCTTGATAGTGAGAGCTGCCTTCCAGTACCTGTACCTGTAGAGGGACTTTTCACGAGGTTATCTAGAGACAGGACAAGGGGAATGGTTCAGATCTGAGGGAGAGCAGGGAAAGATTGGGTTTGAGGAAGAATTTCTTCACTATAAGGGTGTTGAGACACTGGAACAGGTTGCCAAGAGAGGTTGTGGATGCCTCTTGCCTGGAAGTGTCCAAGGCCAGGTTGGATGTGGCCTTGAGCAACCTGGTCTGGTGGAAGGTGTCCCTGCCCACAGCAGAGGGGTTGGAACTACAAAATCTTGAAGATCCCTTCCAACACAAGCTATTTTGATTCTATGAAGTTGCACCAGGGGAGTTTTAAGTTGGACATGAAGAACAAATTCTTCCCTGAAAGGGTTGTCGAGCCCTAGCCTATGCTCCCCAGGGCTGTGCTAGAGTCACCATACCTGGAGAGATTTTAAAACCATGTAGTTGTGCTGGGGGATGTGTTTTAGTGGTGACCAGGCAGTGCTGGGTTAATGGTTGGACTTGCAGATCCTAAAGATCTCTTCCAACCATAACGGTTCTTTGATTCTACAAAAGAGCTCAGATATACTTAGATTTCAACATTAGTACGTTTCTTGAGGTTGCCTGAGGTCTTTTGATCTTGGTGATGTTTACCAACTCCGAATACTGAATTTGACTGCTTGGGCTTAAAGAAAAATAAAAACAAACCAAGGAAGCCAAACCTTGATTCAGTATCTGCTCGTTTTGGGCTATGAGATTTTTAACTCCCAGTGTCTCACATGGTTTAAGCTCTTAAGGTCATTTGGGATCAGTCCCTTTTCATTTTGGGACCTTTCTCGCTGTGCTCTTAAATATGCTTTGGAACACCTTGAAATAATGTCAGTTTCTTCTCTGATCTGTTGTTGGTGTTGGTAATTTGACATTTATTAACAGAGTTGGTCACAGGTGGGGTGATACTTGGCACAGGCTATTTGGGATTTAAACTGTGTTTTAGGCTGCTACTAATTAGTGGCAGGAAAATTAATGCACTAATTATGCACAGATTAACAAGCTAATAAGATCTGCATCTCTGGCGACACTGAAAACCCACCTGGATGTGTTCCTGTGTGACCTGCCCTAGGTGATCCTGCCTTGGCAGGGGGGTTGGACTGGATGATCTCTAGAGATCCCTTCCAACCCCTAACACTTTGTGATCCAGTGATTAAGTTTGCCAAACTTGAGCAGTGCTTGATGTGTTTCTGTTGTCAGAGCTGCTCTTTGTGAAATTGGGAAGCTTCTTTAAGGATTTCTGCTCTGGAGAGTCCCTCAACCAGTTTGTAAATGGGTTATTCAAAGTTGAAATGAAAGCAGCAGCTTCCAGCACTGTGAGGACGTTTCCCAGGCTGCTTTCCTCGTGGGAGTATAGGGTCTTACCTTGCTTATCAATAGCTAAAGAGTGGGGGGCAAGAGAACGGGACCAGACTCTTTTTAGGGGTGCCCAGTGACAGAACAAAGGGCAGTGGGCACAAACTGAAATGCAAAAGGTTCCAGCTAACATGAAGAGAATCTTATTTCCTGTGATGTTGCTGGAGCCCTGAAGCAGGCTGTCCAGAGCGAGATTCCAAACCTACCTGGGCAAGCTGCTTGTGCTAGTTTGAAGCTAGCTAGAATGTTTTGGTGAGAAGAACCAGGTTACAGGCTGTGAAAGGGAAACAGTGGTGATGTCTACTTCACTCATAGGCTTGCTGAGATGGATAAGAACAAGAATCCAAACACAGATAAGGGAGTCGCTCTTTGTCCAGGCCGTGGGCTGCGTTTCTCTCTAACCACACCCTCCGTCTCTCTGATTAATCCACTTGCTTCCTAACGCCTCTGGCCCACCTCCATTCTTCCTTGGGGCACAAGGCAACGTCTGGGGTAAGGTAGAGAGGAGTGGGAGAAGGTGGAAGGGTGGTTGGGAGCCCCTCCTGGGGACTCAGGTCTCTGGGAGGGGAGTTGTGTTTCTGTATTACCTTTTACCTTGTATATGTCAGTCTGTAACTGTACATACTGTAACTATCTGCCTGTATACTGTGCTAAGCTGTAACCATAAGCTTCATTCCATTTCCAGAGCTGGCTGAGTCTAGTCTGGGTGATTTCCAAAGTGGGGGGGGGGCAGGGAACTCCCAAACCATCACACAGCTGTGGTGGGTTACCCTGCTTTATCAGGGTGGTTGGATTAGGTCATCTCCAGAGGTCCCTTCCAACCCCCACCAGTCTGTGATTCTTCACTGTAAAAACATCTGTGCAAGGAGCAAAAAAATGTTTTAGGGTCTTAAAAGCAGGTAACATTCTGTAGGAAACTGATCTTCACTCATTCTATTCAGTGCTCTTCACAGAATCACAGAGTGTTAAGGGTTGGAAAGGACCTTAATAACTCATCCAGTCCAACCCCCATGCCAGAGCAGGATCACCTAGGGCAGATCACACAGGAACGCATCCAGGCAGGGCTTGAATATCTCCAGAGGAGACTCCACAATCCCCCTGGGCAGCCTGTGCCAGTGCTCTGTCACCCTCACTGTGAAAAAAATCCTCCTCATGTTTCAATGGAACTTCTGTGCCTCAGCTTCCACCCATTGCCCCTTGTCTTGGCATTGGACATCACTGAGCAGAGCCTGGCTCCGTGCTCTTGGCACTCACCCCTTACATCTTTATAAACATGAGGGAGGTCCCCCCCAGGCTCCTCTTCTCCAAGCTAAAGAGCCCCAGCTCCCTAAGCCTGTCCTCAGCAGGGAAGATATTCCACTCCTTTAATCATTTTTGTGGCTCTGTACTGGACTCTTTCCAGCAGCTCTTTGAGGCCCTTCTTGAACTGAGGGGCCCAGAACTGGCAACAGTATTCCAGATTTGGCCTCCCCAGGGCAGAGTAGAGGGGCAGGAGAACCTCTCTTGAAGTACTAACCACAGCCCTTCTAAACCACTGCAGAATGCTCTTGGCCTTCTTGGCAGCAAATGCACATTGCTGGCTTGTGGTCAACCTTCCACCCACTAGGACCCCCAGCTCCTTCTCCCCTTCACTGCTCCTCCTGCACCATTTAGTTTTAGCTTAAAATGCAGCCTAGCTAAAATGTGTTGCATATTGCCTCGAGCCTTGGCAAAGGTGGCAGATCTAGCCAGCCCTGAGGAGCACCTCTTGCCTAGGTGGCCATGAGCAAGGCATCCTGGCAAGGTGGCCCTAAGGAAGAGGCAGCCTTACTCTTTTGTGAGGAGAGGACAGTATACAGGCTGTAGTACTCTGATGTTTTTGTGCTCTTCAGAGGTGCTTCTTTATTTACTCTTATTGTAGTTGCTCTGCAAGCTGGCTGGGGCTCGCCACACAGAGCTCAGACACCACTTGACAGAGCCAAGCCGTCCAGGTCGCATAAAAACAAACTGCCCACGCAAAGTATGGGCTCTGCTTCCCTGAGCCTGGGCTGGGGCCAAGGGGGTGGCAGCTGCTCCTGGGAGGAAAAGGAAGCTTCCTTCCCTTCTGTCTGCTCTCTGCATGCTCAGCCATCACCGATGTTTTCTGTCTTTGCAGATGACACGACTGGTGCTGCCCGGCATGCTGGAAAGGTGAGTCACAGCAACACCACCCAGACAAAGTCATCATTATTTATAGGGGAGAATCCTTTCTTGAAACATTCATTACTCTGACTAATCAGCCCAGTCTCCCATCTCCTAATGGCAGAGTAGTGCTGGGTGAGTCACGCTGGTGCTGTATGAATCATCAGCTGGTGGAAGCCTTTTTCCACTCGATTCCTTTTTTCCTCTTTTCCCCCCTCTCCCTTCCCCACTGCTGTGGTGATTCCTCTTAGAAGAGAATTAAAAAGCCTGACTCATCGGCGCCAACTGAACAACCTGCTCTTCTGAGGGGGTGGTTACAGTGCCTGGGAATAACCTTCTGAAGGCTATTCCTCTAAGTCAGGGGAAGGAAAATGGATGCAAAGACTCTCTTCTCATTAGAAAGTAAGAGGTGTATTGAGGGAAAGTCTGCGGTGGCTTGCAAAAGTAGAAGCAGGGACCAGCTCTTTATAATAGTAATGCACACTACTGTCACCTCACAAGATGTGTGCTGACTTCCTAGCTAGCTCCCAGCTGACATGTAAGAGCTGCAGAGGTTCCATGTGATCCCTGTAGGCTGGTTTCTAGCTGATGTTAAAGAATCACAGAACATCTTTGCTTGAAAGAGACCTTCAAGATGATCTAGTCCAGCCTTTGACTCAGCATTCCAAGGTCACCACCAAACCATAGAATCATAGAATGTTAGGGGTTGGAAGGGACCTCTGGAGATCAAGTACAGCCTATGTGCCTAGCCAGAATCACTGAATGCCAGGTTGGAAGGGACCACAAAGATCATCAGCTCCAACTTTTAAGGCAATAGTAGAGTTGAAATGAGCTGATGCAGGACTCTGTCAAGCTGAGTCCTCAAACTATCCAGCGGAGGGGAATCCATTGCTTCCCTTGGGTGGTGATTCCAATATTTGAGGGGAACACTATAACTGATGATGAAGAAAAGGCTGAGGTCCTGAATGCCTTCTTCAGCTCAGTTTTCAACAGCAAGGAGGGAGGAGTTCAGGGCAAGTGGCCTCCTGAGCTGAGGGATGGGGTCGGGGAGCAGTGTGTTCCCCTGGAAATTCATAGGGAATTAGTTCAGGACCTGCTGAGCCACCTGGACACCCACAAGTCCATGGGACCAGATGGGATCCATCCCAGGGTGCTGAGAGAGCTGGCAGCTGAGCTGGCCAAGCTGCTCTCCATCATTTTCCAGCAGTCCTGGCTCACCAGAGAGGTCCCAGGAGACTGGAAACTGCCAACATGGTCCCCATCCACAAGAAGGGTTGGATGGAGGAACCTGGGAACTACAGACCTGTCAGCCTGACCTCAGTGCCAGGGAAACTGATGGAGCAGGTTAGCTTGGGGGTGATAAGAGCGCACCTGAGGGATGGCAAAGGGCTCAGGTCCAGCCAGCATGGGTTTAGGGAGGGCAGATCCTGCCTCTCCAACCTGATCTCCTTCTATGATCAGGTGACTGCTTGGTGGCTGTGGGGAGGCCTGTGGATGTGGTCTATCTGGACTTCAGCAAGGCCTTTGACACTGTCCCCCACAGCAAACTGCTGGCTAAGCTGTCAGCCCATGGCTTGGATGGCAACACTCTGTGCTGGGTTAGGAACTGGCTGGAGGGACAAGCCCAGAGAGTGGGGGTGAATGGTGCCACATCCAGCTGGCAGCTGTCACTAGTGGTGTCCCTCAGGGATCAGTGCCCCATCCTCTTTAACATCTTCATAGATGATCTGGATGAGGGCATGGAGTCAGTCATCAGCAAGTGTGCAGATGACACTAAGCTGGGGACAGATGTGGCTGGGTTGGAGGGCAGAAGGGCTCTGCAGCAGGACCTTGACCGCCTGGACAGATGGGCAGAGTCCAAGGGGATGGCTTCAATAGCTCCAAGTGCAGGGTGCTGCACTTTGGCCACAGCAACCCCATGCAGAGATACAGGCTGGGGTCAGAGTGGCTGGAGAGCAGCCAGAGAGAGAGGGATCTGGGGGTGCTGATTGATACCCGCCTGAACATGAGCCAGCAGTGTGCCCAGGTGGCCAAGAGAGCCAGTGGCATCCTGGCTTGCGTCAGGAATGGTGTGGCCAGCAGGAGCAGGGAGGTCATTCTGCCCCTGTACTCTGCACTGGTTAGACCACACCTTGAGTGCTGTGTTCAGTTCTGGGCCCCCCAGTTTAGGAGGGACATTGAGATGCTTGAGCGTGTCCAGAGAAGGGCGACGAGGCTGGGGAGAGGCCTTGAGCACAGCCCTATGAGGAGAGGCTGAGAGAGCTGGGACTGGTTAGCCTGGAGAAGAGGAGGCTCAGGGGAGACCTTATTGCTGTCTACAACTACCTGAGGGGAGGTTGTGGCCAGGAGGAGGTTGCTCTCTTCTCTCAGGTGGCCAGCACCAGAACGAGAGGACACAGCCTCAGGCTGTGCCAGGGGAGATTTAGGCTGGAGGTGAGGAGAAAGTTCTTCACTGAGAGAGTCATTGGGCACTGGAATGGGCTGCCCGGGGAGGTGGTGGAGTCGTCGTCCCTGGAGCTGTTCAAGGCAGGACTGGACGTGGCACTTGGTGCCATGGTCTGGCCTTGAGCTTTGTGGTAAAGGGTTGGACTTGATGATCTGTGAGGTCTCTTCCAACCCTGATGATACTGTGATACTGTGACACTGTGATTTCACTGTTCTCATGTAGAAAAATTGTCTTCTGGAGTCACAGTATCGCAGAACCTTAAAGGTTGGAAGTGACCTCCAGAGCTCTAGTCCAACGCAGGATTACCTCAGGCAGGAACATGTCCTGGTGGGTCTTGAAAGTTCTCCAGGGAAGGAGACTCCACAACCTCTCTGGGTAGCAGGCTCCAGGGCTCCAGTACCCTTGTAGTGGAGAAGTTTCTCCTCATGTTGAGATAGAACTTGCTGTGTTTCAGCTTATACCTATTGTTCCTTGTCTTATCATAAGGCACCACCAAAAAGAGATTGGCACCTTCATATTGACACCCACTCCTCAGATATTTATAGACATTGATCAGATCTCCTCTTAGCCTTTTCTTCTTGAGACCAAACAACCCCAGATCTCTTAGTCTCTCTTCATAGGAGAGCTCTATGTCCCTAAGCACCAGATCCAATGCCATTTGAACACCTGCAGGGATGGAAATACCACCTCTGCCCTGGGCAGACCATTCCAACGTTTGAGAACCCTTTCAGTGAAGGAATACTTCCTAATATTCAGCCTAAACCTCTCCTGGTGCAGCTTGCATACATTCTATGTAGTCCTGTTGCTTGGCACCATGGAGAAGAGGCTGCCCCCTCCTTGCTCCAGCCTCCCTTCAGGGAGCTGTAGAGAGCCAGAAAGTCTCCCCTCAACCTCCTTTTCTCCAGACTGAAAAACTGCAGCTCCCTCAGCCACTCCACATAGAACTTGTGCTCTTGACCCTTCATGAGTCTTGCCCTTTTCTAGACATGCTCCAACACTTCTGTGTCCTCCTTCTGTGTTGCCTATCTCAGACTTCTGGCCATCTCCTGTTGTGGAGCGAACCCCAGCTTGCTAGAGCTTGCCCTAGGTCCAGTCTGAGCTGTGCATGACCCTGTGTAGGACATGGCACTCTGGGACATGGTTTGATGGCTGTGGTAGTCTTAGGTTGAAGGTTGGACTCAGTGATCTTAAGGGTCTGTTCCAATAGAAAAATTTCTCTGACATTCACCATGGTGTTGCCTCCAAATAAAGGAGGAGCATGTACATGGAGTGAACCTCCAAATCTGACAATGAATAAGAGAACACTTTGTATTTATTGTACCATCCTGCCACTGGGAAGCCTTCCATGCAGCTTGGGATTTAGTTATTCACCCATTGCACACATGCAGTAAGATAAGTGCGGCCAGCAGGTCAAGGGAGCTTCTCTTACCCTCTACTTTGTCCTAGTGAGACCACATCTGGAAGACTGACGCCTCTTTTGGGCTCCTCAGTTCAAAAGAGGCAGGGAACTACTGGAGAGAGTCCAGTGAAGGCTACAAGGATGATTGGGGTACTGCAGCATCTCTGTGAGGAGGAAAGGCAGAGAGCCCTGGGGGCTGTTGAGCCTGGAGAAGAGCAGCCTGAGAGTATCTGAGCAATGCTCAGCAAGAGGGTGGGGCTAGACTCTTTGTCAGTGGTGTCCAGCAACAGCACAAGAGACAACAGGCACAGACTGGAGCCCAGGAGATTCCATCTGAACATGAGGAGAAACTTCTTTGTTGTGAGGGTGTTGGAGCCATGGAGCAGGCTGCCCAGAGAGGTTGTGGAGTCTGCTTGTCTGGAGAGATTCCAAACCCACCTGGCCCTTCTGAATCTGGGCAAGCTGCTGTGGGCACCCCTGCTGTAGAAGGGGAGTTGGACTGGATGATCTCCAGAGGACTCTTCCAACCTCTCCTACTCTATGATTCTGTGCAGAGGAAATGTTTCCTGTCTGAAACAAGCTTCCTTAGTGAGTACACCCTGTCAGAGCTTGTGGGCAGTATGAGGGTCAGTGTCTGGCACATGAGGGTAGTGGGGAGCTTAGATGTGTAGCTAAACAACCAGGAGGTAAGAATGAGTTTATTTCATTTAAAGAAACTTGACTTAGAAAAGGTGATCCAAGACAGAGCTCTGGAGCAGGAGTGTGACGTTTCTAAGTAACAGTTGAGTAGAGTGTTATAGTGCAGTGGTGCTAGCTACTTACAGCTTGTAAGTCAGGAGTTGCTTCTTTCTTATATGCTATTATTGATAGGTAAAGGGACCTGCCTTCTGTGAAATGCTCTAAAGATGTCAATAGGTCCAAAGCCTTGCTGGTTTCCAAGACTTTGGCATTGGTTTGTTAGCAATTCTTGGAATGCTGAAGCTCTGACAGTGTCTCACCTCAGTTCCTTCTTTGTCTAAAATCATCTTAAGGACGATGTTCAAAAAGCATCTTGGAAAGAAAAAAATAATAGTGGTTTTGTCATGGTTTTTAAAGAGCTCTCCAATGAATTGGAGAGACAACAGAATTGTATTTGTAAAGAGAGATACAGAATGAAATAACAAAGCAGATACAAAATCTATAGCGACCCCCTTTGAGTTTTCTCCCAGCCCAAAACTAAATCTATAATCCCCAGTGCTCCAATCCTCCCCCTCAACTGCCATCTGCCATCCCTAGGCCTAAACACGAGGCTCTGGAGGCCCCTAAACAGACTCCTTACCTGTTTGTCCTGATAAAGCAGCTCCTGCCCGACACAGGGCTGGAGCAGGAGGAAAGGAGAATGAGCTGGCCTTGCTGTGAGTTTATAGAGGTAGCAGAATTATGGGATTGAACAACAATTTTCTAGTCCCTGGAGGATTTTTAACCCTATAGTTCCCAACCTGGGACAGGTTTAAAAAGAACACCAAAGCAAAAAACCCACATCTTGAACTTCTTCCTGTGCACAAGAGCCACTTAAGTGTCATCTCCATTTGCATGAGGACATTGGTTTCTGTCCTAGGGAAAAAGCTTCCATTTTCTGTTTGGTTCTGTGAAGTCAGTTGGGTTTGCAGTGCCTGCAGCTGCCAGCTCCTGCCTAGTCACAGCCCACAGCCCATTAACACAGCTAAGAGCCTGTAACCACGGGAGGACACAGCAGATCCAAGGGCATGGGTAAATGGTTGCTGTATTCAGCTGTTCTTTGGGACAGCTTATAAATGCCTTCCTTGGGATTAGGCTAGGAAAAAGAGCTTCTGGCTTTAAGAGTAAAACTAGGCTAGCAATAACTTTGTTACTTCTTATGTGTTCAGGGATCAAGGTTGGAAAAGATCTCCAAGATCATTGAGGCCAGCTGTTAACCTAACACTATCAAGTCCACCACTAAACCATAGAATCAGTTAAGTAGGAAGAGACCTTTAAGATCCTCAGGTCCAAGCATTAACCCAGTGCTGCCAAAACACTGCTAAGCCCTCAGCGCCATACCTACACGTGTTTAACACTTCACACCTCCTTGAACAGCTTGTCCCAGGGCTTGGCCACTCTTTCAGAGAAGAAATCTTTGCTCATATCCAATCTAAACCTCCCCTAGTGCAACTTGAGGCCATTTCCTCTTGTCTCTAGGGAGAACAGACCAATGCCCATCTAGGCTTCAACCTCCTTTCAGGGACACGAAGAGAGCAATGAGATCTTCCCTCACACTCCTCTTCTCCAGACTTAACCCCAGGTCCCTCATCTACTCCTCACCAGCCCTGTTCTCCAGACCCTTCACCAGCTTTGCTGCCCTTCTCTGGACATGCTCCAGCACCTCAATGTCCTTTTTGGAGTGAGGACCCCAAAGCTGAACCCAGTATTTGAGGTGTGGCCACATCAGTACAAGGGGATAATCACTTTCCTAGTCTTTCTGGCCACACTAATTCTAATCCAAGCCAGGATGTTGTCGTCCTTCTTGGCCACTTAGGAATCTGTAGCATGCTGTAGTGTTCTGCTGCTAGCTGTAGTTTTGGAATGTTGGTTTGATGGTATGTTACAAGATGCACAAAAGGAGAGCAAACTTTGTGTGCTTGGCATCCAGGTGTGTGAGGAGAAACCACCTCTGCATCTTGCTGTGCCTGTTAGTTTTTCTTTATTATAAACATGGCAGCTGAATGCCACCTCTTGGAGTGCCATTTGGGTGCCCTGCCATGGCTGCTTTTCTCTGCTCTGAAGACTTCAGAGCAATCCATCATCTGTAGCATCCTATTCCACGTCCATCGGGAGTTCCTTTCTGCATTTTCAGCCTGCTGCTGCTAAGATGGGAGATTCACCCACGTGAGGAAACCTCTGGCTTCCTGATGTTTGTGAACAACAAAACCCCCTCAGCCACCACCACCCAGATGAGTTGGTGGTTTCTAGACAAATATCAAACTCTGGTAATTACAGCCAGGCAAGTAGCAAGTGCATAATGACATTGGAGAGGAGTCTCCCTCTTTCTACTTGGTGTGCAACTGGAGCAGGCTCTGGTTGCCACAGCAACAGGGAGATTGCTAAATATAGCCTACTCTAGCTCTGGACTACTTAAGGTGGAATGATGGGGAGGTGTGAGGGTGTGGGCTTTGCTTTCTTCATCTTAACCAACTTGATGTTTGTTTTTTTCCCCTGTTAACTGCACAGTTGAGCTAGATGGCACCCAAATTTCTTGTGCCATTCTTCAGCTCCCTCCCTAAAAATGTTTTCTGTAGTTCTTCCAAGAAGGAAAACCTCTCAATTGAGTAGTTTTTTTTCTAGAGATGATCCAAGGGCTGGAGCCACCTCTGCTACAAGGACAGGATGAGGTAGCTGGGGTTCCTCAGCCTGGAGAAGACTGAGGGGACCTCATAGTTGCCTTCCAGTACCTGAAGGGAAACTACAGGGAGGCTGCAGAGGGACTTTTCCTGAGGATGTCTAGAGACAGGCCAAGGGGGAATAGTTTGAAGCTGAGAAAGAGTAGGTTTAGACTGGAACTCCTTCCTAAGTTCTTCAGCAGGACTGTGGTGAGACTCTAGAGTAGGCTGCCCAGAGAGGTTATGGATGGTCCTTCCCTGGATGTGTTTAAGGCCAGATTAGATGAGGCCTTGAATCTAGGTGAAAGATGTCCCTGTCCGTGGCAGGGAGGTTGGAGCAGATAATCTCTGAGGTCCCTTCCAACCTGAGATTTGAAGATAGAGTGAGACTGTTGCCCTTCCAAAGGAAAACCACAACCCACAAACCCTGCAGTGCCTGTGACTGATTCAAAGAGAACAATGTGTGGGAGCTTCTGCAGGGAGCTGCTGTTAATTTCTTGTGTTCCCAAGAAGATTTTCTTCATTGGGTCAGATGATAGAATCCTAGAACTGTCTCAGTTGGAAAAGCCCTCTATGATCATCCAGTCCAGCCATCAACACCTTCATGGCTCAAATTGCCAGAGCCACGGGTTTCTTCAACACCTCCAGAGATGGTGACTCCACTGCCTCTCTGGGCAGCCTGTTCCAATGCTTGACCACTCCTGTAGTGAAGAATGTTTTCCTTAATTTCCATCCTAAGCTTCCCTGGAGCAGCTTGAAACCATTTCCAACTAAACCTCCCTTGGCACAATTTCAGGCCACTTCCTCTCATTCTATCTCTTGATACTAGGGAGAAGACCACCCCCCACTTGGCTGCAACTTCCTTTTAGGGAATTACAGAGGGGAGTGAGCTGTCTCCTCAGGGTCACCTAGCTGATGATTACTGCTCCTGCTGCTAGTCTAGCTGGACATCATGAGGGCTGTGCTTCACAACCACCCACCCCTCTAAAGCCCAGTTTGATTTTTAGGTGATAGAGTACCTATTTGGCCATCTGAATGTTTCTCTTTGGTTTAATCCTTCTGTCCTCAGTGGTGTTTTGTGGTGAGAACTCCTGTACTCTGAAAATCAGAAGAGCACATCCTTTTATCTGTTTCTCATTTAAATGCCATCTTCCTTTGTGTCTTCTGAGAGGATAAGCCAAGATCTTGATCTTTGTCATTCATTAGTCTGTGGATTCTTCTCATGGCTGCTGTTAATAATCTCTGAAATAGCTAAATTGAGCCAATCTTTGCACCCCATCCATGTATCAAGGCTCTTGTTCCTTTTCCCCTCTCATAAACCATCAGGTTCTTAAAATTTCTCTCCTGTATTTGGAGGGATAAAAGTGGTTTTCAGAATGCAGCACAAGATCTCAATGGTGGTGAGTCTGTCCTTGCCTTTCCCACTACCTCTTCTTTGGCTGCTGCACAAGAGGGGAATTCCCTGTGGGCTTAGGTCAGGTTTTTCAGGAAGTCAGTAGTTGGTTTAGAGCCTTGCAAGGGTCTTGATTAATTCTCTAGTGTCCAGTGTGGACTGCTTTGATACTGGGTTTTCATCTGGATGCATTTAATACTCCACTTCTGAAATCTTGTGCTCAGTTCTGGGCTCCCTAGTTTCAAGAGAGACAGGAAAGTACTGGAGAGAGTCCAGCGGAGGCTACATAGATGCTCAGAGGACTGCAGCATCTCTGTGAGGAGGAAAGGCTGAAAAGGCTGAGAGACCTGGGGACGTTTGGCCTGAAGAAGAGCAGCCTGAGGGGGGATCTGAGCAATGCTTACAAGAGAGCTAAAGGGACAAGAGCAAGAGGATGGGGACAGGCTCTTTCCAGTGGTGCCCAGTGACAAGACAAGGGGTGCAAACTGGAACTCAGGAGGTTCTATCAGAAGATGAGGAGAAACTTCTTTGTTGCAAGGGTGCTGGAGCCCTGGAGCAGGCTGCCCAGGGAGGCTGTAGAGTCTCCTTGTCTGCAGAGATTCCAAAGCCAGCTGGGCATTGTGACCCTGGGCAAGCTGCCGTGGGTGCCCCTGCTTTAGCAGGAATATTGGACTGTATGATCTCCAGAAGTCCCTTCCAACCCCCACCATGATGAGATTCTGTAGTCTGCTCACATAGCGGTCTGACCGCTAGTCTGGTAATCTGTATGAGTGCTCATCCCACTGCAAACCCTCATTTGAGCTCAGCAGTACATCTCAAAAGCACCTCCTGCCTTGATAGGAAAAAGTTCTGGCACCTGCTGTCTGCTGTTGTGAAGGTTTCAGGATGAACTTGTGCTCTTGATTTCTCCCAACTCCAGGTTCTGGTCTCCATTACTGCTTTGTTTCACCAACTGAGATAACTTCTGAACAATGCAACCAGCTTTGGCAGAAGTGTTTGAAGTCCTCAGTGACTGAAATGATTCTTTTCTATCACATTAGTCACAGACTGCCCAGGAAAATGGTGGAGTCACCATCCCTGGAGCTGGTCAAGAAACCTGTGGATGTGGCACTTTGGGAGATGGTTTAATGGCCACGGTGGTGTTGGGTTGATGATTGGCCTTGATGTTGGAGGTCTTTTCCAGCTGACACAATTCTCTGATCTCATTTTCTAGAGATGAATCAGTCACATATTTAATTCACACTTGTGTCACAGCAGGAGCTGTGCTGGTTTGAATCTTTTGTCATGATTTTCCAAGAGTGAGGTGCTTTTATTTATTAATGATCACTTAAAATGTTTGGATTTAAGCTGGTTGCATAAATGATGGTGGCAGCAGAAGGCTAGGGTGTAGGGAGATGAACAAACAGGATGAGGAACTCAGGCATGGAACTGCAGAGTGTGAGTTGTGTGATGCCTACCTCTCTGCACTAGGCACAGCACAGGTTTGGTCTGTTTCAGCTAAACTGGCTTGGATTTACTGCACGGTGGAAGAAGTGGCAGAAATGAATCTGCCACTGTGCTGGGCTCTCTGCTAGCACCTTCTAACACTCTGCTCACCCTAACTGGCTTGAGGCTTTTAAAACTAATTCTGCTCTCTGCCTACCTCTAAATTGTATCTCTAGTTTTGTAGATCAGAGCACAGTTCAGACTGGAAGAGACTTTTAAGATCAAGTCCAATCATTAACCCAACACTAATTCTACCACTGAACCATATCTGTCAGCACCACATTCACAAGTTTTTTCAAGCTCTCTGGGGATGGTAACTCCTCCCCTGCCCTGTGCAGCCTGTTCCAGGACTTGGCAGCCCTTTCAAGGAGGAAATGGCTCTTGATGTTCAACCTCCCGTGGTGAAACTTAAGGCTGTTTCCTTTCATCCTCTCACTTGCTCCTTGGGAGGAGAAATCAACTCCCAGCTGGCTCCAACCTCCTTTCCGGGAGTTGTAGACAGACAGAAGGTTTCCCCTCAGCCTCCTTTTCTCCAGCCTGAACAGCCCTGGCTCCCTCACTGCTCCTCACCAGACCCGTTCTCCAGGCCCTGCGCCAACTTTAGTTTCCTTCTCTGGACCTGCTCCATCACCACAATGTCTTTGCAGTGAGAGACCCATAACTGAGGTGCAGTCTCAGCAGTGCTAAGTACAGAGGGCAAATAATTTCCCTGTTTTTCTGGACACTTTCCAGCCACACTGCCCTAAGCTTGGTGCATTCTTGGGGTTGTTTTTTGACCAGGGGCAGGACCTGGCACTTGGAAACCTCATTCCATTGTCCTTGTTCATCATCCCAACCTGTCCAGATCCTTCTGTAGAGACAAAACTTATGTCAGGAATAGACCTGCTAGTCTGGGTTGAGAAGTCCAGAAGGAAGTGCCCTACCTGCAGATAGTTTAGAAGTGGTTGTTATATCAGATAGAAACCTCACCCAAATATCATTGTGGAACACCTTCAGTGTTATTGAAACAGCTGTGAACCAGCTCTGGTTTTCTCTAGTACTCCACTCTCTATCTTCCATCCTACATTAAACCACTTTTCTGCTGGAGCAGTGGACTGAGATACTTCCTGTCTTGAAGATGCATCATGAAGTAATATTCAGAAGGTGAAAGGGATTATCCAGATGTAAACTTCTTAACAAACTCATATTGCCATTTCTGCCACCTTAGCCCAAGGTTTAGAAGTTACCTTTTGGGCTTGTAGCACCCTCCCTAAATTGATGTCACATACATAGTTGAGCCCAATGTGTGTGTGTGTATTTGTGCATGGAGGTTAGTTTTCTTCCTGTATTGACCTTGGGGGTTTTCTTGAGGCTTGCAGTAATTTTCTGGACTGTGCAAGATGTTTCTTTTATTTGATACTATCTCCAATGCCTTTCAGATCCAAAGGGGTCATCCTGAATATTGCTTCAGCTGCTGGGATGTATCCAACACCACTGCTGACTCTTTACTCTGCAACCAAGGTAAGTGGTGGTGTTCTCCATGCTGAAATCGAGTGGCAGACTTAAGCCAGCACTGCAGGAATAAGTGTTCTGGTGTCCATCTAGTGGTACTTTCATGAACTAAAAGTAGTCAGCTTCCAGCTTAAAAGTTTCTCAGTAGTGGAAGTTTGAAGGTGAAGAGAAAAATCTGTGCAAGGGTATTATTGGTACGAAAACAGCTTTATGTTATGCATTCTGCTATGGCAAGGAAAATGATGCTGGTTTTCCAAGCAGGTTTAGTGTGAGCTTGAGGAAGGACAAATGAGTTCAACACACTTCCTTTTTCTGACTTTGACACCTTTTTTCCCCTCACCTTGCAGAAAATGTGGATCTTCAGAATGGATTCATTGAAGTAGAACCCTTCTAGTGCTTGCTGGAAGCAAATATTTGTCCTCCTTCTTTATGAGTTGCTTTAAGTTTAGTATTTTGTTCTCCAGGGGTCAAGACTGTCTTGTTCTACAGCTTCATCAGTGACCTAGGTGAGGGGACAGAGTGGACCCTCAGCCACTTTGGTGGTGATACCAAAGTGGGAGGAACAGCTGAAACAATATCAGGCTGTGCTGCCGTTCAGCCAGACCTGGGCAGGCTGGAGAGTTGGGCAGATATAAGCTCGTGAAGTTCAGCAAGGGCAAGTGTAGAGTCCTGCACCTGGGGAGGACTAACCCTGCTGCACCAGTACAGGTGAGGGGCTGTGTGTTGGAAGGCAGCTCTGTGGAGAAGGGCCTAGGAATGCTGGTGGATGATAAGTGAGCTGTCAATGTGCCCTTCTGGACAAGAAGACCTGTGGTCTCCTGGCACTAAGAAGAGTGTGGCCAGCAGAAGGCCAAGGGAGTTTTTCTTCCCCTCTCTGCTCTGCTGTGGTAAAGCCACACCTTGAGTCCTGGGTCCAGTTCTGTGCTTCCTAGCTCGAGAGACAGGCAACTACTGGAGAGAGTGGGGAAAAAAAGGGCTTTGAGGATGCTGAGCCATGGAGCAGGCTGCCCAGAGAGGCTGTGGAGTCTCCTTCTATGGAGAGATCCTAAACCCAGCTGGCCATTGCTATCCTGGGCAAGCTGCTGTGGGTGCCCATGCTCTAGCAGTGGAGTTGGACTGGATGATCTCCAGAGGTCCCTTCCAACCCCCACCATACTGGAATTCTGTTTCTAGTAAGAGAATGAATAGAGCTCTGGGGCCTTGTCACTGTCACAAAGTAAACTTCTCTTCATCAGCTGAGCACACCGGCTGCAATCGTGGCCAAACTGGTCCAGCTGATGTTCAGTATAGGCCATGGTGTTGATCTGTTGGGTTATCTGCTTGATGTCAAGCTACTAATCATGACCCTTTGAGCCTGGTGGTCCAGCCAGTCTTCAGTCTGGCCAGTGGTTTGTCATTTCTGCACGTACATACTGGGCTTTCAAATGATCCCCTTTTCTTCGGGGGAACAGACTTTTCACAAGGGCTTGTAGTGACAGGACTAGGGGCAATGGCTTTGGGCTGGAAGAGAGGAGATTGAGACTGCAGACTACGAAGAAATTGTGTGCAGTGAGGGTGGTGAGACACTAGAACAAGTTGCCTGGGGAGGCTGTGGATGCTTCCTCCCTGGAGGTGTTCAAGGTGAGGTTGGAGTCTGTTACAGACCACCCAACCAGGATGAGGAAACAGATGAGATATTTTACAAACAGCTGGAGGCTGTCTCAAGATCATCAGACCTTGTCCTTGTGGGTGACTTTAACCTGCCAGATATCTGCTGGGAACTTAATTCAGCAGAGAGGAGGCAGTCCAGGAGGTTTCTAGAGTGCATGGAGGACACCTTCATGACCCAGCTGTTAAGTGAGCCCACTAGGGGTCAAGCTCAGCTTGACCTGCTGCTGTCGAACAGAGAAGGGCTGGTAGGAGATGTGGCAGTGGGAGGCTGCCTGGGGTGTAGTGATCAGGAGTTAGTGGAGTTTTCAATATGCAGGGAGGTAGGGAGGCACTATAACAGAACCCACACCTTGGACTTCTGGAGGCCAAACTTCAATTTGTTCAAGAAACTTATTTGCAGAGTCCCCTGGGCAGCAGTCCTTGGGAACAAAGGGGTCCAGGATGGTTGGACCTACTTTAAACAGGAGCTCTTGAAGGCACAGGAGCTGGCAGTTCCCATGTGCCGAAAGATGAGCCGGCAGGGAAGGCGACCAGCCTGGATGAGCAAACAGCTCCTGAAGGAATTGGGGGAGAAAAAGAGGGTGTATCACCTCTGGAAGGAGGGGAAGGCTTCTCCTGACGTGTTTAAGGAGGCAGCCAGACTATGCAGGAGAAAAATTAGAGAGGCTAAGGCCCAGCTAGAACTTAGGCTGCCTCCTCTGTGAAGGATAACAAAAAGCACTGTTATAAATGTATCAGTGCTAAAAGGAAGGGCAAGAAGAGCCTCCACTGCTTACTGGACCAGGAGGGGAACACTATAACTGACGACGAGGAAAAGGCTGAGGTCCTGAATGCCTTCTTCACCTCAGTTTTCAGCAGTAAGGAGGGGAGGAGTTCAGGGCAAGTGGCCTCTTGAACTGGGGGATGGGGTCAGGGAGCAGTGTGTTCCCCTGGAAATTCATGAGGAATTAGTTCAGGACCTGCTGAGCCACCTGGACACCCACAAGTCCATGGGACCAGATGGGATCCATCCTAGGGTGCTGAGAGAGCTGGCAGCTGAGCTGGCCAAGCTGCTCTCCATCATTTTCCAGCAGTCCTGGCTCACCGGAGAGGTCCCAGGAGACTGGAAACTGCCAACGTGGTCCCCATCCACAAGAAGGGTTGGATGGAGGAACCTGGGAACTACAGACCTGTCAGCCTGACCTCAGTGCCAGGGAAACTGATGGAGCAGGTTAGCTTGGGGGTGATAAGAGCGCATCTGAGGGATGGCAAAGGGCTCAGGTCCAGCCAGCATGGGTTTAGGAAGGGCAGATCCTGCCTCTCCACCCTGATCTCCTTCTATGATCAGGTGACTGCTTGGTGGGTGTGGGGAGGCCTGTGGATGTGGTCTATCTGGACTTCAGCAAGGCCTTTGACACTGTCCCCCACAGCAAACTGCTGGCTAAGCTGTCAGCCCGTGGCTTGGATGGCAACACTCTATGCTGGGTTAGGAACTGGCTGGAGGGACAAGCCCAGAGAGTGGTGGTGAATGGTGCCACATCCAGCTGGCAGCTGTCCCTAGTGGTGTCCCTCAGGGATCAGTGCCTCATCCTCTTTAACATCTTCATAGATGATCTGGATGAGGGCATGGAGTCAGTCATCAGCAAGTTTGCAGATGACACCAAGCTGGGGGCAGATGTGGCTGGGTTGGAGGGCAGAAGGGCTCTGCAGCAGGACCTTGACCGCCTGCACAGATGGGCAGAGTCCAAGGGGATGGCTTCAATAGCTCCAAGTGCAGGGTGCTGCACTTTGGCCACAGCAACCCCATGCAGAGATACAGGCTGGGGTCGGAGTGGCTGGAGAGCAGAGAGAGAGAGAGGGATCTGGGGGTGCTGACTGATACCCACCTGAACATGAGCCAGCAGTGTGCCCAGGTGGCCAAGAGAGCCATCCTGGCCTGCATCAGGAATGGTGTGGCCAGCAGGAGCAGGGAGGTCATTCTGCCCCTGTACTCTGCACTGGTTAGACCACACCTTGAGTGCTGTGTTCCGTTCTGGGCCCCCCAGTTTAGGAGGGACATTGAGATGCTTGAGCATGTCCAGAGAAGGGCGACGAGGCTGGGGAGAGGCCTTGAGCACAGCCCTACGAGGAGAGGCTGAGGGAGCTGGGATTGGTTAGCCTGGAGAAGAGGAGGCTCAGGGGAGACCTTATTGCTGTCTACAACTACCTGAGGGGTGGTTGTGGCCAGGAGGAGGTTGCTTTCTTCTCTCAGGTGGCCAGCACCAGAACGAGAGGACACAGCCTCAGGCTGCACCAGGGGAAATTTAGGCTGGAGGTGAGGAGAAAGTTCTTCCCTGAGAGAGTCATTGGACACTGGAATGGGCTGCCCGGGGAGGTGGTGGAGTCGCCATCCCTGGAGCTGTTCAAGGCAAGATTGGACGTGGCACTTGGTGCCATGGTCTGGCCTTGAGCTCTGTGGTAAAGGGTTGGACTTGATGATCCAGGGTTGAAGTCTCTTCCAACCTTGGTGATACTGTGGATGAGGCCTTCAGTGACCTGGTGTGGTGGAAGGTGTCCCTGCCCATGGCAGGGGGCTGGAATTAGGTGATCTTTAAGGTTCCTTCTGCTTCAAACCATTCTGTGATTTATACAACTAATCTACTCCATTGTCAACAGCAATTTGCTGTTGGTAAACCTATGTGCTCTCTTTCCAAGGTACCTTCTTGTCCTTTACATGTTAGGAAATCAATTCCAAGAGAGAGGTCTCCAGAACATGGTCATCACTTCCTTTTCAGAGAGGGCTGTGACAGCTGTTTTCCACTTGTCCAAGACTTCCCATAGCCTCCATAGTTCTTCAGCCATCATAGGCAGCAGATCTACATACAGACTCCTCCTTTCAGTGCTCTTGAGTGAATACATGCAGGCTCCATGGGTTTGATATATCCATCTTCTCTGAGCAGTGCCCACTTGGTGGTGCCTCTGCCTGTCCCTTTGGGCAAACCAAAGTGGTGTGTGCAGAGCCAGGTGAGCAAGCTTTGACTTGTAAAGGCAAGAGGAGTGACTAGCTTAACTTCTTCTTATCCTTAATCTCTAGGCTGCCTTCTTCATCCATCAACAGACCTCCATGTCTCTGAAATTGCTCTGGAAACTACTGTAGGATCCTTAATGTCCTTTGCCAGTCTTTCACTAGATCAGATGTTACTCCAAAGTAGCCCAAAATGTTCTATGTTTCTCTTTTGCTACCTGTCCTTGTTTGTCTCTCTCCTGGGCTCATTTTTAGCTGATTAAGATGCTCCCTACTCAGCCTTTCACTAAAGGTAGACATTCAGAATAAATTATTTTCAGTGGGGGTGGTGTGACACTGGCACAGGTTGTCCAGGGAGCTTGTGGATGTCCCCTCCCTGGAGTTGTCCAAGGCCAGTTTGGATGAGGCTTTGAGCAACCTGGTTTCTAGTAGGTGTTCCTGCCCTCTGCAGAGGGTTTGGAACTAGATGATCTCCCAAGGCCCCTTCTAGCCTGAACTATTGTATGAATTTACAAAGTTTCTAGTCTTTCTACAGCAGAGTGGTTTATTTTAACAACCCATCAGTTACTGCTCTAGATCTAGAGATATCACAGAATGTTAGGGGTGGAAGTGACTTGGAAAGATCATCCATACCACCTCCTTGCCAGAGCAGGATCACCTAGGGCAGATCACACAGGAACACATCCAGGCAGGGCTTGAATATCTCCAGAGGAGACTCCACAACCCCCCTGGGCAGCCTGGGCCTGTGCTCTGTCACAAATGTTCTCCTCGTGTTTCCACAGACCTTTCTGTGCCTCAGCTTCCATCCATTGCCCCTTATCCTGGCATTGGGCATCACTGAGCAGACCATGGCTCCATGCTCTTGGCACTCACCCCTTACATCTTTATAAACATGAGGGAGGTCACCCCTCAGGCTCCTCTTCTCCAAGCTCAAGAGCCCCAGCTCCCTCAATCTCTTATAAGGAAGATGTTCCACTCCTTTAATCATTTTTGTGGCTCTGTACTGGACTCTTTCAAGCAGTTCTCTGAGGTCCTTCTTGAACTGAGCGGTCCAGAAATGGACCCAATATTCCAGATGCAGCCTCACCAGGGCAGTGGAGCAGCTTCACTAGGGGAGGGTACCAGGGCACATATTTCATGTTGAATTTAGCTGCTGTGGATTTGGTTCACTGGGACAGTTTTGTCTGTGTGCAGCTGGGCTTGTTTTTGTTCCAAAGTTACTTAGAGTGGTTTCTCAGGTGATCCCCTAAAAGATTTCCAGTTAACATCAGAAAGATAAAGTCTAGACAGAGGATGGAACTGAGGTACGTGATGAAACTAACTGCAAGAATAATTCACACTGGTATTAAAGCAGTAATGTGGCACTACAGCTTTTTCAGGCACATCAGCTGATTGCCTTCAAGTCTTCAAGGATTTAGAATCTAAGCAGAACTTCCCCAGGATCAAGAAACCATCCATGGTATCATTGATGTCAGAACAGACCTGTATTTCCTCTAGACACTCAGTAATGTAGACTTACAGAGTGGTTTGAGTTGTAAGGGACCTTGAAGATCACCTAGTTCCAACCCCCTGACATGGGACATCTTCCTCTAGATCAGGTCTCTAAAGGCCTCATCCACCCTGGCCTTGAACACCAGCAGGAAGGGGGCATTCACAGCCTCCCTGGGCAACCTGTTCCAGTGTCTCATCACCTTCACTCTAAATAGTTTCTTCCTAATCTCCAACCTGAATCTCCTCTTAATAGCTCCAAGCCATTGCCTCTTGTCTTATCACTACAAGTCTGTGTCAGAGGTCCCTCCCCATCTATCCTGTAGCCTCCTTCAGGTACTGGAAGGCTGCTCTAAGGTCTCCTCAAAGCCTTCTCTTCTCCAAGCTGAACATCTCCAACTTCCTCAGCCTGCACCCATAGTGGAGGTGCTCCAGTCCTCTGATCATCTTGGTGCCTTCCTCATCTTTCCAGAGATGCTTCACTCTAAAGGGAGGGAAATGTCAGTTTAGAAGGGCCCAAACCCTGAAATTTGTTTTAGCTGATCAAATTGGCTCTTGAAATAGCTGCTTCCTGAGAACATGGCTCTTACTTTTAGTACAGAAGGTCACTTTGTAGTGGTGGGGCTTTTGTGGAATGAACTGAGCTCCTGGTTTTAATGACACTTCTTTGGTTTAGTCTTTTTTCAGTGAGAATCTCAAATATTTCTTCTCCTCCCTCTAGACAACTTAGTTACACATAAAAATAATCTGGCAGTTCTCAGCACTGCTCATCTTGTGCCCCAGAAAGGTTAGTAAGCATGAAAGTGACTCTGCTAATGTAACTGTAGAAAGACTGGATCTGCAGTTTCTAGGGTTGGCTTTTTTTCTCTCTCTCCTCATCTATATAGAGAGGTTTTAAAGCATAGTATCCTTCAGGTCTAGGTCAATGGCTTTGGCTAATTACCAGGAACAGACTTGGTCCAACTCTTTAACATTCCCCTGGAGAATTCCCCATGAAACAAGACACTTAATGGAATCACAGTCCTGGTTTTTGACAGCTTTAGCAATCCACCTGTGTTAAGAGCCTCATCCCTGGAGGTGTTTAAGGCCAGGCTGGATGAGGCTGTGGGCAGCCTGTTCTAGGGTAGGGTGTCTCTGCCCGTGGCAGGGGGCTTGGAACTAGATGATCCTTGTGGTCTCTTCCAACCCTGACTGATTCTATGAACGTCAGGGACAAGTGAAATATGGTAGACAGTCTAGAGGATGATGAAATTGAGAGCAGCCCTGCAGAAAAGGACTTGGGGGTGCTGGTGGGTGAAAAGTTGGGCATGAGCCAGCAATAGGCACTTGCAGCCCAGAAGGCCACTTGCCTTCTGGGCTGCAGCAAAAGAAGTGTGGCCAGTAGGTTGAGGGAGGTGATTCTGCCACTCTGCTCTGGTGATACCTTACCTGGAGTACTGTGTCCAGCTCTGGAGGTCTCAGCACAGGAGGGACATGGACCTGATGGAGCAGAGGAGAGCCATGAAAATGATCAGGGGCTGGAGCATCTCTGCTGTGAGGACAGGCTGAGGGAGCTGGGGGTGTTCAGCCTGGAGAAGAGAAGGCTCCAGGGAGACCTTACATCATCCTTCCAGTACCTGAAGTGGGCTAAAAAAGGCTGCAGAGGGACTGTTTGCAAAGGCCTGCAGTGACAGGATGAGGAGTAATGGTCTGAAATTAGAGAAGAGCAGATTTAGATTAGATGTGAGGAACAAGTTCTGCACCATGAGGGTAATGGAACGCTGGAACAGGTTGCCTAGGGGGGTGGTTGAGGCTCCATCCCTGGAGATAATCAAGGTCAGGCTGGACAAAACTGAGCAACCTGATCTAGTGGAAGATGTCCCTGCTGACTGCAGGGGACTTGGCCTAGATGACCTTTGGAGGTCCCTTCCCAACCCATTCTATGATTATTCCTCCTACTGATCTCTTTAGTGTCTGGATTTATCACTGGATATCCAAGGAGAAGATATTTTCTTTATCTTTCCTGCTTATTTGGGGCAATAGTCTGAATTTAGAGCTTAGAATTTAGAAACTTAGTGGGCATTCTTAAGCCTGCTTTAAGTGTAAGAGTTAAGGACCTTGAGCATCTGTAGGTAGAAAGCCTAACTTGTCTTGAAAGAAGTTCCTTACAAATCAGAACTTACCTGGAGACTTAAAGTTGCTTTTTTTCTCACGTGGCACAAACTGGAACCCAAGAGGTTCCATCTGAACATGAGGAAAAACTTGGAGGATTGCAAAGTTTCTTGGAAAGGTTTTTCATACTGCTCTGGGGCTCTAAATAGTCCTTTAAATACCCTTCCCAAAGCTGCACCCTTCACTTTCCATTTTCTCTTCTCTCCAGGCTTTTGTGGATTACTTCTCCCGTGGCCTCCATGCCGAATACAAGAGCAAGGGCATCTTTGTGCAGGTGAGTAGAGTTGATGTGCCTGGTTACCACAGCAACATTGGATGTCCTGGAAACAAAAACAGGAATGTGTGACAGACTAAAGAGAAGGAGCTTAGTAGCTCTCTTAAGTTACTGGAAAACAATGCAACAGAAAACATGACTTGGTAGGGGGTGAGTTGATGGGTTTGGTTTGGGTTTTTTTAGGGGGTAAATGAACCTCTCAGTATAAATTATTCCATGAAGCTCATGTGCAGCTCTGTAGAATAGGTATTTATACAACTTCGTCTGCTGGAATGCACTTTGCTAGAGCATTTGTACAGAGATTGCTCAAAAGAGGAGGACAGCAGCATCAGTGAATCACTTGCTTGTGGAAGCAGAGCAGCAGCAACCAGCAGAGGCCTCAAAGACCCCTTTGTATGTAAGGGCCTGATTTAATTTGATTTAGAATTGAGTTTCCACATCAGAATCGTTTCTGTTGGAAAAGACTTTTCAGGTCATCCAGTCCAACCATTCTCTAACTCTACCAAGGCTGGTGCTAAACTATCTCCCTCAGCACCACATCTCTATCTTTTAAACATCTCCAGGAATGGGACTTGAACCACTTCTCTGGGGAGCTTGTTCCACTGTTTGAGAACTCTTTCAGAGAGGAAGTTTCTTCTAATGTCCAACTTAAATTCCCTCTGGTGCAAGTTGAGGCCTTTTCCTTTTATTCTGTTGTTTATTTACTGGGAGAAGAGACCAACTCCCACCTCGCTTCAGCCTCCTTTCAGGGGACTGCAGAGAGCAATGAGGTCTCCCTTCAGCCTCTTTTTCTCCAGACTAAACAACCTCAGTTCTCTTATCTGCCCCTCACCAGCCCTGTTCTCCACACTCTTCCCCTTGCTTTGTTGCCTGCTCCAGCACCTCAGTGTCTTTCTTGATGTGAGTGGCCCAAAACTGAACCTGGGCACATTGCTAGCTCAATCTGCAGACAGCTGTCAATCAGCACCCCCAGGTCCTTTTCCTTGGGACACTTTCTAGCCACTCTGCCCCAAGTCTGGAGCCTCCGTGGTATTTGTTGTCCCCAAAGTGCAGGACCTGGCACGTGGCCTTGTTGAACCTCAGCCCAAATACTCATGCAACTTGTTGGGTGTTTTTTCTTCTCATTTTGTTTACCTTCCATGTTTTTAATTATTTCTAGTGGAGCAGAAAAGGCTAAACCAAGTCCCAGCTTGGTGGGATTTTACTTTACTACCACCACTCTTAATTGTTTGGAAGCAACCTTGGCTGCAAACAGTGTATGAAATTACAAAGTATGGGAAATATTTCCTGCTTTTCAGGTAGGAAAAGCTAGAAACAAGTTCCCACTGTCTCATATTTTTGGTATTTATAAAGAAGTGGAAAGGGAAATCTGAGTTTCTGTACCCACAGCTATGTGTTCTATGTGTTCTTGTACCATACTTCACAGGCTGTCTTGTAAGGCCCATGCTGGCTGTGGGTGCTGAATTCCTGGCAGCAGTGCTTTTCTGCCCCTGAAGGTGGGCAGTGATTCTCCACTCTGAGTGGTGTGGGCCTGATGACCAATAGCTGCCACAGCTCCTATTTGTTAATGCTAATTTCACTGCACTCTGTATCCTTGTCAGCTTCTTCCAGCCTAAGCCACTGTGAACCACTAATGAATATTCCTGTGAAGACTAGCTGACATATCTCCTTCAAGCCCTTCATCTCCTTCATCAGATTGTTTGAAGTTCCTCTCTGTGACCTTCAGAAGTGTCACTGTTTTGCACTTCCAGATGAGAATCACCATTTAAACATTTGGCTGTCACCATGCCAGTACATGCAGAGTCCTGCTGTGTCGGAACGAGATGCAGAGCTTTTAAGATCATTGAGTCCAGCCATTAACCCAACACTGCCAGGTCTACCAGTAAGCCATATCCCTCAGCACAAAATCTACAGGGGTCTGACAAAAAGCAGTGCCCTTGGCAATCTGTTCCAGGACTGCACAAGCCTTTCAGGAAAGACATTGTTCCTTGTGTTCAACATAAACCTTCTCTGGTGCAACCTGAGGCCTGTTCCTCTCATTCTCTCCTCTCCGCTTGTTACCTGGGAGAAGAGACCAATCCCCATGTGGCTCTAGCCTCCTTTTGGCAGTAGTAGAGAGTGAGAAGCTCTTCCCTCTGCGTCTTTATCTCCAGACTAAACAACTCCATGTCCCTCAGCTGCTCCTCATAAAATTGAGTTCATGACTGAAGAAAGAGAATTGCTTCCTAGTATACTTACATCCATGCATTTCTCTTTTCATCTCCAGCAGCAGGAGCTGGGGATAGGTGGAATGTGGCTTTGGATCTAGGTTTGTCTTGCCCCACCAGTCACATGCTCTTAGTGGCACCAGGCAACAGTACATCCCTGCCACTTCCTCTTCTTTTTCCATTCTGCCAGGTAGCTCTGAGCCCTGCTATCATTTTTGCTTCCAAACACCATGCAGTGTAAACTTGACCATAGGAAATTCCATCTCAGTATGAGAAGGAACATTACTTTGAGGGTGGCAGAGCACTGGAGCCAGCTGCCCAGATTGGTGGTGGAGTCTCCATCTCTGGAGGCTTTGAAGGCCTGCCTGGACATGTTCCTCTGAGATTTTCTTTAGGTGATCCTACTCTGGCAGTGGGGTTGGACTCGGTGATTTTCAGAGGTCCTTTCCAATCCCTACCATTCTGTGATCACTACAAAAGCCCTTCTGTCCTTGAGGACTTTGACTGTGGTATTGAGCTCTCTGCCTTTTGAGCCCTCTTGTGGAGTTACAGCTTCCACATTCCAAGTCTCCTGGTGTTGCCTTTGCTCCTGCTGCCTTTGTGTTTCTCTCTGTCCAGGTGCCAAACTGAGGAACCAAGAACCCTGTCTTGGGTTCTTCACCACCCTCCCAAGCGAATTTGGGGGCTTGCAGCAGAGAAGCAATGCCAATTAAAAATGCTGTTGTTAGATCAGAACTGAGAAGTTCAAGCTTGGATCAGTTTGCAGCTTATCCTTGGTGTCTCTAAGTCAGACTGAATGCATTCCTTGCTCTTACATGACCTTTCCAACGTGCAGAGCGTCCTCCCCTATTACGTGGCCACAAAGATGTCCAAGATCCGCAAGCCGACCTTTGATAAGCCCAGTCCTGAGACCTATGTCAGAGCTGCCCTGGGCACCGTGGGCCTGCAGACCCAGACCAATGGCTGCCTGCCACATGCACTCATGGTAAGTAGTCATGGGGAGCTGGGAAGGAGCTGCAATGGCCTTGGGTGTGTCTATTATGGAAGAGTAAGGAGTCCTTTTTAATATTAGAGTGGTTTGGGTGGGAAGAGACCTTTCAAGGCTGTGTAGTCCCACAGCCCTGAAGGGAGCAGGGACATCTGCAACTGGGGCTCAGAGCCCCGAACAACATGATCTGGAGTGATTCCAGAGATGGGGCTTCTACCGTCTCTCTGGGCAACCTGCCCTAGGGTCTCACTACCCTGGGTGTAAATTCTTTCCTTCTCCATGTCGGAATCTCCCTGGTTTAGTTCAAACTTGTCCTATCACAATAAAGGACAAAGTCTAAAAGTCTGTCCCCAGCTTTCTGACTGGCCCCCTTAAGTCCTGAAGGACCACCAGGATGTCTCCCTGGAGCCTTCTCTTCTCCAGGCTGGACAACCCCAACTCTCTCAGCCTGGCCTCACATCAGAGGGCTTCCAGTCCTCTCAGCATTGCTGTGACTTCCTCTGGCCCTGCTCCAACAGGTCCTTGTCTGTGCTGAAAAAACTAGAGCTGGCCCCAGCACTGTAGATGAGGGCTCAGCAGAGCAGAAGGGCAGAATCCCCTCCCTGCCCCTGCTGCCCACACTACTGGGGGTCAGCCCAGGACAGGTTTGGCCTGGGCTGGAAGCATGTGGTGACAGCTCACGTCAGCTTTTCACCCACCAGCACCCCTAAGTCCTTCTCCATGGGGTGCTCTCAGCCACATCATCCGCAGCCTGGATTGATACTGAGGATTGCCCCAGCCCATGTGCGGGACCTTCCCCTTGGCTTTGAACTTCATGAGGATCACAGAGACCTACTTCCCAAACTCGTTCAGGTCACTCTGGATGCATCCTGTCCCTCTGACTTGACAGCTGCATCACTCAGCTTGATGTCATCTGCAAACATGCTGAGGATGCACTTGATCCCCCTGTGTCGCTGATGAAGATACTATCTCTGGTCCCGGTATGGATCACTGAGGGACACCACCTGTCACCAGTCTCCTTGTGGATATTGAGCCATTGACTGCTACCTTCTGTCTGCAACCATCCAACCAATCCATTACCCACCCAACAGTCTACCCATCAAATCCAGACCTCTCCAATTTCAAGAGAAGGATGTTGTTGGGGGGAGTGTATCAAAGGCTGTACAGAAGTCCAGATGGATGACATGCATTGTTGTAGTCCCTCCATGCCAGAAGGCCTCTAGGTTGGTCAGATAGGACTTGCCCTCAAAGCCCTATTTTCATTATTTACAATCACAGACCCACAGACTGCATGAGGTTGGAAGGGACCCTCAAAGATCTTGTCCAACCCTCCTGCCAGGAGTAGAGACATCTCCAACTAGATCAGGCCACTCAGGGCTCCATTGAGCCTGACCTTGAGTGTCTCCTGGGGTGAGACCTCCACTACATCCCTGGGCAACCCGTTGCAGTATTTTCCTACCCTCATTGTGCAGAACTTCCTCCTGCTGTCCAGCCTAGATCTACCCTGCTCCAGTTTCAAACTCTTAACTTCCAGTTGTGACTTTGCAATATTTGTGTGTGCTGCTGTTAGATTTCACTTAGCACAGGCTCTAAAAAGCTGAGACATTTTCTCTCCCTGTTGTGTTTTTTTTTTCCAGGGCTGGTTTTTCTCTCTTCTCCCTTCTCCTACTGCCATTAACTTACTCATGAAAACAAACAAACAAATTCGAGCTCATTACTTGAAGAAAATGAAGGAGAAATAAGTTGGAGGCAGCTTGGAAGCTTGAAAGTCCTGCAAATTCCAGCGCTGCAGCACCAAGCGGACTCCAATGCTTTAACCATCTTCAGTCGTGGGTGTACTTTCTAACAAGCAGAACAGGAAGGGATAGAGTTTGAGACTGTGGACTTCTAATAGTGGTTTTAAAATAGACTTTCTTTGTTCATAGCCAATCTAAGGCTGGGGGGGGAAGTGCTTTGGACTAAAAATCACTGTGCTTTAAGAAATGCTCACCAAGGACTTTGATCAGACATTTCTCTCAGCTTGCCTATAGAGCATCCATCGCATCTCTGCATCCAGTGTGTATGGGGGAGGGGGAGGAAAGTGGCAGTTCTCTTGCCTCCCTGGGCAAGAGTGGGAAGGGAATATCTTCACCAAGGTAACCCAGCACTGCTGACAGATGATTACTTCTTCCCTACTCACCTTCTGGATACCTGCAGAGATCCTGCCTTGTCAGCCACCTCATGAGTGCTTCTCCAGGGTGATTTTGGGGTTATGAACTCGAGGGTAAAATTGGCCAAAAGCTCATCTATAAATATCTGCATAAAATAACACGACAACAGAAACATTTACCTGGATTCTAACTTTCCATTCCTCTGTAATCTCCACAGTTTGTAATAAGAAGAATGTGTCTACAAGCTCGGTGCCAGCTCTTTCTTGATAGGTGGTGATACCACAATGTAGATAAGTGTCACACCTGTGTCACCTTGCTGGCTACTGTGGTGAGTGCTTTAAATGCAGAGCTTGAAATGAGTTACTCAGACTTGTTTCTGAAATCTCTCTCCATCTGTCTTTGCTGAGGTCCTCTGAAACAGGCATATTTGAGATAGCCTTAAAAAAGAGACTGAAACTTTGAATATCTTGCATATCTTGAACTGACTTTTTGTGTCTTGAGCTGTTTCATTTGATTCTGTTCCGAAATGCAATCCTTCAGAAGTTTCCCCAGCTCCAGGAGAACAAGGATCTCAGAGTACATGAGAAATCTGAGCTGCTCTTCTCTCTGTTTACCTACTCCTTAAATATTTTGGTCTCATACGTTCCTTTTTTGTTACAAACATAAAAAAGGAGCTGAAACTCTGCAAGCCAAATCACAAACATCTCCCTCTGTTTTCTGTGTTGACTTCCTCCACTTGAAGAGTGCAGGTTGCTGCCTGTCTTCATAAGGATTCATTTTAAGCTCTGGTTTGGAAGCAGAAGAGGTGATTTGGGGGCTAACATTTCTGTACATTGACAAAAACCTGAATACCGATGCAATGGTGCTGATCAATTCCAAGATGCAGATCCTATCCCAGTGGTGTTCTTCATGTTTTGGAACAGGGATGATGAAGTCAGTGGTGGTAGTTCTGTAAAGAGCACCTGGCTTGGTTTGCTCTGGATCTGATGTGGAAGCTATCAGACTAAATCTGAATGTTTCTGACTTTGTCCAACAAATAAAATGGAATTTACTCTGAGTATATTTAATCTGTTGGGGTTTTTCTTACTTTGCCTACTCCTGATTGTCCTTTATCCTATATAATCACACAGTAAAAGTTGCTGTACCTTTACATGCCAAAGCCAAGCTTTTATTAACCTCTTTTCTTGGCTGTTATCTCTCTTACAGTCACAGACCCTCCCTGTGCCACAGCTGTGAGAAAAAGTCAAGGGCAGCCACCTGCCTGGCCCAGGAACAGCCCGGGACTGAAGGGAGGAGAAGCAGCTTCAGGGTGGTGTCTGTGAGTAACATCCAGCACCACTGAGAGCTGCTGCTGTGACCTACACCTGGGCTTAGGAGTGGGGCTGAGAGCTGGGGGTGAGCTTCTTCTAGTTTCCCGTGTTAGTTGTGACTTGACAAATCTGTGTTGCTGCTCTCAACACGTGGGGAAATAGGTATGTGACTTACACAAGGAGTTGAGAAGGTGGGACCAGGTGATCTCTGGGGTCCCTTCCACCCTGGCGCTGTGTGATTTCTGTGTGGTTCGAAGTCCTGGCCAAAGCAGCCAAATTCTGACAATACACCTTGAATTTGCAATATACAAGTTGGAGTCCTGCTTATCCTTATCACACTGGATCCATGGCATCTTCCAATCCAACCATGAATCCAGAGCAAGGGTGAAGGTATGTGGATGTTCTTTCAACTGTAAGTCTGTCTTGAGTTGGAGGCATGCAGGGCAAGTGCCAGGTCCTGCGCTTGGGCCATAACCCTGTGAGTGCTCCAGGCTTGGGGCAGAGTGGCTGGCAACTGCTCAGTGGAAAGGGACTTGGAGGTATTTGTCAACAGGCAGCTGAAGATGAGCCAGGGTGTGCCCAGGTGGCCAAGAAGGCCACCAACATCCTGGTCTGGATCAGCAATGGTGTGGCAGCAGGACCAGGTAAGGGATCATCCGCTTGCACACAGCACTGATGAGGCTGCACTTCAAATACTATGTTTAGTTTTGGAGCCTTCACTCTAAGAAGGATTTTGAGGTGCTGGAGCGGGTCTGGAGAACATGGCTGGTGAGGATTAGCTGAGAGAACTGGGGGTATTTAGGCTGAGGTTGGTGCTCTACAGCTCCCTGAGAGGAGGCTGCAGTGATGTGGGGGTTGGTCTCGTCTACCAAGTGACAAGACAGAGGACAAGAGGAAATGGCTTCGAGTTGTACCAGAGGAGGTTTGGCTTGGACGTGAAGAACAATTTCTTTTCCCCAAAAGGGGAATGAAGCCCTGGAACAGGCTGCCCAGGGCAGTGATGGAGTCCTCATCCCTGGAGGGATTGAAAATGGGTAGAAATGGTGCTGAGAGGCATGGGTTTAGTGGTGGACTTGGCAGTGTTGGTTGATGTTAAAAGTCTCTTCCAGCCTAAAGCATGCTTTGATCTACACAACCAGAGAGATAATTTGGAGGTAAGGGGAGAGCAGAATTAATTGTAAAAGCCTCAAGCCAGTCAGGGTGAGCAGAGTGTTAGAAGGTGCTAGCAGAGCACCCAGCACAATGGCAGTTTCATTTCTGCCACTTCTTCCACCGTGTAGTAGACCCAAGCCACTTCAGCTGAAACAAGCCTGTGCTGTGCTTGGTGCGGAGGGAGCGGTAGGCATCGCTCGGCTCCCCCTCTGCAGTTCCACACCCGAGTTCTTCATCCTGTTCGTCTCCCTGCACCCTCCCCTGGGGCTGCTCAGCCTGCTGGGAGCAGCTCTCATCTCCCAAGTAACAAGCAATGGGACGAGAGGAAAGAGCCTCAGTTTGCACAAGGGGAGGACACGAGGAACAGTTCCTTCCCTCTAAAGGCCTGTCCACCACTGGAGGATGCTCAGGGAGGTGGGTGAGGCCAGGGTGGATGGGGCTCTGGCCAGCCTGATCTAGGGCAGGGTGTCCCTGCCCGCGTTGGAACTGGATGCTCCTTGTGGTCCCTTCCAGCCCTGACTGACTCTGTGGTGCTATGAAAGCTGTGTAGGTGTGGCGCTGGGGGACATGGTTTGGTGGTGACCTGGCAGTGCTGAGTTAAGGGCTGGATTTGATGAACTTAAAGGTGTCTTCCAACCCGATCGGTGCTGTGCGCCACACTCTGGGGTACTCGCACAGCCCGGGGCAGAGCGGCGGGCGGCAGCCGGGACCCGCCGCCGTGCGGGGCAGCCCTGCGGGGCCGTGAGCGGAGGGGCGGAACCCGCGGCGCCGGCAGCCTTTCCGGCGGACCGGGCGGACACGCAGCGGGGCCGGGCGCGGGGGCGGCGGCATGGCGCAGAGGCGGCAGCGGGCGCGGGTGCAGGGCGGCTGGGCCAGCGCCCCAGCGGCGAAGCCGGCGGGCACGGCGGGTAAGCAGCGGCAGCCTGCGGGGCCGCTCCGGGCCCGGCGTGGCGGACGGGCCGGTACTGGGCCGCACGTCCGGGGGGGCTGGCTCCGCTGGCTGCTGTCTCCAACCGTGGGTGACGGCTGTGCTCGTTTGGCTGCGGGACTGAAACAGAGCTGCGCGGAGCCGCTGGTGCGAGTGTCTCGGGTGTGCTGTGGCGGTTTGGGGTGCAGAGCACGGCCGGCTGCAGGCGCGGTGCGGTGTGCTGATGCACACGGCTGGGGAGCTGCTGGCCCTGAGCTCTAAGCCAGCTCCTGGGCAGCAGGGGCGGGCAGGGGGTTCTGCCCTCTGCGCTGCCCAGACCCCGCCTGCAATGCTGGGGCCAGCTCTGGAGCGCTCAGAACGGAGAGAGGCCCGAGGAGGCCACAGCAGTGCTGAGAGGCCTGGGAGCCCTCTGCTGTGAGGCCGCGCAGAGGGAACGGAGGCTGTTCAGCCTGGGGAAGGGGAGGCTCCGGGGAGACCTTCTGGTGGCTGCTCGGTGCTTGAAGGGCCAGTCAGAGAGCTAGAGACTGGCTTTAGCAGGACACGGGGCGATGGTCAGACCAAGGGGGTGTCGCGGAGCGCTGCTCTGCCGCCTGCGCCCATGGTGGCGGAGGGGAGAAGTCGACTGGGAGGAGGTAATGTTATCTAAAGATAGGGATTAAACTCGGTATTCCGAACTCTGCCACCCCCAACCACTGCCTATTAGTATGAAAAGGATTCTACGTGGTTATGGAAACGTTCTGGGATAAATATCTACAGTAACTTGTGTAGTACAGGGCCACGTAGACCCAAACAGGCTTGCATATGCCTGTGCTTGCCTGGACATGTTTTCACAGGATCACAGTATCCCAGTATCATCAGGGTTGGAAGAGACCTCACAGATCAAGTCCAACCCTTTAGCACAGAGCTCAAGGCCAGACCATGGCACCAAGTGCCACGTCCAGTCCTGCCTTGAACAGCTCCAGGGACGGCGACTCCACCACCTCCCCAGGCAGCCCATTCCAGTGTCCAATGACTCTCTCAGGGAAGAACTTTCTCCTCACCTCCAGCCTAAATCTCCCCTGGCACAGCCTGAGGCTGTGTCCTCTTGTTCTGGTGCTGGCCACCTGAGAGAAGAGAGCAACCTCCTCCTGGCCACAACCTCCCCTCAGGTAGCTGTAGACAGCAATAAGGTCTGCCCTGAGCCTCCTCTTCTCCAGGCTAACCAATCCCAGCTCCCTCAGCCTCTCCTCATAGGGCTGTGCTCAAGGTCTCTCACCAGCCTCGTCGCCCTTCTCTGGACACGCTCAAGCATCTCAATGTCCCTCCTAAACTGGGGGGCCCAGAACTGAACACAGCACTCAAGGTGAGGTCTAACCAGTGCAGAGTACAGGGGCAGAATGACCTCCCTGCTCCTGCTGGCCACACCATTCCTGACGCAGGCCAGGATGCCACTGGCTCTCTTGGCCACCTGGGCACACTGCTGGCTCATGTTCAGGCGGGTATCAATCAGCACCCCCAGATCCCTCTCTGCTTGGCTGCTCTCAGCCACTCCGACCCCAGCCTGTATCTCTCCATGGGGTTGCTGTGGCCAAAGTGCAGCACCCTGCACTTGGAGCTATTGAACCCCATCCCGTTGGACTCTGCCCATCTGTGCAGGCGGTCAAGGTCCTGCTGCAGAGCCCTTCTGCCCTCCAACTCAGCCACATCTGTCCCCAGCTTAGTGTCATCTGCAAACTTGCTGATGACTGACTCCATGCCCTCATCCAGATCATCTCTGAAGATGTTAAAGAGGATGGGGCCCAGCACTGATCCCTGAGGGATACCACTAGTGACAGCTGCCAGCTGGATGTGGCACAATTCACCCCCACTCTCTGGGCTTGTCCCTCCAGCCAGTTCCTAACCCAGCACAGAGTGTTGCCATCCAAGCCATGGGCTGACAGCTTAGCCAGCAGTTTGCTGTGGGGAACAGTGTCAAAGGCCTTGCTGAAGTCCAGATAGACCACATCCACAGGCCTCCCCCACAGCCACCAAGCAGTCACCTGATCATAGAAGGAGATCAGGTTGGAGAGGCAGGATCTGCCCTTCCTAAACCCATGCTGGCTGGACCTGAGCCCTTTGCCATCCCTCAGGTGCGCTCTTATCACCCCCAAGCTAACCTGCTCCATCAGTTTCCCTGGCACTGAGGTCAGGCTGACAGGTCTGTAGTTCCCAGGTTCCTCCATCCGACCCTTCTTGTGGATGGGGACCACGTTGGCAGTTTCCAGTCTCCTGGGACCTCTCTGGTGAGCCAGGACTGCTGGAAAATGATGGAGAGCAGCTTGGCCAGCTCAGCTGCCAGCTCTCTCAGCACCCTGGGATGGATCCCATCTGGTCCCATGGACTTGTGGGTGTCCAGGTGGCTCAGCAGGTCCTGAACTAATTCCTCATGAATTTCCAGGGGAACACACTGCTCCCTGACCCCATCCCCCAGTTCAAGAGGCCACTTGCCCTGAACTCCTCCCTCCTTGCTGCTGAAAACTGAGGTGAAGAAGGCATTCAGGACCTCAGCCTTTTCCTCATCGTCAGTTATAGTGTTCCCCTCCTGGTCCAGTAAGCAGTGGAGGCTCTTCTTGCCCTTCCTTTTAGCACTGATACATTTATAACAGTGCTTTTTGTTATCCTTCACAGAGGAGGCAGCCTAAGTTCTAGCTGGGCCTTAGCCTCTCTAATTTTTCTCCTGCATAATCTGGCTGCCTCCTTAAACACGTCAGGAGAAGCCTTCCCCTCCTTCCAGAGGTGATACACCCTCTTTTTCTCCCCCAATTCCTTCAGGAGCTGTTTGCTCGTCCAGGCTGGTCGCCTTCCCTGCCGGCTCATCTTTGGGCACATGGGAACTGCCAGCTCCTGTGCCTTCAAGAACTCCTGTTTAAAGTAGGTCCAACCATCCTGGACCCCTTTGTTCCCAAGGACTGCTGCCCAGGGGACTCTGCAAATAAGTTTCTTGAACAAATTGAAGTTTGCCCTCCGAAAGTCCAAGGTGTGGGTTTTGTTGCAGTGCCTCCCTACCTCCCTGCATATTGAAAACTCCACTAACTCGTGATCACTACACCCCAGGCAGCCTCCCACTGTCACATCTCCTACCAGCCCTTCTCTGTTCGACAGCAGCAGGTCAAGCTGAGCTTGACCCCTAGTAGGCTCACTTATCAGCTGGGTCATGAAGGTGTCCTCCATGCACTCTAGAAACCTCCTGGACTGCCTCCTCTCTGCTGAATTAAGTTCCCAGCAGATATCTGGCAGGTTAAAGTCACCCACAAGGACAAGATCAGAAGATCTTGAGACAGCCTCCAGCTGTTTGTAAAATATCTCATCTGTTTCCTCATCCTGGTTGGGTGGTCTGTAACAGACTCCAACCAGGATGGCAGATTTGTTAGTCCTCCCTCTGATTTTAACCCACAAGCTCTCAACCCCTTTGTCCCTCACCTCAAGCTCTGTGGCAAGGAATGAATCCCTAATATACAGGGCCACCCCTCCTCCTCTTCTCCCTTGCCTATCTCTCCTGAAGAGGTTATATCCCCCCAGTATAGCACTCCAACCATGCCTGTCATCCCACCAAGTGTCTGAAATGGCAACTATCTCATAGTCACCCTGGTGGACCAGGACTTGCAGTTCCTCCTGCTTGTTACCCAAGCTGTGTGCATTGGTGTAGATGCACTTCAGCTGGGCTCTCGATTCCCCAATTGTCCCTAGTTTCCTTCCCACTCTCTCCTTCTCAGAGAGAGTAATTGCCTCACCCACCCCCTTCAGACCTAGTTTAAAGCCTGCCTAATGAGCCCTGCCAACTCCAGTGCCAGGACTCTCCTGCCTTTCTTCGATGACTGCACCCCGTCAGGATCAAGCAGGTCTGGCTCAGTAAAAGTTACCCCAAGGTCGAAGAACCCAAAGTGCCTCCTCTCACACCATCCCTTGAGCCACCTGTTGATGGCATAGGTTCTGCTGTTCCTCTCTGTGAACTCCCTTGCCACCTGTGCTCCTGCCCCATCTATCAGTTTCCCCAGGGCCTTAAATTCCTTTTTAATTGCCCTGGTGCCCTTCTTCTTGATCTCATTTCTGCCAGCCTGTATTACCAGCAAGGGGTAATAATCAGAGGGCTGGATTAGGTTTGGGAGTCTCCTGGCGATGTCCCTAACCCGGGCACCAGGAAGGGAGCAGATCTCCCTGTGGGATGGGTTGGGATGACAAATTGGTCCCTCCGTCCCCCTCAAAACTGAGTCCCCAACAACTAAGACTCTTCTCTTTTTCTTGTTTTTTGTGGAGCTGGTCACCACAGTTGGTGGAGACTGCTCCACTTTAGGCATCCTGCTTGGATGCTCCTTCTCAGCCCTCCCAAACCAGTTTCCTGCCCAAACCAGAGGCAAACCCCCTGAACGGACAGAGGGGCGCAGTACGCCCGGTGCCGCAGGGTCTGCCCTGCCCTGGCTGTGCACTGTGCAGTAAACAGGTTGCATAAGCCCAAGCGCTTAGCATGTGGCCCACCTGTGCTCTTCCCATATCTGGGAGTACCAGCCCTATGGACCCTTCTGATTTGGTGTGGTTTGGCCTGCTGCCAGGTGCTTATTGGGCAGTATTGTGGCCAACGGACCATCCATCTCAGCCCACCTCTGATAAATAGGGCAACCCAGGTAAACAAGGGGCTCTTGCCACCTCCTCCGCTCACCTCCCCCAGCCTTCTGCCCGGGCCACTACCTTTATCCGCTGTGCATGACCCCCTGCTCCCCGGCACTCTGAACCCATCCAGTGGGCGATGGACCATCGAAGGAGGCGTTCCCAGCCGGCCGCCGCTCCAGCCCCCCGCAGCAGCCCGGCCGTGCCCGTGCAGTCTTGTCAGCCAGCGCGCCCCAGTTCGAGCTGAGTGCCAGCTCCGCGAGAACCAGCTGCCTGGCTTTGGCTGCATGTATGTGGGCACCGCGGATACTGAGGCTTCCAGTTAGTGAGTATTTGAACTCTCCTGATTCAAATAGCTAAGGACTTTCACTGAATTGCCAGTGGCACCTTATGCCGCAGGACTCTCTGAGCAGAACTTTTCCAAAACCTCTACCAAGTTGCTTAATTCGGCTGTAAATAGAGATTCTGTAAAACAGTTTCACTAACCGTGCACAAAGAACTTGTGTGGGTTGGCTGTACATAACTTTGGGTGAAATTCTCTTTGTATATATGAATACATTATTTACAAACCTTCAGATCGGCCTCACATCTCACCCCAAACGCAGACTGAAACCCCTCTAAAACAGCTTGTTCACAACTAGCAAACATTCAAACTGTGAACAGAGAGAGGAGTTTCCCCACAGCTTAACGCCGCCTGGGGTCTGTGCACTGTTTGCCCAGCAGAGTGGGCTGGAAACTCCATTCTGCTCTGTGGCAGAGGCAGCAGATTGTGACAGAGGCACTGAAGCATTTACTCCAATTCTTATTAATCAATAATCATCCTCCGGGGCTGTGTCACAGCCTGTTGCAAGTGTCCAAACTTCAGGGGAGTCTTTGCCCGTGGACTGGAGGCTGGAATCCTCCCGGCTCGAGGGGAAAGGAAATTCTTCCTGGCTTCTGGGGAAATGACAGTCTCTGGCCTGGTTCCCCAGTGACAGATGCAATCTCTGCCCTTGTCTCCTGGCTTCTTCTGGATGCTCTGCCCAGGGATTCTTAGCGGGCTCTCAGGTGCAGGAGTTGGATGCTGTGCTGTCTCAGCACGATTCTCACGCGGCTAGCAGGCTGACAGCATGTGTGTGCAGACAGCCCAGAGTCTGCTTCCTGGGTAACTCAGCAGCATGGCACTCACCAGGCAGTAATAGGCAGCGGGCGTGCAAGGTGTGCATGGCTGCTTGGAGTCTGAGCTCCGTGGGTAAAGGCAGACAATACAAGATCTGGTCCCAATAACACAGTGGTGTGCAAGTGTGCACAGCTGGCTGGAGACTATAGGCTCCACATACATATATATAGGCAGGTTTAAGTGAGCTCTACAACTAAGTATGCAAGCAGGCAATCAGTGTACAGAGTCCAGGCTATGCATGGAGTCCAAGCTGCAAGTGGGTCATAGTATGAGGGCCAGAGCACATTGTTCACCTGTGCACCCCTATTTATTGAATGTGGGCCGAGATTAATGGTCCCTTGGCCACTAGAATGACCAACCAGGTTGGCAGTCAGCCAAACCTTACCATAATAGGCAAAAGTCACTGCCTTGGCTTTCCCAAATATGGGGATCACATGGGCTTGCACCAGGGAGGCACGAGCTGGGCGTGTGGAGCTTCCACAACGTGTTTACAAACTGGGGTCCTGGCAGGCCAGGCTTTGTGGCCCTTTTATCCATTTAATGTGTTTACCTCTGATTTGGGCAGAAAAACATGTCCAGGCAGGGCAAGGCATACATCAGCCTATTTTCGGGCCTACAGACCCTCCACAACAGGGTAGAGTCCGGCCAGAGAGAAGGAAGAAACGACGCTGACCCTGGTCCAGGTTGCCCAGGGATGTAGTAGATCCATGGAACCACTCCAGATCAGGTTGCTTGGGACTCTGAGCGACTTCTTCTAGTTGCACATGTCCCTGCTAACTGCAGAGCGAAGGAGCTTAGGTCACAGAATCAATGAAGTTGGAAGAGCCCTTTAAGATCGCTGAGTTCAACCATAACCCAGCTACCACAATCACTAAACCACGTCCCACAGGTTTCTTGAACACCTCCAGGGACGGTGACTCCACCACCTCCCTGGGCAGCCTGTCCCAGTGCCTGAGCACTCTTGCAGCAAAGAAATATTTTCTAATCTCCAACCTAAGCCACCTCTGGCACAATTTAAGCTCTTTTCCTCTCATCCTATCTCTGGTTACTTGGGAGAAGAGAACAACACTGTCTTCACTCTGGTCTGCTTTTGTGTAGGTGACCTTTACAGATCCCTTCCCACCCAAACCATTCTGTGTGCTCTTCTTATCTCTGGGTAAGCTGAATGAGCCAAGTGGAATTTGGTGGAGCTACCTTCTTTCATCACTATTAATCTCTTTATTCTGAAAACTGCTTATTGTCTCCCTTCTTTTTAAGCCTGTTTGTATCTGTGCTTGTGCCACGTGGAGTGATAAGCTCGAGTTTTCTTTCCATCCTTTTCTCACTAGTGTCAAAGTCTTGTTTCAACAGAAGTTTGTTGTTTGGTTTTTTTTAATCAGAGATCAGAGAATTGTCTTTTTCTTTTCCCCAAAAAGCAATTTGAGAGGGAAGCAGTTAAGCTGCTTGGGGAAATTTCTGCTGGCACGTGACAGAATTGGTAGAGTTGTGGTAGAATTGAAAGGTTCTAGATGCTGTACTCAGAGAAGAAATTTAGATGGGATGTTAGGAACAAATTTTGCACCAAGAGGGTGGTGGAACACTGCAGGAGATTGTTCAGGGAGGTAGTTGAGGCCCCACCCCTGGAGATACTCAGCATCAGTTTCAAGAAGACTCCGGGCAGCCTGATCTAGTGGACGATGTCCCTGCTGACTGCAGATGGGGTTGGCCTAGAGGACCTTTGGAGGTCCCTTCTAACCCAAACTGTTCTGTGGTTCTGTCCTTTGGGGTCAAAATGTCACAACAACCTCACAAATGCTCCAGGTTTGGGGAAGCATGGTTGGAAACTGCCTGGTGGAAAAGGACTCGCAGATGTTGGTCTGTATTTTTTTGTGTGGTGAAATTCTGGTTTATGTCATCCTTGGCTTTTGTTTCTCTCTTTGCTTTAGCATCCAAGGGACCAGTGGCCAGCAACCTTTGCCCTGCAGGTACCACACCAGCATGGCTGAGGAAAGGTCAGCCTTGCTCTCAAAAGCACTTTGTCTTTGAGAAGCCATCAGAGGTAAAAATGACACTGTGACTAGCAGTGTCTCATCTTTTATAAACCTCTAAATGATAAGAATTTGAGCTTATGGCTTTAAAACAAACTCAGAACTCAGCAGAGCTGAACTTTGGGCTTTCGACAAGCAGAGCTCCTAACTCTCTTGCCTGTGTGGCAAGCAGAATGTCTCAGTCTCTTTGTTTAGACTCTTGAGTATTCACTACGTACTTGTTCACAACTTCTTTGCTTTTCAGAGAGCCTGAAGAGTTTCTCCTCGATGTTCAGAATGATGCAGTGCCCCAAAATGTTATTTGAGCTCTCTTTTCTTCTTATTTGTCACATGGGGTTTGCTTTACAGCCTCTGCTCAATGTCTCCTCAGCAGATCATAGAATCACAGAATTGTCAGGGCTGGAAGGGACCTCAAGGATCATCCAGTTCCACCCCCCTGCCATGGGCAAGAGCACCTCACACTAGATCAGGTTGCTCAGAGTCACATCCAGCGTGGCCTTAAAGACCTCCAGGGATGAGGCTTTCACCACCTCCCTGGGCAGCCTGTTCCAGTGTCTCAGCACCCTCGTGATGCAGAACTTCTTGCTGACATTCAGTCTGAATCTACTCTTCTAGTTTTGCTCTGTTGCCCCCACTCCTATCACTACCTGGCACTCTAAAAGATTGCCCACCAGCTTTCCTGTAGCTGCCTTCAGGTACTGAATAAAGGATCCTGTGTGCCATGTAGGTCCTTGCTGGGAGAAAAAAAAAACCCTCTTGAACACTTTTTTCTGAGACAGAAGTGTTTGAAAGACTGTTCTCTTGTTTGGAAGGATTGGAGGTGGTCTGGAAAGGTTCTCTTTGTCCTTTGTGGTAAAGCCTCAATAGCTATATAGTACTGGACCCTCATGGTTAGCTCCAGCCCTGCTGCTAAAGCAGGGCCACCCACAGCAGCTTGTCCAGGATCACAGTGCCCAGAGGGGTTTGCACTCTCCCCAGAGAAGGAGACAGCCTCTCTGGGCAGTCTGCTCCAGGGCTTCAGTACCCTCGCAACAAAGAAGCTTTTCCTCATGTTCAGGTGGAGCCTCCTGGGTTCCATTCTGTGTTCATTACCCCTTGTGCTGTGGTTGGGCACCACTGAAAGAGTCTGGCCCCAGCCTGTCCTGTAGCTCTTGCTGAGCTTTGAGAAGATCAGACTGATGTTCTGCTCATTGTCTGGGGGCTGGGATTTCCTCCTCCCTTTTCTATCTGCTCTCGACTTTGACTTCTGGCTGTAAGAATAAGAACACTTCTGCTTGCAGTTGATAACTGAGGAGGTCTGTACCAATCCAATGGGCTCTAGAAGGAAGTGTCCTTCAGAGGGGGCAGTCGGTTCTTCAAGCCAGCCACAGTGGTGGTTGCAGCTGAGAGTTTCTGGGGCATGGAGAATGAGCTGCTGGGTTGGTACTCTTTACCATTTGCCCAGAGCTATGTTATCCTCATTGACTCTGCAGTATGTACTTCTGCAGAGTCACTAGAGATTAATTCTGCTTGAGTCCAACATGCCAAGTGCCTCAGTGTTGAACGTTTACCGCATTTCCTTGCAGGTGGAGCGCAGAGTTCCAGAGACAGGTGTGATAGAGTGAGTGTGGTGACAGCTTTATTATCCTTTCTGTGGTTCTTCTCCCTTGGTGGTCAGTGTCTGGTTTAGATTCCCTGTGTCACCCCTTGTTTATTGATCTCTAGAGCCCTAAAACAGTGTGAAAGGAGCCTTTGGTGAGAAAAGAGTCCTCTCACCCACGCTCATGTGCTCCTACTGCCTTACACTGACCTCTGACTGTCTCCAGGACATTACTGTCTCTTTCTACCCTTGCCTTTTATCCCCTTTGTGTCCCCATAACTCCTTTTGTGTTCCCCCATTCACTCCCTTTGTCATCTCCTCCTTTGTCATCCCCTCTGTGATCCATCCATTTTGTCCTATCCTTCCTCTGTTTCTTTGCTCTTCCGTCTTGCTTTTCCCCCTTGCTCTCCCCTACTCAGGCTCACAGCAAGTCTGCTTCATGCTACGCAGTGCCAGATAACTTGTTTTTTGTCCCTCTGATGGCTCTTTCTCCATCCCCAGCAAGCCTGGTGTGTATGAGCTCAGCAAAGCACCCACTGGCATTTCCAGGTGAGTGAATATAAGCTTGGTGTCTGCTGCTGCAGAGCCACACATAACACTCATGAGCCTCTGCAGAGAATTTGGGTAACAAGGACAAGTGCTGGGTCCTGTACTTGAGTCACAACAATTCCATGAACACTACAGGCTTTGGGGGGGAGTGGCTGGAAAATTGCCTGACAGAAGAGGAACTGAGGGTGCTGGTTGACATCTGGCTGAAGATGAGCCAGCAGTGTGCCCAGGTGGTCAAGAAGGCTACCAGGATCCTGGCCTTGATCAGCAGCAGAGTGCCCAATCCCAGGGCAGGGATTATCCCACCACAGCACTGGTGAGGCTGTACCTTGAAGAGTTCAGATTTGAGGCCCTCACTTTGAGAAGGACATTTTGGGGCTGGAGCAGGTCCAGAGAAGGGCAGTGAAGCTGGTGAAGGGACTGGAGAACAGGGATGGTGAGGAGCAGCTGTGGGAACTGGGGGTGTTTAGTCTGGAGAAGAGGAGGCTGAAAGAAGACCTCATTGCTCTCTCTGAATTCGGCTCCCTGAAAGGAGGTTGTAGTGAAATGGGAGTTGGTCTCTTCTCCCTAGTACCAGATGATAGGAAATGGCCTGAAACTGTGGCGAGGAGGCTTAGGTTGGAGATTAGGAACCATTTCTTTGCTGCAAGAGTGGTCAGGCATTGAAACAGGCTGCCCAGGGAGGTGGTGGAGTCACCATCCCTGGGGGAGTTGAAGAAATCTGTGGCCCTGGCACCTTGGGGACATAGTTTAATGGCCATGGTGGTGTTGGGTTGATGGTTGGACTCAGTGAGCTTGGAGGTCTCTTCTAACCCAAACAGTTCTGTGATTCTGTGATCTTTTTCTTAGGGTTCATTTGGTCCCTGGCTTTATTGACTCGCAGCAAGCAGACTGGATATTTGAACAGCTCCTGCAGGACATCCCCTGGGGGCAGCGAGCTCACATCAGACAGGGTAAGGAGCTCATTCCTAGATTGTTTCCACCCCCAGATTCATGCATTGGTTTTGATGTCAAGGGAGGTGACTCTGCCCCTCTGCTCCACTCTGGTGAGACCCCACCTGGAGTACCGCATCCAGTTCTGGAGCCCCTATGACAAGAGGAATGTGGAGATGCTGGAGTGTGTCCAGAGAAGGGCCAGGAGGATGCTCAGAGGGCTGCAGCAGCTCTGCTGTGAGCACAGACTCAAAGAGTTGGGGCTGTTCAGTCTGGAGAAGAGGAGGCTCCCAGGTGACCTTCTTGTGTCCTTCCTGTATCTGAAGGGGGCTACAAAGAAGCTGGGGAGGGACTTTTGAGGCTGTCAGGGAGTGACAGGACTGGGGGAAATGGAGCAAAGCTGGAGGTGGGGAGGTTCAGGCTGGACATGAAGTGGAAGTCATTCAGCATGAGAGTGGTGAGAGGCTGGACTGGGTTGCCCAGGGAGGTGGTTGAGGCCAGGCTGGCTGAGGCTGTGTGCAGCCTGCTCTAGGGTAGGGTGTCCCTGGCCATGGCAGTGGGGTTGGAACTGTCTGATCCTTGTGGTCCCTTCCAACCCTGACTGATTCTATGATTCCTTCACATTTCCTTCCAGGTTTTCCATGCACACCTGAAGAGTGCTGCTTGTTTTTCTCTCTCTGTCCCCACATTCCTGTTGCCTGCTAAACACTTGCCTTAAATCTGAGTTCACTACCTCTGTCACCCCCAATTCCTTTCTCCCCTCCTTTTTTATTTAGGCCATATCTGTGCCTCCATTGCCTTCATATCATCTCCCAGTGATGTTTCAGAATCTCTCTTCCTGGAGTTTTTTGGTCACTTCTGGTCTCTCCCGCTTCAAATCCCCACAGATCCTGTTTCTTTTCCCTTGGATTTGCTTGTTGGTTGCAGCATGCAGTAAGCCAAGAGACTGCTGTTCTGGGTTTGTTCGCTAAGGGGCACCTGTTCCACCTCAGCTTCTCCTTCAGATGGGTGGAAGATAAAGTGTCAGAGTAGCTATGTGACAGGACTGGAAAATGTCTTCACCGTCTCTGTGCGTCGGCCTGCAGCAACGGAGACTGTGACCTGTCAGGAGGAGAAGTGGTCTTTTCAGAAAGTGGAGGTGCTTTGAACTTGGTGTTTGGTGTTAGCCCACAGAGTGCACAAGAAACACTCCTTTGTCCAGCCTTCCTGCCTTCTGCTTCTGTCACGTTCTTTGATGCTGCAGTGCCTTCCATTTCACCCCTCCCAGTGGATACATCTTGCCAGGAGAATGTCAACCAAACCAGAATCACAGAGTAGTTTGGGTTGGAAGGGACCTTAAAGATCACCTAGTTCCAACTCCCCTGCCATGGGTAGGGACACCTCCTGCTAGACTAGCTTGCTCAAGGCCCTATCCAACCTGGCTTCAAACACTGCCAGCCTTGGAGCCTCTACAGCTTCTCTAGGCAATCTGTCTCTGTCTTTCACCACCCTCCTGGTGAAGCATTTCTTCCTGGTGTCTGGCCTAACCCCAGCTTCTTGCAGTTTGAAGCCATCGCTCCTTACCCTGTCACTCCAAGGCTTTGTAAAAAGTCCCTCTCCAGCTCTCCTCTGGCCCACTTTAGGTACTGCAAGGCCAACAGAAGGTCTCCCTGGTACCTTCTCTTCTCCAGGGTGACCAGCTCCAACTCTCAGGCTGGCCTCACAGCAGAGGGCTTCCAGCCCTCACAGTGCTGCTGTAGCCTCCTCTGGCCCTGCTCCAGCAGATCCCTGTCTCTGCTGGGGATTCCAAAACTGGCACCAGCACTGCAAGTGGGGTCTCAGCAGAGCAGAGGGGCAGAGTCTCCTCCCTGCCTTTGCTGCCCATGCTGCTGGGGATCAGCCCAGGACACAGCTGGGGCTGGGCTGTGAGTGAACACTGCCAGCTCACTCAGCACCCCCAAGTCCTCCTCAGTACTGCTTTCTATCCATTCTCCTCCCAGCCTGGATTTGTGCTTGGGATTGCCCCAGCCCATGTGCAGGACCTCACACTTGGTTTTGTAGAACTTCATGAGTTCCTTGGATTACATCTCAAAGCTGTCCAGGTCCCTCTGGCTTGTTAGCCTCTCCACCCAACTTGCTTTTGGATAATCCTGATCTTAGACTTGAGCTCAGCGTATAATTGTTTTGGTTGGAAAACACCTTGGAGATCCTTGAGTCATTCAGGAAGGCTGAAGAAATTAAGAGGCTGCTCACCTTAGGTCAGTGGGCAGCCATCTTACCATTTTCAAGCCCTCTGCTAAAGTGACTGAGATAGTCTTCCTGTTTTTCCTCCTTCCAGGAGTATCTTTTGAAGAGCCAAGGCTTACCTGCTGGTATGGGGAGCTCCCTTACACCTACTCCAGGATAACCATGCAGCCCAATCCAAATGTATGTATACAGCTGGAGGTTCATTAGATACAGACAGAGGTTGGAAGGGACCTTAGAGATTATCTAGTTCTAACCCTCCTGCCATGGGCAGGGGACACCCACCTTCAACTAGACCATGTTGCTCAAGGCCTCATCCAGCATTGCCTTAAACATCTCCAAGGAGGTGCCATCCACAACCTTCCTGGGCAGCCACCCTCCCTGTAAAGAATTTCTTCCTAATCTGCAGTCTCGATCTCCCCTCTTCCAGCTCAAAGCCATTGCCCCTCATCCTATCCCTGCAAGTCCTTGTCAAAAGTCTGATGTGCTTTCAGTGACTTGGCCTCTTCTGTCACTCCGTTGTATATCCTGTGTGGTCAGGCAGCCCACTTACAAGGCAGAGCCTAATTTTGGGGTGGCATTACTGGTTTCCCTACGCATCCCAAAGCTGCAAGGTCTGTAGATGTGTAATTTATTGTTCACATGCTGCTTAGCCATGGAAAAGGTGAGCTAGAAATGCCCCTAACACAGAAAGGTGACATGCTAAGGCTCCTGCCCTGAGTCAAAAAACCTTTAACCCTGGGTAAGAATGGAAAGAAGGTGGTGCAGGGTCAACTATTAGAGGTAGACACTGGGAAAGAATTCCTGCTTCTGCCAAGGATACACTGGGAGACTTGGAGTCACTTCTTTATAGCTGCGTAGAATGGTTTGGGCTGGAAGGGACCTTAAAGTCATCTACTTATCCTTTCTTGATCTGTTTCTCTCCTTATATAAGGGACAAAATAAATCTGGCCTGCATTGCTTTGGCATTTTTGGTTTTGTCTTCTTTTAGTATCCTGCTGTGCCTCCTGGAAGCACAGTGACAGCTGAAAGTCACAGTGCCAGTTTAGGACGTGAAATGAGGATTCACTGGGCTGAGGCATAATGGGAGGCGCGGAGCTGCCCCGGGCCATGGGCTCAGCAAAGATGAGATTCAGGGCCTCTGACACTGGGTGTGTTGAGCACTGACAAGTTACAGGCTGCAAGGCAAACCCCAGGAGCGTTGTGAGGTGGACTCAAGAAGCTGGACCAACAGAGCAGGACCAAAGGGCCAGGCTAGGGCAGTGTTTGGTCAACTGTTGGCTCTTGTTTTGTGTCAGCAGTGGTTAGGCACTGACTGCAACATCTTGAATGCACTCTGCTCACCAGCAGTGGCCAGGTATCTCAGATGCTGTCAGCTCCCTGATTTAAAGTCCTCTCACTTGGCCAGGAGGTTGAAGAAACAGGTGTAGAACCGTGGAATCACAGAAGCATTTGGGTTGGAAGAGGCCTTAAAGATCATTGAGTCCAGCGGTTAACCTAGCAGTGCCAGGTCACCACTGAGCTGTCTCCCTCAGCACCACATCTGCACAACTTCTAAATCCCACCATGGATGCTGACTCCACTGCTCTGGGCTGTCTGTTCCAGGGCTTGACCACCACTTGGAGGGATAACTAATTCCTCACGTCTAACCTAAAGCCCTGCTGGTGCAACATAAGGGTGTTTGCTCAAGCCACTGAACAGGCTGCTTAGGGAAGTGTTGGAGGGCTTTGAAAGCTGTGTAGATGTGGTGCTGAGGGATGTGGTTTAGTAGAGACTTGGCAGTGCTGGGTTAATGATTAGACTTGATCCTGGAATTGCCTGGTTGGAAAAGACCTTAAATGGCTTTGAGGAGAGATTTAGACTGGAAATTAGGAACAAATTCTTTCCAGTGAGGGTGGTTAGACACTGGAACAGATTGCCCAGGGAGGTTGTAGATGCCCCCTCCCTGCATGTGTTCAAGGCCAGGCTGGATGAGGCCTTGTGCAAGCAGGTCTTGTGGAGGGTGTCCCTGCCCATGGCAGGGGTGTTTGAGCTACAGGAGCCTTAATGTCAATTCCAACCAAAACTATTTGATGTGTCTGTGACCAAGTCTGACCACATCCTGACACCTCTCTATAGACAGCTGTTAGATGATCATAAAGGTCATTTCCAGCCTAACTGCTTCTTCCCTTGTCTCCCCCCTGCTTCTGCTGTGCTGTTGGCAGTGGCATCCTGTGCTGAACATGCTGAAGGAGCGGATTGAGTTGTTCAGTGGCTACACCTTCAACTCCCTGCTCTGCAACCTCTACCGTGATGAGAAGGACAGTGTTGACTGGCACAGCGACCATGAGCCCTCGCTGGGGACAAACCCTGTCATTGCCTCCCTCAGCTTCGGTGCCACCAGGAACTTTGAGATGAGGAAGAAACCCTCCCAGGTGAGTCTTCCTGTCACTCAGAGTCCTGCTCTCACTGGAGTTTTCCCTCTGTTTCGGGGACTCCATTACTGCAAGTGTTTGATGCTAGTTAATGAAAGCACAACTCAGAAACTTCTGTGGAACAGTAAGATCAAGACATCTGTTCACGTGCACCATGGGTGTGGGACCTTTCTAATCATCAAGTCACTGAATTGTGCCAGTTGGAAAAGACCTCTGTGATCATCAAATATCAGAAGTGGGCTACAGGAGAGGTGGAGAGGGATTTTTGACAAGGGCTTGCAGTAGTAGGATAAGGGGCAATGGCTTTGAGCTGGAAAAGAGGACATTGAGACTGGAGAGATTAGGATGAAATTCTTGACAGTGAGGGTAGGGAGACACTGGCACAGGTTGCCCAGGAAGATTGTGGATGCTTCCTCCTTGGAGGTCTTCAGGGCCAGGTTGGGTGAGGCCTTGAGCAACCTGGGCTAGTTGAAGGTGTCCCTGCCCATGACAGGGGGTTGGAACTGGATGAGCTTTTAAGTCCCTTTCAAGTCAAACGCTTTTATGATTCTGTGGTCAAGCCAACACCACCGTGACCATTAAACCATGTCCCCAGGTTTCCTGAACGCCTCTGGGGATGATGACTCCACCACCTCTCTGGGTAGCCTCCTCCAATCCCTGACCACTCTTGCAGTGAAAGAAATTGTTCCTAATCTCCAACCAAAGCCTTCTCTGGCACAGTTTCAGGCCATTTCCTCTCCTCCTATCGCCTGATACTGGGGAGAAGGGACCAACTCCCACCTCACTGCAACCTCCTTTTGGGAGCTGTAGAGAGCAGTAAGGTTCCCCTCATCATAACGTGCACCTTCCAACCTGGGCATTCTTTCCTCTTAAGTCAGAGAGTATCAGAATAGCAGGGGTTGGAAGGGATCTCTGAAGGTCATCTATTCCAGCCCTCCTGCTAAACCAGGAGAAGATCCCCTCGCAAGCTGCTCTTCTGCAGGCTCAACAGTCCCAGGGCTCTGAGCCTTTCCTCCTCACAGAGGTGCTCCAGCCCCTCATTATCATTCTGGCCTCCAATAGACTCTCTCTGTCTTTCTTGAGCTGGGGAGCCCAGATCTGGCCCCAGAACTCGTCCCAGTGAAATCAGTGATGAAAGGGAACATTCACTGTGTAAATGAACTGAAGAGCTGATGCATTTTCTTAGCCTCAGCCAGACAAGGTGTAGCACTGTGGGATGAAAAGTAGCTCTGTCTGCTCTTGTAGGTGAAGATCTTCTTACCAGTGTTTGCCTTTTGACTTTTGTTCAGATGGAGGGACAGCAAACAATAGGAAAGGAGCTCATTTCTTACCCACACACCAAAGTGTTGCACCATACTTCCAAGCCTAAGTGCAGGTCTTTGATCAGGAGGGGGGTGTGTGTAAGATACTTTCAGGAACTGGGTGGTGATTCAGTAGGGAATTCTCTTCCCAGATAAAATGCTGTGCTTGGAAATGCTGCCTTTGCAACTTCAGCCTTGCAGTTCCTATTTATCCACCTTAAAAGGAAGCACAGATTCCTGTTTTGGGAGTACAGGCCTCATTTTGGGGTGTCTTTTCAGTTAGTGTAGTCTTGGAGAACCTTGGGAAGAAATCTGCTGTCTGTTTGTGTTGCTGCTTAATTCATAGAATCCTGGAATGGTTTGGGTGGGAAGGGATCTTAAAAGGTCATGTAGTCCAGCCCCCCTGCAGGCAGCAGGAATATCCTCCACTAGATCAGAGCCTTCTCCTGCCTGCCTGACTTTGAGTATTTCCAGGGAGGGGGCTTCAGCTGCCTCCCTGGGCAGCCTGTTGCAGTGTTCTACCACCTTCATGGTGCAGAACTTGTTCCTAACATCCAACCTAATTCTGAGTAAGTAATGCAGAAAGCAGTGGCAACGATTTTCAGCCTGTTGGTGTACTGTTTGCTGAGTACTGGAGTCTGCCCATTAAGAGTCAGGGATTCATTTTGGTTGGAAGTGACCTTTTGGATGATCCAATCCAACCATTGCCACCTTGGCTCACCTAGTTGTGATCAGCAAAGGTCAGAAATGGAACCAGAGAACAACCAAATCATTTGTGGCTTTCATCAGTTGTGAATCTTTGGGCTTCTGAAATGAGTTTCTTGCTGGTCTGTGAGCATGAGCTTACCCAACCAGTGCTTTATGTCAGAGGGCAGAATGTGAGTAAGTGTATTTGGCACTGTGATGGTAAGAAAATGTTATCTGGGAAGTCCATTGCTCTGGGAAGCTGTAAATGGTGCTTGGATGCAGTTCTAGAGATGCATGGGCAGGACTGACTCCCTGCTGATGGGATTGTCAGAGAGGAGAGGATGGTGACAATACCTGTTCAAAAATAAACTTCCTTGGATGGCACTGCACCTGCCAGCTCCTCCTACAGAGCACTTCACCCCACAGTCCTACAGGACACACAGGCCAGGACTCTCATCCTCTGAGGTGTTACTATCCAAAGCACTCAGTCTGTGCTATGCAACTTCCCCCTTAAAAGTCAAACCCATCTCTGGAGCAAGATGTCTTTTTGTTCTCTTCTTCAAGACACCCACTCTGAGCCAAGGGGGAAATTCAGCCTGTGCCATTCAGAGTTGGCCTCCTCCTTTGATCTGTGCTGCACCATTTCTTCCTGAGAGGGGTGACTTTCTCTAGCTGCATCCCTCCAGCTCTTCTCTTTTTTTCTTTCTTCAGTGCCTCTGACTTGATATCTTAGCTGAGTCTTGTGGCTTTACCAAGCAATCTTCTTCTGGAGGTGTGAGGTCCACGTGCAGAGTCATCTTTGAATGAACACCTTGCCCTTAACTGCACCCTGTGTCTGAGGGAGCTCAGACTTCATAATTAGATGACACTCATTAGGTATGCTCTGCATGTCCCCAAAGCCTGCAGTTGTCTGAGAGCATCTTTTGGCACTGGATGCTTTGCCAGGAGGCTCTGATGGCAATGACAACTGTTCAGGCTGTACCACCAAGGAGTTCACTCTCTGTTGTGATGCAGGCTGCTCTTATGAGCATAGATGGTTGAAGCTTTGATGAAAAGCTGGTTAGAGGAAGAGGAATGCCTAGGGAAGAGGAATTCAGATCAACAGTCCTGACAGGCAGGTAAGCTCTCCCTCATCTGCCAGCTTGAGAGTTAATCTTCAAGGAGGAAATCCTCTTCCCAAAATTAAACATCTTGGAGGGCAAACATTGAGTGTTTCTGATTCTAGAGTTTCAGAGTTCTTCATTGCCCTCTACTGCTCTTGGTGTTTTCCGATGAAAAGTGGAAAGAGAGAATCCCAGCATGGTGTGGGTTGGAAGTGTCCTCTGGAGATCATCCAGTGCAGCCCTTCTACTAAAGCAGCATCACCCACAGCAGCTTGCCCAGGATCACAGTGCCCAGATGGGTTTGGAATCTCTGCAGACAAGGAGACTCCACAACCTCTCTGGGCAGCCTGCTCCAGGGCTCCAGCACCCTCACAACAAAGAAGTTTTTCCTCATGCTCAGAGAGAACCGCCTGGGTACCAGTTTGTTCCTGTTGCCCCTTGTCCTGTGACTGGGCACCACTGAAAAGAACTTGGTCTGCAGTGACCTGGTTTCTTTTATTTTCTACTTCTAGTGGCTGTAAATCACTTCTAGCTTTTCCTTGCCTCCTCCTGCCCACATCGAAACCAAGAGCTGAATGCTTTGGTCTAGAGCTGTGATTCACACACAGCTCACAATCCATCAGTTTAGTCAACAAGGCCTCTTGTGCTTCCTTACAGCATGTCACCACCACAGCACTGTGTCCTCCTCATGTTCTCTGCACAGCCTCAGGGCCCCTGTCCCACTCCTACAGCATTCATTCCTCTCAGGCTGGATGATTCTATGTCACTTGGTGTTCCTAATAGAGTCTCACTACCACTTGTTGCTTATCACTGCTGAGCTCAGGGACACAATACCAGGCTGTCTGGTGAGCTGTTTCTGGAAGCTGAGTGTGAAATCACAGGATTGTTTAGGCTAGAAGAGACCTTTAAGATGAAGTCCAGTCCTTAACCCAGCACTGCCAGGTCACCACTAAACCATGTCCCTCGGCACCACTTCTGCACGACTTTGAAACCCCTCCAGAGATGGGAACTCCACCACTGCATTGAGCAGTCTGGTCAAGGGCTTGGCAACTCTTTTCAGGAAGAAATTGTTCCTCATTTCCCATCTAAACCTCCTCTAGTGAACCTGAAGCTGCTTCTTCTGGTCCTATCACGTGGGCCTTGGGAGAAGAGACCAACCCCCACCTCACTCCAACCTCCATTCAGGGAGCTGTAGAGAGCAGTAAGGTCTCTTCCTCAGTCTTATTTTCTCCAGGCTGAACCACCCCAGGTCCCTTAGCTGCCCCTCACCAGCCCTGTTCTCCAGACCCTTCCCCATCTTTGTTGCCCTTCTCTGGACCTGCTCCAGCAGCTCAATGTCTTTCTTGCAGCGAAGGGGCCAGAGCTGACCCAGTATTTGAGGTGTGGCCTCCCCAGTGCTGAGTACCAGGGGATGATCCCTGTGCTGGTGCCTCTGGCCACACGGTTGCTGATCCAGGCCAGGATGCTGGTGGCCTTCTTGGCCACCTGGGCACACCCTGGCTCATCTTCAGCTGCCTGTTGACCAATACCCCCAGGTCTTCTTCCACTAGGCAGTTTCCAGCATGGACTTGTGGGGTTGTTGTGACCCAAGTGCAGCACTTGCCGCTTGGCCTCGTTGAACCTCAACCCGTGGATCCAGCCTGTCCAGGTCACTGTAGAACCTCCTTACCCTCCATCAGATCAACACTCCCACCAGCTTAGTGTCATCTACAAACTTCCTGAGGGTGCCTTGATCCCCTTACCAGTGATCAAGACATTAAAGAGAATTTGCCCTAGCACTTAGCTGTGAGGAAAATCACTGGGGACTGGACCGCTGTGAGGTGCTGTGTAGAAGAGGTCTGGATGGTGTAAGGAGTGGCTGAGTGCAGTTGTCCAAGGAAGTGCTGTGGATCTGTGGAAGCAGTGAGGAAGACAGCTGTCAGGTTGCACTTCTTCCATGGGTAACCAAGGAAACAGGTGGGTGCTGGGGAAGGGAGGGAGCTTCACGTGTGTGTGTTAGGTAAATAGCAGGATGTTCTTGGTGTTCTCAGGTGGATCTGTCCTTCAAATGAAACAAAAACATGATGCATTTCTTCCTGTCCTTGAGTCACAGATCTGGTGCTTGGGAAAACAGCAGAAAGAGAATCCACTGATGTCCTGACAGGCCTTGTTGAAGAGGAGATGGAGCACAGGCTCGGGTCAGGATGGAGAGGATTAAACTTTTTGGATTGGCATCAAGGAGACTTGCAGACTGCACAAGCTACAGAGCTAGAGGTGTTGTCCTCTAGAATAGGCAGGGCTTCAGCAGCTGTAGACAAGCAGAGAAGGTGTGGGAAGTGATTTTGAGCTGCCCCACTTTGCAGGTCAGCTGCAGGAAGGCAGAAGGTATTTGAAGATTGTCCTCTGTAGGTGGAATGAGTGGATGAGGAAAGGGCATTGGAACTGACACTGCTTCTTCCTGGAGCCATAGAGCTGCCATGAGGATTTCTTCAGAGAGTGTGAGGATAAAGAGGTGAAAACACAGGAGCAGAATCACAGAATGGGTTGGGTGGGAAGGGACCTTAAAGCTCATCTAGTTCCAACCATCCTGCCATGGGGAAGGACACCTTCCTCTTCTAGTTTAGAGTTTCCCAGAGTCCCAAAGCTCACCAGAACAAAGTTAAATACAGGATGCCTCCTTTCTTCCCCCTTTGAAAAGAAAAAGAATTAGGTAGAAAGAGTGGAAAGGAGCAAAACACCTACAGAAAACAGTCCAGCACCAATTTTGGAAGTTAAAAGTAACTCTAACAGTAAATAAAGGGTATTTCAGGTAAGGGAGTTTACAGAGGTATAAGGGAAGGGAAAACAGGTACAAAATCTATGTATACAGAACTGGGTGGAGGTAGGTTGAGGAGATGACTGGTCCACAGAGTGGTTGGCTGGCTACGTAGCAAAGCTGGAGCAGCAGGGGTGTTGCTCTTCAGGGCAGGCAGAGAGAGAAACAAGAAGTTTTCCTGCTTTTAAAAGTGTTGCAGACAGAAAGTGGGGTGGGCTAACCTTTGCACCTTGGAGGGGGGGCTCACCTTCCAGATCACCTCCCAGGAGGGGCTGGGGGACCTGGATTCAGGTTCCAGACCACCTCCCAGCCCCCTAGAGGTTCAACCTGCAACACTGCCACTAGACCAGGTTGCTCAAGGCCCCATCCAAGGTGGCACCTCCAGGGACCACTGAAAGCAGGGTGGAAGGGTAAAAAGTGCCAGGGGTTTTGTGAGGATCATTCTCTTGGTGCTAGGTGAAGCAGACGACTGGAAGCCATCATTCTCCATCAAGGCTTTGAGCATTTTGCATCATTTGCATGAAGGGTGAGTGTCAGCAGCATGGGGACAGACTCTTCCCAGTGTCCAGGGGTGGAGCCACGCTCTTCTAGGTGGTCGCCAGCAGCAGGACAAAGAGCAACAGGGACAAAGTGGAACGCAGGAGGTTTCACCTGGACATGAGGAGAAACTTCTTTGCTGTGAGGGTGCTGGAGCCCTGGAGCAGGCTGCCCAGAAGGCAGCTGTGTGCTGGGCTGCATGAAAAGGTGTATGGCCAGCAGGGCAAGAGAGAGGATTCTGCCCCTTGGCTCTGCTCTGCTCAGACCTCACCTCCAATCCTGCCTCTAGTTCTGCTGCCCTCAGCATAAGAAGGACACAGAGCTGCTGGAGGAGAGTCCAGAGGAGGCCACAAAGATCATCCAAGGGCTGGAGCACCTGTGCTGTAATGACAGGCTGAGGGTGTTGAGCCTGGAGAAGTCTCTGGGGAGACCTTAGAGTTGCCTTCCAGTACCTGAAAGGATCCTGCAGGAAGGCTGGAGAAGGACTTTGTCTGAGGCTGTCTAGAGACCAGGACAAGGGAGAATGGTTTGAAGCTGAGGGAGAGCAGGGTTAGACTGGAGCTTAAGTAGTTCTTCAGTACAAGGGTGATGAGACTCTGGAACAGGCTGCCCATGGAGGCTGTGGCTGCCCAGGGGTATTCAAGGTCAGCTTGGATGAGACCTACCTGAGAAGTATTCCTGCCCATGGCAGGGGGCTTGGAATAGATGATCTCTGAGGTCTCTTCCAACCTAAGGCATTCTGTGAGTTGGACATTGAACCAAGAGTGTGAGTATTCTGATCCACTACTCACAAAATGCTACTGAGGGGGACAGCTGCTTTGCCAGACCTGTTCTTCCAAGCAGCTGCTTTTTTAACATCTGTAAAGAGCCACAAAGTGACCCCAACAAAGTTGCCTGATGCATTTCTTTCCCTGCTTGTTATCAGTGGTTTTGAAGCCTTTTCCTCCTAAGATGTCAAGAATCATTTTCCTCCACAAACTTCCTTCACCTCTGAAACTCAACTTCCTCAGCTCTGCCAAACAATTGGAGACCAAAATCCCTTTTTTCCAAGCAAAACTCATCACCCAGGTGTCCCATTTCAAACAGAAGTTAGCTGCAGCTTCCCCTTGCTTGCCTTTCCTAAGCCCAAAAGGATGTTTCCTCCTAAATCCTTTTGTCTTTGAAGAATTCCTTTTTAAATCAGCATGAGCAAGAGATAAAAATAAGGCTACTGTTGTCCATGCAGGGAGTGAGATCATGGCATTCTGTGAAACAGCTAACAGTCCTGCACTGGTACTCCTCTGCTTTTCCTCAGCTGACATGTTTATAATCCCTATTTTTGACAGTTTTGCCTTCATTTCCTCTGCTTTAAGATCTTCCATCTTCTAATAGCACGAGATAATGAGCTGCTGGTTGGAGAAGCTTGAAGGATCTTTTCTGTTGTACTTCCAGAGAATAGACACTAGAAGTGATCCTGAGTGCTTTTAGCACTCCTTGATTCCATAGGCTTTTGTCAGCTTAACTCATGACTCAGTGGTGCCCCCAGGAAATGCAGAGATCCCAGAGTGGCAGCCAGTGCTGCCAGCTGCACCAGCAGCTTTGAGGAGCCTGGGTCTCTCACACCAGCATGTTGAGTCACACAATCCCAGCATGGTAGGGGTTGGAAGGGACCTCTAGAGATCAGAATCACAGAATCTTAGAAGCTGAAAGGGACCTCCAGAGATCATTGAGTCCAACCTCCCTGCCAAGGCAGGATCACCTAGGGTGGTTCACACACGAATGCATCCAGGTGGGTTTTGGAAGTCTTCAGACAAGGAGATTCCACAACCTCTCTGGGCAGCTTGCTCCGGGGCTCCAGCACCCTCACAACAAACAAGATTCTCTTCATGCTCAGATGGAACCTGGGTTCCAGCTTGTGTCCATTGCCTCTGGTCACTGGGCACCACTGAAAAGAGTCTGGCCCCATCCTCTTGCCCCCTACCCTGTAGCTGTTGCTTAGGTGCCCTCTGGGGCTGCTCTTCTCTAGGCTCAGCAGCCCCAGGGCTCTCAACCTTCCCTCCTCACACTGCTGCTCCAGGCCTCTCAGCATTTTTGTAGCCTCTGCTGGACTCTCCAGCAGTTCCTTTCCTTTCTTGTACTAGGGAGCCCAGAAGTGGCCCCAGTACTCCAGCTGTGGCCTGAGTAGGAGAGAGTAGAGGGGCAAGAGGAGCTCTGTTGACCACTCTCTCAGTGTGCCCCAAATCATTCCTTTCCCCTGCTGTCCCTTCTGCTGAAACAAAATTAGTGCCTCCCTCAGGTTTCTGTCTTGCTCCAGGCCTCTCAGCATCTTTCTGTCCTCTGCTGGAGTTCTCATGGCTTTTTAGAGGACTGGTTCTCTGCCCAGTGCACTTGGCTGTGTCTTCAGTGTCTAATGTCTTTGTTTAGGAGGAGAATGGCGATTACAGGTTCGTGGAAAGACTGCGAATCCCACTGGATCATGGCACTCTGCTGATGATGGAAGGAGCTACCCAGGAGGACTGGCAAGTAAGGACCTCATGACGCCATCCGTGTGCTTTGCTTGTACTACAACTATCTAAATGTGTATCAAGGGCCTCCTGAGAGCAAAGCAGCTCTGTGGAGAAGGACCTGGGAGCGCTGGTGGACAAGTTTACCATGAGCCAGCAATGTGCCCGCATAGCCAAGAAGGCCACGAAGAGGAGTGTGGTCAGCGGGTTGAAGTAGGTTGTTCTCCCCTTCTACTCTGCTCTAGTGAGGTCAAATTCTGGGTTTGAGAGAGACAAGGAACTACTGAAGAGAGTCCAGCAGAAGTTATAAGGATGCTGAGGGGCCGGAAGCATCTCAGTGAGGAGGAAAGGCTGAGAGCCCTGGGGCTGTTGAGCCTGGAGAAGAGCAGCCCCAGAGGGCACCTGAGCAATGCTCATCAAAAGCTAAAGGATTGGGGCAAGAGGGAGGGACCAGACTCTTTTCAGTGGTGCCCAGTGACAGCATAAGGGGCAATGGGCACAAACTGGAACCCAGGAGGTTCCGCCTGATTATGAGGAGAAATTTGTTTGTTGTGAAGGTGCTGGAGCCCTGGAGCAGGCTGCCCAGAGAGCTTGTGGAGTCCCCTTGTCTGGAGAGATTCCAAACCGCCTCGGGCAAGGTGCTGTGGGTACCCTGCTTTAGCAGGGTTGTCAGACTGGATGATCTGCAGAGGTCCCTTCCAACCCCACCATGCTGGGATTCTGGAATTAATGTTACTTCTGCCTGAGAATTTCCAGTCACCCACAGGAACAATGACTTTCCTCTAAGTGCTGTTACAGGAGTTGGCTCAGATGTCCCAGTCTTGTAGTTGAGCAGGGAAGGCTGCAGCCATGAGAGTACAGTCAGAGAATCATTCAATTGTTCTGGTTGCAAAAGACCTCTAAGACTCTTAGGTCCAGCTGTCAACTTAAGACCACCATGAAATGAACTGAGGTGCCTGGAATATGAAATAAAGCTTTATTGACCGAGTCTACTGGACTCTGCAAACCCCTTTTGTTTTCAGTGTCCCTCAGCAGTCAGAACAGGAACTTTTTTTGCCTTCAATGTTAAGTATTCATAAAAAGCCATCCCAGGAAATAATTTGTTGCTTTGTTTGATGACCCTGACACCAACCTGTGTTTCTCTTTGTTTTCTCATGCCACTTCCAGCATCGAGTGCCTAAGGAATACCATTCGAGAGCTGCCCGGATCAACTTGACCTTCAGGATCATTTACCCAGAACCTGATGGAGTTTGGAAGTGAATAGGTTCTTGGGGCATTGTTGGATATCAACCTACAGCAGATCCAGAGCTTCAGGTGGTTAGTGGAAGCCCTAGAGGCATGGGTTCCTGTGGAATATTTGACATGGAGAAAGGTCCCACATTATGAAGACAATCGGAAGCTGCCTGTATGATGGGGACAGCTTTGTTTTCAGGTGACACTAAAAACACTTGAGGCTGCTGAAAAGAAGCAGGGATTGTTCTTACAGGAGCACCCAGAGCTGAGGTAGCTCTCAGATAGATACTTTCTGACTGGAGCATGAGGGTCCAGTGAGAAATTGGCCACCTTTTTTTACCACCCAGGTAAGGACCTAAGTAAGAAGACCACCTCTGCTGGCTCTAAATGTGGTACCTGGATGTCACAGGCAGCCAAACAGACCCCAAAGAGACTCAATAAATCTAATTGCTAATAAATTCTTTCTTATTCTTTCCGTTTTCAGCTCAATGAAGCTGTGGCTTCCAGGCATTTCTAGAGAGAAAGCAACTGTCAGCATCTCTGAAAATTAGGCTTCTGCTGCCACATTTGATACCCAGGAGCCTGGGTTGCAGAGCTACACGTGAGTGTAGGAGCACTCACCCTGCTGCTGCTGCTGCTCCTAGATCAATGCATATTGAATCCTGGGTTCAGTATTGGGCCCCCTCACTCCAAGAAGGATGGTAAGGTGCTACAGTGTGTCCAGAGAAGGGCAGTGAAGCTGGTTTGAAGGGTCTGGAGAACAGGGTTGGTGAGGAGCAGCTGAGGGACTCGGGGTTGTTTAGTCCGGAGAAAAGGAGGCTGAAGTGAGACCTTCTCACTCTACAACTCCCTGAAAGGAGGCTGGGGATTGGTCTCATCTCCAAGGAACAGGAGCGATAGAATGAGACCAAATGGCCTCAAGTTGTTCTGAGTGAGGTTTAGGTTGTAAATGAGGAACAATTTCTTCCCTGAAAAGATTATCAAGGCCTGGAACAAGTTGCCCAGGGCAGTGGTGGAGTCCACATCCTTGGAGGGATTGAAAAGCTTTTTAGATGTGGTGCTGAGGGCCATGGTTTAGTGGTGGCCTAGAGAGTGTAGGATTAATGGCTGGACTGGATGATCTGAAAGGTGTTTTCTATCCTAAACAGCTCTTGATTCTGTATTGCATTGAAGAATACAACTCTGAGGGTAATCTCTGCTGTTTCAAAGCAGCAGTCAGCAGTCTGGACCTGGTTTAGGTTGACTTGCTGGGAGCCCTCAAGTTGTCCTGCCATACATACATCTCAGCAGCTGATAGGAGCCACTGAACTGATAACCACTGGCTGGAATTAAGTCAGGGATGCTCCTTGTGTGGTTCTCACTGCTCTTAAATGGCATCCAAATGAGTTCTGTTCTAGCTCAAAGCAGGCCAGATGAGAGCAGCCAAGTTATTACTGCTCAGTTTTCTTGATGTTTTAGTTTTCTTAGTGACCAAAAGTGGAGCTCTTTAGAACCCTGTAGGAGTCAAACCTCTCAGATTGGGCAGATTAATTTTCTTTGTTGTGTTGCTCCTGAGCTGCAGTTGTTTACATTGGCATGGTGCAGGAGAGGTTAAGAGATGAGCACAAGAAGAGTGTGGTCAGCAGGTCAAGGGAGGTTCTCTTACCCCTCTACTCTGACCTGCTGAGGCTCCAGGTGCAGTACTGGGGCCAGTTCTGGACGTCCCAATTCAAGAGAGGCAAGAAACTGCTGGAGAGAGTCCAGTGGAGGCTACAAAGGTGCTGAGGGGCTGGAGCAGCAACGTGGGGAGGAAAGGCCGAGAGCCCTGGGGCTGCTGAGCCTGGAGAAGAGCAGCCTCAGAGGGGATCTGAGCAATGCTCATCAACAGCTAAAGGGTGGGGAGCAAGAGGGTGGGGCCAGGCTCTTTTCAGAAGTGCCCAGCACCCAGTACAAGGGACAGTGGGCACAAACTGGAACATAATAAATTCCTTCTGAGGGACATCTTTAAGGGTGATGGAGGACTGGAACAGGCTGTCCAGAGAGGTAGTGGAGGCTGCATCTCTGCTGTCCTTCAAATCCCACCTGGACGTGTTTCAGTGTGACCTTCTCTAAGTGAACCTGCCTTGGCAGAAGGGTTGGACTTGATAATCCCCAAAGATTCCTTTTAACCTCTGCCATTCTGTGAGCACTTTTAAACCCCCTACACTGCAGCCTGTGAAGTTGCAGCTGATTCCCCAACAATCAAATGAATTGTAGAATCAACCAGGTTGGAAGAGACCTCCAAGCTCATCCAGCCCTAGCCAGTCAACCAGACCATGGCACTAAGTGCCCCAGCCAGGCTTTGCTTCACCACCTCCAGGGATGGTGACTCCACCACCTCCCTGGGCAGCCCATTCCAATGCCAATCACTCTCTCTGCCAACAACTTCCTCCTAACATCCAGCCTAGACCTCCCCTGGCACAACTTGAGGCTGTGTCCCCTTGTTCTGTTGCTGCTTGCCTGGGAGAAGAGCCCAACCCCACCTGGCTACAGCCTCCCTTCAGGTAGTTGTAGACAGCAATGAGGTCCCCCCTGAGCCTCCTCCAGGCTGCACACCCCCAGCTCCCTCAGCCTCTCATGAGCTTTGTGTTCCAGGCCTGTCATGAGAAGAGTGCTGTGTCCTACAGAGCTCTTGTGGGGCCATACCCTCTTGTTGCTAGTGTCTGCCAAGCTCTTCTCTCTGTGTGCTGCTGCTTGCATCCAAATCTCTTGGACAGTGAGAATAAGGCATGTGGTGTCAGGGTGCAGAGGGAACAGTTGGCATAGAGGTCAAGTTTCTTTGTCAGCTGGGAACTTGTGGGTCCTTCCTTCCTGTCCCCACCTCCTCCTCCCTAGAAAAGTCACCGAGCAGCAGATTGCAGCCTCCTTCCTGCCAGGACAGCAGGAAATGGCATAGAGCAGAGGAGATTCCAGCCCACACCTCCTCAGCAGGTTTTTCTGCAGGGACATTGTTGCCCTGTGGGTAAAAACAGCTGTTCCTGAAGGCTGCAAGGCGTCACATTCGGATGTGGTGTGTGCAGAACTGGGGTTGGAGGAGTCTTCGAGTTGGTCTCTTTCTTCATGTTTGTAAGTATCTGAAGGGTGCATGTCAAGAAGCTCTAGTCTGGGGGGCAGGCTCTAGTCAGTGGCATCCTGTGACAGGACAAGAGGCAATTGATACACATTGTGGCCCGGGAGGTTACACCTCAACATGAACAGAAACTTTATTGTGAGGGTGCTGGAGCCCTGGAGCAGGCAGCCCAAAGAGATTGTGGAGTCTCCTTCTCTGGACACTTTCAAAACCCATCTGGGTTCATTCCTCTGTGACTTGCTCTGAGTGACCCTGCATTGGCAGTGGGATTGGACTTGATGATCTCTGGAGGTCCCTTCCAACCCCTACCATTCTGTGGCACTTCAGGGTGTGGTTTAGTGGCCATGGTGGTGTTGGCAGTTGAACTTGATGATCTCAAAGGTTTTTTTCCAGCCAAGATGATTATGTGACTCTTAAACCATGAGGCAGCAATGTGCCCTCATTGCCAGGAACACCCAGTGGTGTTCTGGGGTGCATTCAAAAGAGGTTGAGGGAGGAGGTCACAGGATCTCAGGATGTTAGGGGTTGGAAGGGACCTCTGGAGATCTTCCAGGCCAAGCCCTCTGCCAGAGCGGAACCATAGAATCTAGCACAGGCCACACAGGAGCACATCCAGACAGGGCTGGAAAGGCTGCAGAGAAGGAGACTCCACATCCTCTCTGGGCAGCCTGTGCCACTGCTCTGTCACCCTTAAAGCAAAGAAGTTCTTCCTCACATTGAGGTGGAGCCTCCTGTGCTGCAGTTTGCATCCCTTGCCCCTTGTCCTATGGCAGGGCACAAGTGAGCAGAGGCTGTCCCTGTGCCTTCCTTCCTGACCCCCAGCCCTCAGCTATTTGTAGGCATTGCTCAGCTCCCTCTCAGCCTTCTCCTCTGCAGACTGAACAGCCCCAGGGCTCTCAGCCTCTCCTCATCAGGCAGTGCTCCAGTCTCCTCAGTATCCTTGTGGCCCTGCATTGGACTCTCCAGCAGATCCCTGGTCCCTCTTGAACTGGGAAGCCCAGAACTGGATGCAGTATTGCAGGTGGGGCCTCACCAGGGCAGAGTAGAGAGGGAGGAGGTTCTCCTCCTCTGCTCTGCCTTACTGTATGTAGTAACTTGTAGCTGCAACAGGAGACAAGGAAAGGGGTAGGAAAGCAGAACTTTCATACCTTGGCTTTGGCAAAGTAGGGAAGATCTGAGGTGGGTGCTGGGAATCCATAGCACCTCCTTCTCAAGTACTGCTACTATTGAGTTTGCTAAAAGCATTTAACACCCACTTTGCCTTTTCTGGTCATAAATCTGCCAGGAGTGGATCTGGAACCTGCCTCATTGCTGTTTGTTTTCAAAAGGCTGCTTTGCCAGCCTTCAGGTTGCCATAGCAACCCGGGCCAGTTGTTGAAATAGGAACTCGCTGCCCTCCTCTCCTGGCACCAAACTTGTGCTGAGATGTTGTGGCTCTTATCTCCTCGGTGCCTTGGGAGGGTCTGCAGGGGTTCAGCAGCAGAAGGCCCTTAGGCTGGGTTGGGTTGGAAGGGGCCTTTAAAGGTCACCTAGTCCAATCCCACTGCACTCAGCAGGAACATCTGCAACCAGAGCAGGTTGCTCAGAGCCCCAGACAACGTGACCTGGAATGGTTCCAGGGGTGGGAAGATGACCCTCCTATCCCAGGGGTCATTCCACTCAGCCAGGAGCCGCAGGTGTGACCTCGGGCATCTTCTGTGCAATGCTCAGAGCTGCAGCTTTGCGGAGTTCTTCTGAGCTGCCTTGAAGAAGAGATTAGCTGGCAGGTGTTCAGCAGCTTGTGCTGGGAAGGTCCATGCCAGGGGAGCCAGGAGGCCTTCAGGAGAAAAGTGGGGACTGCGTTGAAGGGTTGAGATGAGAATGAGGAGGAAGGAGAGGTGTTGCGTGGCTGCCGTTTGAGTCAGATTTGCCCAGAGAAACAAGACCTTGCTTCACTCAGGAGCTTTTGCTGGCTGAGCAGACTCTTCACATCAGAGGTGGGGATGATCCAGGCAGTATGCAGAAACCAGGCCCTGTTGTGACAAGACAAGGGGTGATGGTTTGGAACTAAAAAAAGGGGACTGACTAGAGAGAAGGAAGACATTTTTGATGCTGAGGATGGTGAGTCCCTCTCCCAGGTTGCCCAGAGTGGTGCTGGAAACCTCATCCCTGGAACCATTCCAGGTGAGGTGGTTTGGAGCTGTGGGCAACCTGCTCTGGTTGCAGATGTACCTTTTGACTGCAAGGGGGTTGGATCAGATGACCTTTAAAGGTCCCTTCCAACTCAAAGCATTGGTGGTTCTTTGATCATTCGGGGGAGGGCTGTGGGAGGACTTTGTGCCCTGAGGAGCTTCTGATGCAGAGAGCAAAAGATGAAAGTAGGAGTGAACAGAGACCTTACTTGCTGGAGGCTGTACTGGCCTAGACATATAATCCCAGCTTGGTGCCCAGTTTGTTAGGCTGCAGAATACTTTTAGTTCCCCAGTATCCTCCCTCCTCACATCCTGCTTTCTGAAGGCAGATCTCTGCTGGGTTTCTGCACTGGGCCAAGGAGGAAATGTCCAAAATTGCTGAGGGGCTGGGCAAGCAGGGGGGAGCACAAGATGCAGGCTCCTCAGTCCATTGGCAGGAGCAAGGGAGAACCATTTAAGGGGAATTTCAGCTTCCCCAGTGATCTTCCCAGTGGCAATAAAGCCAGCTTGTGCCAGGCATGGCTGTACTGGGCACCTGTGTCACCCACTCACAGGATGGCTTGGGTTGGAAGGGTCCTCAGACATCATCTACTCCAACCTCCCCTGCCATAGGGAAGGGCTGCCTCTTCACTAGGCTTGGTTGCCCAAGGACTTATCCAACCTGGACACTCCTATGGAGGGGGAATCCACAACCTCCCAGGGCAACCTGTTCCAACGTCTCTCCACCCTCATACTGAAGAACTTCTTAACATCCACTCTAACCCTGCTCTGCCTCAGCTTCAAACCATTCCCCCTTGTCCTGTCTCTACACACCCTTAGGAAAAGTCCCTCTGCAGCCTTCCTGTAGGATCCCTTCAAGTATTGGAAGGCAGCTCTAAGGTGCCTCTGGAATCTTCTCTTCTTCCATGAAAAGGTTGAGACTGGAGGTTTTGGGTCTTTTCTATTCTGTTTTTAGAATCAAAATCATTTAGGTTTAAGATGGTCTTAAGTCCAACCATTAACCCAGCACTTCATGTTAGCTGGGAAGTCTGACTCCTTGTTGCTGAGAAGCTGCTGGGTTAACCTCCACACTGCAGCTGATTTCTTTCTTGATTATAAATAGGCTTAAAGAGAGAGGGAAGGAGGAAATGTATTCTGCTGAAATCCCAGAATGCCAGCGTGGTGAGGGTTGGAAAGGAGCTCTAGGGATGATCCAGCCCCTGCTAAAGCAGGGGCACCCACAGCAGCTTGCCCAGGATCACAATGCCCATCTGGGCTTGGAATCTCTCCAAGCTAGGAGACTCCACAGCCTCTCTGGGCAGCCTGCTCCAGCACCCTCACAACAAAGAAGTTTCTCCCTATGTTTAGATGGAACCTCCTGGGTTCCAGTTTGTGCCTGTTGCCCTGTCACTGGGCACCACTGACTATAGTCTGGCCCCTTCCTCTTGCCCCCAGTCCTTTAGCTCTTGCTAAGCATTGCTCAGATCCCCTTCCAGGCTGCTCTTCTCCAGACTCTACAGCCCCAGGGCTCTCAGCCTTTCCTCCTCATCGAGATGCTCCAGGCCCCTCAGCATCTTTGTAGGCTCCACTGGACTCTCTTCAGCAGCTGCCTGTCTGTATTCAACTGGAGGACCCAGAATTTTCCCCAGTTCCTCTAGAAGTGGCCTTGTTAGGGTCTTGTTGACACCATTTCTGCAGTTGAACCATTTGGAGGGACAGAAACTCTTGGGAGCCACCAGCAAAGCTCTGCCTTGCACACACAAAGGTGATGTTTTATTTCACAAGGGGCAGTGGTGGAAGCTGAGCCATAGGAAGTTCCATGTAAAAATGAGGAGGAATTTTTTTCCCTGTGAGGGTGACAGAACACTGGAACAGGCTGCCCAGGAAGGTTGTGAGGTTAAGGCTCTGGAGGTAGTCAGAATCTGCCTGGATGTGTTCCTGTGTGACCCAGTACAGGTGATGCTGCTCTGGCAAGGAGGTTGGACTGGATGAGCTTTTGAGGTCCTGCCCAGCCCCTGACGTTCTGTGTGACTCTGGGGCTATTGAACTAGAACTCCTCATTTCTGTGCAGACATAGGACCACCTTGACAACTGAAGCCAGGGGAGCCCAGATGGTTAATTTTACTCCAGCAGGAATGCTCAGAGCAGGTGTCTTACATCATCAAAAGTGCACTTTCCTTCTCCAGACAGCTGATTTTGCTCCAGTCACTGGTCTCCACTTGCCTAAACCTCTGGTCTCCCATCTCCAAGTCCTGATAGCATCAGCAGTGGTGCTGGGAAGAAGCTTCTGACAGCCTTTAGGCTAAGGAAGGGACAGCCTGTGTCGCCAGTTTGCTCAGGGAACATTTTTCAGCCTGTTCTTTGAAAACAGAGGAGTTTTCTTTTACTGTTTTGTGGTGGTGTTAGTGATCAGTGCTGGGCCCAGTCCTGTTCAGGATCTTTATTGATGATCTGGACGAGGGGATTGCGTCCAGCATCAGTAAGTTTGCAGATGACATCAAGCTAGGAGCAGCTGTGGAGCTGTTGGAGGGTAGGAAAGCCCTGCAGAGGGACCTGGCCAGGCTGGATGGGTGGGCAGAGGCCAATGGGATGAGATTTAACAAGGCCAAGGACAGGGTTCTGCACTTTGGCCGCAACAACCCCAAGCAGTGCTACAGGCTGGGGACAGAGTGGCTGAGAGTAGCCAGGAAGAAAGGAAGCTGGGGGTGCTGGGAGAGAGGAGCTGAAGATGATCAGCAGTGTGCCCAGGTGGCCAAGAGAGCAAATGGCATCCTGGCCTGCATCAGGAGCAGTGTGGCCAGCAGGACAAGGGAGGTTATTCTGCCCCTGTGCTCAGCACACACCTTGAGTGCTGTGTCCAGTTCTGGGCCCCTCAATTGAAGAGAGCTGCTGAGGTGCTGGAAGGTGTCCAGAGAAGGGCAACAAAGCTGGTGAGGGGCCTGGAGCACAGCCCTGTGAGGAGAGGCTGAGGGAGCTGGGGGTGTGCAGTCTGCAGAAGAGGAAGCTCAGGGCAGACCTCATTGCTGTCTACAACTACCTGAAGGGAGGCTGTAGCCAGGTGGGGTTGGGCTCTGCTACCAGACAACCAGCAACAGAACAAGGGAGGACAGTCTCAAGCTGTGCCAGGGCAGGTCTAGGCTGGATGTTAGGAGGAAGTTGTTGGCAGAGAGAGTGATTGGCATTGGAATGGGCTGCCGAGGGAGGTGGGGGAAGTGTTGAAGCAAAGCCTGTCTGGGGCACTTAGTGCCATGGTCTGGTTGATTGGGCAGGCCTGGGTGCTAGGTTGGCCTGGCTGAGCTTGGAGCTCTCTCCCAACCTGGCTGATTGTGTGAGTCTCTGATGTGATGGCAACCAGATGCTGTTCACCTGTGGTGTGCTGCTGCAGCATTGGCTTGGCCCTTCAGCTGTGACATCATTCTGTGAGCAGCAGTAATACCTTCAGACGTCTCATGGCAGCAACGAGAAGCTTTGTGAGATTTATTGCAGCTCACCAGGTCAGCCTGGAGAATAAAGGTGCTGAGGGGAAGATCTTCTGGCTCTCTGCAACTCCCTGAAAAGGAGGTTGGAGTGAGGTAGGTGTTGGTCTCTTCTCACGAAGTAACAGGTTGGTCAGATGAGAGGCAGTGGCCTCAAGTTGTTCCACAGGAGGTTTAGGTTGGACATGCGGAACAATTTCTTCTCCAGGAGGGTTGTCAAGCTCTGGAACAGGCTGCCCAGGGCAGTGATGGAGTCCCCATCCCTTAAAGATTTGAAAAGCCTTGGAGATGTGGTGCTGAGGGACATGGTGTAGTGGTGGACTTGGTCTTGTTGGGTTAATGCTTGGACTCGATGATGTTAAAGGTCTTTTCCAACCAAAACAATTCTGTGATTCTATAAAAGGAAAGGCAAGACTGGAAGGGAGATGTCTGAGGGGGCAAGAGCCTTGAAGACTCTGTGTAATCTTGTTGTATTGTGAGCTCCTCAAGGAGATTAATGAGTGTCTGTCATTGCATGACCTGCAGGCACACAGTGCTGGCTGCTGTGAGGCTAGACAGAAAGTTGGGGTTGTTCAGCCTGCAGAAGAGAAGGCTCCAGGGATACCTTTTGGTGGCCTCTCAGTGCTTTAAGGGTCCAATCAGAAAGCTTGGGACAGAGTTTTGAACAGTGCCTGTTGAGACAGGACAAGGAGTGATGGTTTGAACTGAAAGAAGGAGATTTGGACTGAAGAGAGGGAAGACATGTTTGGCACTGAAGGTGAGGCTGTAGGTGAGGTTGCTCAGAGAGGTGGGAGAGGTGGGGAGAGGTCTCATCCCTGGAACTGGTCTGGATCAGGTTGCTTGTGGCTCTGGGCAACCTGCTCTAGTTGGAGATGTCCCTGCTGAATGCAGGGGGGTTGAACTGGATGAGCTTTAAAGGTCCCTTCCCACCCAAACCAGATGACCCCCATCTTTGCTGTGTCAGAAGGGAGTCTCCATCTTCTTTGTAGCCACCCTTTGGATCCTGGAACAGGATGAGAAAGTCTCCCCTAGCCCTTCTTTCCTCAAGGCTGAACAAACCCACTTCCCTCAGCCTTTCTCCTTCTAGGAAATCACTTTAAAGGCCCCACAGCAGCCAGAGCACTCAGAGCTTCCCCAGCCCCGAGGGAAGGTTCCCTGCAGCCTCTGCACGGGAGGGCATTGCTGTGCAATGTGACTTCAGCCCTGGACTATGCGGGAGTGAAAATCCACTCTGCTGATCCCCGTGGCAGAGGGCTTCTGTCATCTACACCCCAAGGTCAGATTTCAGCTCTAAACCCTTGGAGTAAATATAGTTGTGTAGATGAGCACATCACAGGCCTGGCTCTGGGGAATTATGTCAGAGGATATTTTCTTCTGGATTGTCTCAAACACCAATCTCCAGGCCCTCCCCACTTATTGCCATGGTGATCTTGCTCTGCTTGAAACTTCCCAGAGCAGCTGAGGAAATGAAAACGTTCACTGTCCCCCAAAGGGCAGCCAGTTTGCCCTCAGCCTTTGAGGGTTCTGTATGAAGCCAAGAGGATGCACAGATGGCATCTCAGAGATCAAGCCCAACTAGCCTCTTTTTTTCCCAGCAGAACTTTGGGATCTTCTCATCTTAGAGAACAATAAATTGACCAGATCATCCAGCTGCAATCCCCCCTGCCATAGGCTGGGTCACTACCCACTAGTCCAGGTTGCTCAAGGCCTCATCCAAACTGGCCTTGGACAATTCCAAGGAGGGGGCATCCACAACCTCCCTGCACAACCTGTTCCAGTGTCTCCCCACCCTCACCACAGAGAATTTCCTCCTCATTCCAGTCTCAATCTCCTGTCCTCCACCTTCAATCCGTTCCCCACTCATCCTATCTCTACAAGCCCTTATCAAAAGTTCCTCCCCAGCTTTCCTTTAGCTGCCATCAGGTACTGGAAGGTCTCTCTGGAGCCTTCTCTTCTCCCAGCTGAACATGGGATGTTGTTCTCCAACGCCAGAACACAGCTCCTGGGTCATCCCACAACTGCCTTCTGCAGGATGGACAAACTCAGCCCCAGAAATCCCCCATGGCTAAAGGGCCATGCTGAGGGAGCACAATTTGTCCTTCACCACACTGCAGAGTTGTGTTGTCAGGGATGAAAACCTGGGGCTCTTAGAGAACAAAGTCATCTCACTGCTGTAAGGGCTCTAGGAGTTAAATTTAGCTCTTAAAATCAACACAAAAAAATCTCAGCCTGATCCAGGCTGGAATGACTCAGTTTGACCAAAGAGACAATTGTTCTCTTACTAAGCTAATTGCATTTCCCAGGCCTTCAAACCTACCCTGGCCCTTAAGCTGCCTTGGGCAACCAAAGAACTGAGCGAAGCAGCCGGGTGCTGCAGAAAGCCAAAGCTCTCAATGCTTCTTTGAGGCTGGCAAGAGGCAGCATCTGCCTCTGGTCCTCCTCTCCCTAAGCTCTCTCCTGGCTTTGGTTTATGCCACTGGAGACACAAAATCACAGTGCAGTTGCTGAAACACCACCCCTGCTCAGTCAGTCAGAAAGGAGGAGGGACCAGAGCCCAGCTGCAGGCAAGGACAAAGAAAGATGAGAGTTTCTGATGGTGAAGCTGCCAAAGCAAGTGCTGGACTCTGGCATAGCAAGTGTGCCCTGTCTGCAAGCTGCTGCTTGTTTTCAGAGCCCAGCTCTGCACAGACCCCATGCTTCATGGCAAAAGGTGGTGAACTCAGGTTGGTGCCAACAGCATCCCAGAATCTCAGCATGGCAGGGTTTGGAAAGGACCTCTGGAGATCACCCAATCCAACTCCCCTGCTAAAGCAGGGGCACCCACAGCAGCTTGCCCAGGGTCACAATGCCCAGCTGGGTTTGGAATCTCTGCAGACAAGGAGACTCCACAACCTCTCTGGGCAGCCTGCTCCAGGCCTCCAGCACCCTCACACCAAACAAGTTTCTCCTCATGCTCAGGTGGAACCTCCTGGGTCCCAATTTGTGCCTGTTGCCCCTTGTCCTGTCACTGAGCTTCACTGATAAGAATCTGGCCCCTTGACTACCACCCCCCATGTCCTTTAGCTCTTGCTAAGCATTGCTCAGATCCCCTCAGGCTGCTCTTCTCCAGACTCACCAGCCCGAGGGCTCTCAGCCTTTCCTCCTCGCAGAGATGCTCCAGGCCCCTCAGCATCTTCATACTTGTCCACTGGACTCTCTCCAGTTGTTCCCTGTCCTTCCTGAAATGGTGAGCCCAGAACTGCATGCAGTATTCTTGGTGGGGCCTCACCAAAGCAGAGTAGAGCAGGAGGTGAAGCTCCCTGGATCTGCTGGTCACAGTGTTCTTCATGCACCCCAGGATCCCATTGGCCTTCTTGGCTATGAGCACACTGCTGGCTCTTGGAGAACTTGTGATCCACCAGCACTCCTGCTTCCTTCTCCACAGAAAGGCTTTCCAGCAGCTCACCCCTCCCCTGTGCTGCTGCAGTGAGCGATTCCTCCCCAGCTGCAGGACCCTACATTTGCCCTGCTGAACTCGGTGAAGTCCCCTCTCTGCCCAACTCTCCAGCCTGTCCAGCTCTCCTACCCCAGCACAGAGCAGCTGGGGTAAGGTCCCATCTCCCCACGGTCATTTCCAGTTCGCTGTCGGGCAGGAGCTGCTGTGGCTGCACACGTGCCACAGGGGCACCCACTGCTTGGCAACCCTCGGGGCCCCCAGCATGCTGTTGTCCCCTGGCTAGCACAGCCCAGGATTCCTGATGCAGTTGCTAAGCCTCTGCTTCCTTCCAAGCTCCAAAATGGGCTTCAGAAATATCCCGGAGTGGGTGAAGCTGTACTGGGGAATGCCTTTATGGGGCTGGTTTAACATTGGCCCTGAAGAGGGGCCAGGCAAACCATCCCAGGCTCTTCCTCCCTTGCACTTTTCTGCTCCACTTCCTCCCAGCTCTTTTCCTAGTCCCCTTTTATGTTTTGATGGGGTTTGAGTGGTTTTTTTTCCTCTGCTCTTGGGATTTTCCATCAGTGGTGCTCCTTGGTATGCTCAGCTCCTTGGCAGGGCTTGGTTCCAGCTCAGCAGGACTTTTCTGTTGCGTTTGTGGCTGAGGATTTGATTCAGCATCCTAGCAGAGGCCACAGTGGAGGAGAAAAAAATTTAGGATCCCTACAAAATGGAAACAGACCGGAGTGGACGTTTAACTTAAGGCAGAGCTGGGCATCAGAACCCAGTGCCAGAGCCCTGCTGAACACTCTGCTCCTGCATCCCAGTGCCCTGAGTTCTCCTGAACCCTCTGCTGCTGGGTCCCAGTGCCCTGCTGGATCCCCGTGTCCTGAGTCCTGCTGCATCCCAGTGCCCCGAGTCCTGCTGAACCCTCTGCCGTTGGATCCCTGTGTTCTATCGGCCCTTCTGCCGCCGATCCTCGGGGAGGGCACGGTGGTGGCACCACACGAACGGAGCTTTGGGGGTAGGAAACGGTGACGACAGCAAGCGCACAGCCCCCGCACTCAGCCCCTTCCCGTCCCTGCTTCCGAGGAGGGACCGGGGGCGGTGGCAGCGGGGCCTGGGAGGTGCCAGGCGGCGGGGCCGGGCTCGGCGGACCGCGGGTGGGCTCGGTGAGCTCTGAGCATGCTCCCGCGGGGGCAGCGCCCGCTATATAGCGGCACCGACCGACGGCGGTCGCGGCTGTGTTCGACCAGGAGAGGCGCGGCGAGGTACGCTCCGCACCCTTCCACGGCTCTCGGCTACGATCCGCACCTCGCCGGGCGATACCGCAGCTTTGCCTCCCCGCTCTGCATCGGACCGCTCCGGCCGGTACCGCTCCGATCAGCCTCGCACGGCGCGGCGCCTCTTTGGCCGGTACCGCTCCGATCAGCCTCGCACGGCGCGGCGCCTCTTTGGCCGGTACCGCTCCGATCAGCCTCGCACGGCGCGGCGCCTCTTTGGCCGGTACCGCTCCGATCAGCCTCGCACGGCGCGGCGCCTCTTTGGCCGGTACCGCTCCGATCAGGCCCGCGCCGCTCCGTAGCTTGCCTCTCCGCTGCCAGCCGCGCTCCGGGCAGCACCGCACCGTAACGCACGGTGCCTCTCCCGCCCGTATCGCGCCCATCAGCCCCGGACCGCACGATACTTCTCCGGTGAGCCCCTCGCCAATCAGCTTCACGCCGCACAGCAGCCCTCCGGTGGACTCCGCACCGATCAGCCCCGCACCGCACTTCTCTGGTGAGCCTCGCACCGATCGGCCCGGCACCGCACGGTCCCTCTGCGCCAAGCCACTTGCCGCACTTCCCCGCTCGGTCCTGCTCCGTTCAGCCCCTCGGGGCCGGTCCCAGCCCTCCCTCCCACCGGCGCTCGTCCCCGGCACGGCCGAGGCAGCGCACCCCGCTCCGCCGGCCCCCGCGGAGGTCGGTGGCCCGGCCGGTGCCCCGGGCAGCAGGATGGCGACCGCTGCCAAGCCGTCCGAGCTGCTGGGGGTCTGCTCCAGCTACCAGGCGGTGATGCCCCACTTCGTCTGCGTGACCGAGGAGTTTCCTTCTCCGGCTCGCCCCGCCAAGGCCCCCAAAGGCAAGCTGCGGCGGCCCCGCCAGTCCCGCTTCAAGACTCAGCCGGTGACTTTCGACGAGATCCAAGAGGTGGAGGAGGAAGGAGTGTCCCCAATGGAAGAGGAGAAGGCCAAGAAGTCCTTCCTGCAGTCCCTGGAGTGTCTGCGGAGGAGCACCCAGAACCTCAGCCTGCAGCGAGACCGCCTGGGCAGCTGCCGTCTCCGCAACAGCCTGGACTCCAGCGACTCGGACTCGGCTCTCTGAGGGCTGGGTGGGACCCTGCCCGGCCTGGTGGGATCTGGTGGGACCCGAGCAGCCCCCAGAGCCGGGATGTTTTCTAAGGAAGCGCTCTCGTCCCTTCGTTTCTACTCGGCTGTACCAAACTCTGCGCTTCAAGGACATAAAGTAACTGTCTTTTCTACTCCTCGGAAGAAACGAGCTGGCTTAGGAGTGCGGAGCTGCTGGACTCGTATTTATTTTTGCATTTCAGGCGTGGACTGCGTTAATTTAATATGTTTCTACCCGAGTGTCTGTTACTGTTTCCATACAAGAGTAATAAACCTGGATCTATTTGCACAGTACCTGTTGGACTGTCCTTATTCTGGGGGGCCTCGCTGGCTTCTTCCAGTCTCCTTCACCTCTTCGAGGGATGAAAGGGTTTGGGGGCTGTCAGTGGCGTCTTCCTCAGGGAGGTTTTGCTGTCTGTGCTTAGGTACAAAGCTGAGAGCCAAGAGCTTGAGACAATTTGATTTGCTTATTCAAGGTCTTTGTGCTGACCCTAATCGGTGTTTGAGGATTGTTTGCAACTAGTTGTAACTGAGACCCTCGGTGCAAGAGCAATACTCGAGCAGTTTGCCAAGTCCAGCTCTACTTTCTGCTCTCATCCCAGTTGGTTTTGTCCCCCTTCTGCCCCATAAATCAGTGCTGCAGATGGAATCAGTTGTGGTGGGGTTTTATTCACTGTTGCAAGTGGTGCTCGGGGGATGTGGAGATGAAAAATCAGGCCGTTGGGGGCGGGGGGGGGGGAAGGAATGAAGCCTGGGGCTGAGGTGGACTGTCTCTGCATGCTGGTGGGAAAGATTTTTCTCTGTGGTGTATGTGCCGAGAAGCATCTGCAGCTCCCTGCAGTATGAGGAGCAAATTCCTGCATTGGGAATCTTCCTCGTTCATTTCCTCCATTCCTACACTCCTGGTGTAATACCATGTGAACCTTTTCCTTGCTGGCAAGCCTCTGGTCCTGAGCCAGCCTCCCTGTAAAAGAAGCATTTACGCTACCCCAGCCCCCCATGCCCCTCTTGCAAGCAGCCTGTGAAGCATCTCACCTGCCTTCGCCGTTACGCTCCAATGCTGCTCAGCATGTTCCTACTCAGCATCTGCCTACAGCTTGGCCTCCAAGCCAGCCTTCATCTGGGGCTGATCAAGAAATAACCTCAACAAATCCCTCATGTTGAGGCAGATTTGGGGTTGGGAAAGGCTTTGAAACATTGATGGGAACTCTACCAGCCACATGCCTCAACACTGCGTGATGCACCCAGCAGGCTCAGGAGCTCTGGATGACTTTCAGAGGTAGTTCAACATCTTCCTCACATTGCAGGATCCAGACTCTACTTCCAGTCTGTACAGTACAAATCCCCATGGTACACACAAAGTGTGTGGGAGCTCCAAGAGGCTGTGAGCTTGTGATCCTCTTCTCTGCTCCTCATTCCTCAGTGGCTATGGGGACTAAGAGAATAGGACAGTTGAGGTTCTTCAGCCTGGAGAAGGGAAGGCTCCAAAGAGACCTTTCAGCAGCCTTCCAGTACTGAAGTGGGCTACAAGAAAGCTGGTGGGGAACTTTTGACAAGGGCTTGTAGTGACAGGATGAGAGAATGGATTGAAGCTTGAGGAGGGCAGATGTAAACTGGTGATCAGGAAGAAGTTCTTCGTGGTGGGAGTGGTGAGACACTGGCACAGGTTGCCCAGGGAGGTTGTGGATGTCCCTTTCCTGGAGGTGTTTAAGGCCAGGTTGGATGAGGCCTTGAGCAACCTGGTCTAATTGAAGGTGTCCCAGCCAAAGGCAGGGAGGTTGGAATTAGATGATCTTTAAGGTCCCTTCCAACTGAAACTGCTCTGTGATTTGCCACCACCCTTTCCACCCTTTGCTTTAGGAGTTGACACCATACAGGGCTGAGCTGCAGTGTCAGATATTCATCTCCTGCAAGGAAGCAACAACCATGCTCCCTTTTCCTGTTCCAAAAGACAAATGTGGATGTTAGCCAGAGGACAAAGAGGGTTTGAGGAGCTGTTGGAGCATAATATTGGCAAAAAAGCCATATTCCAGTGGTTAAGCTGAAGAAGCTTCTTTTCAGCTGTTCTTTGTTAGCATTTCTCTGCTGAGTAACCCAGGAGATGCTGGTGCTAAAGATAGGCTGGAGTTTGTCTTCCAGACAGCTACACTCAAGGCAAAAGGGTGCAAAGCTAGAATGGTTCAGCTCTGTCATGACTAAATCATGGAGGGTTGGAGTCTGGCCTCCCTCTACTCAGGGTCTGAGGTGTGGGTTGTGCATTTCCCTTCAGCCCTTCACAGCTCAAAAGCACCCAGCAGATGCCGGTGGTGGTGAGGCTCCGCACGGCAGTGAGTAGGCATGAGCGTGTCCTGCGTCTGCACAGGAAGGAGCTGGTGGTGAGTAAAAGCTTGGGCTGCAAAGTGATCCTTGAGTTCTCTTCCTGTTTTGTGTCCATAGAACTGCAGAATCATTTTGTTTGGAAAAGGCCTTGAAGATTATGAAGTCCAACTCTTAGCACTGCTAGGTCGCCGCTAAAACATGTCCCTCAGCACCACATCTCCACGGCTTTGAAAGCCCCCCAGGGATGTGGACTTCACCACTGCCCCAGGCAGCCTGTTCCAGGGCTTGACAACCTGGTCAGGGAAGAAATTACTCCTCATGTCCAACAGAAACCTCCTCTAGTGCAACTTGAGGTTCTTTGCTCTGGTCCTGTCACTCATTCCCTGGGAGAAGAAACCAACTCCAGCCTCCTTCCAGGGAGTTGTAGAAAGCAAGAAGGTCTCTTGGTGAACCTCCTTTATCTCCAGGCTGAGAACCCTCAGTTCCCTCAGCTGCTGCTCATCAGCCCTGTTCTCCAGACCCTCCACCAGCTTCGTTGCCCTTCTTTGGACTTGGTCCAGCCCTTCAAAATCCTTCTTGGGATGAGGGCCCACAAACTGTTCTCTTAAAGCTCATGAGCATTTCTGTCTCTCTCTGCTCATGTTGAAATGTTGCAGTAGTGTGGTGGATCTGGCCTGACCAGCATAGAGAAGATCTGAATGGTGCAGGATCATTCATTTCCCATCATCAGGGAAGAAAAGTCCTCACTCTGGGCAAACCTTTTTCTGCCTTTATTTTCAGACATTTCAGTTAAATGTGCCTCAGTAATTCCTTTCTAGTGGTAGTTTGATGTCCACCCCAACAGGCTGAGGACAGCCTTCCTCTCCTAGCTGTGCATACCCCATTTCTGCTCTTGGATGACTTCTCCCACCTTTAGGTTTGCAGTGACTCGCCAGGGATGCTCCAGAGTTGCGAGGAGCACATGTGAGAAGCCACTCGGAATCCCTGTGCTGGGATCTGTGCTTTAAGAGCTGGCCAATGATGGTTTGTCTCCTGGCCCCTCCCTGTGCTGTGGATCCTGCAGGAGCATGGTGGACAGACTGTAGGACATTAGCCCAGGTAAGAACCACTACCTGACTGTCCTTACCTAACACCCAAAGTCACACAAATCGAGGGACACAACACAGGCTGATGTGTCTAATTGTCAGGCTGATGGTGAACCATTTGCCATGTGATGGGGGCCAGCGAACAAGCTGATGGCTGTGGTTTTCAGAAGTGGCCTTTGGAAGCCACCAGAGAGAGCAGCACAGCTCTCTAGGCTGAATTTAACCTTGTTTGAAGCTCAGCTCCCATGGCACAGCTCAGCTGGAACTGTCTTATGCATGAGGCTTGCATTAGAAAGGTTCTCCTCCCTGGAGAGGTGCTGGAGTGTGTCCAGAGAAGGGCAACAAAGCTGGTGAAGGGTCTCTAGAACAGGGGTGGTGAGGGGTATACAGGACTCCAGGACAGGAGTAGCTAAGGAACTGGGACCAGTTCTGTTCAATGTATTCATCAATGGCCTGGATGAGAGCACAGAGTGCACTGCCAGCAAGTTTGCTGCTGACACCGAGCTGGGTGGAGTGGCTGCCACACCAGAAGGCTGTGCTGCCATTCAGCCAGACTTGGACAGGCTGAGGGCTGAGCAGGGAGAAATGGAGTGAAATTCAACAAGGGCAAGTGTAGAGAGTGTGGCACCTGGGAAAGAACAGCCCCAGGGATCAGTATAGGCTGGGGACTGATCTGTTGGAAGGCAGCAAAGGGGAAAAGGGCCTGAGGGTCCTAGTGGGATGGGAGGTTGACCATGAGCCAGCAGTGTGCTGTTGTGGCCAGGAGGGCAAATGCCATTCTGGGGCCTATTAAAAGGGCTGTGGTTAGTAGGTCAAGAGAAGTTCTCCTGCCCCTCTACTCTGCCCTGGTGAGGTCACATCTGGAATACTGGGCCCCCCAGTTCAAAAAGGACATAGAACTGCTTGAAAGAGTCCAGCACAGAGCCACAAAAGTGATTAAAGGAGTGGAACATCTTCCTTATGAGGAGTGACTGAGGGAGCTGGGGCTCTTGAGCTTGGAAAAGAGGAGCCTGAGGAGTGACCTCGTTCGTATCTATAAAGATGTAAAAGGTGAGTGCCAAAGGAATGGAGCCAGGCTCTGCTGGGTGATGACAGCACAAGGGGCAATGGGTGGAAGTTGAGGCATAGAAAGTTCCATGTGAACATGAGGAGGAATTTTTTCCCTATGAGGGTGACAGAGCACTGGAACAGGCTGCCATGGGGTGGTTGTGGAGTCTCCCTCTCTGGAGATACTCAAAACCTGCCTGGATGCATTTCTGTGTGATCTGCTCTGGGTGATCTTGCTCTGGCAGGGGGATTGGACTGGATGAGCTTTGGAGGTCCCTTACAGCTCCTGACATTCTGTGATTTCCTGGTGGGGAAAAACCCCTCAGGAAGGTGCAGAGAGAGCCTGAAACCCCTGAGGAGAGCTTGGGCTGCCTGTGTGGTAATGCATCAGTGGCCTGGATTTGTGGTTCAGCTGCTCACAGCCATCTCAATTAGAACATGGATGCCACGTGCAGGGCTCCTATCTTCAGGGGTATTTTTTTAATCCTAGAATGCTTTGGGTTGGAAGGGACCTTGAAGATCCTCTAGTTCCAACTCCCGTGCCATGGGCAGGGGCACCTCCCACTGGACCAGGTAAGCCCTAGCAGAAAAAAATCCAGCATCCAGAAATAGCACAACAAAGGGAGCTCACCTTTCTGAAGCAGTAGAACATAGAGGAGGTTACCAGCTCAACCATGGTCTGCAGATTGGATGAGGCTGTGAGCTACCAGCTCAACCATGGTTGAAGATGATCCTTTCAGGAGAAGGTTGAACTAGATGACCTTTAAAGGTCCCTTCCAACCTGAAGCATTCTATTCTGCCCTTGGACTAGCCAGCTCAAGTTAGCTGGCCGACCTTGGGGTAATGAATTAATTCCCAAGCAAGGCCCCGTCACATGTAGATGTGTTCCCCCTGTGCCTAGTCGAGAGTGAGTGCTGCTGAGAGAGCAAGCCCAGCTCTTGGCTGTGGAGCAGAGCTGCTCCAGGTATTTATTTGGCAGAGCAATCAGTTCAGCTGGTACCAAGGGAGAAGGAAAAGCTTCCTGAATGAGCGGTGATGGCAGTGTCAGGATGGCAGGGCTGTTTGTCATGCCAGAGCACCAAATTTAAGGCTGTCAAATGTGTGAACTTGGTAATTAAGCACCTAAAGCTTCTGTGTCAGTAGATGTCGTAGTAGATCCCCTCACAGCACGAGGGGAGATCTGATTTGGGCTGCTCTGGGGCCAGACTGTGGTCCAGCTGTACTCTGGAGCTGATCTGGATTTGCTCCTCTTCGTTGATGTAGCTGAGCACATTTCTGGACTGGTTTGAGACATCCAAGCCAGAGTACTCTGAGGCTTTACACAAACGTACACAAGATGAACATCCTTCATGTTTTGGAAGCAGTCTGTCTGGGACACCTGTGCCCTGCTCCCAGATGGAGCTGGGAGAAGCTGGGGGAGATGGAGTAAGAGAGGATGAAGCTTTCATAGAATCATAGAACTCTTGAGATTGGAAGAGAGTTTTGAGCTCATCAAAGGGGCACAGTGCAGTGGTCATGGGGATGATGAGTTGAAGGTTGGACTTGATGATCCTAGAAGTTTTTTTCCAACCTCAGTGGTTCTCTGATCCTGTGATCACCTGGAGCTCATGATCCCACCACTACTACTAAGTTGCTACCACTAGTTTTAGTTCTAATCAACATGTCCAGTGTTCTCAAGTGTCTGCCTTCTGAGACAAACTTTGTTACTGCTAAGTGTTTAGGCTTCTTATAGGCTGGATGTTAGGAGGAAGTTGTTGGCAGAGAGAGTGATTGGCATTGGAATGGGCTGCCCAGGGAGGTGGTGGAGGCACCGTCCCTGGAGGTGTTCAAGCAAAGCCTGGCTGAGGCACTTAGTGCCATGGTCTAGTTGGCTGGACAGGGCTGGGTGCTAGGTTGGGCTCGCTGAGCTTGGAGCTCTCTTCCAACCTGATCGATTCTATGATTCTAAACCGTGTCCCTCAGCACCACATCCATGCATCTTTTAAATCCCACCAGGGGTGGTGACTCCACCACCTCCCTGGGCAGCCTGTTCTAATGCTCGAGAACCCTTTTGGTGATCAAACTGTTCCTAACACCCAACCTTTAGCTCCTCTGTGGGTCTGTATCGCTGGGACAGAGCAGAAGAGAGCCTTTGAAACCAAACTGAGGGTTGCTTGGGTCTGGTTCCAAAGAAAACAAGACCAACCATGATGATTTATGGCTCTGCTTCGAGCAGAGATGTTTTGTTTGGAAATATTTGCACCAAAGAGGCTGAAGTTATTTATGAGGGGCTGGTGAAAAGGAAGTTTTCTTCCTTGCTTTGATTTAAAACTCTCTTCTTGGGGAAGATGTTTTTAGTTTTTATTTTTTGTCCCCCTTTCCCTGTGAAGAAAATGACCTTTCTTGGGCAGGAGGGAAGGGAACTGGCGAGAAGGGAGACAACACAGCTTATGAAACAGCTCTTGGCTGATCCAAACCCATGTCAAGGATGTTTATGTGCTTGTTGCTTCTAATCACAGCTTCTGGCAAGTCAGAGTTTTCCCTTGGAGAAGTATTTGAAGGTCTTGACCAGCATCATTAAAGATCCATTTCAATCTCTTTTCACAACAGCCTCTGACAGTCTGAGCTCTGCTGACCTGCCTCTTGCAGGAGAACTTCAGTGAGATAACACATTTCCCCCCTTCCCTATGGAAAAGCATTGGGAACAGAGGTTATCACTCATGCTTACTGTGGAATGCTTGCTTTTAGACTGAGCTTGGATGTGTTTCAGTCATCCATGCCTGGCCTTTCTCTGCTGGAAACTCACCTGGAGAAGTCTGACAGAGGTGTGGATGTGGTCTCATGGTGATCTGCTGGCAGAGGTAGGTTGGATGGGTTGAGTTTTGAAGGAATGGAGAGCTGCAGAAGCACCAATACCTGGGAGGAGACAGCTCTCTGTCACTTGGCAGTCAGGCAGCTATAACCTGAGCTTGGTTGGGAATGGAGCTGCTGGAGCAGAACCAAACGGTGTGGGGAGAGGCAGGAAGGAAAGAGAGAAAGAACAAGACAAAAATACCCAACCTCAGAGGGAAACGGCTGGAAAGGCAAACAAGGGAGCCTGGTTTCAATCAGCTTCCATTAGCAGCACCCCTGAGTTGACACACCCGTTGGGAGTCCATGCAGTGAGGGTTTGCCTGTTTTTCCCGAGGGCTGAAGCAAAGTGACATTTTTTATGGGATGTCTTTGTTTGCTTCCCGAAATAAACCTGAACCTTATCAACCAGCTCCTCCTATTCCCAGAAAGCCAACCCAAAACAGCCAGCCCACCAGCTCCAGGAGTTCAGAGCTCAGCTGTGTGGCTGTGCGTTTACCCCCGAATGATGCATCCCTCTGTATTTGTGCCAGCAGGCAAAGCAGGGCAGGGGCTGGCACCGCCGAGAGGAGAAGGGCAGGCACTGGCACAGCCGAGAGGAGAAGGGCAGGGGCTGGCACAGCCGAGAGGAGAAAGGCAGGGGCTGGCACTGCCGAGAGGAGAAGGGCAGGGGCTGGCACAGCCGAGAGGAGAAAGGCAGGGGCTGGCACTGCCGAGAGGAGAAGGGCAGGGGCTGGCATAGCCAAGAGGAGAAGGGCAGATGGTGCCCTGTTGTTTTGTCATCATGAATGCGAGTTTGGGTGAGGGAGGAAGGAGAGCTGCATAGGAGCACCTGAGAGGAGAGGGCAACCTTGTCCCTGAGCTGAATTGTGATTGTTTCAGAAGCTGAGCAGCAGGACAGTGAAGTAGGTGATTGCTGAGCAAGTCAACCAGGAGAGCAGCAGTGCATAAGGTGAAAGAAAACCTGAAGTGGACTGCAGAGACACTTTCCAATGGAGATAATCAAGCATTCAAATGCATGGCTCTGTAGGGTGAAACTTCTTCTCTCCATCCCCTGCAATGAAGCTTTAGCTTCAAGGATGAAAATGAAAAGCATTCAGACGAGTTAAAAAGATAAAGGCTTGGCTCTGGGTATTAGGAGGCCATGATGAATTGAACTAGCAGAAAGGCGTTTCAAGAAGAGTAAAAACAGATGGCAAAGTTATAAAGGAGATTAAAGAAGATTATTAGAGGGCAAAAGATACCCTGCAAGGAGCATAAGTCATGTCCAGAGGGGGGAATCAGAAAGGGTCAGAGATACTGGGGTGCTTAAGTGGGAAAATCATCATAAGGTGTGCTTAAAGAGGGGGAAAAAAGCCTTTGAAAAATGGCTGGTGGAAGGCTGGAAGGTTCTACCGTGAGCTTCTGCAAACATGTGAAGAGGAGGAAGCTTGCTAGGAAGTCTCTGGCTGAATGGAGACTGAAGGGAACACTCGAGGATGTTAGGGAAGTATTAGTAGAGCTGGGTCTGTTCATGGCTTAGCACCAGACTGGAGAGAGTCAGCTCATGGTTGAACTTGATGATCTGAAGGGTCTTTTCCAACCCATGTCTGCATGTTCTTCATGTACATACTGTACTGCCAGAGTTACAGCTCTGGTAGATACAGAGAGAGTGAGTAAAGACCTCTCCCTGGACATGTGCAAGGCATTTGACATCCTTGCCTCTTAAGTGGAGAGGTGTGGACTTGGTGCAGGGACTGCTTGGTGGACAAGGAACTCTGTACATGGTTGCACTGAAGGAGCTGTGACTGACTACTCGATGTTCAGGTGGAGACCAATGGCAAGTGGAGTTTCTCAGGCATCTGTCCTGGGTCCTTTACTCTCCAATGTCTCTGTCGGAGACTTGGACAGTGGCATTGAGTGCACAGTCATTGAGACAGTCTGCTGATGACACCAAGCTGTGTGGTGTGCTGGAGTCACTTGAGGGAAGAGATCATCTCAGAAGGATCTTCATAGGCTTCAGAAGTGAGCCAGTGCCAACTGCATGAGGTTCAGCAAGTTACAGGGCAAAGTCCTGCATCTGGATTTGGCCAGCCTCAGGCAAAGATGTAGGCTGGGTGCAAGAAGGGGTTGAGAGCAGCCTTGAAGCAAAAAGACTTGGGGGTGTTGAGTGCTGAGAAGCTCTCCAGGAGCCAGCAGTGCCCTCATGCAGCCCAGAAGGCAGCTGTGTGCTGGGCTGCAGCCAGAGGAGTGTGAGCAGCAGGGCAAGAGAGGGGATTCTGCACTTTTACTCTGCTCTACTGAGACCTCACCTCCAATCCTGCTTCCAGTTCTGGTGTTCCCATCATAAGAAGGACACAGAGCTACTGGAGAGAGTCCAGAGGAGGACACAAACATGATCCAAGAGCTGGAGCACTTCTACTATGTGGGCATGCTGAGGGAGAAGACTCTGGGGGCACCTTACAGCAGCCTTCCAATACCTGAAGGGATCCTACAAGGCTGCTGCAAAGGGACTTTTCTTAAGGGTGTCTAGAAACAGGACAAGAGGGAATGGTTTTAAGATGAGGGAGAGTAGGGTTAGATTGGAGCTTAGGAGGAAGTTCTTCAGTACAAGGGTGGTGAGATTCTAGAACAGGTTGCTCAGGGAGGTCATGGTCACCTCCTCCCTGGAGGTGTTTAAGGCCAGATTGGATGAGCCCTTGAGCAACCTGTTTCAGTGGGAGGTGTCCTTGCCCATGGCAGTGGAGGTTTGAACTAAATGATCTCTGAGGTCCTTTCCAACCGAGGCCATTCTTTGATGACTACATCTATTCAATACAGAGTGCCCCAGAGCAGTAAGTATTGATGGTGGAGGAGATGCTGAAGTCACTGGGGATGGTCTTAAGTCAACTAAGTACTAAGAATGTTGACAATTAGTAGGAAAGAAATCAAGAGCAAACCATAAATCAAGAGCAAAGCATAAATCCTCATCTGGCAACTTGTCTTAAATCACAGAATCAGAGAATGTGTTGGGAAGGATGGAAAGGACACCCAAAGTTATCAGGGGGCTGCAGTGAACAAGGACATCTCCAAGTAGAGCAGGTTGCTCAGGGCAGGGCCACATCAAGCCTGACCTTGAACATCTGCAGGTATGTGGCATCAAGTACATCTCTGGGCAACCTGTTGCAGTATTTCACCACCCTCACTGTAAAGAATTTCTTCCTTCTCTCCAGTCTAAATCCTCCTTCTTTTAGTTCATCACCCTCGGTCCCCTCACAGCAGGCCCTGCTCCAAAATCTGTCCCCAGCTTTCTCGGAGGTCCCCTTTAAGTGTCTCTGTGAGTTTGGCTGCTGCCTGGTTTGGTTGCTTTTCAGTGAGTGGAAGTTCAGCTTTATAAGCAGAGAGCGCAGATTCTGTCCTCGTCCTCCCGTGCCCTTAGGGATGTGAGCATTCATCTCCTGCCTGCTGCTCGATCCCTGCGTAAGCACTGGGAGGCTGATCTCGAAGTGAGCATCAGCACCACCTCCAGAATGCCTCTAAATAAAGCAGAAGACAAATGCCAGCATATGGCTGGCTTTCCAAATGTCATGTTGGTCCTGCTAGAGAGACGTGGTGATTCCCACAGGCTGTGGAGTTAACGTGACAAGGGCAACAAGAGAGCTGTCCAAGGGAGAAGAACTTTGCAGTGACTAAGTGACTCCACTCAATAAATCACATCACACTGAGCGAGGAATAAATCACCCCAGGGCTTGGCTCAGGGTTCCTTGCTGGAACCTGGACAATAATAACAGGTAGAGTTGGGAGTGTGTGTGAGAAGCTGGACTTGTGCTTGGCCCCTGCTGTTACCAGCTGCTCAGGGTGTATTTATACCGAGGCGCTCCCTAGCTCATGTGCCTTGGGCTGCAGGCTCTCCTCACCCTCTGGCACCCCCTGCTTCCCCTTCAGCCGGCCTCATACAGGCGTGGGGGGGTCTTGGCTGATCCCCATCTTCTGCCTTGATGTCTTTCCTGCTGCTTATCTCCCAGGCTTGCCTAGGCCACTGAGACTCTAGAGCTGGTCCTGGTCTTGCTGAGCCTCTGAAACCTGGAAATTAACCAGAATTGTACAATGTTGGGGGGTGGAAGGGACCTCCAGAAGATGGTCAGGTCCAGCCCACTCTGCCAAAGCAGGGTCACTCACAGCAGGCCACACAGGAACACATCCAGATTGGCTTTGGAAGTATCCAGGGGGTCATTCTCTTCTCCTAGGCAACAGAACAAGGGAGACACAGTCTCAAGCTGTGCCAGGGGAGGTACAGGCTTCATATTAGGAGGAAGTTCTTCCCAGAGAGAGTGATTGGCACTGGAATGGGCTGCCCAGAGAGGTGGTGGAGTTGTCATACCTGGAGGTGCTCAAAAGAAGCCTGGATGAGGCACTTAGTGCCATGGTCTGGTTGACAGGACAGGGCTGGGTGCTAGGTTGGACTGGATGAGCTTGGAGGTCTCTTCCAACCTGGTTGATTCTATGATTCTATGATCAGGATGAGGCTGGACAGGGATCTGGGCAACGTGATCTAGTGGAGGATGTCCCTGCTGACTGCAGAGGGGGTTCAACTAGATGACCTTTGGAGGTCCCTTCCAACCCAGGACATTCTGTGATGCTATAACTGTCCCCCTGATCCCAGCAGATGCTCGATTTCCATTCTCTTCTCTCTCTCTTAGCCTGATGCTCAAGTGGGGCATCACGTCAGACCTGGCCTTCTTCTTGGCAGCTTGGAAGTACATCGTGGTTCTCAGAGCAAGTGTTGTATTTAACCATCTCCCCTCTGCTTGTTGGTGGCCCTCACATGAAAACAGATCTCACAGCTGTTCCCACCACACGCTTGGGTGAGAACATCCTGTAGCAGCCTGAGAGAGATGCTTGTGCTCTGCAGAGAGGTGAGGCTTCCCTCCCCATCCCCACCCTCATTTCATGGGTCTGCTGATGCAGCCTCAATCAGCCCTTCCACCTGTTTCACCTTGGGTGAGAGGAGGGCAGAGAGTGCACTGGCAGCAAGTTTGCTGCTGACACCAATCTGGTAGTAGTGTCTGAGACACCTGAAGGCTGTGCTGCCATCCAGCCAGACCTGACCAGGAGGGAGAGTTGAGTGGGAATGAAATGTTGAACGAAATCAAACAAGGGCAGGTGGGAAAGAACAGTCTTATGGACCAGGATAGTTGGGGGCTGAGCTGTTGGAGAATAGTGCAGAGGAGGGGGAGCAGGAGGTCCTAGTGGACAACAGGATGCCCATGAGCCTACAATGTGCCCTTGTGACCAGGAATGCCAATGGCATCCTGGAGTGGATTAGAAGGGCTGTGGTTAGTAGGTCAAGAGAGGTTCTCCTGTTCTTCTGCCCTGGTGAGGCCACATCTGGAATACTGTGGCCAGTTCTGGCCCCCTCAGTTCAAGAAGGACCTTAGGGAACTGCTGGAAAGAGTCCAGCACAGAGCCATAAAGCTGCTGCAGGCAGTGCAACAGCTCCCTGTGAGGCCAGGCTGAGGGAGCTGAGGCTTGGAGCTCGGAGCCTAGGGGCCCAAGATGTGACCTCATTCATGTTGATAAAGATGTGCTGCAGGGCAGTGTCAGTAGGACAGAGGCAGGCTCTGCTCAGGGATGTCCAATGACAGGAGAAGGGGCACTGAGTGCAGGCTGGAGCAGAGGACATCCCACCTGAACATAAGGAAAAGCTTTTTCAGTGTGAGGGTGCTGGAGCCCTGGAGGAGCAGGCTGGCCAGAGAGGTTGTGGAGTCTCCTTCTCTGGAGACATTCAAAACCCACCTGTATCACAGTATCACCAAGGTTGGAAGAGACCTCACAGATCATCAAGTCCAACCCTTTAGCACAGAGCTCAAGGCCAGACCATGGCACCAAGTGCCACGTCCAGTCCTGCCTTGAACAGCTCCAGGGACGGCGACTCCACCACCTCCCCGGGCAGCCCATTCCAGTGTCCAATAACTCTCTCAGTGAAGAACTTTCTCCTCACCTCCAGCCTAAATCTCCCCTGGCACAGCCTGAGGCTGTGTCCTCTCGTTCTGGTGCTGGCCACCTGAGAGGGGTTGGACTCCATGATCTTTAGAGTTCCCTTCCCACCCCTAACATTGTGTCATTTCGTGGTGGTGAAAAACTTTGTGTCCTGCTTGCTGTGTGATGGAGATGTCTCCTTCCATCGCTGACCATCACAGCACAGACATTCTTAACTGGGGAAATATGAAGCTGCAAATATTTCCTGTCAAAATGTGGGGGGTGTTTTCTGCTGCCAGGAAGCAGCTTGCTTATTTTTTCAGCTCTGTTGCTTTTCCTTTGCCCAGCTGTTGATTCCAACTGGGAAGATCTGATGTTGGCTGCCCCATGGGACATGCAGCTTCATAGCCTGCCGCTGCCCTTCCCTCAGCTGAGCTGAGCACATCTCGCTGCTTGTCCTAGAGAGGCAAGGGAAGGTGCTGAGTGAAGGCTGCGGCACCATGTTGGATGGAAGGGCTGCAGGAGATGCCCAAATGACAGCTAAAGGCCAATTTCCCAAATGTTCTGCTTCTGTTTCTTTCACCAGAGAGCCATTCTCAGGAGATGATTGCTCTTGCCTGTGAATCATGGAATTCAAGAGACCTTAAAGATCATCAAGTCCAACTGATAACCTGAGGGAACAGAGAAAAGGAGTCAGCTAGAGTGCACCATAGAATCAGAGAATCAACCAGGTTGGAAGAGACCTCCAAGCTCATCCAGTCCAACCTAGCACCCAGCCCTGTCCAGGCAAACAGACCATGGCACTAAGTGCCCCAGCCAGGCTTGGCTTCAACACCTCCAGGGATGGTGACTCCACCACCTCCCTGGGCAGCCCATTCCAATGCCAATCACTCTTGCTGTGAAGAATTTCTTCCTAACATCCAGCCTAAACATGCCCTGGCACAGCTTGAGACTGTGTCTTCTTGTTCTGTTGCTGGGTGCCTGGCAGAAGAGCCCAACCCCACCTGGCTACAGCCTCCCTTCAGGTAGTTGTAGACAGCAATGAGGTCTGCCCTGAGCCTCCTCTTCTCCAGGTTGCACACCCCCAGCTCCTGCAGCTGCTCCTCACAGGGCTGTGCTCTGTGCTCAGTTCTAAATGGGCTTTGGCCTCTCTGATGTTCTTCTTTATTGTTTTCCTGAGTTACTACTCCCTCTTTCCAAAGATGACATGCCCTCTTTTTTCCCCTTAATTCCTTCAGAAGTCCCTGACCCATCCAGGCTTGCTCATCTTCCCTGGTGCCTCTGCTTTCAGCACATTGGCACAGCCTGCTCTTGTGCCTTCAAGATTTCTTCCTTGAAGTAGGTCCAACCTTCCTGGACCCTTTTATTTTTAAGGGCTTTTTCCCAAGGTGTCCTTCGAGTTAGTTCTTTGACTAAGCCAAAGTCTGCCCTCCAGAAGTCCACTGTGGATGGACCAGGTCCCTCAGCACAGCATCCATCTGTCCTGAGGGTGCTCATTGCTCAACCACAAGCCATGGGGCCGTGGTTAAATTCTCCATCTCAGAGAAGACATCTAAACCTCCTCTCTGCCTGCCTCTGGGGGTCCTTTATCTATTCAATACAGAGTGCCCCAAAGCAGTAAGTATTGATGGTGGAGGAGATGCTGAAGTCATTGGGGATGGTCTTAAGTCAACTAAGTGCTAAGAGTATTGACAATTAGTAGGAAAGAAATCAAGAGCAAACCATAAATCCCCATCTGGCAACTTGTCTTAAACCACAGAATCAGAGAATGCATCCCTCAGGAAGGGCTCTGGCCATTTGGTGTTGCTCATTCAGGCATTGGAATGGGCTTCCCAGGGAGGTGTGGGAGTCATTTAAAAGTCGTTTGGATGTGGTGCTTGGGGCTATGGTTTAAGGGGCACCTTGTAGAGTAGGGTTCTGAGTTGGCCTTGGTGAGCTTGAGGGTATTTTCCAACCTGAAAGTTTCTGTGATTCTTTGATCTAGGGTGGTTAACACAGCCCTGCCCCAGCTGCTCTCCCTGTGGCACAGTTTGTCTTTCAGTGATAATGAGTGTCCTGCACCTGCAGTGGAAGGTGAACTGGACCAGCAGCTCCGTGAGAGAAGCACAGGGACTGGGAGCTGCCTCTAGCCAGGCTTTGGTGCTGGAGGGCTGGAGCTGCTGGAGCTGGTTCAGCTGGCCCTCACTGCAGCAAGAGCTGCTAGCTCAGCACAAAGACTCCTTGTGGCGTGGGGCTGCTGCGACCAGACCAAGCCCAGGAGAAAACTTGTGCATCAGTACTTACCCAAACCAGATGTGCTCTCCAGATGTACAAGTCTGTGCCCTCTGCAGCACCCATGAAAGCACCTGCACGCTCCAGTGTGGTGTGCCCACTCTACCTACTGCATGAGAACCGTCCTGTGAGAAGGAGGCAGCAGGCTCTGGCACGGGATGTCTGCAGGGGCAGATGTGGCATTTCCACCAGGATTGACCTTGACAGGCTGGAGAGTTGGGCAGGGAGGGACTTTGAGAAGTTCAACAAGGACAAGTGTAGAGACCTGCATGGGGGGAGGAATCACCTCTTGCACCAGTACAGGTGAGGGCTGACCTGCTGGCCACCTAAGGAGACAGAACTGGGAATGCTGGTGGACACCAAGTTGCCCATGAGCCAGCCCCGTGGCCAAGGTCAGTGGTCTCCAGAGTGCGGCTGAAGGACGTTCGTCTCTCTAGGCCACACCTGAAGTACTTCTCTAGCTCTGGGCTCCCCAGTTCAGTGCAGACAGGGAACTATTGGAGAAAGTCCTGTGGAGGCTGCAAAGATGCTGAGGGGCCTGGAGCATCTCTGTGAGCAGGAAAGGCTGAGAGCCCTGGGGCTGCTGAGCCTGCAGAAGAGCAGCCCCAGAGGGGGTCTGAGCAATGCTCAGCAAGAGACAAAGGACCTGTGGGGGCAAGAGGCTGGGGCCAGGCTCCTTTCAGAGGTGCCCAGTGACAGGACAAGGGGGCAATGTGCACACACTGGAACCCAGGAGGTGCCACCTAAATATGAAGAGAAACTTCTTTGTTGTGAGCATGCTGGAGGCCTGGAGCAGGCTGCCCAGAGAGGCTGTGGAGTCTCTTTGCCTGGAGAGATTCTAACTGCCCCTGGCCATTGTGATCCTGGGCAAGCTGCTGTGGGTGGCCCTGCTTTAGCAGGGAGGTTGGACTGGGTGATCTGCAGAGGTCTTTTCCAACCCCTACCTTGCTGGGATTCTGTGAAGAAGGAAGGGCAGGCTGGGCCCTGGGAGAAGTTGGGCATCATGGTAATACCCATGAAGAGATGTCCTCCTTTATCTGTCTTTCCCATGCTTGTGTCACTGCACCTGCTTCAGGCCCCTTTTAGTGCTCCTCAAGCTTTCTGCAGGGCCACATGGGAGCTGAGAACATGCCTTTAACTCCTCTGGGACAAGGAGAGTTCAAAACAATCCCAAGGGGAAATGGTGCTGCTCATCCTCTCTGCCTGTCCCAGCAACTGGGCATTACTGTTTTGTGGACAACAAGCTCCCTGGAGACCAAAGAAACCCTAAGATACTCATACCTCAAATTCCAGCAGTCTGGGATCCAGAAAGCCTTTTAGATCAGGAATTTGGGCTCGCTTACTGATCACTGCAAAGAGCAAAAAAAGCTCTTCAGGCAGCAGGAACTCAGATTTCTCTGAGTCTTCAGCAGGAAAGTGAGCTTTTGGAGTGCAAGGTACAGTCAGGACACTGCATGGCAGACCTCAGCCTGCTGCTTTTCACTGGGAGCCTTGCTTCTGGTGTCCCAAGGAACAAGTGACAGGGCAAGAGGCCTCAAGTTGCACCTCGTGTTGGGCACGAGGCACAATTTGTCCCCCAGAAAGGTTGTCAAACTTTGGAGCAGGCTATCAGGGCAGTGGTGGAGTCCCCACCCTTGGAGGGATTGAAAAGCCTTGGAGATGTGGTGCTGAGGGAATGGGTTAGTGGTGGGTTAATGGCTGCACTGGATGCTCCTCAAGGTCTTTTCCAAGCTAAATACTTCTATGGTTGTCTCAAGGACTTGTCTGTACACAGGAGAACTAGAAAGGTGTTTTCCTTCCTGTGCAAACGCTTGAACCTCAGTGCAAAGCCCAAGGCTGAGATCTAAAGATAGTGATAAATATGTCTTGAGCCATCATGATAAAGTCCCAAGCTGCAGGGAGGTGGAGCAGGTGCTGGAAGAGGTCAGAAAAACTGTTCAAGGGACTGGAAGCCCTTTGCTGTGAGGCCAGGCTGAGAGCATTGGGGTTGTTCAGCTTGGAGAAGAGAAGGCTGCAGGGAGATCTTGTAGCCTTTCAGTGCTTGAAGGGGATGTGAAGCAAGCTGGGGACCAAATTTTGAGCAGAGCCTGTTGTGACAGGACAAGGGGTGATGGTTTGAACTAAAAGGGGGAGATTTAGATTAGAGAGAGGGGAGAAATTCTTCACCCTGAGGGTGGTGAAACACTGGCCTGGGTTGCCCAGAGTTGTTGTGGCCCATCCCTGGAACAATTCCAGGTGAGGTTGTTTGGGGCTCTGAGCAACCTGTGCTGTTTGCAGGTGTCCCTGCTTAGTACAAGGGGGTTGGAATAGATGACCTTTAAAGGTGCCTTCCCTCCCAAAGCACTCCAGGGTTCTATGGAGTGCAAGTGCTTGAGGGCAAGGGGTGAGGGGAAAGGGTTTGCTCTGCTGCAGCCCAGCTGGGAGCCATCAGCCAAAAGCCTTGCTCTCAAGGTTTGCACCCCTGTTGCAAGCCCTGTAGCCTCCACATTTTCCTTGTACAGCACCCTGCCTTCTTTCCCACTCTGCTGCTGAGACCTCTGAGGGTGCTCCAAACCCTGGCAAAAGTCTCCTCTCCAGCTGCAGCCCTGAGCTTGTGTTGTTCTGCCAACGCAGTGGATCTGCCCCATTGTGCACTGCAGTCTGATGTCCCTGGAGAAGCAACCTGCAGGGCTGCCGAGGGGGGAGCTTGGCAGCTCTACCCAGCACCTCTGCTCCTGGGAAGGAACAACCCCATGGACCAGTACAGGTTGAGACCTGACTTGTTGGAGAACAGGATAGGTGAAAAGGATATCTGGGTCCTGGTGAGCAGAAGGATGCCTGTGAGCCAGCAACGTGCCCTTGTGACCAAGAAGGCAAATGCATCCTGGAATGGATTAGAAGGGCTGTGGTCAGTAGGTCAAGAGAGGATCTCCTGTCTCTCTACTCTGCCCTGATGAGGCCACATCTGGAATGTTATGTCCAGTTCTGGCCCCTCACTTCAAGAAGGACCTTAGGGAACTGCTGGCAAGAGTCCAGCACAGAGACACCAAGCTGCTGCAGGCAGTGCCCTTTGAGGCCAGGCTGAGGGAGCTGGGGCTGGAAGCAGAGGAGCCTGAGGGCTGCTTTCATTCATGTTGATAAAGATGTGCTGCAGGACAGTGTCAGTAGGACAGAGGCAGGCTCTGCTCAGGGTTGTCCAGTGAGAGGACAAGGGGCACTGGGTGCAGGCTGGAGCAGAAGTCCCACCTGAACATAAGGAAAAGCTTTTTCAGTGTGAGGGTGCTGGAGCCCTGGAGGAGCAGGCTGGCCAGAGAGGTTGTGGAGTCTCCTTCTCTGGAGACATCACTGAGAGAGTCATTGGACACTGGAATGGGCTGCCTGGGGAGGTGGTGGAGTCGTCGTCCCTGGGGCAGTTCAAGGCAAGGTTGGATGTGGCACTTGGTGCCATGGTCTAGCCTTGGGCACTGTGGTAAAGGGTTGGACTTGATGATCTGTGAGGTCTCTTCCAACCTTGGTGATACTGTGATACTGTGATACTGTGACCTAGGCGATCCTGCTCTGCCAGAGGGGGTGAGACTGGCTGACCTTTTGAGGTTCCTTCCCACCTCTAAAGTTCTGTGATTTTGTGATCCCTTCAGTTTTCTCCTCTGCACTCATGGCAGGGACATCCCTTCCCCTGTGCTGACTTGCTGCCAGCAGCAGCATGTATAGACCTTGCTATATATACACCAGCAGGGTCAGAGCTCTATTTTTAGCCCCTCTCAAGATATTTCCCTTGCTCTGTGTTTCCTGCCAGGACTTTGCAGTCCTGCCTCCTTGCTGCACCAGAAAAGCTTCCCGAGGTGAATTAGGCCTGTCAGCTCCCAGATCAGACTGGGGATCTTAGGGAGGAAAGAACATGGTGGGACATCCCCTTGCACCAGTGGGGTGAACCCTTCTAAAACGTCCCTTTGAGGACATCTCCAGACCAGGTCTAGCATTCAGAATCAGCCCTGTAAAATGAGAGCACAGGGGCACTGGAGCTGCTGGGCTTGCCAACACTCCCTACCTGTGGGTACAGCTATGAATCATGGAATCACAAAATGCTTTGGGTTGGAAGGGACCTTAAAAGATCATCTAGTCCAACCCCCTGCACCTTCCAGAAACCAGACCAAGTTGCTCAAGGCTCCATCCAACCTGGCCTTGAACACTTCCAGGGAAGAGCCATTCTCAGCCTCCCTGGGCAACCTGTTCCAGTGTCTCCCTGCCCTCACTGGGCAGAATTTCTTCCTAATCTCCAGCCTAAATCTCTCCTCTTCCAGCTCAAAGCCGTTGCCCCTCGTCCTGTCACTACAAGCCCTTGTCAAAACGACCTCCCTGGCTTTCTTGTAGCTCCCTTCAGGTGCTGGAAGGCTGCTCTAAGCTCTCTCTTGAGCCTTCTCTTCTCTCCAGGCTGCACAGCCTCAACTCTCTCAGCCTGTCCCCGTAGGGGAGGTGCTCCAGCCTTCTGATCATCTTCACAGGGAGTGTCAGGGTAGGTCGTGTGCTGTAGGACCCTTTGTCCCACCACCATAACCCTCTCCTGTGATGCAGGATAGATGTGGATTTGTCCTCTCTGGAGCTGAGCTTCTCTGTCTCTGACAGGGTTAGAGTGCAGAGGGCTCATTCAGTGCTGGGCTTGGCAGGGCTGTGCTAACAGTTGGTCTTGATGATGTGCAAGGTCTGTTCCAACCAAAACAGCCCTGTGCTTCGTTTAGTGCCAGCACACCATGTTTTTGCTGCTGCTGGCTCCTGCCACGCCTTAGAGAATGCTTTCAGAGAGCCACCACAGCAGGACACGACTTCAAGTGCTGCTTCTGGGCTGCAGAGCAGAGGGGTTTCAGGGAATTTGCTTGCTGCACTGGCTTCCCATCATCCAAGCCTTCCAAGGCTGCCTTTGGAGGCCTGGGCAGCACAGCTGCTGCTTTACCTGCCTGCATGGGGGCAGCAGGTGGCTGACCTAAAGGTGGAGGGAAACAAGGATAAAAGTCAGGGCTTGGCTGTAGGTGACATGGGAAGGGGGTGGAGAGGGTGTCAGGAGCTGTGATTACTGCTCCTGTTGTCGATTCTGTGCTGCCACTCAACCAGAACTGGACAGCCTGGAGAGCTGGGTGGAGAAGAACCTTATGAAGTTCATCAAGGACAAGCCTAGGGTCCTGCATCTGCATGGGGAAATCACCTTCTGCATCAATACAGCTGAGGGGGCGACCTGCTGGAAAGCAGCTCCTCAGGGAAGGACCTGGGAGTACTGGTGGACAAATTCACCAGGAGCCAGCAATGTGCCCTCATGGCTACGAAGGCCAGTGGGAAGAAGAGTGTGGCCAGCAGAAATAGGGAGGTTCTGCTCCTCCTCTACTCTGCAATAAGGAGGCCACGTCTGGAGCACTGGGTCTGGTTCTGGGCTCACCATTTCAGGAAGGACAGGGAACAACTGGAGAGAGTCCAGTGGACAAGTATGAAGATGCTGAGGGGCCTGGAGCATCTCTGCGAGGAGGAAAGGCTGAGAGCCCTCGGGCTGGTGAGTCTGGAGAAGAGCAGCCTGAGGGGATCTGAGCAATGCTTAGCAAGAGCTAAAGGACATGGGGGGTGGTAGTCAAGGGGCCAGATTCTTATCAGTGAAGCTCAGTGACAGGACAAGGGGCAACAGGCACAAATTGGGACCCAGGAGGTTCCACCTGAGCATGAGGAGAAACTTGTTTGGTGTGAGGGTGCTGGAGGCCTGGAGCAGGCTGCCCAGAGAGGTTGTGGAGTCTCCTTGTCTGCAGAGATTTCAGACCCCCCCTGGTCACTGCGATCCTGGGCAGGCTGCAGTGAGTGCCCCTACTGGGGCTGGACTGGATGATCTCCAGAAGTCCCTCCCAACCCTCACCGTGCAGGGATTCTGTGATAGTTCTGCTGGTGCCAGGGCCTCTTTTCCTCAGCTCCTTTGGGGTGCTGGTTTGAGGAGTGGACCCAGCCTGCTCGAGGAACACAGCAGCACCACACTGCTTCTCTGTCCGCTGCTTTGCTGTCCACTCCTGCTTCTCTCACTCACTGCAGCAGCTGGTGACAAAGACATCCCCATCAGGAGCAGTTTGTCTTGAAGAAGTCCAGGTCATGAAGGACTCCTGTGCTCCAGGGCTTTGCCATGCCACTGCAGGTGGCGGTGAAGCTGCTGGGCTGGGGCAGCTGCTGCTGTGTACGTGCTGCAGCCTAGCATGAGCTGATCATCTTACCCCCTTTCATCACCAGCTGAGCCTCATTTCATTCCCCTCGAGAGAGCCCTGACTTGTCCTGTGAGCGTGGTGTGTTACTCATGGTAACCCATGTCACTGTAGCTCAGCTCCATGACCCAGCTCTTGCAGCTTGACTGTAAATCATCTGCAGTCTTGGCTCCTGGAAGCCTCTGCTCTGGCCAAAATCTCTGCATTTGGAGCACTTTCCACACTTCATGCTGATGGGAAGAAAAAGCCTGAAAATAGGATTCCAGGATTTTTGGTGAGCTGGGAAAAGAGAGAGGGCAAAATGAATCAGCTGTTAAAAAGTAATCCTGACTTTTGAGCAGCTGCATATCAGAGGGACCTGATTTGGGGCTCGCAGAGACTTCGCTGCAGGAGAAGCCAAATGGCTTCTTCCTCATGGTGGTGGCTGAAGGGGCAACTAATCCCTTGGTGTTAGTTCAGTATCAGGAGTTAGTTATTGGTTAGGTTTTGTTTTAATACATGATGATGTGGTCCTTGAGAGGCTTTGTCTTGGAAGCTCCATCATGGCTGAAATTGGTGACCTTAGAGGTCTTTTCCAGCCATTATGATTCTGTGAGAAGCAGGAGCCTCGCTGTAGTTTGAGTCTGCCTGCCTGTTTGTGCAGCTCTTATTTACATGCCAACAGCTATTCCGAGTGCTGGTGGCACCACGAGGGTTTCTTGGGGTGACCACTGGTGTGTGGCCTTACCACTGCCAGCCAACTTGTCTTCTGAGCCACCAGGCTCTGGGGTTTTTCCACTCTGTAGCCTCAGCCCAGCCCTGCTTGACCATTAAATTACATATTGATATTTGGTGATTAAAGATGGTAGCAGACAACTCTGGCGTCTCCCTCACCCTACAGCTCCTAGATCCTGATGTACCACCTGGCCAGCAAACAATCCATGCTGTCTGATGGAGGCAGTGGCCAAAGCCTGGATTCCCTGGATCCATATCAGGGGGAGGGGAATCACAGAATGCACTGGGTTGAAAGAGACCTCTAGAGGTCAGCTACTTCAACCCCTGTGCAGTAAGCAGGAACATCTCCAGTAGATCAGCTGCCTTTGAGCCCCATCAAGCCTGACCTTGAATGTCTCTAGGGATGGGACCTCTACCATCTCCCTGGGCAACGTGTTCCAGTGTCTCACCAGCCTCACAGTAAAGACCTTCCTAATGTCTGATCTAAATCTACCATGCTCTACTTTCAAGCCATAGTCTCTTGTCCTTGTGCTACATGCCTTGGTAGAAAGCCCTTCCCCAGCTTCCTTGCAGGCCCCCTCCAGGTATTGGAAGATCTCCCTACAGGAGTGGCTGAAGGACCCAAAGAACCTTGAGCTTGAATTTTGGCCAGGACCCGTTTGCTGCTCCCAGTGATGGTGCCCAGAGGGCTAATTATAATCTCCTCAATCAACTTTGGGCAGGGCAAATGACAAAGTGGGGGTGAAACCCAAAAATAAGTAGCCCTCAGAATAGCTGTCTCTGCATCTTGCTGCTAATGGCATCTCTGCAGGAGACTGCTTGTTCCCCTTCAGACAGGCTTTCAGAGGCTATTTTGGTCCATTTTGAGTTGCAAACAGCGTTTATCAGAAGAAGAGCAGGCTGGATGCCAGCTCCTTCAGATCTGTGACAGCCCAGAGGGGAAAGTCTCTGGGAAAATAAGGAAAAGGAAGAATCCAAACAGACCTGAGGAGTGTGCTCAGGGGGTTTTGAGGAGGCAGTAAGCAACCACTGCTGGGCAGGTGGAGCAGAGCCCAGGAAGCGGTGCTGCAATTCCTCTGTCGTCAGCGCTCGCTCTCAGGAATCAGAGCTCTCACTCCTGTCACCAGCAGGGATGTTTGCAGGATCAGAGCAGCAATCTTTGAGAGGCAAGCAGCAAAGTTGTCAGAAAGGTGAGAGAGACACTGGGTTCTCAGTCGCTGCTGAGAAGGTGGCCCCGGTTCCTCCTTGCTGGACACTCACCTCACGGCCATTTGGTGGCCTCCTGCGAGCTGCTGATCTTTGGTGATCTCATAAACCCTCCAAAGTGGTGTTTTAGAGAGTGCCATGTTGGACACTAATTGGCATTCCCAGGGCAGAAAGGTGGAGCAGGCTGTGAATGTCAAATTCCCCCTTTCCCTGAAGGCCTCTTGGTAGCGGGCAGTATCTGGGCAGCTTGCCCTGCTGCTCCGAGTGATCTGTCATGGGCTCTGGGGCTGCCAGCTTTCCTCAGCCCTAAATCAATTTTAAAACACCCCAGGAATGGTGGGTGTGGTGCCCTAATTTCCTTGGGCAAGGAGGGACAGGCAGGGCACTTGGTTGTGCTGGGTTAACAGTTGGGCTTGGTGATCTCAAGGGTCTTTTCCAACCTAAACAAATAGCAGAAAGGAGGCTGTAGCCAGGTGGGGTTGGGCTCTGCTGCCAGGCAAGCAGCAACAGAACAAGGGGACACAGTGTGAAGTTGTGCCAGGGCAGGTCCAGGCTGGATGTTAGGAGGAAGTTGTTGGCAGAGAGAGTGATTGGCACTGGAACGGGCTGCCCAGGGAGGTGGTGGAGTGGCTGTGCCTGGAGGTGTTCAGTAAAAGCCTGGCTGGGGCACTCAGTGCCATGGTCTGGTTGACTGGCTAGGGCTGGGTGCTAGGTTGCAGTGGATGATCTTGGAGGTCTCTTCCAACCTGGTTGATTCTGTGATTTTAAATGATTCTGTGGGTCTGTGGAAAAGAGGTGCTTGTTCTCCAGCTGCATGCACTGTGGAGCTTTGAGCAGCGAGCCACCAAACCGTGTCACTCAGCACCACCTCTACATGGCTTTTAAATCCCTCTGGGCATGGGGACTCCAGCACTGCCCTGGCAAAAGGGAAGTGGCTCTTGGCTCAGCTTTATTCTCTCAGCTGTGTTTTCAGGGATAGAATCACAGAATGGTTTGTCTTGGAAGGAACCTTTCAAGGTCATCTATTCCAACACCCCCTGCAGTCAGCAGGGACACCTGCAACTAGAGCAGGTTGCTCACAGCCCCAAACAACCTCACCTAGAACAGTTCCAGGGATGGGGCTTCTACAACCTCTCTGGGCAACCTGGGCCAGGGTCTCACCACTCTCAGTGTAACAAATATCTTTTTGCTGTCTAGCCTAAATCTCCCTCTTTTTGTTTCAAACCACCACCCCCTGTCCTATCACAACAGCCCCAGCTCATAAGTCCATCTCCAGCTTTCTGGTCAGTCCCCTGAAGCACTGAAATGCTACCTGAAAGTCTCCCTAGAACCTTCTCTTCTCCAGGCTGAATAACCCAAACTCTCTCAGCCTGGCCTCACAGCAGAGGGCTTCCAGCTCTGCCATCATTGCTGTGACCTCTCTCCAACAGATCCCTGTCTGTGCTGTACAGAGGACTGCAGGACTGGCCCAGACACTGCAGGTAGGCTCTCACCTCGTGAAGAGGACACTGAATCTCTGTAGTGTATGGAACACTTGGAGTTAGAGGAGGTTTGGATCTCTGCACATTTGGGCAGCCTGGTCTAGGAGAGGATGTCCCTGCTGACTGCAAGGGGGGTTGGACTGAATGACCTCTGGAGGTCCCTTCCAGACCAGCCCATTCTATGATTCTATGAAGGCTGTAGTCAATGAATTAAAACTGAGTGCTTGTGGGGAAACTCCTTATGCACCAACCAGAAGGGGATGAGCTTTGCCAGAGTTCTCCTGCTGCCTTCTGCAGAAGGTCACTGCCTCTGTTGTGTTGAGGAAATGCTTAGTGCAGAAAGTGAAAAGGAAGCAGGAAGCAAGCAGAGGAAAAAATGAGGCTTGAAGACAGCAGACTGTGATGGAGACCATCAACTGGGGGATTGTAGAAACAAGATCTTAACCTCAGCAACCAGTGGAGGGATGCCTGTGAATCTGGTGGTTGCCTTTGGGCTTGGGGTTGTCTTTGCAAACACACTGAAGGTTTGTTTTTGTCTTTGGACATTTGCTTAAAAGCAGAGGCAGAACTTCTCTTAAGGCTTGCACTGAGTCAAGACATCACCATCATTTACTGCAAGTCCCTTGGTAGAAGTCAAGTCCCAAGGAGCAGCAGAACATGGTGTGAGCATGTACTGGGGGGGGTAACATCTGATTTCCCAGCCTCTTCTCCTCTGCCCTCTCCTGCAGGGCACATGGACAGAGCTCTGCTCTAGATGGGCTTCAAGAGACCTTTTAAGGCCATGGAGTTCCTCCTGCAGAACTGCAATTTACTGGTAAAAGTTGTCTGAATTAATCAAGCTTTTTTTGCTTGTTTGTTTTGTTTTGTTACAGTGGAACAGCTTCAAGAACCTCTATTTTTAGCCCAGCTCTAAACAAGCAGCAGAATTGCTGCCTGCAGGCTGCTAGAAGACCAGGAGAGAGCATGAGGTGGACACAACCATGTCAGATGTGAGCACGGAGGGGCCGTGGGTGGTGATGTGGTGGTGCACAGGGCACAGCAGGTGCTGGAGTTGCACATTCCTGGATGTGAAGAACTGCTTGGGAAATCATTTCTAGTCATAACAAGGACTCTAGCTGACCTGTGGACGTGTCAGCCATGGTGATGCAATATCTGTTTATACAAAGCATGTGTGTGCTCTCCTCCTGGTTTAGATACAATTTCGTGTGGTGTCCCTCCCAGGAAGCTCATGACCTAAGCATTAAAAGGAGGATGACTGTGGTGTGGCTGGAGGTGGCTGGAAAGCACCCAGGGGCCCCTCATGAGAAATGGGGATTGCCACAAAGCCATGGTGCTGATCCCTACCCTCATTCCCTATACTCGTTTGACCCCAGCTCCAGGAGGTATCCAACAACCCCTGCAGCACTACCAGCTGCCCCAGGAATCATAGAATCAGTCAGGGTTGTAAGGACATCCTACCCTAGATCAGGCTACCCAGAGCCTCAGCCAGCCTGGCCTTAAACACCCCCAGCCATGGGGCCTCAGCTACCTCCCTGGGCAACCCATTCCAGCCTCTCACAACAACTTCCTCCTCACAGCCACTCTGACTCTCCCCACCTCCAGCTTTGCTCCATTCCCCCCAGTCCTGTCACTCCCTGATAGCTTGAAAAGTCCCTCCCTAGCTTTTTTGTAGCCCCCTTCAGATGCTGGAAGGCCACAATAAGGCCACCTGGGAGCCTCCTCTGCTCCAGCCTGCACAGCCCCAACTCTTTCAGTCTGTGCTCACAGCAGAGCTGCTGCAGCCTCTGAGCATCCTCCTGGCCCTGCTCTGGACACACTCCAGCATCTCCACATCCCTCTGCCCTGGTCCTGCAGGCACTGGTGAGATGCAGCTCCTTTGCCCCAGCCTAGCTTGACATGGGTGGGAAGTCCCAGAGGTGAGTCTGGCCCAGAGAGCTGCTTCTCTGGCTCCTTCAGAGCAGCAGGCAGGCATCTGTTGCTGCTGTTCTCCTTGAGACCTCTTCATCTGCAGGCTGAAATGAGAGTAATCTGGTGGTTGTTTGGGATCTGGGCGGGGGGGGGGGGGGGGGGGGGGAGGGGAATCTTCCACCAAATATTTCTGTGTTTTGAATTCCTGCTTCCTTTCCCATCCAACTGAGGACCTCCTGCAGTCCTGTGTCTGTCCTCACGGCAAGGCTCCTGCCCTCTGCATCTCAAAACAGCTCCAGTGGGCAGGTGCCAGGGTCTGGTTTTGGCCTGTCTGTGCTGAGGGAGGCATGTCCAAGCTCTGCTGGCTGTTTTCATCTGTCTTCTTTGTTTGAATCGAAGGGCAAATGCTGCTCTTGCCTGCACCCAAATTTAATCTGAATTTACTTCACTTTGGACTTCTTCTCACCTTGTGCAGGCAAAGGACACTGCCCTGTGCCCTCACTGCTGCCTTCTGATGTCTTTTCTTCTGCTGTTGGTTGGTGGCAGCTTCTCACTGGATTGGTTTTTTTCTTTTAATCTTTATTCAAGGAACTTTGTCTTCTTAAAGTTAAGATTCTACTTTCTCCTGTGACTTCTGATAGCAATTAAAATCTCTTCCACATCTACAACTCACTCTGATGGTTTTGGGTGCTTTCAGAGGTCTTCTCATCCTTCCTGGGCACTTGTTGTATTTTTAAGACCAGAGGGAGCTTCATGATTATCTGTTCTGACAAGGGATCTTGCTCAATAATTTCTGCTTCAGCATCTCCTGAGGTGCAGTGCAGCCTTGGCAAAAGGCTGGTTAGTCTTCAAGACTCAAACTGTGGGAGCTCTGCCTCACCCCTAGGTGTGGAAGCTTTGCTCTACTCCCAGATACCTTCTGATGGTCAGTGGCTTTTATTAAACAGTCTCCCCATGGTTCTGAATTTGCTCCCCATGGTTCCTCTGAATTTGCTTGGCTTCCCTTTCCAACCACCTCATCAAATTGTATTCCTGGGGTTTCTTTTCCTCTCTGCCTGATTAAAGAGCCCTAATATTAATCATTTCTTCTCTGCTGGTAATAACAGACAGTGATCAAGTCATCTTTTGACCTTCTGCTGGATGAACTTGGATTGCCTTTCTTAAGCTTCTTGCTGGAAGTCTGTTTGCCAGCCTGCTGGATGACTCTTGAAGGTCTTTCCTGACCTCTTGACAGTTGCTGTGTTTCTGCTGCTCTGTATATTGAGGTGTAGCCACCTCTGCTCCTCCAAAGATGCTGTCTTCCTTGCATGCTCAAGAAACACATTTATCCTACCAACAGTCTCATTCTGAGGGATTGTTGCCCTGACTCTGTACCCTTGGATAGGGTCAGATCATCCTTTATGGAAACAAGAGAGGCCATCTTCCACTGTCCACCCAGAACCATCACCACCGCCCTCTGCTACTGTATGAAGGATCCCACATGTGCAGAGCTGAATCTTCCAGGGGGGCCTGGACAGCTGAGCATGCTCCCTGCCTTTTCATGGCCACTGTTTCTGTACCATTCTTGATGCTATCAGCTTCCTATGAAAATTGTTTTGTAGGATCCTAGAATGGTTTGGGTGGGAAGGGACTTTTAGTGGTTGTCTAGTCCACCCCCACTGTGGTCAGCAGGGATGTCTGCATCCGGATGAGGCTGCTCAGAGCCCTGTCCAACCTCATCTGGAGTGGTTCCAGGGATGGGGCATCTACCATCCCTCTGGCAACCTGGGCCAATGTTTTGCCACTGCCAGAGGAAAACATTTCTTCCTTCTATCTGTGTCCTCTCTTTTAGTTTAAAACCACCACCCTTTGCCCTATCACAATAGGGCCTGGACAGATGGGTAGAGTGCAATGGGATGGGGTTCAATAGCTCCAAGTGCTGGGTGCTGCACTTTGGCCACAGCAACCCCATGCAGAGATACAGGCTGGGGTCGGAGTGGCTGGAGAGCAGCCAGACAGAGAGGGATCTGGGGGTGCTGATTGATACCCACCTGAACATGAGCCAGCAGTGTGCCCAGGTGGCCAAGAGAGCCAGTGGCATCCTGGCCTGCATCAGCAATGGTGTGGCCAGCAGGAGCAGGGAGGTCATTCTGCCCCTGTACTCTGCACTGCTCAGACCACACCTTGAGTACTGTGTTCAGTTCTGGGCCCCCCAGTTTAGGAGGGACATTGAGATGCTTGTGCATGTCCAGAGAAGGGTGACGAGGCTGGGGAGAGGCCTTGAGCACAGCCCTACGAGGAGAGGCTGAGGGAGCTGGGATTGGTTAGCCTGGAGAAGAGGAGGCTCAGGGCAGACCTTATTGCTGTCTACAACTACCTGAGGGGTGGTTGTGGCCAGGAGGAGGTTGCTCTCTTCTCTCAGGTGGCCAGCTCCAGAACAAGAGGACACAGCCTCAGGCAGTGCCAGGGGAAATTTAGGCTGGAGGTGAGGAGAAAGTTCTTCCCTGAGAGAGTCATTGGACACTGGAATGGGCTGCCCGGGGAGGTGGTGGAGTCGCCGTCCCTGGAGCTGTTCAAGGCAGGACTGGACGTGGCACTTGGTGCCATGGTCTGGCCTTGAGCTCTGTGGTAAAGGGTTGGACTTGATGATCTGTGAGGTCTCTTCCAACCCTGATGATACTGTGATACTGTGATACTGACAGCCCCTGCTCAAAGATCTGTCCTCAGCTTTCTGATCACCCCTTTAAACACTGAAAGGACACCAGAAGGTCTCCCTGGAGCCTTCTCCAAGCTGAACAACCCCAACTTTCTCAGCCTGGATTCTAGCCCTCCCATCACGGCTGTGGCCTCCTCTGGCTCCATTCCATCAGGGCCATGTCTCTGCTGTGCAGAGAGCTCCAGAGCCAGCCCCAGCACTGCAGGTGGGAACTCAACAGAACAGAGGGTCAGAATCCCCTCCCTCCACTGTTTGCCCACACTGCTAGGGATCAGCCCAGGACGGGGCTGGCTGTGAGCACATGGTGCCAGCTCGTGCCCAGCTCCCCCCAAGTCCTCCTCCACAGGGCTGCTCTCCATCCCTTCATCCCCAAGGCTGAGATGGTAATGGAGGTTGCCCTGACTCATGGCACACCTTGCCCTTGTTGAACCTCATGAGGTTCACAGGGATCCTCTTCCCAAGCTTGTCCAGGTCCCTCATTTTGCTGAGTGCTGTTTTGATCTAAGAACACCAAGTGAGGACGTAGAACTCCTCCTGATGCTGATGGAATTATCCACATGGATTAAACCAGGGGTCTCACAGAATATGGGGCTGAGGGTATTTAACGAGGCTCATTCCCATGAAACACACTCACTTCCCAGGGCTAAGGGAGACCTCCCTTCCTGCAGACACTAAAATGTGAACCACACAACGCCCCAAGCAACCTGACCACCTCAACATGCCTGTTTTGGATAACAGCTTGGATGAGGTGGCTTCTAGAGGTCTCTCTCCCAACTCCAGTTGTTCTTTAATTGACTAATTACACAGCTAATTAGGTCACTGCCTTTAATTGCTACTGTGCTTTACAGTGACCTTGCTTGAGGGATGCAGCTGGGATGCCTGCAGGTTTGGTGAGGGCTTCTTTCTCTCACACACTTTAGCCAAACAGAGGCAACCAGAGCCTGTGGCTGGTGTCCTTCTGTCCCTGGAGCAGGACAACTGGGCTGGCAGTGTCCAGGAGAGGTCACTCCTGTATGCCAGAAACTGCTGGACATGGAGCTGCCTCCTTACCCTGCCTCTGTCACCTGTGGTCAGAAGCAGAGTCATGTCTGGAAGGTGAGGGTAGGTGCTGTTGTTTTCCTTCCTTTCCCATCCTGGGTGCCTCCAGTGATATTGGGAATGCCAGGCAGGAGCCTGGCCCTTGGTTTCAATCAAACCTCTTTGATGCTAATTAATTCTAATAGCAGAATATTACCAAATCTTTCTGCTTTTGGCTTCTTCACCCTGATTGTGGTTCCCTTCCAAAATACTATGAAGAGCCATTCTCAACCTCCTGTTTTATTCCAGTAGCTTGGGATCAAACACACTGTAGAAGATCATTTATGCTGGAGTAGATCTCTGGTGGTCACCTCCTCCTTCCACTCACTCAAAACAGGAACAGCTTCAAGGCCATGTGGGGTTGCTCAGGACCATACGTGGTTGATTGATTCTAAGTACCTGAAGGGAGGCTGTAGCCAGGTGGGGTTGGGCTCTGCTGCCAGGCAAGCAGCAACAGAACAAGGGGACACAGTCTCAAGTTGTGCCAGGGGAGGTCTAGGCTGGCTGTTAGGAGGAAGTTGTTGGCAGAGAGAGTGATTGGCACTGGAATGGGCTGCCCAGGGAGGTGGTGGAGTCGCTGTCCCTGGAGGTGTTCAGTAAAAGCCTGGATGAGGCACTTAGTGCCATGGTCTGGTTGACTGGATAGGGCTGGGTGCTAGGTTGGAGTGGGTGACCTTGGAGGTCTCTTCCAACCTGGCTGATTCTATGATTATTGAGTATTTCCATGAAGGGTGATGCCACAGCTTCTGCAGGAGCTTTTTGCACTGCTTGACCACTTTCATCAGGATTGGGTTTTGACTTGATACCTAAGGGAAGTCCATTTGCTTGTGATCCTCCCTTAATGGGATCCTCTGTCCTGGCCAAGCTTTCTTCTCCATTTCCCGCATCAATCTTGCTGCCCTTTCTGAAGCACCTAAATTTAGCAGGGGCCAAGTGTGGACTTGATCTCAAAGGATTTGGGGCTCCTGCAAGCATGATTCCTTTTGAGGATGTGCTCTGGTGCTAGAGGGAAGTGTGCTTGCCTGGGTTGAGCTAGGACAGGACTAATTCTGCTTGGTGTTTACCTGATTTCAGGTCACAGACCTTCACAGGTGAGGTATTGGGCTGCAGTAGCTCATCTGAGCACTCACGGCAGAGAGATGTAGTTTCTTCCTGTGTCCTGGTTTGAGCTTGGACAGAGATGATTGTGCTTAGTGCTGTCACTTCCCAGCTCAGGCTCTGCTCACTGAGGGCACTTTCTGAGGCTCAAGTCAGTTTGCACAGCCAGAGGCTGCTTCTAGCAGGGAAAAACTGATGGGAAGAGTTCCTGCCAAGGGCTGGGTTGCAGAAAGGCTCTGCCTTAGACTTGTTTCTCTGCAGACTGAGGGCACTGCCACAGCTTGTAGGCTGCAGGAAGGCAGAGGTGGCAGCTGTGGGAGGAGCAGACAGGACAGGTGACCCTCAACTGGCCAAGAAGGGATTGCATCCATGGATGGCATCTTCAGGAGAAAGCTGAGAGATTCCCAGGCTCAGGGCTCTTCACTGACCAGTGCTTGAGGAGGACTTCTGCTGTTTTGCCTTCAATCCTGATCCGTACCCTCCTAAATCAAATTCCCAGTTCCCATCTGGTGCTGATTTCAGTCTGGGACTTCCCCAATGCCTGCCCCCAGCATCTCTGGTGCCAATGGTGCCTTCATTGCCATCAGGGCTCGGGTTCCACATTGGTTTGTGTCTGTCTCTATTCCATTGGACTGCTCTTTCCACCCCAGCTGGTTCAGTTTCTTCCCCAGCCCACCAGTCTCTCTGCCTTCTTCCCTTTCCTCTGGGAAGGCAGAGGGGTTCACAGAGAGCCTCTGGCACTGATTTGGTGGCTGGCCCAGCCCTAACTCTTGCCAAGGCAGAAACAGTAGGCAGCAGGGATCTCTGGCATCTCCCAGGGATGACATGGGGGACTGCACCCCCAGGCCCGTGTTTGGACAGCCCTTTGCCCACCTCTGTGGTGCATCCACTGCTGCCCGAGGCAGGCGTTGTCCTTCAGCTGCCTTCTCCGTTTGTTTCCCTCCTTGTGGGCTGGGTTGTTTTGCAGCTGGGAGGTTGAGTGGGTGGTTTGTGGTTTCTGTACTCTCTGTTCCTTGGGTGGGTTTAGTTTAGTCTGTGTGTTTTGAGTGCAGGTTGTGCTTCGTGAAAGGGACGTGACTGTCACTGAATGGCATCATCTAGGGGTTAGCTTTTACACCACAAAGCTTGAGGAGATCCAAGCTGACAGCTCCTTTTCTTCATCTGGTTAGAGGAAGTCACGATGTTTTTGCAGGGAAATCTTTATCTGGAGATCTGAAGATGTATAAACAAGTAGATACTTCCTCTGCTTCCCTTTGTCAGCCTGTCAGAATGTTCCCAGGCCAGCCTGGTTTGTGGTTTTCACTTTGTTATTCCTGCTTTCAGATGACAACAGGGACACAGATTGACGGGCAGCGGTGGTGGAGGCAATGAGCTGCTCTGGGGACAAAAGAGCTCAGCTCTAAGCGATTTGCTGTGCTTTTGGCAAGGCTGGGCTGGTGACCCTGCCCCAGAGCAACAGCTGCTTGCACGGTTATGTGTTAAGCTAGGCTTAAAGTGGCAGAAGGTGAGGACACGGCGGTGGTCGCGCTGGTGCGTGATGTGCCTGTGCTTGGCTGGAGACAGCAGTCAGTGGAGGCGTGGAAGAGGAATCAGCTGGAAAGCCCTGAAACAGTCTGCCCAGGGAAGTGGTGGAGTCACCTTCCTTGGAGGGCTTTCAAAGCTGTGTAGATGTGGTGCTGAGGGACATGGTCTAGTGGTGACCTGGTGCTGCTGAGTTAATAGCTTGACTCCATGAGCTTAAAGGTCTCTTCCAACCAAATGATTCCGTGGTTCTTTTCTAAGTAACAAGCAATGGGCCAAGAGAAAACAGCCTCAGACTGCTCCAGAGATCATGCTTCAGGACAGACATGAGGAATACTTTATTTTCCCCCAAAAGGTTGCCAAGCCCTAGAACAGGCTGCCCAGAGCAGTGGTGGAGTCGCCATCCCTGGAGCAATTAAAAAGCTGTGTAGCTGCAGAGTGAGGGACATGGTTTAGTGCTGGGTTAATGGTTGGACATGATGAGCTTAAGGGTCTTTTCCAAACAAAACAAGAGGTTGTGGAGTCTCCTTGCCTGGAGAGATTCCAAACCCACCTGGAAGTGATGCTGTGCAACCTGCTCTGGATGCCCCAGCTTTAGCAGGAGAGTTGGAGTGGATGATCTTCAGAGGTGCCTTCCAACCCTCACCCTGCTGGGGTTCCTTGTTTCCGTGACTCCCAGGTGGCTGCAGCTCAGGGTGTGCATCAAGCCTGGCACTGTTGTGACACTGCTCATGTGTTTCCTCCTCTCACCCACCACCTTTCCAGGGGGAAGCTGTGCCAATGACATGACTCCCCGTTCTTTGTCACAGAAATTGGCTATAATTGCTCCATTTTGTGCTGCATTTCGGTGGTTTTTGGAAGTGCGTCAAAGGAACAGGCTGGGCTCTTTCTGAAGTAATCAGTCAGCTGAAGCACTTGGTAGATGGCACATCAGGGCTGGGAAATGACTCAGACCTCTTTGTTAAAAGCAGTCTTTGGGTTCTGGGAATAAAATGGGAGGGAGAGAGCTGAGGCGGGTGCAGGAGGGGGAAGGAGCAGCAGACAATCGCTGTGTTCTCTGCCACTGTTGCAGCACCCAGAGGTTGCTCTCACCAGAACTCCATCATCCCTTCAGCCAAGAAGCACTTCATGGGCCAGCAAACCCGTAAGGGCCAAGGTGTCCTGAAGGGGACAAGCAAGGTGTCCCAGAAGGGAATTGTTGGCTGCTGGGCACAGCTGGTTTCAGCACAGCCCTGCTATCAGCGGCACCTGTGCTCTGCGTGGCTTTAAAGGGTGTTCCTTCTCCAGGGGTGCTGGGGGAAGCCCAGGCCTTTCTCCTGGGAATCTGGGGAGGTAAATGCTCTGACATCTGCCTAGATCCAACCTACCTCTTGCTTTCAGCTGAGCGTTGGAGGCTGTGCTGCCACTCAGTGAGGCCTGGCCAGGGTGGAGAGATGAGTGGGGGAAATGTCTGAAGTCCAACAAGGGCAAGAGTATGGTCCTGCAGCTAGGGAGGAGTCACCCTTTGTGGCAGTGCAGGTGAGGGGTGACCTGCTGCAAGCAGCTCTGTGGGGAAGGACCTGGGAGTGCTGGTGGCCTTGGGAGCTTGTTGCTCCCCATAAGTCAGCAGTGAGACCTCATGGCCAAGAAGGCAACTGGTCTCCTGGAGCATGGCCAGCAGGTTTAAGGAGGTGCTCCTCCTAATGATACCGTATCTGAAGCCCTGGGTTCAAGCTCCCCAGTTCAAGAGAGACAGGGCACTACTGGAGAGAGTCCAGTGAAGGCTACAAAGGTGCTGAGGGGCCTGGAGCATCTCTGTGAGAAGGAAAAGCTGAGAGCCCTGGGGCTGCTGAACCTGGAGAAGAGCAGCCTGAGAAGGGATCTGATCTTAGCAATATCTAAATGTTCTCCTGTGCCTTCCTGTCACAACACTGGGAACAGCCAGCAGGAGATCACCCTAGCCAGGAGCCAGTTCTCCTGCCTGGGCTCACAGAAGCCTTGTTGAGTGATCCTGCTGCCTTGACAGGGCTTGTGTGACAAACTGCCGATGGCAAACCAAGCTGCTTTTCGGTGGGTGCAGCAGAGACTGGCTCTGTTTGTTTTTCCTGCTGCCAAGGCCTTGCTTATCAAACCTCCATTTGAGTCCTCCTCTGCATGGAAATGTTCTTATTTATGCAGCTGGGGCAGAGGCTCTTTGGGGATTAACTCTTCTAAGGCTGAATTTGTCAAAGAGGGAAACAAAGTCTTTCAGGGTAGTTGTTGCCTTCTGCTGGGTAAAATGTGGTGCTTGATAGAGGGCTTGTAGAGATGAGTGCAGGTTGGTTTTCTGCTCAGCAATGAGCTGTGGGAGCATCCTCACTGCATTTACACACCCAGGCAGAATCACAGAATCATTGAGGTGGAAAAAAGACCTCTATAATGAAGTCCAACCTTCCACCCAATACCTCCATGACCACCAGACTGGGATCCAATATGCCACATCTAGTCTGGGCTTTTTTGGAACACCTCCAGGGATGGTGACTCCACCACCTCCCTGTTCATCACAAAGGGAATTTGGTCAGCAGTGGTTAAGTGTAACCTGTTTTTCTTCCCTGGTTGCTTTTATGGCCTGTCCAGGTATTCAAAGCAAAGATGACCTCTGTGGCTCCCCTCTGACAAGCATCTGTTTGTACCAGGTTATGGTAATAGGTGAAAGGTGACAGAGCTGTTGTTTAGTGATGCTCAGTACCACAGCAAACTGGTTGAAAGCACCACGTGTGCATGAGTTGCTCCTGCTGACAGAATGAGACCATTCCTCGCAGGATCTGCACTGGCAAGGTCCTCCTGATAGCCCTCCTGTAGCACCTGTGGAGAGAAATTAATCTGGGGAGGGGGGGAGCAAAACTGAGTGGAGTTGTTAGGAATGTTTCATGGAAATGTGGTTGGACAAAGGCTAATTGTCAGCCTTCACCTGGGTGATTTGCCTTTTGTGTGTTCCATCACTGCACAGAAATAGCTTCCACAGTTTGCCTCTGAGTTCCTACCCCCAGAGGTACCATCCTGGCCAAGATGGAACTTCTCTTGTCCCACAGAACACGGAGGACTGACTGAGTGAAACTGATGTGAATCTTCTCGCTCTGTCCTGTTGAGCAGCAGTGATGCTGGGAGGGGGAAAACCCAGCCATGGTGATCTTAAGGTTTACTTTAAGAATTGGAAGTCATGAAGTCCTGAGTGGTGTCCCCTCTTTTGGAAGCAGCAGGCATTTCTGCAGTGAGGATTTCAGTGTCAAACTGGTTTTGTGCCTGTTTGAAGTTATGCTTCTCACACAGAGGTGCAATCCTAGTATTGAGCTAGCCTCAAATCTGACTTTGGCCTTCCTGGTACAGAGATTTGGAGGCAGTGTGGTCCCACAAGAGAGATGTCATGGCAGCCACCACGGTCCTAGGTGGCTGTTGCTTTTCTTGCTATATAAAATACAGTGCACACTGAGGTCTGCTTGAGCACAAGCTTTGGAGGCCCCTCCAGAGCAGACAAAGTGCCCATCACCTTTGGATGTTCCTGAAACTTGGGAACTGGACCTAGGTGACCTCTAAAGGTCCCTTCCAATCCAAACCATACCATGATTTGCCACTGGAATGGGCTGCCCAGGGAGGTGGAGGAGTCACTGTGCCTGGAGATGTTCAAGCAAAGCCTGGATGAGGCACTCAGTGCCATGGTCTGGTTGACTGGCCAGGGCTGGGTGCTAGTTTGGACTGGATGAGCTTGGAGCTCTCTTCCAACCTGGCTGATTCTATGAGTCTGTGAAAACCTTTGGGGAAAAAGGCTAGTTTACAGGCTCTGATAAGATGTTGCTGTGTTCTGTCTCTACAGCATGAGTCTGAAGCTCAACAACACACACAAAAAAGGCATTTTCTGCATCTAGGAGATTCAGGAATTTGGTCATAATTTAGTGCTTAGGAGAAGGTGGGGGAAAAAGCCACCCTAGAGACTCCAACTCTCTAGAGAAGTTTATTGCCTGAAGAGCTCCTCTGACCTAATTCTAGGCAGTTTATCCTATTGCAGACTGACATGAGAGCTGAACTATTAGGGTTGTAAAATCATGGCTTGTCTACCGTGTCTACCTCCAGTCATACCAGCTGTGGAACACTTAGTTTCTCTCTCTGGCAGTTCTGGTGCCCATAAGCAAACTGACCCTGAGGTCTTCATGTGGTGAATCCAAGAGATGCAACTGACTTGCAAGCTACCACTTGTCTGCCTTGACTTCAGCAAGGCTTTTGAAGCTGTCTCCCATAATATCTTCATGGGTAATCTTAGGAGATGTGGGTCAGATGAGTGGACAAGTGAGATGGCTTGAGAACTGGCTGAAGGACAGAGCTCAGAGGGTTGTGGTCAGGGGTACAGAGGCTCCCCAGAGGTCATCACTGTGCCCACTCTTCTTCAACATCTTCATCAGCAACCTGAGTGGAAGGACAAAGTGTGTCCTCAGCAAGTTTGTTGAGGGTACCAAACAGGGAGGAGTGGTGGCACCACACCAGGCTGTGCTGCCCTTCAGCCACACCTGAAGAGTTGGGCAGAAGGGAACCTCATGAAGTTCAACAAGGGCAACTGCAGGGTCTTGCACCTGGGGAGGAATCGCCTCCTGCACCAGTACAGGCGAGAGGCTGACCTGCTTGAAAGCAGCTCTGCAGAGAAGGAACTGGCAGTGCTGGTGGATCACAAGTTCACCATGGGCCAGCAGTGTGCTCATGGCCAAGAAGGTCAATGAGAACCTGGAGTGTGTGAGTATGAGAGAGGTTTTCCTCCCCCTCTACCCTGCCCTACCAAGGCCATTTTGAGAGTACTGGGGATACTTCTGGGCTTTCCAGTTCAAGAGAGACAGGGAGCTACCGGAGAGAATCCATCAGAGGCTTCAAAGATGCTGAGGGGCCTGGAGCACCTCTGTGAGGAGGAAAGGCTGAGAGCCCTGGGGCTGCTGAGCCTGCAGAAGAGCAGCCTGAGTACAGGATCTCAGTGATCAGCAAGAGCTAAAAGGTGGGGGACAAGAGGATGGGGTCAGACTCTCTTCAGTGGTGCCGAGTGACAGGCCAAGGGGCAGAGTGCACGAACTGGAACCCAGGAGGTTCCACCTGAGCAGGAGAAACTTCATTGCTGTGAGAGTGCTGGAGCCCTGGAGCAGGCTGCCCAGAGAGGTTGTGGAGTTTCCTTGTCTGGAGAGATTCCAAACTCCCCTGGCCACTGTGATCCTGGGCAAGCTACTGTGGGTGCCCCTGCTTTAGCAGGGGAGTTGGACTGGGTGATCTCCAGAGGTCCTCTCCGACCATCATCATGGTGGGATTCTGTGAAATGCAAAATTCACCTGCACCCTTCAGTAGGTACATTCTAAATCAACTCTTGTGTCAAGCTGGGAGGAAGGTGCTGATAACTGAACTCCTTACTCTAAGGACTGGCCAACTGGTTTTGAGTTACCTTCTCTGCTGTCAGTGTTCTTGGAGTAGGGCCCAAAAGCTTTATTCCAGCTGTTCTTGCTCCTTGTTTTCAAAGTGGGGTTTGCAGTACTTTGTTGACCTGCAGGGACTTGTGAGAGGTACTTGGTCATTACTGCTTTGGAAGTATAATAAATGCACCTCTTCTCCTGGCTGTACGGATGGAAAAGGCAATATGAAGAGCTGGCTTTTTTCTCAGGCTGTGCCAGAAATGATGGAGAAGCAGGACCTGAGCAGGCAGTGTGTGCTTGCAGCCCAGAAGGCCAACGGCAGCCTGGGCTGCAGCAGAAGCAGCAAGGCCAGCAGATGGACAGAGGTGATTCTGCCACTTTGCTCTTGCGAGACCTCACTTAGAGCGCTGTGTCCAGCTCTGGAGCACTTGGTAGAGGAAGGACATGGACCTGATGGAGAGGGTCCAGAGGAGGCCACGAAAATGATCAGGGGCATGGAGCAGCTCTGCTATGAGGACAGGCTGAGGGAGCTGGGGGTGTTCAGCCTGGAGCAGAGAAGGCTTCTGCAGCAGCCTGCCAGTACCTGAAGGAGACTACAAAAAGACCGCAGAGGGCTGCAGGGGCAGGATGAGGGCAATGGCTTGAAATTACAGAAGAGCAGATTTAGACTGGATGTTAGGAACAAGTTCTGCAGCGTGAGGGTAGTGGAAGACTGCAACAGGTTGCCCAGGGAGGTGGATGTGACCCCATCCCTGGAGATACACAAGGTGAGGCTTGACAGGGCTCTGAGCAACCTGCTCGAGTGGAGGATGCTGATTGCAGGGGGCTTGGACTTTGAAGGTCTCTTCCAAACTGTTCTTTAATTCTGTGACTACTTAGTCTAGACTGAGAAGAACACTTTCTGATGCCAGATCCTTGCTTTGGTCATCCTGTTGCTGCCTCTGTGTTTGGCTCCTCATCCGAAGTGCAGAGAGGACTTGCACCTTGATGAGGAACCAGAGCTGAAACCTTCTCACGTTTCCTCTTTACCAACCACATTGTTGGTTTGTTTCTTTGTTCCTGGGACTGTCTCAGATAAGCTTGGTCCCTTGACTCCGATTCCTTCGTGAAGGTTTGTTTTTGCTGTCAGGCTGACAGCACGCTGATGTTTGGCACTTGGCTGTGGAGCACTTCCCATGACCTCAGCTCGAGATATTTTGGAAAGACTATTCAAACAAGCAGAAAGTGGCCCCGAAGGAGATGTTCAGCATGTGTGTGCCTTGCAAGCACTGACGTCAAGGGAGCCAGGCATCGCTGCAGACCTCTGCTCTCCCCAGAAGCCTCGTCCTGAGCTGGTGTTCTGAGGTGCTGGCTGCTGACGTGGAAGGACCTTCGTGATGTGTAAGCAAGGTCTGGTTGGCGTTCCCCCACGTGCTGACAGTGCCCTTGTTGATCCCGTGTACCAGTGGAATAGAGGAAGGCTTTGCTTCTGCCTTTTTGGGAGTGCTGAACATCTGCCTGGTACCAGAAAACCTGAGCTTCTGCTGTTTTGTTGGGTTGTCTACTCCAAGGCTGCTGACAAAGCTGCATGTGGGCCATAAAATAGGTCCAGCTGGGTTTAGGTGAAAATAAGGAGGTGGTTTTAGCTCTTTCTTGCAGATCTATTTCATTGGTGTTTCTGTAATGATATATTTTGTATTCTCCAGACTTGGATTCGTGGCTGCCAGTTCTTGTTGGGGTTTCCAGCCCACTCACAAGGGTAGATGACCTCCTGGTGGGAGAGACCCATTTCCAAGCCTCCTTCTGTAAAGCCTGATGCCCCAGGCTGTCACCAGATTTTGCTGTAGGGATGGTGGGATGGCCATGAAGATGCTCAGGGAGCTGGAGCCTTCTGCTGTGAGGCCAGGCTGAGAGAGTTGTTCAGGCTGGAGAGGAGAAGGCTACAGGGAGACCTTCTGGTAGCCTTTCAGTACTTTGCTGCAAGAGTGGGGATTGGAACAGGCTGCCCAGGTGGGTGGTGGAGTCACCATCACTGGAGGTGTTCAAGAAAGCTATGACCATGGCACTTGGAGGCATAGTTCAATGGCCATGGTGGTGTTGGGTTGCTGGTTGGACTTGATGATTTTAGAAGCATTTTCCAGCCAAAACCATTCTGTGATTCTGCTTAAAGGAAGCCTGGGAGAAAGCTGGAAATGGACATTTTAGCCACCTATGGGGACAGGAGGAGGAGTGATGAGTTGAAACTCAGAGGGGTTATTTAGACTGGAAGAGTCTTGTTTGGGTGTTTTCCTGTTTGACACTGAGGGTGGTGAGACCCTGGCTCTGATTGCACAGGGAGGTGGTGGAAGCCCCATCCCTGGAACCGTTCCACATCAGTTGTCTGGGACTATGAGCAACCTGCTCTAGCTGCAGATGTCCCTGCTGACTGCAAGGTCGGGGAGGGAGGGTCGGAGTAGCACCCTAAGCACTGCAGTGTGGGTGGGAGATGGAAAGCAGCTAAAGGGCTTTGCTGACCTCCAGAAGCAGCGAATCAAGCTGGCAAAACGAGCTCCTTAATTGCAGAGCGGCGCCGTTTCCATCCCCTCTGCTGTGCCCCCCGCGGGGCCGCGCTGCACGGATGCCTCTGGCTGGGGGGGCTGCCAGCAGGGCTCTGCAGAGGCTTTGTCTCTGGATAGGAGCTGTGCTCCGGCAAAGCGACTGCAGCTGTTAGCTGCTTGGGCAGTGCAGTCACGGCTGCAGCTTTATGTCCCTGCGCTGCTAGAAGACAGCTTGTTCCTCTTCCCCTCCCTCCCCCTCGCCTTGGTGAGGAGGGCAGGAGCCTTACCCTGGGCTGAGTAACAGAGAGGAGAGACAAGGCTGAGTAGAGGCACTGGAGCTGGAGGCGAAGGTATCCTGTAACACACGGGCAGCATGCCTGCGGGCAGAGCTGCTGGGCAACCACAGCCAGCGACAGGAGAGCGACTGAGGCCGTGGCACAGCCACCTCCTTGGCATCAGGGAATGGCATCAGGACCGTGGGCTCCTCTGGCCCCGCTTCAGCAGGTCCCTGTCGCTGCAGAGCTCAGGGCTCCAGAGCTGGCCTCGGCACTGCAAGTGGGGCCGCAGCAGAGCGCAGCAGAGGAGCAGAAGCCTCTCCCTTCTCCCTGCTGCCCATGCTGCTGGGGATGCAGCCCAGGAGATGGCTGGTTTCTGGCTCCCCAGTCCTTCTCCACAAGGCTGTTTTCCAGCTCTTCATTCCCCAGCCTGTATTGATACTGAAGATTGCCCTGACCCAGGTTGCAGTGCCTTACACTTGGCCTTGTTAAACCTCGTGAAGTTCACACAAGGTTTTTCCTCTTGGTTGTGACGAACCTTCTCTTTCTGTGTCTGATTCAAAATGCAGATCCCTTGCTGTAATTACTTTCCCAGTTGTGTCCCACTTAACCCTGTGCTGCCTGGGCACTTGGAAGTGCTAAATTCTGAGCAGTCGGCCTGGAGCATGCTCTTGTTTGGCTACTTGCCCGGACTCCTCCTGGGATATTACTGCTCTGGTGTGCTTCAAAGATGGCACAGAGAAATCTGCACTGACCCCTGCTGCACTTCACCTTCTCATTGTGGAGTCTCTTTCTGTGCAGAGATAGAGATGAGCTGGAGACAGAGGTCAGTGGACAAAGGGGTTTATTGGGGTCATGAGAGAGGGACATGAAACAGGCTGCCCAGGGCAGTGGTGGAGTCCACATCCCTGGAGGGATTTAAAAGCCATGCAGATGTGCTGCTGAGGGACACGGTCTAGTGGTGACCTGGCTCTGATGTCTTAATGTCTTGACTTGACAATTTTAAAGGTCCTCTTCCAACGAAAATGATTCTGTGCTTCTTCTCTAAGTTACAAGCAATAGGACAAAAGGAAGCAGCCTCAGATTGCTCCAGGCGGTTTAGGATGGGCAAAAGGAACACTTTTTTTTCCCCAAAAAAGGTTACCAAGGCTTGAAAGAGGCTCCCTAGGGCAGTGGTGGAATCACCATCCTTAGAGTAATTTAAAAGTTGTGTAGATGGGGGGTGTGGAGGACATGGTTCAGTGCTTGGTTAATGGTGGGACAGGATGATCTTAAGGGTTTGGGTTTTTTTCCCAACCAAAGCAAGAGTTTGTGGAGTCTCCTTGTCTGGAGAGATTCCAAACCCACCTGGAAGTGATGCTGTGCAACCTGCTCTGGTTGCCCCTGCTTTAGCAGGGAGGTTGGAGTGGATGATCTTCAGAGGTGCCTTCCAACCCTCACCCTGCTGGGACTACACTAACATGCATTGCAGGTTTTCTCTCTGACCTGGGAGATGGTGGTGAACATCCTTCCTTGTGCCATCTCCGGGCAGAGCTGAGCTCAGCTCCCTAGAGGAGGAGTCACCAAGCAGGGTGAGTCACTTGTGCAGCGTTCTTTCAGAGCCTGATTCCATGCTTGTTGATACATGGAGTGGTTTCTTCCTGCCTGCTGAAATCAGCGAGAGGACACATGCCACTGTGTCAGCAAACACAGGTTGCTTTAGGTCAGGATTAAGCACAAGGATAAGATGTGGTGATGAAAGCTGCCTCCATGTAACCTTTCTTATCTTATGTGTGCTTTCATGTCACAGAAGAGCTCAAGTGGTTTAGTAGCTTCTGGAGCTGGTGGGGTGGAGAGGTGGCATTCAGTAGGCCAGAAAAACATGCCATGGAAATGCACAGCTCTCTGTGGAGCAGGGAGATGGATATGGTGCTGATCTTCACTGCTTTTGTTTCCTGAGAAATCCTTGCTCCAGAAAAGACATAAACTTCCTCAGACTAATGGAGCTAAGTGCTCAGGAAAAGTCCTTAGATCTCTGAAATCACCCAAGAAGCTTTCCCCTGCGTGCCATGAAATAGATTTCTGATGTTTGCAGGAATAAACCCACCATAGCGGGGGGTTGGAAGGGACCTCTGGAGATCACCCAGTCCAACCCCCCCCTGCTAAAGCAGAGGCACCCACAGTAGCTTGCCCAGGATCCTAATGCCCAGGGGGGGTTGGAATCCCTCCAGACAAGAAGACTCCACAGCCTCTCTGGGCAGCCTGCTCCAGGGCTCCAGCACTCTCACACCAAAGAAGTTTCTCCTGTTTAGGCAGAACCTCCTGGGTTCCAGTCTGTGCCTGTTACCTCTTGTTCTGTCACTTGGCACCAGCGACAAGAGCCTGGCCCCATCTTCTTGATCCCCACAGATCCTTCAGCTCTTGCTGAGCATTGATCAGATCCCCCCTCAGGCTTCTCTTCTCTAGACTCCACAGGCCTAGGGCTCCTCACAGAGATGCCCCAGCCCCCTTGGCATCTTTGTAGCCTCCACTGGGCTCTCTCCAGCAGTGTCTTGCTTCTCACAAGCTGGGGAGCCCAGAACTACACCCAGTACTGCAGATGTGGCCTCAGTAGGGCAGAGTAGCAGGGCAGGAGGACCTCCACTGGCCACTCTCTCCATCTGCCCAAATCATTCCCTTCCCCTCCTGTCACTTCTGCTATAACAAACTCAGTCCCTCCGTCAGGTTCCTGAGTATCCTGGCCAGCCTAACTGGGAAAGACTTCTTGTACTGAAGCCTTCAGCCCTTCTGTGTGAGAGGCTTTGTCTTAGTCACTTCTCTCTCTTTCCAGTTAAACCTATTTCAGAGGCATAAAAAGGCCTTCTGCTTATTTTTGCCATGTTTGTAGTCTTGCAGGGATGTCTGGTTTGTGTCTCAGCCAAACAGCAGAGACAGCTCAGCTCTGGGAGTCAAACTCAGCTCTGTCTCTCTCTTGTCTGTCTTCTCTGCGCTCCCATTTTGAAGCCACCCATAACCAAGTGAGAGCATCCCAGAGGACATCACCCACAGAGCTTAACTGGGACTGTTCCTTCTCTGCTTCAAGACATGCTGTACTTTGTCTGATTCTGTGAAGAAAAAACCTCTTCTGCAGAACAGCAGCACTTCCCCTGGTACTGAAATAGGACTTTTGCAAGCTTTGACCCTGCCAGATCTAGGGCAAGAGACCCCTGAGGACAATAAAACAGGGTCCTGGGCTCCCACTGCACTCACACCAGAGTACTGGTGAGTCAGGCTGGCTTCTGTGCTGCCTTGTGAGCTCTGTCCTACTTCCTCTCCTTCCTTTATCCCTTTTTTCCCCTCTCATGGCACAAGCAGTTCAGCCTCTTCTCCTTTAGCCAGGAACTTTGTGGTGTTTCTAAAAATCCAGTTCTGTCTTCCCACGCTGCAGAGATCTTTTTCCATGCTGGCTGTGAGATCGCTGTGTGGAGGCCTTTTATTTCCTGGGACCCCTGGCAGCGTGGGTGAAATCTAGGTTCAAACAGTTAAGGAGTTTGTGGTGGGTTTGTTATCATTATTATTGTTAAAGACTTTCTCAAACAACTACCAGAGGCTTCAATGTTCTCATTTCCCAAGCAATTAGATAACAGAGTAGGTCAAGAACCTGCCTGCCCCACTTTATCACTTTCCACCTCCTTATGTCCTCGTTCTGCAGCTTTTAATCCTTGTAATAAAGAATCTCTTGGGAGCAAAGGTGAATCCTATGAAACTTGGGAGACCTGGAGTAGCTTTTCCCTTTGCAAGCTTTACCTAACTCATAAGACATCAGTGAAATGCAGAGCAGAGGAGAAGGGGAGGAGAGCAGAAGCTATGCTAGGAAGAATATGCTAGAAAAAGATCACAGGCTCACAGGATGTCAGGGGTTGGAAGGGACCCAAGGAGATCATCAAGTCCAACCCCCTGCCAGAGCAGGACAATGCTATCTAACACAGAGCACAGAGGAACACATCCAGACAGGCCTTGAAGGGCTCCAGAGAAGGAGACTCCACAACCTCCCTGGGCAGCCTGTGCCAGTGCTCCGTGACCCTACCAGTAAAGAAGTTCCCCTTGTGTTGAGGCAGAACCTCTTTTGCTGCAGCTTACACCCACTGCTCCTTGTCCTATCCCAGGCAGCAGTGAGCAGAGCCTGTCCCCCCACTCCTGGCAGCCCTCAGATACTTATAGACATTGATCCAATCCCCTCTCAGTCTTCTCTTCTCCAGACTGAGCAGCCCCAGGGCCCTCAGCCTCTCCTCATCAGCCATACCCTCCAGTCCCCTCATCATCCTCGTAGCCCTCCACTTGACCTTCTCCAGCAGATCCCTGTCCCTCTTCAACTGGGGAGCCCAAAACTGAAGGCAGTATTCAGGAAGAGAGTTTTCACATTATTCAAAAAGAGAACTTCTCCCACTTGGTTTAGCACCAGGCAAATGAGAGATGAAGAGGAGGATGAGCACAGCCAACCAAGCTCCTACTTCCAGGTCTCTGGGTGGTGCCCAGGGCTTTTTCAGGTCTCCTAGGGACAGCAGCTCTGGCTGCTTTCTCTTTGGCTCTCTGAGGTTTCACAGCTGGAGAAGTCTCATGGGCCACTTAGGCTCCATCTGTTTAGACTGTGAGATGCTCTGCAGGGCCATATCCATAGAAACAGAGTCTCTGCAGGCAGACGTCCCTTGGGACTTGAAGTTCTGTGCTTCACAGGATGAGCACGAAGCTGTCACCTCCTGGCAGAACCTCTGCCCCCTCAGACCTCCTCTGCAAGTGTCCAAAATCTCCAATCAGGGGTTTGTTATTGCTGTAGGTTTGCAAAATGTTTGCTCTTCACTATGTCTGGTGTCTCCAGAGATCTGAGACAGCTGTGAAACTCTACATGGTGTGCGTCACCTTCTGCAGTGTCTACCAGCCTAGAGTCATGGAGTCACTTTGCTTCAATCAAACCAATAAGATCATGAAGTCCAGCTGTTAATCCAGCACAAAGAATCATTGAATGCTTTGGGTTGGAAGGAACCATCTAGTCCAACCCCCCTGCAATCAGCAGGGACATCTGCAACTAGAACAGGCTGCTCAGAGCCCCGAACAACCTCACCCAGAGTGGTTCCAGTGATGGGGTTTCTACCACCTCCCTGTGCAACCTGGGCCAGGGTCTCACTACCCTCGGTGTAAAAAGTTTCTTCCTTCTATCCAGCCTGAATCTCCCTTCTTTCAGTTTGAACCATCAGCCTTTGTCCTCATGTTTTGGTTATAGAAGGCCTAGAGGAAAAGAAAGTGCCCCAGAGATGGAGCTCAGCTTGTCCGCTTCAAACCCTCAGCTTGGGCTTTGACTTCATTATTGCTCTGAGACAGTTCTGTCTGGAAGTGGAGGACGTAGGTCCTCCTTGCCTGTTCTTCTTGATCAAGACTTTCAGGTGTCTGTTTGAACTGTGACCTGAACTTCCAGGTCAGAGCCTGCCTTCTGATGAAGACCACCCATGGAAATGGGAGTGAAATTCTCAACATCTCTGGCTGCCCAGGTATTTACTGAGTTCTCCCACACAGACTGCAGCTGTTTGCTGGTCTGGCTGCTTCATTAATTCCACACTCCCCCTCCCCATCCCTGAAAAACCCACCCAGAAGCCCATCTCTAGAGCTCTCTGATTGCTCTGGCAATCCCTGCCCCCCCCCCCCCCCCCCCCCCCCCCCCGACTAATTCATCTGACTAATGATCCCCTGTGTCAGTTTGTTGTGAATGCAGAATTTTGGTGGCTGCAATTTGCTCTACCCTTGATGAAAAAAATCCCAAGTCCTTGAATAAGGATGATCAGGAAAAGCCATTTGCTAATGGAAATTCAGCAGCGAAGAGTGGCAGCCCTACTGGTGGGCTTGGCTGCCAGGTGGGAGAGTCTCTGCTGCAAACAGCAGAAATTTGGCTGCTTCAGAGAGGTTGGGCAGGAGTTTGCTTCATCATCCACTGCTGCAGCAGGTGCTGATTGTTTTCCTCAGCAAAATACTGTTTGATTCATGAGGGTCTTCCCACCGGGAAAGATGAAGGGAACCCACTGGGACCTGAAAAGGAGAGGTAGGCTTCCCTTGGTGGAAGTGTAACAGGTGGTAGGACAAGAGGAAATGGCCTCATGTTACACCAGGAGAGGTTTAGGTTGGACAGGAGGAACAATTTCTTCTCCCAAAGGGCTGTCAAGGCCTGGAGCAGGCTGCCCAGGGCAGCTGTGGAGTCCTTATCCCTGGAGAGGTTTCAAAGCCATGCAGATGTTCAGCCTGGAGACAAGGAGGCTGAGGCTGCCTTTCATTGCTCTCTACAACTTCCTGAAAGGCAGTTGGAGACAGGTGAGGTTTGGTCTCTTCTCCCAGGAAGCAAGCCACAGGAGAAGAGGAACCAGGCTTGAGTTGCACCAGGGGAGGTTTAGCTTGGACATAAGGAACAATTTCAGGTTGAACTGACGTTGGGGACACACAGACCTATTTTTGTGTACATGAACACACACTATAACTCAGCAGCTGACAGAGACAGACCTATGTGAGCTGTAAATAAACCTCCTTTTCTTCTTCCCTCTTGCCAATCGTCCTGTAAACAGCCACCACCAGTTTGGGACCAGAGGCCAGACCTTGAGCATGTTATCAGTGGCTCACCTGTGCTTTTTCCCCCCAGCATCACTTGGAAGCACCTGGCAGGTTCTCCAGGTGGGGCAGGAGCGTGGCTTCTACCTGGGTTTGGTAGGGAGACACCAGTGATCCCTTACTCTTCCCTCAGTCATTTGGAGCACAAGAGAGTTCCTGGTGAGCCAACACAGCTAAGAGCTGACTCCTGCTTTTTGATGTGAGAAGTCTTCCACGCTTTCCCCCTCCTGGAGACATGAGAGTGACAGACAACGTTGCCTCCTGGGTACAGAGTGACCACTGCTGTTGAGTAAAGCCCCTGCTAAAGGTAAGTCAGCTCTGGAGTGGTTTGAACCTAGATACTATTCTTAAAGCAGATGAATAGTAGCTTAATCTTTCCTCCTGTCTGCACCCAGAGGGGTTGGAACAAGATGGTTGGGAGATCTGTGTTGCCTCTCTGAACATTGCTCTGATTTCTCTCTCTGGATTTAGTGAGGATGAAGGGTTTTGGAAGTAGAGTGGATGAAATCCTATCCCTGGATGCAGGCAGAAGGCAGGGCTTCTGCTTGCCAAAATATTTCTTGCATCCAGTTGGAATGAGGCAGGTTATGAAACAAACAACCTCCTTCAGTCCTGGCCTCTGGGCCAGAGACAGACTTAATGGTTTTTCTGTGAGGTATTCATCAGTCCTGGCTTGAAATGCAATTCATTTACTTTGTGGAAGTCATCATAACTTTGGCCAACACTTAGCTGAAGCAGTTTCAGTACAAAAGAAGTAGAAATCACATGGAAAGAGGGTGGTGCACACGTTCCAAAGGGGAGCTTTGTGTGTGGCTACCTTGAAAATGACCCTGTTCAGCTGTGATTGGAGCCTAAAGTGCAGAGGAGAAGCGGGGAAAGGACATGACCTCAAAAACCTGGCCCCTTAGATTGGCTTTTAGGAGTGGAATAGAATTTAGGTTCAATTACAGTGAAGTCTCTGAAGGGTGGGAAGATATTCCTGGAGGATGGAGCCAGAGGATAACAGGACAGGTTGAAAAGCTGAGGAACTGGAGATGTGATGTGAAGGCTCTTGCTTGTAAGTTTGATAGTAATGCTGGTGAGATTGTGCTTCCTCTCTCCCACTCATCCTTGGTTTACTGCCACTGCGCTCTTGGTTACAGAGCCCTGACTCGAGCCCAAGGCAAGGAGCTCATATCCTTTTCAGGACCAGGCTCTTTCCAGCAACAGGACAAGGGGCAACAGACACAAATTGGAACACAGAAGGTTCCATCTGAACATGAGGAGAAAATTCTTTGTTGTGAGGCTACCAGAGCCCTGGAGCAGGTTGCTCAGAGAGGCTGTGGAGTCTCCTTATCTGGAGAGATTCCAACCCTACCTGGCCACTGTGACCCTGGGCAAGCTGCTGTGGGTGCCCCTGCTTTAGCGGGGGCATTGGACTGGATAATCTCCAGAGGTCCTTTCCAAATCCTCCCAGACTGTGAGTCTGTGATCTTTCTGCTGGGGATTTCCGTCTCCTTTCCTGTGTCAGCTGGTGTGGTGATGCTCCTGGATGTGCTCCTGGCAAGGACGCCTGGGCAGAAACCATTTCTGCTTGGTTTCTGCTGCACGGCTCCTGTGACACCAAAGCAGTTCCCTTTCTGAGGTCTTGCCAGATGCATCAAGGACTTAAATAAAGACTGAAAAGAATTCTTTGATCTCTTGCCATCACCCATCAGTTTCAAGCTGGGTAGCAGTGGCAGGGTGGCATGGGAAAGGTTTTCATTGTCAGCTGAGTATGATGTGCCCCTCCTGGCTTTGTTGAAGTCATGAGTACCCTGGCACTACCTTCACCTACTGTATTTAGATGCTACTTGCTAAACTAGAGCAGAGTGGTTTGCTTCCACCACCTCTCATGTTTGCAAAGCGACACCAACACATCAGCAGCAGAGTCTGGCTTGATAAATCCTGCAAAGGCTGCTAGTCTTTGACTTGCCAGAGAGGTATCAGCTTCAGAACTAACACAGGCTCTGGGATGGGAATTTTGGAGGATTGTGGAATGGTTTGGATTGGAAGGGACCTTTCAGGGTCATCTAGTCCAACCCTCCTGCAGTCAGCAGGGACATCTGCAACCAGAGCAGGTTGCTCAGAACCCCAAATGACCTGGCATGGAATGGTTGTGGGAATGGAGCATCTGCCATCTCTTTGGGCAGGCTGGGTCAGTGTTTCACCACTGTTCATCACATTTCTTCCTTCTATCTGGTCTGAGCAGGCACATTTGCTGGGATGGTCTCAGGTGAAGGAGGTAATCTCAGCAGAAACCCTCTAGTCTTTGCAAATCTGAAGTTAGGGGTTGGAAGGCCATGGTTAGTGCTCTGCAAGGGTGTGATACCCAATTGTTACGAATGTCTGTAGCCGAGCAGCCCTGCCTCTTGAAGAGCTGAAAGCATTTCCTGAAGTGTCTTCACAACCTTTTGTGGAGCTTCCTAGAATCAGTTGCTGCTGGACAAGAGCTTAGTAAGCATCATGCATGGAATCGTAGAATTGCCAGGGCTGGAAGGGACCTCAAGGATCATCCAGTTCCAGCCTCCCTGCCATGGGCAGGGACACTTCACACTAGATCAGGTTGCTCAGAGCCACAACCAGCCTGACCTTAAAAAGATCCAGGGATGAGGCTTCCACCACCTCCCTGGGCAACCTGTGTCAGCGTCTCAGCACCCTCACAGTGAAGAACTTCTTCCTAACATCCTGGACATGGTATAGTTTGAAACAGGGATTGAGGTCTCAAAGACAAGGTTTTCCAAACAACAAACTCTAATCATAGAATCAACCAGATTGGAAGAGAGCTCCAAGGTCATCCAGCCCACCCTAGCACCCAGCCCTGGCCAATCAACCAGACCATGGCACTAAGTGCCCCAGCCAGGCTTGGCTTCAACACCTCCAGGGATAGTGACTCCACCACCTCCCTGGGCAGCCCATTCCAATGCCAATCACTCTCTCTGACAACAACTTCCTCCTAACATCCAGCCTAGACCTGCCCTGGCACAGCTTGAGGCTGTGTCCCCTTGTTCTGTTACTGGTTGCCTGGGAGGAGAGCCCAACCCCACCTGGCTACAGCCTCCCTTCAGGTAGTTGTAGACAGCAATGATGTCTCCCCTGAGCCTTCTCTTCCCCAGGCTAAACAACCCCAGCTCCCTCAGCCTCTCCTCATAGGGTTTGTGTTCCTTGCTGCAATAAAACATAGAATCCCAGAATGCTACTATGGTTAAGGTTGGAAGGGACCTCTGGGGATCATGCAGTCCAACTTTCCTGCTAAAGCAGCATCACCAGAGCACCTTGCCCAGGATTGCACTGTCCAGGTGCGTTTGGAATCTTTCCAGAGTAGATTCTGCAACCTCTCTGGGCAGCCTGCTCCAGGGCTCTGGCAGCCTTTGAGAAATCAGATTTTAAGACCCTTGTAGCAGTAACTGTGATTTCTGAATGTTCTCTCTCACCCCATGGTTAACAACCAGCACACATGCTGCTCTTTAAACACCGCAGGGAGGGCATGTGAGCCTCAGCCAAGGGCAGAGGCAAACAAGGACACTGCTTCTGATCAGGGCAAACCTTGCAAGGGGGGGTGTGATTCTCACACGTGGCTTTTGTGGGAGCTCCTCGATCAGTCTAAGAATCACACCTGCGAAAGCAAACAAAGCCCAGAGAGAGCAATTCCATAGCCTTTCTTGTCTTTCTTTCTTTTTTTGCCAGAGGTACAACAGAAGCTGTGCCCAGGATCATTAAGCAAAATCCAACCAGCTGTCCACCAGTCCCCCAGCAGGTAAGAGCAGAATAGGACTCTCTTGTTCCAACTGTCTTCTGCTTCAGCTGTGAGTCGTGGGGCAACACTTTTGTTGGCTTGATGCAATGGGTCTAATTTCTGGGATATCCAAGTTCCAGAGAAATGATCCTGCTGCTGTGTTGCAGGGTACAGGACTTTGAAAGGGCATTTCTTCCTGGTACTTCTCCAGATGTGTTCTTTCTGACTTGCTTATAACTCACAAGGAGCAATGGGTGTAAGCTGCAGCAAAAGAGGTTCTGCCCTAACACAAGGGGGATCTTTGTTACTGTAAGGGTCCCAGAGCCCTGGCACAGGCTGCCCAGGGAGGTTGTGGAGTCTCCTTCTCTGGAGGCTGTCAAGGCCTGTCTGGATATCTAACAAGGCACTGTGTTAGATAGCATTGTCCTGCTCTGGCAGGGGGATTGGACTAGATGATCTCCTTGTTGTAAAGGTGCTGGAGGCCTGGAGCAGGCTGCCCAGAGAGGCTGTGGAGCCTCCTTGTCTGGAGGGATTCCAACCCCAGCTGGCCATTGTGATCCTGGGCAAGCTGTTGTGGGTGCCCCTGCTTTAGCAGGGAGCATTGGACTGGGTGATCTCCAGCGGTTCCTTTCTGACCTCCACTATGTTAGGACCCTGTGACAGAAGCATACAATGGGTATTGAGATGAAGGAGGTGTATGCTGGGCCAAATCATCTCAGGATCAGTGGATCCAACGAGCTCTCTGGGTTTACACCACTGTAACACAGACCCAAGAAACAGTGGGACCTGGACAAGACGGTGAGGTCAGAGCAGCTAGCATCACATGGATGTGATTGCTCTCTTTGAGGACTGAGTTGGCTCAGGACCAGCTTCAGAAGGAGTGAACCTCTGCCAGATTGGAGCTGGCTTTGTGTAGCACTGCTTGGCATGCAGCACAATTTTGGCACTGCTCTGGCATTGCTTAGATCCATGTCTTCATGTTCACTTGGGGAAGACCAGTGTGGAGGAAAGTGGCTGAGACAGCTGCAGAAGAGTTAGGAATTATTTATCCATGAGGTATTATGGAGCATTGGTGGGAAAGGTAGGACAGGAGCGCACAAAATGCGGCAGCCTCTGCAGGAAGGAAGGAAAGAGGTGAAAAAAACTGGGTAGCAGCCACCTCTTTTCCAGCTCCTGGGACAAATGAAGTGAAACAAATGAGGCCTGCATAAGCACAGAGAAGATAAGGTGGGAAGTTGCATACTCACAGGTCTGTCAGAAGAAATCCCATCAGAGCAGCCTGCCCTCTTTTCTTCTTCTGATGGAGTAACCAACTAGGGGGGGACAAGAAAAAGGAGATGTCCTATATTCTGATCTGCTTCTTCATATGATCTCCTTGTAAGGCAGCTGTGGGCACACACCCTTAGTGGAACGAGTGAGATGTGTGTGCAGAGCCCCATGGAAGAGCCTCTTTGCTGAGCAGCTCTTGGAGCTCTGCAGCAAACAGGGAGGAACTCAGGAAGGGACCTGTGGAACTTGACATTGACAGCTCCATAGGTGCAACAGAAATAATGCTTGTCAAAAGAGATGGCAGTGCTGTGCTGGGGCTGTGCAAGCACGTGGGAGAACTGGGTCAGAATGCAGAAGGGTCTTGTGGTGGTAGTGGAATGAAAGGAAAGAGGATTCTGTATGGACAGGCCCCAAATGGGAATGAATCATTCATTGCACCAACTCAAGGTAGACCATGAAAGGGACCTTAAAGATCATCTAGTTCCAACCACCCAGCCACAGGCAGGGACACCTTCCACCAGCCCAGGTTGCTCAAGGCTCCATCCAACCTAGCCTTGAACACCTCCAGGGAGGGAACATTCACAGCCTCCCTGGGCAGCCTGTGCCAGTGTCTCACCACCCTCACTGCAAAGAATTTCTTCCTAATCTCCAGCCTAAATCTGCCTGCTTCCAGCTCAAAACCATTGCCCCTTGTTCTATCTCTACAAGCTCTCACAAAAAGTCCCTCCCCAGCTTTCTTGTAGCCCCTTGCAGTTACTGGAAGGCTGCGCTAAGGTCTCCCTGGAGCCTTCTTTTCTCCAGGCTGAACATCCCCAACTCTCTTAGCCTGTCCCAAACTTGGCTTCAAATGTCTTGGGACCATTTGCTGTAGAGGGATTTCAGGTTCTGGGTTCCCGTGGGAAACTGGAGGGATTTCCAGTCTTGGGAAAGGTGACTTCCAGCCTGACAACTTCCAAGTTTCTTTCCTTGACAATGATGGTTTCCCAGCCTGTTCCCAGGAATTCTGCACTCAGATACAATCTAAAAATAGGAGTTTCTCTCCTGAGAAAGGGACAATAGACAAAAATTGAAACCCAGGAGGTTCCACCTGAACATGAGGAGATCAAGGGGACACAGTCTCAAGTTGTGCTGCGGGAGGTCTAGGCTGGATGTTAGGAGGAAGTTCCTGGCAGAGAGAGTGATTGGCATTGGAATGGGCTGCCCAGGGAGGTGGTGGAGTTGCCATCCCTGGAGGTGTTGAAGCAAAGCCTGGCTGAGGCACTTAGTGCCATGGTCTGGTCGACTGGCCAGGGCTGGGTGCTAGGTTGGACTGGATGATCTTGAAGGTCTCTTCCAGCCTGGTTGATTCTATGATTCTATCTACCACGCTATGATTCTATGATTCTATCTTCTCTGTTGTGAGGGTGCTGGAGCCCTGGAGCAGGCTGCCCAGAGAGGTGGTGGAGTCTCCTGGTCTGGAGGGATTCCAACCCTAGCTGGCCATTGTGATCCCGGGCAAGCTGTGGTGAGTGCCCCTGCCTTAGCAGGGGGGTTGGACTGGCTGCTCTCCAGAGGTCTCTTCCAAGCCCACCATGCTGGGATCCTGTGATTTCAGGCAGAAGTGGTGCAAATGCTTTATTATGTTAAATGAAAGTACAGAAGGATTCTCTCCCATGGTTTTATCTTGCAATCTAACCACGACTGTTTTCTGTCTCAGACCAAACGTGGAGTTCTCTGGGTCTGTCTTTAGAGCCAGCTTAAGGGCCAGTTAAACATTTGCTTTGCCTCGTGTTTGGCTTTTCTCTTTTAAGGTAAATGGTTACAAATCCTGAATCCACTTTACTTAAAGCCAGAGGGAGGAGCCAGCTGATGGCAGATAAAGGGTGAAGTCCAGCCAGCCTCGGAGAGGGGAGCACATTGATACCTGCTTTTGTTGTGTTATTCCTCAGGGCATTTCATTTCTTGTACGTACCTCAGGCATGCAATTTAGAGTTACCAAGTCCTCATTTTGTAGGGCAATCATAGAATTGTTTTGGTCAGAAAAGACCTCTATAATCATCCAGTTGAACCATCAGCCCAACACCACCAGGGCTGTTAAACCATGTCCCAGGTGCCATGGCCACACATTTCTTGAACTGCTCCAGGGGTGGTGACTCCTCCATCTCCCTGGGCAGCCTGTGCCAATGTCTGACCACTCTTGCAGCAAAGAGATCTTTCCTGGTGGCCAACCTAACCCTACCCTGGCACAATTTCAGGCCATTTCCTCTTGTTGTATCACTTGATAGTATAGTAGAGAGAAGAGCCTGGCCCCCACCTCTTCATGTATCCCTGTAGGTTGTTGCCACATTTGCAAGTGTTTTGGGGTGTAATGGCCCTTTCAAGATAAAGGAAAATATCATCAAAGCACTGTGATAAAACCTTGTCAAGCTGAGGTCTTTGTGATCTGTAGATGTGAGGTTGGAAGCCACGAAAGGGGCTCCTTGGCTCAGTTCTCCAATGACCCATGTTGTTTTCTGGCAGCAGCTGAGATGGAGGGAAATGTTTACATGTCTCCTTCCAAAGAACTCGCAGTACAGGATAGAGCCAGCCCAAGAAGCAGCAGTGGCCAAAAAAAAAGAGACAGAAACCAGACAAAAATGCACAACTGGCTCACAGAACCACGTAAAGAGGAAAGCGACTTTGAGGGCTCCTTTTCCAGCCAGACACCCTCCTCCTTCTCCTCTTTACCTCTTCAGCATGGCTTTTCCCTGCACTCCTCTCCCAGAATCAGTAACTGAGAAGAAGCTGCACACAGAGAGAGGTGGCTTGGCCAGCTACAACACAGTGTTGTGCCCTTCATGGTGAGAGGCCAGGCTGAAGGAGCTCTTCAGCCTGGAGAAGAGGAGCCTGAGGGGTGACCTCATGCATGTTGATAAATATGTGAAAGGTGAGCGCTAAGAGCATGGAGCCAGGCTCTGCTCAGCCATGCCCAGTGACAGCACAAGGGGCAGTGGGTGGAAGCTGAAGCATAGGAAGCTCCATGGAAACAGGAGGAAAAATTTTGTCACTGTAAGGGTGGCAGAAGCCTGGAAGGGGCTGCCCAGGGGGGTTGTGTAGTCTCCTTCTCTGGAGGTATTTGAAACTCACGTGGATGTGTTCCTTTGAGATCTGGTATAGGAGACCCTGCTCTGGCAGGGGAGTTGAACTGGTTGAGCTTTTGAGGTCCCTTTCAGCCCCTAATGTTATGTGATCCTGTGAAGCCTCTGTCCTACTTGGTGAAGTCTCTCAGGGTTTCCTTCTCTAGGGCAATGCAATATCTGCCCTGCAAGGAAATTCAGTGGACATGTGAATCTGTGCCAAGCATCTTGACTTTGCTTTGGCCAGGAGAAGCCTGGCAAGACTTGGTGGAAGGGTAGACATGCAGGACATGAAGAACTGCCAGAAATTCTTCTCCCCATAAGAACAGGCTGCTCAGGGAGGTGTTAGGGTGACCATCCCTGGATGTGTTCATGGTACATGTGGACACAGCACTTTGAGACATGGTTTAATGGCCACTGTGGTCTTAGTTTGAAGGTTAGACTCAATGATCTTGGAGGTCTTTTTCACAGGATGTGAACAACTGCAAGAAATTCCTCTACCTACAAGAACAGGTTGTCCAGGGAAGTAGTGGAGCCGTCATCCCTGGATGTGTTCATGAAACATGTGCACATGGCACTTTGGGAAGTGGTTCAATGGCTCTGGATGTGTTCATGAAACAAGTGCACATGGCACTTTGGGAGAGGGTTCAATGGCCATGGATGTGTTCATGAAACATGTGCACATGGCACTTTGGGAAGTGGTTCAATGGCCATGGATGTGTTCATGAAACATGTGCACATGGCACTTTGGGAGAGGGTTCAGTGGCCATGGATGTGTTCATGAAACATGTTCACATGGCACTTTGGGAGAGGGTTCAATGGCCATGGATGTGTTCATGAAACATGTGCACATGGCACTTTGGGAGAGGGTTCAGTGGCCATGGATGTGTTCATGAAACAAGTGCACATGGAACTTTGGGAGAGGGTTCAGTGGCCATGGATGTGTTCATGAAACATGTGCACATGGCACTTTGGGAGAGGGTTCAGTGGCCATGGATGTGTTCATGAAACAAGTGCACATGGCACTTTGGGAGAGGGTTCAATGGCCATGGATGTGTTCATGAAACAAGTGCACATGGCACCTTGGGAGAGGGTTCAATGGCTCTGGATGTGTTCATGAAACATGTGCACATGGCACCTTGGGAGAGGGTTCAATGGCCATGGATGTGTTCATGAAACATGTGCACATGGCACTTTGGGAGAGGGTTCAGTGGCCATGGATGTGTTCTTGAAACATGTGCACATGGCACTTTGGGAAGTGGTTCAATGGCCATGGATGTGTTCATGAAACATGTTCACATGGCACTTTGGGAGAGGGTTCAATGGCCATGGATGTGTTCATGAAACATGTGCACATGGCACTTTGGGAGAGGGTTCAATGGCCATGGATGTGTTCATGAAACATGTGCACATGGCACTTTGGGAGAGGGTTCAGTGGCCATGGATGTGTTCTTGAAACATGTGCACATGGCACTTTGGGAGAGGGTTCAATGGCCATGGATGTGTTCATGAAACATGTGCACATGGCACCTTGGGAGAGGGTTCAATGGCCATGGATGTGTTCATGAAACATGTGCACATGGCACTTTGGGAAGTGGTTCAATGGCCATGGATGTGTTCATGAAACATGTGCACATGGCACTTTGGGAGAGGGTTCAATGGCCATGGATGTGTTCATGAAACATGTGCACATGGCACTTTGGGAAGTGGTTCAATGGCCATGGATGTGTTCATGAAACATGTGCACATGGCACTTTGGGAGAGGGTTCAGTGGCCATGGATGTGTTCCTGAAACATGTGCACATGGCACTTTGGGAGAGGGTTCAATGGCCATGGATGTGTTCATGAAACATGTGCACATGGCACCTTGGGAGAGGGTTCAGTGGCCATGGATGTGTTCATGAAACATGTGCACATGGCACTTTGGGAGAGGGTTCAGTGGCCATGGATGTGTTCATGAAACATGTGCACATGGCACTTTGGGAGAGGGTTCAGTGGCCATGGATGTGTTCTTGAAACATGTGCACATGGCACTTTGGGAAGTGGTTCAATGGCCATGGATGTGTTCATGAAACATGTGCACATGGCACTTTGGGAGAGGGTTCAATGGCCATGGATGTGTTCATGAAACATGTGCACATGGCACTTTGGGAAGTGGTTCAATGGCCATGGATGTGTTCATGAAACATGTGCACATGGCACTTTGGGAGAGGGTTCAGTGGCCATGGATGTGTTCATGAAACAAGTGCACATGGCACTTTGGGAGAGGGTTCAGTGGCCATGGATGTGTTCCTGAAACATGTGCACATGGCACTTTGGGAGAGGGTTCAATGGGTCTGGGGGTCTTAGCTTGAAGGTTGGGCTCAATGACCTCAGAGGTCTTTTCCAACCAAAACAATTCTATGATTCTGTAACAGGTGTCAGTCTCATATGGAAAGTTCAAGTTATTTACCCTAGTAGAGAGGTTGGGTTGGATTCCTTGCCTGAAGCATCAGCTGCTGAAGAAAACACAGCCCCTGTCACTCCCTGGTTAAACTATGTTGTGCTCATTGGTTTAGATGTGCTATCTGCTCCTGCCCTGACATTTGTCACCACTTCATCTGTAGCACAAATGCTTATTTAGTCATGACTTAGAGGAACTGTGTTGTGGCAGCTGAATCTACAGGGATTTAGATCTCCTTGAAAAAGAAAATTGGTTTCTCATCATTTCAGTCCTGTCTGTGCCTAGGGCTGCAGAAGTAAGCTTGGGTGTAGAAATCTGGATCCATTCCTTTGCTTCAATTCCTCTAATACATGAATTTAGACACTCAGGTTCACTTATCTCTGTTTTTTATTAGGCACAAGGTTAGCTAGCACTTAAACCACCACCCCCAACCCTATCACTGCATCCAGCTCCAGGGAATATCAGCAACTAGTTGCATGGGATGAGTAAGCAAAGTGATTTGTGCAGAAAGTAGGAAAACCACGATTTCCCCCTGTTTGTGTGGGTGGAAACCTCTTGGCACTTCCAATACCTCCCTCACAGCCGACAACGAGACTGGCCTGTGGGGATGGCCCTGTTTAATTGGTTATGAACCTGACACTTGGGAAGCCAAAAAATGACTCCCAGAAAATCTAGGTTCTTAAAAACCAAAACTCTAATCTTCTCCTGCAGTTTTCCTTGCCCAGTTCTTACTGTAAAGGACCTTAAATAGCTCTCGGGGCAGGTGGTGGGAGCATGAATGCTTCAGAGACTTTTGTTTCTCTCATGCCCCTGTGCTGCAGATGCTTATTGAAATGATGTCTTCATTTAACAACACCAATTGTACTCTCACTATGCCTGCAGTTAGTATAAGAGAAGACTTCTATAAGTGGTTGTTTGGCTTCTTTGCTCTGACATCTGGTGAGATGAGGGTATAGAGAGGCTCTTCAGAGGGACTTGGGTAGGCTTAGATCAAAGAGCCAACATTAATGAGATGAGTTTCAACAGGGCCAAATGCCAGCTCCTGCACTTGGGCCACAACAACCCCAAGCAAGGCTACAGGCTTGGGGCAGTGTGGCTGGAGAGCTGCCTGCAGAAAGGGAGCTGGGGTTTGTAACAGACAGCAGCTGAACAGGAGCCAGCAGTGTGCCCAGGCAGCTGAACAGGAGCCAGCAGTGTGCCCAGGCAGCCAAGAAGGCCAATGGCATCCTGGCTTGTATTAAAAATGCTGTGGCCAGCAGCAGCAGGGAGGTGACTGTGCCCTTGTACTGGGCTCTAGTGAGGCCACACCTCGAGTGTTGTGTTCAGCTTTGGGCACCACAACATGAGATGTGGAGGTGCTGGAGTGGCTCCGGAGGAGGGCAAGGAAGCTGTGCAGGGCCTGGAGACTAAATCTGATGAGGAGTGACTGAGGCAGCTGGGGATGGTTAGTGTGAAACAGAGGAGGCTGGGGGCAGACTTCACTGCTGTCTACAACTACCTGAAGGAACACTGTGGAGAGGCTGCTGCTGGGCTCTGCTCACAGGTGATTGGAGACAGAACAAGGGGGAATGGTCTCAAGCTGAGACTGGGGAGGTTTAGGTTGGATATTAGGGAAAAAGTTTTTCATGGAGAGAGTGGTCAGGCACTGGAATGGGCTGCCCAGGGAGGTGGTGGAGTCACCATCCCTGGAGGTGTTCAAGCAAAGCCTGGCTGAGGCACTTAGTGCCATGGTCTGGTCGATTGGACAGGGCTGGGTGCTAGGTTGGACTGGATGATCTTGGAGGTCTCTTCCAACCTGATTGATTCTGTGATCCTATGATCCTATGTAGGAGATCCTGCCTTAGGTTTGGTTTAGATGCTTTACTTCAGCCATCATCCTTCAGCTTTCAGGGGCTGTTTTTTATTTTTTAGCAGTGTCATCTCTGAAGAAGTAGACCTGAGTCTGTTCAAACCCTCTGAATCCAAGTCAGTTCTGATTTTGATTGTGGTGCTGTTGGACTTCCAGTAAACTGCTGCCAGCAGAGGCTGCACATCCCACAGAAGTAATCACCTTCTGGCCTACAGCATTGTTAAGAGTCAGTCCAGCATCCTCTTCCTCATCACAGGCTGATGAGACTTATGTTCTACTTAACTGCAGCAGAAGCTTCCCTCTATACCATGTACTGAACCTTGAATATTGTGCTTGTTTTTGGGCTCCTCAGTGCAAGAAGGACATTGAGGTGCTGTAGCTGGTCCAGAAAAGGGCAACAAAGCTGGTGAAGGGTCTAGGGAATAGGTCTGTTGAGGAGCAGCTGAGGAACTGGGGTTGTTCAGCCTGGAGAAAATGAGGCTGAGGGAGAGAAAAGTTTGGAGTTGCCATCTTCTCCCCAGTAACAAGTGACAGGACAAGAGGAAAGGGTCTCAAGTTGCACCAGAGAAAGTTTAGGTTGGATATCAGAAACAATTTCTTCCCCAAAAAGGTTGTCAAGCCCTGGAACAGGCTGCTCAGGGCAATGGTGAAGTCATAGCCCCTAGAAGAGTTTAAAAGCTGTGCGGATGTGGTGCTGAGGGACATGTGTTAGTGGTGACCTGGCAGTGCTGGGTTAATGGTTGGACTCGGTGATCTTCAAGGTCTTTTCCAAGCTAAACAATCCTGTGATTCTACGAGCTTCTGAGAAACAGCCCTGCCAGGCAACTGTCCCTCCGGCTTTAAACACTTCACTGATGCATTCCCAGCCTGCCAAGGTCCCTTCGCTTGCCTCTGCTCCTCCCCACCCGAGGATTTCCACAAACCCCTGCAGCCTGCTGCAGCCCTGCTCCAGCTGGAGGAAAAAAGCCGGGACTGGAGCACCCTCTGCAGGGATCTTTTCCCCATCACTGCCTGCCTGCCAGAAACACCTCCATCCTGCTGCACCTCCTCCTGAGGACTGGAGATAGATGTGACCCAAAATTCTGAGGTTTTTCTTTGCAAAGCTTCAGCTTGAGTTGTGCCAACAGTAGGAACCCCTAAACATTTTCTCACTTGGGAGGGGATGCAAGTGGCTGTATCTGAGAAGAGTAGAATCACAGAAGCCATGGTGTGGATTGGAAGTGACCTTTGGAGATCATCTGGTTCTACCTCCCTACTAAAACTGGGTCACCCACAGCAACTTGCCCAGGATCACAACAGGCAGGTGGGTTTAGAACCTTTCCAGATGAGGAGATTCCACAACCTCTTTGGGCAGCCTGGTGATTATTGTGGACATGCTAACCCAAGCTGCTGCTCATTCTCAGGCATCTGCTGCACAGCATGGAGGCCTCACTAATTTTAAGGTGCCTTTTTATATTAATAGACCAAAGGAAATTATTGTGAGATTTTAAATGTGCTTCAAGTCCCTCACTTGCTTTGGTGAGGGTTTTCTCCACCAAAATGACCAGGAGAAACTTCTTCACTGAAAGGGTTCTCAAAGACTGGAACAGGCTGCCCAAGGAGGTGGTTGAATCTGTGTTCCTGGAGGTGTTTCCAGGCTGCAGAGATGTGGTGCTGAGGGACGTGGTTGAACAGGTGACTTGGCATGAATCAGAGAATGCTTGAGGCTTGAGGATCTGAAAGGTCTTGTCCAACCCAAATGTCTTCCATGATTTCATGCTGCCTTTATTTGTATTTGCTGTTCACCTCTCCTCAATGGCTCTTATTCACTGTTGCCCAGGTCTCTGTGTCCTCCAGCAGCTGGTCAATGTCAATAGCCTTATTTAATTATTGTTATTGGAGAACAGAGCTGCTCCTTCTGCTAGGGAAATAAAACCACCTCTTCCTCACAAGGGTGTGGACCTACAAACCCTACTTAAGCAGCCCAGCAGGGAAAAATCCTAACTGATCACAAGTTATTAGAATCATAGAATCAACCAGGTTGGAAGAGACCTCCAAGATCATCCAGTCCAACCTAGCACCCTGCCCTATCCAACCAACCAGACCATGGCACTAAGTGCCTCATCCAGGCTTTTCTTGAAGACCCCCAGGGACGGTGCCTCCACCACCTCCCTGGGCAGCCCATTCCAATGGGAAATCACTCTCTCTGTGAAGAACTTCTTCCTAATATCCAGCCTATACCTACCCTGGCACAACTTGAGACTGTGTCCCCTTGTTCTATTGCTGGTTACCTGGGAGAAGAGGCCACCCCCCACCTGGCTACAATGCCCCTTCAGGTAGTTGTAGACAGTAATAAGATCACCCCTGAGCCTCCTCTTCTCCAGGCTAAACAGGCCCAGCTCCCTCAACCTCTCCTCATAGGGTTTGTGTTCCAGGCCCTTCACCAGCTTTGTTGTCCTGCTCTGGACATGTTCCAGCACCTCAACATCCTTCTTGAATTGAGGGGCCCAGAACTGGACACAGTACTCAAGGTGTGGTCTGACCAGTGCTGAGTACAGGGGAAGAATAACCTCCCTTGTCCTACTGGCCACACTGTTCCTGATGCAGGCCAGGATGCCATTGGCTCTCTTGGCCACCTAGGCACACTGCTGGCTCATCTTCAGCTTACTGTCTATCAGTACCCCCAGGTCCTGATAGAAAGCCTTAGGAAAGGCTTATCACCATTTTGAAAGCCAAGTTCTATCCTTTTCTTTTTTTGTCCTCCCCAAAGTATTTCACAAAGCAGAACGAAGACCAAGATGTTTATTTTCACCTCACAGACACACAAATGAATCACAGGTGCTAGGATTTGATCTGTTAAAATCCAGAGGGAAGTTTGTATAGTTAGATTAAAAAAAAAACCCAGTGCTGCAGTGAAGCAGGCGGTCTGTTCTCATGACACCTCACCTGGAACACTGCCTCCACTTCTGGTGCCTTCAACACAAGGAGGACATTAGGCTGTTAGAGGAGGTCCAGAAGAGGGTCACAAAAATGACCCTTTGTCTGAAGAACTTCCCCTGTGGGGACAGGCTGAGAGAGTTTGGGTTGTGCAGCTTGGAGAGGAGAAGGCTCCAAGACCTTTCAGCAGCCTTCCAGTACGTGAAGAGGGCTACAAGAAAGGTGAAAGGGATGTTTTATAAGGGCTTGTAGTGATGGGACAAGGGTTTGGATTTAGACTGGAGATTAGGAAGAAATTCTTTGCAGTGAGGGTGGGGAGACACTGGAACAGGTTGCTCAGGGAGGCTGTGGATGCCCAGCCCCAGAGGTGTTCAAGGCCAGGTTGAATGGGACCTGGAGGAACCTCGGCTAGTGGGAGGTGACCCTGCTGTGGGACACCTGCTCATGGCAGTGGGTTGGAACTAGATGATCTTTAAAGTCCCTTCCAACCCATTCTATGTTGTTTTTCTCTAAAAGGTAAACCACAAACCTGGTGCTGGAGAGCCTGCACACCAGCTGCAAAAAGGGTGATGCAAGGTACAGCCACACTGTGTTTTGTTCTGGGTTCTTCTCCTAAACCCCAGGGTTTATGTTCATACTTGCTGCCTGAAGACTCAGTCCTTGTCCTGGCAGGCTGAGGTTTGGTCTGAAACTTCCAAACCAGTGGGCCACAGTGCAGCGTGTTCCCCTGAGGCCATTGTCAGGGCTGATGTGGCAGGACAGCTCTGTGAAAAGTCAAGTTCTGCAGCCACAGACCCCTGCAGGGAATCTGGCCTGGTGATGCGGGCAGAAAATAGCAAAGGTAGGCATTAGCTCTCTCCAGTCCCCTCCCCCTCATTTCAGGGATGCAGCAGAGGACCAAGGGGCTTTGGAAGGGTTTAAACCATAGCACTAACTGACAGAGGTGGTAAGGAGAGGAGTGAACTAGTGTCGTGTCTGGTCCCTCCCTGCTGCTTCTAAAGCTCCCTGGGCATGAGAAGGAAGACCTGGCCACACAGGTCCGTCACTGATGCCCAGGGGCTGCCGGTACTCATTTGTTCCCCCTGGCCCTGCCTGAGTGGCCTGAGGGTCTGCCATGGGCAGTCGCTAGCACATCCCCCACCCCATGCAGTACTTGCCAAGCTGAGAGCCACAGAACCCCCTCCAAGCAGAGAAGTTGCCACCACAGAAACCCCTGTCCCAGCAGGGATCCCTCCTCACGCCTGCTGTAAGAGACCCTGCAGCTCAGACTTCCCACCCCAGACCCCTCTACACAGACAGACTCCTCCTCAGACCCATAAATACGAAACCCCTCACTTCGGATCCCCCAGCAACATCCACCGACCCAGCACCTCAGCCGACCCAGCACCTCAGCCCCCCCAGCACAGACTCGGCCTCCCCACCAGACAGCCACCCTCACCGACCCTCCCCACCACGGCTCTCCAGACCCCTCACCGCAGCCCCCCCGTGCCCACCTCCCGCTGGCTGCCGCCTCCCTGGCCCGGAGCGCCGCGGGCGCGGCCGTGCCGAGCTGTGCCTGGCCGCGGCAGGCAGGGCAGGGCGGGACAGGGGCGGTGCCGGCTGCCGGGGACAGGCGGGGGAAGGCAGCCCGGACCAGCTCGGCTCGGCGCTGCCTGCCGGGGACAGGCGGGGGAAGGCAGCCCGGACCAGCTCGGCTCGGCGCTGCCTGCCGGGGACAGGCGGGGGAAGGCAGCCCGGACCAGCTCGGCTCGGCGCTGCCTGCCGGGGACAGGCGGGGGAAGGCAGCCCGGACCAGCTCGGTACGGTGCTGCCTGCCGGGGACAGGCGGGGGAAGGCAGCCCGGACCAGCTCGGCACGGCGTCGCCCGCCGCGGGAAGGCAGCTCGGCACGGCGCCGCCCGCCGCGGGAAGGCAGCCCGGCGCAGCTCGGCACGGCGCCGCCCGCCGCGGGAAGGCAGCTCGGCACGGCGCCGCCCGCCGGGGGAAGGCAGCCCGGCGCAGCTCGGCACGGCGCCGCCCGCCGCGGGAAGGCAGCTCGGCACGGCGCCGCCCTATTCCGGGGTAGCTTCAGCCCGGCGCAGCTCGGCACGGCGCTGCCCGCCGCGGGAAGGCAGCCCGGCGCAGCTCGGCACGGCGCCGCCCGCCGCGGGAAGGCAGCCCGGCGCTGCGGCCGCCTGGCCCGGGCTGAAGCTACCCCGGAATAGGGCGACACGCATGTGCGTCACCCCGGATGTGAACATGCCTGCCCGGCTCGCCGCTAGCTTGCTCCGCCCGGTTCCAGCGGCCGTGCCGTGCCGAGCCGTGCCGAGCCGTGCCAGCGACCGCACAGCCCATTAGAGGCGTGCGGGAGGGGCAGAGGACGAGAGAAGGAGGCAGGGTCGGCCGGGCGCCCTCCCTCCGGGGCGGTCGGAGCTTCCTTCCGGTGCGGGGCCCGACCCCCAGGGCCGTGGCCGGCCGGCACCGGGGACAGGTGCGCGGGGCCGGGCCGGGCTGGGCTAGCGGCGGGCGCGGCCTCCGCTCTCGCCGGGACTGCCCGCGGCGGGGCTGGGCAGCGCGGAGGGGCACCTCCCCGCCGCCCCGCGGAGCACGGCGGGCCCCGGCAGCGATGGATTTCCGTGGGAAGAAGTACGAGCGCGGCAGTAACTGGTCGGACCCCGAGGTGGTGGAGCTGCTGCAGCTGTGGGCCGACGAGTCGGTGCAGCTGGAGCTGGAGAGCTGCCTGCGCAACCAGCACGTATTCAACCGCATCGCCGAGGTGCTGCGGCAGAAGGGCATCCACCGCACGGGCGACCAGTGCCGGGAGAAGATCAAGAAGATGAAGCTGGAGTACCGGCGGATCAAGGACAACAGCAAGGCCCCGCGGGGCGGTCGGACGTGGAAGTTCTATGAAGTGATGGACCGGGTGCTGGCCAGCCGGCCCCCAGCCTTGGCCTACGGAGCGCTGAGCGGCACCATGATGGCTCAGCAGGTGTTGCAGGGCACCATGGTGGAGACCTACCATCACCAGTTCGCCTCCTCTGCCCTGCCCTTTGGACCCTCTCCGCACCCTGAACTGATGGAAATCAAATGTGAGGAGGTGAACTCTGATGAGCACAGCTTGACCCCAGAGCCCCCACCACCCATGTCTTACCAGCAGGGCTCCCCTGAAGAACATGAGATGGAGAGAGCCTTCTTGGAGAGGGCCCAGGACGACTCTCCCATCTCCAGGGTGGAGATTCCCATTGAAAGCAGTGTTTCACCCTCAGGTACGGATAGCCCTTTACATCCAGGGTGGAGATTCCCATTGAAAGCAGTGTTTCACCTCCAGGTATGGATAGCCTTTTACATTCCAGCCTGGTTTTCCCCAGAGAGAGATGTGGTTTTTCTCTAGGGCAGAGATAGACCCCTGGTTTTCGCACTGACGTTTGGATCCAAAAAGCTTTCCAAGTAGAAGGCTGGTGTCTGCTATTTGTGGTCTCTTGGCCATTCTTGAGAAGTATCTCACTGCTGGTAAAGTCTAAAACCACTACGTTGGGCTCTTTATTGTGGCTGAAATCCAAAGGGCAGCCACAGCTTCCATAAGCTGGGCAAGGTGTTCATGCTAGGTTCCTGCCCAGAATGCTGACAGTAACCATCTTGACCAAAAATCCTGGAAAATTGCATGCTTTTTGGTACCTTCTGAGTGTCACCATGGCTGTCTGTCTGTGCTCCTCATGCTGAGTTGTGTCAGGAAACCCTCTTCTGCCACGGCTGTGCTGTAAACCTGCAGGTGAAACTTTCCATGCCTTCCTTTCAAAATATTTCCCATATCTAAAATGGTAGAGGAGACTCCACAATGAAGAACACCTGGGAGCAATCATGGCCTGGCTATCCAAGCTCTCCAGCAGGAAAGAAGATGGTTTTAAAGGTCACTGACAGAAATGGTGTAGCTGTGGTACAAGGAAATGAGACTCCTGCATTCAACGTGCACTTGGCTGTTGCTTGGCTGCTAGGAAGGGCACAGCCTGGAAATCCTGGGGATTTCAAAGTAGGCTGGGACAGGCATGGCATGGTGTGAGGTTAATGACTGGGAGCAGGAAGAATTGTTGTGCTCACATCCTTGTGGTTAGTCTAGTGGAGGGAACTAAGGGTCACTGAGGTTAATCACCCAGAATCCCAGAACTGAGTGAGGTAATTCTCCTTCTCTGCTCTGCACCAGAACTGGAGCACTGTGTCCAGTTCTGGTGACCCCAGTATAAGAGGGACCTCTGGAGGAAGGCCACAAAGATGATCAGAGGGCTGGAGAACCTCACCTATGGGGACAGGCTGAGAGATTTGGGGCTGTTCAGCATGGAGAAGAGAAGTTCCAGGGAGACCTTTCAGCAGCCTTCCAGTACCTGAAGTGGGCTACAAGAAAGCTGGTGAGGGACTTTTTACGAGGGCATGTAGTGGCAGGATGAGGGGTAATGGCTTTGAGCTGGAAGAGGGGAGATTGGGGTGAGATTACGAAGAAATTCTTTCCAGTGAGGGTGGTGAGACACTGGAACAAGTTGCCCAGAGAGGTCATGAGCACCCCCTCCCTGGAGGTGTTCAAGACCAGGTTGAATAGGGCCTTGAGCAACCTGGTCTAGTGGAAGGTTTCCCTGCCTGTGTCAGCGGGGTTAGTTCTAGATGATATGTAAGGTCCCTTGCAACCCAAACCATTCTATGAACCTGTGGCTCTGTGACCCCCAGCAAGGTGGGTTTGGAAGATCATTTAGTCCAACCCTCCTGCTAAAGCAGGGTCACTCAAAGCAGGTTAACATTGCTCAGCTGCAATCAGATGCTGAGGATGGCACTGGGAGCATCACAGAGTGCCCAATGTGTGAAGTTAAAACGAAACTCCAACCAAACTTGCCAAGCTTCAAGATGTACCTGAGAGGTTTGAGCCTGGCTTCCCTGGACAGCTCCACAGGAGAGTGAAGGATGGTTCCTAGGAGGGGCAAGGGGAGGCATCAAAGTGTATGTATGCCGCTTCTCATGCTGTGCAGTTAAATCTTCCTTGCTCTGTCCTGCCCACAGGTTTCAGCGAGCCCAGCATGGCAAACTCGTCACGGATCCAGAACGTGGTTCCCCGGCCTGGCTTCTCTGCCTTGCATCGGCTGAGGAAGAAGCGGAGAGGCCAGTGGGTGAAGGACCCACTGGATGAACTCCTGCTGAAGACTCTGACCTCTCAGCGGGCCATGGAAGAGCGCTTCCTGCAGATGGAAGAGCGCCGGTTCCAGCGGGACGTGGAGGTGGAGGAGCGCCGGATGCAGCTGGAGCAGCGCCGCTTCGAGCAGGAGCGGGAGCACGAGTTCCGCATGTTCAGCGTCTTCGCCCAGATGCTCAGCATCCTCAAGCAGAACCACAATGGCTCCTCCTCCTCTGCGGTGATGCCTCGAGGCTTGGACTTCAACCAGGCGCTGTCTGAAGTGATAGGGATGGGAGGAGGAAGAGGGGGTGACCCGCAAGGGGCGAGGGCTCGGCCGCTTAGCCAGGGGAGGGTTGATATGCAAGGATTCTGCAGCCCCAGGGACTTCCAGAAGAGCCCCTACCTTTCTGCTCGAGGCAACCTCACCAACCTTTTCCATGGCTCCACTGAGGAGGGGTACAAAGCCTATCATGCTGATAAGTATGATGAAGACAAGAACCCCAATGTAAGTCAGGGCCTCAGAGTGTTTTCCTGAGGCTTGTGTTTTGACATCTTCTGCCAGAAGTGCTTAAAGCATGTGGGCTTTGGTTTCTTTCACTAATCTGTGGTTGGTCAAGTTTTTTCTCTGTGCAGAGTAGTTTTGAGATCATCTGAGATGAGTGGTGTGTTCAGCTCAGGCTTGCTGACTCTGATTTCCTTCTTGGGAAAATGGTAGGAGACCTTGAAAGAAGCCTGCAGGAACAGAGCTCCTGTTCTCCCTTACACTGTGAGGCTGAGGAGAGACCTCATTGCTCTCTACAGCTCCCTGAAAGGAGGTTGGAGTGAGGTGGGAGTTGGTCTCTTCTCTCTAGTATAAGGTGATAGAGAGGAAGGAAATGGCCTGAAATTGTGCCAGGAGAGGGTTAGGTTGAGGATTAGGAAAAAATTGCTGCAAGAGTGATCAGGAATTGGAACAGGCTGCTCAGGAAGGTGGTGGAGTCCCCATCCCTGGAGGTGTTCAAGAAACCTGTGGCCATAGCACTTGGGGACATGGTTTCGTGTCCATGGTGGTGTTGGGCCGATGGTTGGACTCTCTGATCAGAGATGTCTTTTCCAACCCAAACAATTCTGTGATTCTATGATCATGTCTGCTACCTACTGAAGACTGTCTCTGATGTCCTCCAGTTATTACAGGTGATGGGTACGGGAGGTAGAGTAACTAAGGAGTGGAGATTTGGGGGGGGAGATTACTTTAGCTAATCAAAGACACCATCAGAGGTGATTCTAAGTAACTTTCAGCACTTTTTCTCCCTTGTGCTGGTTTGAGACTAATTGGAATATTTTAATGAGAGAAATAAGATGATAGGCTGTGAAAAGGAAACAGTGGTGATGTCTACTTCACTCATAGGCTTGCTGAGATGTATGAAAGCAAGGACACAAATATAGATAAGACAGTGTGAGTCTCTATCTGTCAGAGTTCAGCGTCTGTGTTTTTCTCTCTGGGCTTCTGCTGCTCTGCTTGGATCTGTGTAACCCAACTAATCATTCTGCTCCTAACCCCCCTTGCTGATCCTCCCAGCTTACCTTGCACGTAAGGCAGGCTCTGGGATAAGGTAGAGAGGTGGAAAGAAGGTGGAAGGGTGGTTGGGAGCCCCTGCTGGGCACTCTGATTTCTGGGAGGGCTGTTGTGTTTCTGTATTACTTTTATCTTGTTTATTTCTGTCTATAGCTGTAAATAGTTGTAATATATTGGAAACATCTGCTTGTATAATTGTGCTAAGCTGTGAATATAAAACTTCATTCCTTCCAGGCAGCTGAGTCTAGTCTGGGTGAATTAACTGGGGGGGTAGGGGAGGCGAGGCAAAGCAGGTAACTGCCAAACCAGCAGACCCTTGATTACGGCCAGCTGCTCAGCTGCAGGTAGCTCATCTGAACCCCTTGTGGCACCAAGGCTGAGTGGTAGCAGCTGAGGGAAGTTATTACTAAGTTTACTAAATAACGATTTGAGGGCTAGGAAGATGTCAAAGGGCCTGGAGCATCTCTGTGAGGAGGAAAGGCTGAGAGCCCTGGGGCTGTTGAGGAAGAGCAGTCTGAGAGTGGATCTGAGCAATGCTCAGCAAGAGCTAAAGGGTGAGGTGCAAGAGGATGGGGCCAGGCTCTTTTTAGTGGTGCAAGTGGCAGGACAAGGGGCAACAGGCACAAATGAACCCAGGAAGTTCCATCTGAACATGAGGAGAAACTTTTTGTTGAGAGGGTGCTGGAGCCCTGGAATGGGCTGCTTAGAGAGTTTGGGAGTTACTCGCCTCCCCCCACCAGTGAAATCACCCAGACCAGACTCAGCTGGCTGGGCATTAGGGAATGAAGCTTTCTATTCCCAGCTTAGCACAAGATACAAGCAGATACTTACAATAATTACAGCCATAGACAGCAATATACAGGTTAAAGGTAACACAGAAATGCAGTACCCCTCCCAGAAACCAGAGTGCCCAGCAGGGGCTCCCAACTACCTTTCCACCCCCGTCCCTTGTCTCAGAGTCTGCCTTATGTGCAGGTGAGTTGGAAGTATCAGCAAGGGAGGGGCAGTTAGATGCAGAACGATTAGTTGGGTTACACCGATCCAAGCAGGAGTTAATACAGCAGAAGCCCAGGGAGAAACACAGATTCTGACTGCCTTGTCTGTGTTTATGTCCTTGTTTTTGTATCTCTCAGCAAGCCTATGAGTGAAGTAGACATCACCATTGTTTCCTTTTCACAGCCTATTGTCTCATTTTTCTCACTAAAATATTCCCATTGGCCTCAAACCAGCAGAAGAGGTTGTGGAGTCTCCTTGTGTGGAGAGATTCCAACCCCACCTGGCCCTTGTGGGGCAAGGTGCTGTGGGTGCCCTTTCTCTAGCAGGGGGATGCTCTCCAGAGGTCCCCTCCAACCCCCACTGTGCTGAGCTCTGTATGTACACACACAGATAATCTTCAGTTCCATAGGGTGAAGTTTGTGAGCTGTGTTTTGACTTTTTGTCTGGAGGCTTTTGGGAGGCTGTTCAGTGAAGCTAAGGTGGTGTACAGACTTGTGTTTAATGTCTCTAAAAACAAATGTTTACTTCTTTTTAGGGCATAATAAACTTTGGCACTAGCGAGAACAAACTCTGCTTTGACCTGATGTCTAAGCGGGTAAGTAAGACCTGTTCCAAGAGGACTTTGTTGTTTAGTTCCTCCTCAGTGCTTGCCACTGCTGTTGCTCAGGCTTCTCTGGTGAGGTTTTTCACTGTGTGTTCTGTTACTCGTTGGACATTCAGCTCTGCCCATTTATTGATGTTACTTTTGTTCCAGGAGGATAGGAAGCAGGGTGTTTTTCTTTTCCTCTTTTGAGTTTCCCTTTGGGGAACGCAATTTAGACACACCAAAATGTGCCAGGGTGGCAGCAACAAGCAGTGGCAGCTTTTGAGATCTCTCACAATCAGACTTGGGCAGCTGCTACCTGCTTGCTTTGGTATGACAGCTCCAGAAATAGGAAAAACCAAGAAAAGAGCAAAACCCTGCTGGGGAGGAATGTTTCTTGATTTCCATTCAAAGTACTGCCTGGGTAGCAGCTTCTCCTACCTGAAGGCGTCTGTTGGTGAGGGAAGGTGGCTCGAAGTCAAGCAGTCCAGCCTCTGTGGTTTTGAAGTTCAAGGTTGCTCCCCTTCCACCGATTCCCACCCTCAGAATGTTCCTTGCTTTGTTCCTGCCTGCCACTCCACTGCCTCGGGGGATGCTGCCCCACCACTCGTCTTCCAGCTAAAAGAACAGGTAAGGCAGAGCTGCTGCCTGCACCAAAAAGGCGCCTTCTGGGCTGCAGGGTGGTCCCTTCCTTCCCTGTTCTTTCCCCTTCAGACTAACACCAAACCTGCAGTACATAATGCAGAGGGAGATAGTAGTCAGCAGCCTCTTTATTAGCCAGATGAATAAGAAGAGTTAAGGCTTTCTCGGCCATTGTGCTTGTGGCAACACACAAAGCAAAGATCTTGTCGGCAGTTTGGCTGCAGCCTGGCGTTACAGCATGGATCACTGAAGGCAGCACCAGCTGGGACTGCAGGCAAAGAATGCATTGCTATTTGGGATGATAAATCCTCACTGTTCCCAATGGGTCGTGTAGCAGCTCTCTGCGGCTTTTGACCCTGCATTCAGAGACCATTTTGTGGTGTGAGTTCTCAACTGGTCTTCCGTTCAGCTGTCCCACTTGGTTTCCTCAGCCCAGGGGTTCTCTTTCTTACTTCATAGTCATTTTTTGGCCACCTCTGCTGATATCTTTTGTGTTGCTTTCTCCAGATTTAAGTTTAGGAGAAAGAGAGCTAAGGAGGCACAGTTCTGTGCTATGTAGGCTTTCAGAGCATATCTACAGCTGAACTCTAATCCTGTAAGATCAGGTTGGAATTCTGCATGGGATAAGGAACAGAGTCTTTCAACTCCAGACTTTGGCACTGGTTACTAAAACACCAACTCAGACCTCGTGGGTTTGTTACTCTGGGAGAGACTTTCACACTGCATGTTGAGCTTCCCTCCTCCCCCACGCTGTCACCTACCTCTGTCCTCCACCCTCATCTTTATTAACTAACAGATTTGGTTGCCAGTAAATATTCAGAAGGTATCTTGTACTGGATATGTCTTTATTCCCATTTTGTGTGTATGAAATGTCTTCTCTCTGCCCCTATCACCACTCAGCTTGCTCCTTGCAACTTCAGAGAACTAGTTTATGTGAACCCCTGACACTAACAAACTTGGAAACATGTAGATACCTACCTAAATATGAACATTAAAAAGGGTTCCAGGTGAATCTGTCTTTGAGATCAACCTGAGCTCCTTAATAAGGAGCAAAAAAGTGCCTGCCCTGGGCAAGAATTCTTAAGCAGATCATTCAATTTTTGTCTCCTGTTACACTTCATCAAAACTTACCAGGATTATGGAGCTGAAGGAGCTGATGTAGCTTAGAGCCTTCTGTCTTCTTCTGACAGCCTAGAGCTGAACTTGCACAGTTGGGACCTACTTTCCAACTGCAAGCTCTTCTCAGAGCTGCAGTTGCTTCATTTGTTGAGGAGGTCTTGTAGAGGCAGCTTGGTTCTGGGCCTTGGTGTGGTTATGGTTACTCAGTTTGGGCTGCAATAACTTGGCTGAAGCTACAGCTTCACACCACCCCAGGTCAGCCTTTACCACTTTGCTGGTCCTTGCTTCTCCAAGCTGCATTCATGCTGATGGTCAGTGGCTTTCTTAATCCAGTTTTACAGCTGTTGAAGATGCTCCTTTGTGTGTGTATGTGTACATGGATCTTACCCAGCTCCATGTTTCTGATACAGTGATCATACTTTTAATGGTTCTTCTCGTTGTTCCCAGCTGTCACAGGCAGATATGAACCTGATGGAGCCTCCCCTGCTTCAGTATCCTGACTGGAAGGGGCACATGTTGTAAGTCTCCTCTTTTCTGTCACCTTTCTCTTTGTCTGTTAAGCAGAATGGCTGAGAGCAAACCTCTACCCTCCCAACTTCAAACTTTCTTAGGTCATTTCATTGCTGTTTTCTTTGCAAACCCACAAATGAGCTGCCCTACCTGTTCACCCAGCTAAAGTTCCTTATCTGGGAGAGAAGATGCAAATTTTCTGGAATCAACACAGCTTAAGAGCATTTTATAGAGGTTAACAAATGAGCTAACACTTGGGGACTTTAATCCTTCTCTTCCTTGCCTGCATTAAAATTCAGCAGCAATCTGTGCACCGTGCCCAAGGCTATCCGTGACGTGTTTGTGGTGTGGGCCTCAGCTATCCTGTTTTCTAGCTATCTTTACTGTGCTCTGGTTTTATTTTCCTGAGATGTGGGCCTGGGGAAGCCCAGCCTCATGGAGAGTAAGCTCAGTCAGTAATGTCTTGCTTTTGTGTCTCTTCAGTTTACGGGAGGAAGTGGCTCAGTTTTTGACCTATTACTGCAAGGCCCATGCGCCGCTCAAGGCAGAAAACGTGGGTAACTCGCCACTGTGGTGTCGCTTCTGATGGCTTGTCAGTGTCAGCTTTGTGCTTAAACATTTGTTAAGATGATCAAGTCCCAACAAGACCAAGTGCAAGGTCCTGCATCTAGGGCAGAGCAATCCCAAGCACTGATGTAGGCTGGGCAGTGCCTGGCTTGAGAGCAGCCCTGGGCAGAGGGACTTAGGGGTGCTGGCGCATGAGAAGCTCAACGTGAGCCAGCAGTGTGCACTGGCAGCCCAGAGAGCCAACCAGAGCCTGGGCTGCAGCAAGAGAAGTGTGGCCAGCAGGGTGAGGGAAGTGATTCTCCACTCTGGTGAGACCTCACCTGGAGTACTGTGTCAAGTTCTGGGACCACTATTACAGGGGAGATCTGGACATGCTTGCAGGTGTCCAGAGAAGGGCCACGAGGGTGATCAGAGAGTTGGAGCTGCCCTCCTACAGAGACAGACTGCGAGTTGGGGCTGTTCAGTCTGGAGAAGAGAAGGCTCCAAGTAGAACTTATTGTGGCCTTCCAGTATCTGAAAGGGGCCTGCAAAAACGCTGAGAAGGGACTTCTTAGGCTATCAGGTAGTGGCAGGACTAGGAGCAAAGCTGGAGGTGGGTGGGTTCAGACTGGATGTGAGGAGGAAGAAGTTCTTCACCATGAGAATGGTGAGACACTGGAACAGGCTGCCTAGGGAGGTGGTGGAAGCCTCATCCTTGGATGTTTTTAAGGCCAGGCTGGATGTGGCTCTGAGCAACATGATCTAGTGTGAGGTGTCCCTGCCCATGGCAGGGGCTTTAGAGCAAAGTGATTCTGGGGTGTCCTTTCCAACCCTGACAATTCTGTGATTCTAAGATGACAGCCTTCTGCCATGTAAATTGAGACTGATTCACAGCCTTTTCAATAGCTTCTGATGCACAGTTCAGCCACCACCAATGTGTGTTTGCCTCATGCTTTACTCCTGTGTGCCAGCTCCTCATGGCAGTGATCTCACTGGGGCTCGATGTTTTTGTCTCCCTACTCAGCTCTGGGACAAAGAGCTCTCATTGTTTCAGCTGAGTTTAACTTCCTCCAGTTCTGCTGTTAAACCTCAGGATAAAATAATCTGTATTTGAGCCAAACATTAGTTTTAGCCTGGAAAAACAAACTTTCTGCAGCAGTGTTGTATGGATGGCATCAAGACTCGATTCTCTGCTGACCTGGGAGAGTCTTGCTTGTGTAGTTCTGCTTCTGCTGAGTGCTGATGTTGCAGTGCTTTGCTAACTTCATTAACTCAGCAGAAGCCTTGAAGTTACCACTGATCAGTTTGCTGCTTATCCAAGGCGGCAGATTCTGCCTGCTGCTTGCAGTGAAACTCAGGGGACCTATGAGCACCTGTCTCAGCATGGTTTGGGTTGGAAGGGACCTTAAAGATCATCCAGTTCCAACCTCCATGGCCCATGGCCAGGAGCATGTTTCACTAGAACGGCTTGCTCAAAGCCCATCCAAGCTGGCCCTGAACACTCCCAGAGAGGGGCACCCCCCAGCTTCTGAGTAATGTGTTTCAGTGTCTCATCACCCTCAGGCCAAAGATTTTTTTTCCTAGTATCCAGTCTAAATCTCCTCTCTTTCAGTTTAAAGTCACTATTCACTCCCTGAAGAAGAGTCCCCCCACATCTTTCCTGTAGGCCCCCTTTAAATACTGAAAGGTCTCCCGAGAGCATTCTCTTCTCCAGGCTGAACAGCGCCAGCTCCCTCAGCCTGTCCTCATAGAAGAGCTGCTCCAGCCCTATGATCATCTTTGTGACATCCTCTGGACCTGCTCCAACAGGTCCAGGTCCTGGTCCTGCTTATGTTGGGTGTTCCAGAGCTGGACACAGCAATGCAGGAGAAGGCTCATCAGAGCAGATGGACAGAATCCACTCCCTCACCTGCCAGCCATGCTTCTCTCTTCTTTGATTTGAAAAAATACTTGAGGAAAAAAGCCCCAGACAGGAACACAGTGCTAAGTACTAAGCTTTAGTACTAATGGCTAAGCTTTAGTACTAAGTCGTATTACTAAGTGTTAGTACTAAGTGCTAAGTCTCACTGAGTCTTCTAGAAGTAGGAACTTAACCATGCCGTAGTTTCCACTTCAGAATGAATTTGGCAGGAGATTGGAGCTGCCTTTGCCACAGAGAGATGATTACATGTATTAGCTGGTGAAAAGTACTTTGATTTTCCAGCAGCTCAGAACCTGCTCCCCAGTTTTCCTTTTTTTTGTCCCCCCTACCCTTTCTCTAAATTGCACTTTAGAGGGAAAAATGGCACTGGGACAAAGAGTCTCTGAAGCCAAAGAACAGGATTAAAGTTATTTCTTTAAGAAGTGGGATTTAAGCAGGAAAATATCCATGCTAGAATGGGAAGATATTTCCAATGTTAGGGTCAGGAATGACTATTTTATAGTATTGTCTTTCTACAGACAGATTTCTCACAAGCCTTTATCTCTCTTCTATAGGTGATTGTTTTAAATGGTTGTGGCTCTTTGTTCTCTGCCTTAGCCACAGTCCTTTGTGATCCAGGGGGTAAGTGGATGGAGAGTGCGGGGGGGGGGGATGTTATCTGTGCTGGGGAAGAACCTGTTGCTCCATTGAAATATTGTTAGTGAAGCAGTGAAATTGGCCTTGACCTACCGCAAAGTTCTTGTTTCTTGCAAGGTGATGCTGTGAAATTCATCCTCTCCACGATCTGCAGGTGTCACACAGTGAAGCTTTAGTATCTTGCCCTAGCTGCCTTCTCTGATTTCTTGGTGCCTTGTTTTAAGCTCCTTAGACTAAATGTGGGCTCTGGTCTGGAGTTCTTGCAGAAGATGAAGGGGTTAAAGGGGAGGAGGAAAAGGCAGTAACATCAATGTTTATAGAGGGCAGTGCTGGTTGATGTTTGGCTGAAGTACATTAGAAAAGAGAGAAGGGCCTTGACCTGCTGATAACCCATTTTGTTTCCTTGCTTCCAGAAGCTGTTCTGATTGCTACTCCCTTTTACAGTGGTATAACCCAGAGCATCTTCCTCTATGGCAATGTCAAGCTGGTCTATGCCTATTTAGACAGCAAGGTAAGGTCATGGAATCAGGGAATGGTTTGGGTTGAAAGGGACCTCCAAAAGTCATCTAGTCCAACATCCCTGCAGTGAGGGACATCCTCCACTAGCTCAGATTGCTCAGAGCCTTGTTGAGCCTCACCTTGAATATTGCCACGAATGGGGCCTAAACTACCTGCTGGGCAACCAACACCCTCATGGTTCAACTTGTTCCTAACATCCAATCTAATTCTGCTCTTTACTAGTTTCAAACCACTGCCCTTTGTCCTGTTACTGCAGGCCTTTGCAAACAGTCCCTCTGCAGCCTTCTTGTAGCCCACTTCAGCTACTGGCAGGCTGCTCTTATGTCTCCCCAGAGCCTTCTCTTCTCCAGGCAGAACACCCCCAGCTCCCTCAGCCTGTTCTCATAGCAGAGGTGCTCCAGCCCCTGATCCTTTTCATAGCCTCTGGACTGGCTCCATCAGGTCCATCTGCTTCCTGCATTGACAGTTCCAGAGCTGGACACAGCACTCCAGGTGAGGTCTCACCAGAGCAGAGCAGAGAGGCATAATCACCTCTGTCCATCTTCTGGCCATGCTGCTTCTGATGCAGCCCAACCTGCCATTGGCCTTCTGGACTGCAAGTGCCCATTTCTGGCTTATGTCCTGCTTCTCATCCACCAGTGCCCCTGTGCTGGTTTGAGGCTAACTGGAATATTTCAATGAGAGAAATTAGATCATTGGTTGTGAAAAGAAAACAGTGATGATGTCTGTATCATTCACTGGTTAGCTGAGAGGGATTAAAAGTCAAAACATAAACAGCATTCTCTCACCTTGTCGTGGGACGAGGGGTTTGTTTCTCTGCCTGATCTGTGTCCTTAGATCTAATGACTTCCCATTAACCCTGATCTGCTTTGATACCTGACCTCTAATCTTGGCAGACAGCATGTAAGCTTTGCTGGCTGCTACTGGGGGCTGCCTTGTTTATGTTTGTCCATCTGAGATGGAGGGGGGAGGAACGGAGGGGAGGTAGCTGAACCCTGCTGGGTAGTTTGTTTTATCCTGGGAATCAGGATTTCTCTATTGTTTCTAACTTGTATGTAGTTGTAAATACTGTGTGTGTCTATGCTTATCAATTTTGGCATGCTGTAAATACAGCTTCATCTTACCTCCAAACTCTCTGAGTTAGCCTGGGGAATTTCAAATAGTGTGTGGGAGATAGTTCCTAATCCATTGCAGCCCCCAAGTCCTTTGCTGCAGGGCTGCTCTTAACTTCATTGTCCCCCAGCCTGGATTGATGTCCAAGATTGCCCCCACCTTGGTGCAGGACCTTGTACTTTGCCTCGTTGAACCTCATGAAATTCCCCTCGGCCCACCTCTCCAGCCTGTTCAGGTCCCTCTGGATGCAGTCTTATCCTTCAGACTTATCAACAGCACCACTCAACTTTGCACCATCTGCAGACTTGCTGAGGGAGCCTCAGTTGAGCTGCTGGAAGGTGTCCAGAGAAAGGCAATGAAGCTGGTGAGGGGCCTGGAACACAAACCCTATGAGGAGAGGCTGAGGGAGCTGGGGGTGTGCAGCCTGCAGAAGAGGAGGCTCAGGGCAGAGCTCATTGCTGTCTGCAGCTCCCTGAAGGGAGGCTGTAGCCAGGTGGGGTTGGGCTCTTCTGCCAGGCACCCAGCAACAGAACAAGGGGACACAGCCTCAAGTTGTGCCAGGGGAGGTCTAGGCTGGATGTGAGGAGGAAGTTGTTGGCAGAGAGAGTGATTGGCATTGGAATGGGCTGCCCAGGGAGGTGGTGGAGTCAGCGTTCCTGGAGGTGTTGAAGCAAAGCCTGGCTGGGGCACTTAGTGCCATGGTCTGGTTGACTGGCTAGGGCTGTGTTGTGGAGGCAGGGAATTAATGTGGCCGAGTCAGGGATTTTTACACAAAAATAGAGTTATTTTATTTTCCCAAAAGCCTGCCCCCCAAACTGTATATGCAGAAATTAATTTAGTTTTAATTACCAGATTCAGTTGCCTTGAGAATATCTACAGGATGCCATCGATAATCTGACTATTTTGGAAGTCAGAAGTAGGAAAAGGCTTTAGCTATTAAATTATAGCGTTTTTCTGACTAATAAAGCTGAGCCAAAATAACTCAGGGTCAGGCTGACTTCCTAGCGGCCTGTCCCTCTGGCTCCCTTTCAGAAGCCATAGAAGAGTCGTTAAGAGGTATTCAGCTCTTACAAAAGGTGTCAATGGGTGAAGCAATCCTTTTGGAGCAGAGCACCAGGTGAGGGGGGGGGAGAAGTCTCAGGCAGGCACGAAGGCTCAGACAGGAACGAACTGCAAGGCAGGAACCCCAAAGGCAGGAAGCCCCCAATATTTATACCCTCTCTAGACAAGGAGCAGAGTTACCACTTCCTTAAGCACAAAGAGCACAGCCAATCCCAGCCCGATTCCAGCGCAGGCACTGCACGGTGCTGGGAGGAGCCTGTTCACCCCCTTCACGCCTGGGAGGAGAACCGGCGGCTTTTCCTCTCCCATTCAAGCCACAGAGGGAGAGGAATTTAGGGGTACACAGGACTCCAGGACAGGGCTGGGTTCTAGGTTGGCGTGGATGATCTTGGAGGTCTCTTCCAACCTGGGTGATTCTGTGATGAAGATCTGAGGGATGGGAATTGCTAACCTCTGTGGTTAACAAATAATTGATACTGAAATGTGCTGAGGTGCTCAGCTTTGGGAGCCTCTGAAAGCAATCTTCAGAACATGGACAGCCTGCAGCATGTGGACATTGTCCCAGTTTAACCCTGGGAAACTGGGCATGTAATTTGTAAGCAAGTTGTCAGGATCCATAGATCTGGTCTGTAACATCTACTCGTGTCCTTTCCTTGTCTCTTACTCCTGATAACAGTTCTCAGAGGGTTAAAATGGTCATTTTGAGCCTTGGAGACAGAAGTATCAACTGTCCTAATAAAGATGGTCCTAGGGATGGAAGAGCAGATGGACAGCTTGCATTGCTCCAGTTACTGAAGGATGACCAGTGAATTCTCTCTGTGTGGCCAGCCTGTGATGGACATTCCTTTGATTGTATTAATTGATTTATTCTCCCTCTGGTTAAGTAGATGGTCACTAGAGAAGAGTGGATTTAGATTGAGTGTTAGGAACAAGTTCTGCACCATGAGGGTGGTGGAACACTGCAACAGGTTGCCCAGGGAGGTGGTTGAAGCTCCATCCCTGATATTCAAGGTGAGGTTTGACAGGGCTCTGATTGGGTGAAGGATGTCCCTGCTGACTGCAGAGGGGGGTTGGACTGGATGGCCTTAGGAGGTCCCTTCCAACCCAAACCATTGTATGATTCTGTCATTCTATGACTATAACCTGATCTAGTGGAAGATGTCCTCTGTTTACTACAAAGGGCTGGGCTTGGACTAGATGACCTTTAAAAGTCCTTTCTCACCCAAAACATTCCACAATTCCGTTGTTGGGTTTTGATTTTCTTTTTGGGGAACAGTTCTCAGGGGCTTGGCTCAGGGCAGACTCTCCTGAAATAACTTGGCCTGCTTTTGTCTTTGTGATGCCTTTCAGATTACTGGAACAAGCACTCGTCCCTTTCAGCTTACAGTGGATAAACTGGAAAAAGCCTTGCAGGATGCCCGGGCAGAGGTGAGTTTAGCTGAGGTGCACAGCACCACTTAGATCTATGACATCCCAGAAGTGGCCTGAGGATCAAGTCGATGTCAAAGCTCAGCACCTGCCTTTTTTCCTATGGTCCACACAACAGCTTGCAAATTCAGGGGCAGCCTTAGGTGGGATCCTATTGTGTCATGTCTCTTGAGCAGAAAGGGTAATGCTAGAGTACCAGACCCTTCACAAAGCACTGGAGCCCGTTCATGTCATCATCAAGCCACTTGGGCATGCCCTCAAAGTTGAGGATTCCCCAGGGTGTCTCCTTCAGGCAGGAGTTACCCCCAAAGTGGCTGCTCAGCACAGTAGTGCAGCTGAATCCATCACCTGGGCATGCACGCAGGAGTGGGGTCTCTTTCAGGCAGGAGTTACCCCCAAAGTGGCTGCTCAGCACAGTTTCAGCAGGAGGAAGAGGGGTGTATGTCTAGAGGATAAAGCAGATGTGTGTCACCTTCCTGAGGAATGAATCTCTAAGTTTTGATGTTGCCCTAAGCCCTCTCTGTTTAGCTGCATCTTTAGATCGTTACTGGCTGATGTCTCCAGCCAAGTGTGCTCTAAAGGAGGACAATTTTCACCCACAGAGCTCTTTCCTCCCTCATTCATCTAATCTTCAGCAGTCTGTTACTTTCCAGTTGCTGATGCAGCTCAGAGGAAGTTCTCCATGCCTAGGACACGTGAGAGCCTCTTTCAAACTCAGAGTCTTTCTAGCATCTTCTCTGCTGTTCATTTTGCAGGTGATATCATTGTGGGGGAAAAAATCACTTCATTTGTGGCTTGAAGTTTTCTCCTACCAATCTAACCTCTGAGGTGAAGAGGGCAGAAGCTCAAGGAGAAGCCTGCCTCACACTCGGTGCTCAAGCAGGGGGACTGAGAATTGGTCTGGTGGTGGGTGCTCTTTTAATATGGTGGTGTTTGTTCTCTGCAGGGCATCTCTGTCAGAGCCTTCATCCTTCTGAATCCCCAAAATCCCCTTGGGGACATCTACTCCTTGTCAGAGCTTCAGGATTACCTAGAATTTGCTAAAAGGTATGTCACTTTGGAAGGCTGAGGCACCCCAAGCTGGTGGAGAAGCTGGCTGTTGCTGAATTGAGCTGTGACTAGTTTTGAAGTCAGGCAAATTGTCTATTCCCTACAAGCAGTGGTGGGCTGGAGCATGGGGACAAGAGGATGTGGGCCATGCAGTCACGGAGAGTGGCACAGCAGCTGGCATCAAGGAGCGCAGCTTGTGTTTGTTGGTACATCAAGTAAATGCTGTGGTGTTCTGCTAGGGAGCCGAGTTGTTTTCCTCTGGTTCCTCTGCAAAGACAAGAGGAGTAGACCAGTAGAATCAGTTTTGTTTGGGTTGGAAAAGGTCTTTCAAGATCATTTGAGTCCAGTCATCAGCCCAACACCACTGCGGTCATTAGGCCATGTCCCAGAGTGCCATGCCCACAGGTTTTGTGGACGCCTGCAGAGGTGGTGACTCCACCATCTCCCTGGGCAGCCTGAGCTCCCTGACCACTCTTGTAGCAAAGAACTTTTTTCCTAACCCCTTCCTGGCACAATGTGAGGCAGTTTTGTCTAGTTCCATCACCTGATACTAGGGAGGAGAGATTGACTCTCACATAGCTCCAGTCACCTTTCAGGTAGTTGTAGAGAGCAAGAGGTCTCCTCTCAGCCTCCTCTTCTCCAGATCCAGACTAAACCACCCCAGTACCCTCAGCTTCTCTTCCCCAGCCCTGTTCTCCAGACCCTTTACCAGTTTCATTGCCCTTCTCTGGACCTGCTCAAGTACCTCAATGTCCTTCTTAGAATGAGGGGCCCAAAACTGAACCCAGTACTTGAGGTGTGGCTTCACCAGTGCCAAGTACAGGAGGCCAATCCCTGCCTTGGTCCTGCTGGCAACACTATTGCTGATCCAAACTAGGATGCTGGTGGCCTTTTTGGCTTCCTGGGCACATCTTCAGCCAAGTGTTGACCAGCACTCCCAGGTCCTTTTCTACCAGACAGTTTCCAGCCACTTTAAGCCTGGAGCGTTCATGGGGTTGCTGTGCTCCACGTGCAGGACTCAGCATTTGGCCTTGGATGATGATGATACAACTTGCTTGAGATGGTTCCTAAGCAGAGAGTTCATTTTCAGTGAGGCATTGGGGAAATGCCTGAGTTTTGACTTGGTTTGTGGTTGCAATGGGTGACAGGTGGATATATCTCAAACCACTTCAGTCTACGTGTAAGAGACCTTCAGAGCTGTGGTGGAAATGCCTTTCTTCTCTCCTTTGTCTGAAGCAATGCTTTGCAGGCCTGTACTCACCTCTGCTTCTCAACCACCATCTGTCCTCTCCCTTTTGTCCTTTTTGCAGGCATGAATTGCATGTGATAGTAGATGAGATCTACATGCTGTCAGTTTTTGATGAATCAGCCACCTTTCACAGTGTCCTAGGCATGGACAGGTAAAATCTGCTCCTACTTCCCCTGGCCATCTTCCAGTGACAGTTCCACCATGATGCCTTGCTGAGAACTTGTGACTGGAAGTTAAGTCATGAGCGAGCGAATTCTGCCTCTGCCTCACGCTCCTTTCTGCTTTGGCTTTTACTGAGTTCTGAAGAGCAAATGCACTGCACAGTGCAATCTACCCAGTCAAAAATTAGTTTCTTTGCTGGTCCACTTCCCCAGTCTGTGCTTTGGGATTTCCTTGGGACAGTGTCCCCCCAAAAAACTGCAATCAGTTTTGTAACTGGTTGAGCCTGAGGATTTTCTTCCTACCTTAAACATTTGTACTTCTTCCCTGTGTTCCTGTTGGTGCCTGGAAAGACTCTTCTCTTGCTGTTTATAGATCCATAGAATGGTCTGGGTTGGAAGGGACCTTAAAGATCATCTAGTTCCAATCCTCCTTGCCATGGGCAGGAACACCTCTCACTAGACCAGGTTGGTCTTATCCAACTTGGCTTTCAACACATCCACAACCTCCCTGCGCAACATGTTCCTGTGTGCACCGCTCTCACTGTAAAGAATTTCTTCCCAATAGCCAGTCTAAATCTGCCTCTTCATAGAGTAACTACAGTTGAGAGTGTTACTACAAACTGATACTACAGGTTTTATTAGGTATTGATTTAATGAGATCAAAAACTCTTCAAATCTCACCTTTTAAAACTCTCCCCTGCGGGGGTTGTGTTTGATTTTTTCATTTAAACCTTTAGTTTTCACATTTCTTTCTGTGCTGTGTTGCAAGGAAATAAAATACCCTTGCTCCAGTGCTAGCTCAGTGTTGCTGGACAACACTGCACATGGAGAATTTTGCCTCCTCCTGCAAAACCTTGGGGGTTGAAAAGAAAGGGAATGACTTTTTCATTCATGGTAAATACCTTGGCACAGGCCTGACTTCCAACACCAGCTGTTCTGCAGGAGATCTGTGCGCGAAACGCAGCACTCCACAAGTATTTGTCATACCCCAAATGATTCCAAATCCTGTCTAAAACTAGTTGCAGGGTGTTCCTAGCTCCTCAAATGGATCTGAATTTCCTTACCTGCCTGCTGTCCCATGATGCACTTGTGTAATGTTGCCTCTCTGTTTCTGCACTGCTGCCCTGGTGACCCCAAAGCTTCAGCGCCCATGACACTAACTGCCATCTGCATCCTTCTACATACAGATTGCCTGATCCGCAGCGGACTCACGTCATGTGGGGCATAACCAAGGTGAGGAGGGCTGCTTGCCACCCTGCCCTGCCTTCCTGGCAGCTTGGCTTCACCTGCTGTCCTCCGGTTCCTCATGCTGGAAGGAACTAGAACTAGAAAGAGTAAGAGCTCAGAATCCCAGCGTGGTGAGGGTTGGAAGTGACCTCTGCACACCATCTAGTCCAACCCCACTGCTAAAGCAGGGGCACCCAAAGCAGCTTGCTCAGGAGCACGATGGCTGGGGGGGGTTAGTCTCTCTCCACTCAAGGAGACTCCACAGTTTCTCTGGGCAGCCTGCTCCAGGGCTCCAGCACCCTCACACCAAAGAACTTTCCCCACCTATTCAGGTGGAGCCTTCTGGGTTCCAGTTTGTGCCCGTTGTCCCTTGTCCTGTCACTGGGCACCAGTGACAAGGGCCTGGCCCCATCCTCTTGCCCCTGACCCTGCAGCTCTTGCTGAACGTTACTCAGATCCCCTCTCAGGCTGCTCTTCTCCAGGCTCAACAGTCCCAGGGCTCTCAGTCTTTTCTCCTCACACAGTCTCCCTCAGCATCTATGTAGCTCTGTTGGACTCTCCAGTAGTTTCTAGTCCCTCTTGACCCAGGGAGCCCGGAATTTGCCCCAGTCCTCCAGATAGGGCCTTAGGGCAGAGAAGAAGGAGAGGAGAATCTTCCCTTGACCTGCTGGCCGCATGTTACTTAATGCACCACAAGACCACCACCTTGCCCATGAGGTCTTGTCACCACCACTCCCAGGTCCTTCTGGGTGGAGTTACTTTCCAGCAAGTCAGCCTTTAGCCTGTACTGGTACAGGTTCCTCCCCAGTTGCAGGACCCTCCACTTGCCTTTGTAGAATTGAAAGAGCAGATCTTGGTCTTGCTGTGACACAGAACATTCTCTCTGTGTGTTCTGCAGGACTTTGCTGTCTCTGGAATTCGTTTTGGTACTTTATACACAGAGAACCAAGACGTTGCCAATGCTGTGGCTTCCTTGTGTTACTTCCATGGGGTTTGCGGACCTGTCCAGCACAAGGTTGCACAGCTGCTTCGAGACAGAGGTGGGTCAGTTGCTCTGTGGTGTGTCTTGATCCATGGGGGATCCATTGTTTTAACTTTCCTGAGTCATCTCCTGTTAGCTCAGTCTTCTGTAGCTCTGAAGCTGCCCATGGAACACAGGGTTGACAGGAAGGGACCATTTCTACAGAATGAGAAGAGCAGCGCTGAAGAAGTGTGATAGCTCCACAGAATGGTAGAGGTTGGGAGGGACCTCCAGAGATCATAGAGTCCAGCTGGATGACCTTTGGAAGTCCCTTCCAACCCAGACTATTCTATGATTCTGTGATCACAGACATGTAACTGCTAACTCATGTAATGATTTGGGTTGGAAGAGACCTTCAAAGGTCCTCCAGTCCAACCTTGAAATGGTTCCTGTCCCTCTTCTTGCTATCTGAGGAAACCGCAAGAAGGAAGTGAAGGGTGAGGTGCAAAGAGGCACTGCAGGTGGTTTGGACATCGAATCAGTCAGGGTTGGAAGGGACCACAAGGATCATCTAGTTCCAACCCCCCTGCCACGGGCAGCGACACCCTACCCTAGAGTAGCCTGGCCAGAGCCCCATCCAGCCTGACCTTAAACACCTCCAGAGATAGGGCCTCAACCACCTCCCTGGGCAACCCATTCCAGGCTCTCACCACTCTGATGCTGAACAACTTCCTCCCCACCTCCAGCTTTGCTCCATTCCCTCCAGCCCTGTCACTCCCTGAGAGCCTAAAAAGTCCCTCCCCAGCTTTTTTGTAGGCCACCTTCAGATACTGAAAGGCCACAAGAAGGTCACCAGACTGAACAGCCCCAACTCTTTCAGTCTGCTCTCATAGGAGTTGAAACAAAGCTGAGTTCTTGCTCAGTTTGTGCTGTTTGTTACCTTCTCCTTCTGGCCAGACTGGATCAACGAGGTGTACCTGAGGGCCAACCGTGCCCGCCTAAAGGCTGCCCACACGTACGTGACAGATGAGCTGAAGACCCTGGGGGTTCCCTTCCTCAACCGCAACGCAGGCTTCTTTGTGTGGATCGACTTCCGAAAGGTGGGTGGGAAGGGAGCCTTCTCCCGGGGGCAGGCTGCAGCTAGAGGAACCTTCCACGCTCTGATAAGCAGCTTGCTTTGGCAGCTCTGTTGCCTGCTGGAGCAGAGGGGGAAGGGCTGCCTGCTGTTTCTGCCCGCTCTCTTCCTTCTGTCTATCTGTGCATTTCCCTCCTTGCAGGAATCTTACTGCTCTCCAGCCACTTCCCTCCCCATTTCTTCCTTTATATCACATCTGCCATGCTTCAGAGGTAAAAGGTGTCTCCCCTGGCCTTCGCAGACCTCATGGGAATCACAGATTCATGAGGATCTCACCAATTCTCACCTGTATGTTGCTAAACTCTGGTGTCCCTCTGCTGACTCTCCTAGTACCTGAGGACAGGCACGTTTGAGGAGGAGATGCTGCTCTGGAGGCGTTTTCTGGACAACAAGGTTCTCCTGTCCTGTGGGAAAGCCTTTGAGTGCAGCGAACCAGGATGGTTCCGTATCATCTTTGCTGACAAAACCCACCGGCTGCAGCTGGGTGAGCAATGGTTCCTCCTCTTTGTCCTCTCACCACTTCAGAAGTGCTGTTTCCTCCTCTCCCTAATCCTAAACTCTTGTGAGGAGCTGGGCAGGAGCTGGCACTGTGCATTCTCACCCCAGAGCCAGGTGTGTCCTGGGGGAGGGTTTCTGCTGCTCTTCTCTGCTGAGACCTAACCTGCAGTGCTGGGGCCAGCTCTGGAGTCCTCAGCACAGCAGAGAAGGGGACCTGTTGGAGCAGGGCCAGAGGTGGCCACAGCAATGCTGTGAGGCCAGGCTGAGAGAGTTGAGGGTTGTTCAGCCTGGAGAAGAGAAGGCTCCAGGGAGAGCTTCTGGTGGCCTTTCAGTGCTCAAAGAGACTGATCATAAAGCTGGGGGCAGACTTTTTAGCAGGGCCTGATGTGGACAAGAGGTGATGGGTTTAAACCAAAAGAAGGAGATTCAGACAGGACAGAAGGAAAAAAATGTTTGACACTGAGGGTGGTGAGAGCCTGTCTCAGGTTACCCTATTCCTTAGGACCATTCCAGGTCAGGTTGCTGGGGGCTGTGAGCAACCTGCTCTGATTGCAAGAGGGTTGGACGAGGTGACCTTTAAAGGTCCCTTCCAACCTAAAACTTTCAACGCTAATGTTTATAAAAGGTGTAAAAGGTGAGTTGCAGAGTACGGAGCCAGGCTCTGCTTGGTGATGCCCAGTGACAGCACAAGGGGCAACAGGCAGAAGTTGAGGCATAGAAAGTTCCATGGAAACATGAGGAGGAACTTCTTCCCTGTGTGGATGACAGAACACTGGAACAGGCTGCCCAGGGGGTTGTGGAGTCTCCCTCTCTGGAAATAATCAAACCCCGCCTGGACGTGCTCCTGTGTGATCTGGTATAGGTGGCTCTCCTCTGGCAGGGAAGTTGGACTGGATGAGCTTTCGAGGTCCCTTCCAGCCCCTGACATTGTGTGATTCTGTGATTATAGAGTCATAGAATCAACCAGGTTGGAAGAGACCTCCAAGATCATTCAGTCCAACCTAGCACCCAGTCCTAGGCAGTCAACCAGACCATGGCACTAAGTGTCTCAGCCAGGCTTGGCTTCAACACCTCCAGGGAGGGCAACTCCACCACCTCCCTGGGCAGCCCATTCCAATGCCAATCACTCTCTCTGCCAACAACTTCCTCCTAGCATCCAGCCTAGACGTCCCCTGGCACAACTCGAGGCTGTGTCCCCTTGTTCTGTTGCTGCTTGCCTGGCAGAAGAGACCAACCCCACCTGGCTACAGCCTCCCTTCAGGTAGTTGTAGACAGCAATGAGCTCTGCCCTGAGCCTCCTCTTCTGCAGGCTGCACACCCCCAGCTCCCTCAGCCTCTCCTCATAGGGTTTGTGTTCCAGGCCTTTCACCAGCCTTGTTGCCCTTCTCTGGACACATTCCAGCACTCTCTGGTTTTCTTCCCTTTCTTTCCACCCTCCAACTTTCTCTGCCTCTGGTGGGTTGGAGGACTCCTGCGGCTTAACCCTAACCCCCTGACGCTCCTCCTCCTTCGCTGCAGGCATGCAACGGATCCGCAAGGTTTTGGAGGAACGGGAGCAGGAGCTGCTGGCCGAGGAGGAGCAGCAGCCTTGTCAGTCAGATCAGGATGGCAAAGCAGACAGCACTGATGAAGTCATTTTTGTCTCCCGCCACCAAGAGCCTAGCAGTGCTGGCAGCTCCAACCTTGGTGACCTTATTGGCCTCCTGCAGCAGCAGATGCGTTCATCTGACTGGCTGCAGAAGAACACAGCCGAGCAGTTCGCCCAGGAGAAACCAGAGATCTACGATGTCTTCAGCAAACTGGTGGGGAAGCAGTAGGGTCCCCCTGGACCTTCAGGGACTTTCCTGAGCTGTGACTGACCCTGGGCCCTGAAGAGCTGCCTGGTGACTTCCAGCAGATGATCTCTTTTCTGTATAGCAAGGAAATCAGTTTGTAAACCCCCTTCCTCTCCTCGCCCCATCCCCGTTTGAGATCTCTGGTTTGTATTATATGGGTGCAAATCCTTGGACTGAGGTGAGGACAGGGAATGGTGGGGATCCTGCTCACCCTGCCTGGTCTTTTGTATTTCATTTCTAATGATGATGCTCTTAACACTCTTAAGAGGTCCTTTGGCTCTGATTCTGTTAATGTTTCTTGTTTCATGCTTTCCAGGAAGACGGAGACTTGAGATTGTTCATGAGGACATGCTGAGGGAGCTGGAGTTGTTCACCCTGGAGAAGAGAGGATATAGGTTGGACTGGATGATCTTGGAGGTCTCTTCCAACCTGGTTGATTCTATGATTCTAGGGGGGACCTTAAAGCTGCCTTCCAAGAAGTCTACAGGAAGGCTTTTCCTAAGGGTGTCTGGAGACAGCACAAGGGGGGAATGTAGTTTGAAGCTGAGGGAGGGCAGGGCTAGACTGGATCTTGGGAAGAAGTTCTTCAGTGCGAGGGTGGTGAGACTCTGGAATAGCCTGCCCAGAGACATTGTGGGTTCCCCCTCCCTGCAGGTGTTTAAGGTCAGACTGGATGAAGCTTTGAACAACCAAGTCTAGTTGAGACGCCTCCCTGCCCATGGCAGAGAGGTTAGAGTAGGTGATCTCTGTGGTCCCTTCAACCTAAGCCATTCTATGGTTCTATGATTGCTTAAATGCCTACAGTTTCCATTTTCCTGAGTGCTGATCAGATCTAACTGACTATTCTGGGGGCAAAAGATGTTTGCTGTTGCAAAGAGGTGTTTGGGGCAGCTAGAGTCATAGAATGGTTTGGGTTGGAAAGACCCTGAAAGATCATCTAGAACAGAGAGGTGCAGTGGTGTTGTTCATGTCTGTGCAGGCAGCTAAATACTGTCTGCTTTCAGGCTGGGAAACACTGCTGTGTGGGAGCTGATGCTGGTCTCCTCAGTTTCATGTTCTGCAGGTCTGAGAGTTTTGTGTGAGGAGCAGACTGCAGTTTGTAGAGTTCCATCTGGTGGCCAGAGAGATGTAGTAATTGGAATGGTTTGGGCTGGAAGGGATGTAAAGCTCATCTAATTCTAACGCCTCTGCCATGGGCAGGGACACCTACTTCTAGGACTTTTCCAACCTGGCTTTGTATAATTCCACGCTTGGAGCCCCCACAGCTTCTCTGGGCAACCTGTTCCAGTGCCTCACTACCCTCATGGTGAAGAATTTCTTCCTAATGTCTCATCTCATCTTCTGGTTTGAAGCTGTCACTGCTCATCCTGTCCCTACATGCCTTTGCAAAACCCAGTGTCAGCCCCAACAACAAACCCCTGCAATGCTCAAGGCATACTGATGAGTAGCTGAAAAGCTGCCCAGAAGAGAAAGACCTGGGGTGCTGGTTGACAGCTGGCTTAGGATAAACCTCTGTATACCCAGGTGGCCAAGAAGGCCACCAGCATCCTGGTTTGGACCAGGAAGGTTGTGTCCAGCTGGAGCAGGGCAAGGATCATCTATCTCCCTGTGCTGGGCATGTGTGAGACCACACCTTGAATACTGGGTTCAATTTTGGGCCCCTTGCTGCAAGAAGGACATTGAGGTGCTGGTGCTGGAGTAGGTCCAGAGAAAAGCAACACAGCTGGTGAAAGGTCTGGAGAAACTGGGCTAGTGAGGAGCACCTGAGGGAACTGGGACTCTAGTTTGGAGAAGAGGAGGCTGAGGGGGACCTTCTGGCTGAAAGGAGACTGGAGCCACATGAGTGTTGGCCTCTTTGCCCAGAGAATGGGAGAAGAGGAAATGGCCTCAAGCTGTGCTGAAGAGGTTTAGATTGGACATGAGGAACAACTTCTTCCCTGAAAGGGTTGTCAAGCCCTGGAACAAGCTCCCCAGGGAGGTGATTGAATCCTGATCCTGTGTTTAGAAGACCCAGAGATGGGGTGCTGAGTGCCATGGTTTAGCACGAGGGTCCTGGACATAAACAGTTATGGGGAGAAATGGTGAGCAGTGAGAACATCTGACTGGAGGTCACAGAGGGAACAAACAGTTTGGACAGGCAGAGCCTGTGGTTTTCCTCTGTCGGCAAGTAAGAGTTTAACTTCTGTAAACACAGAGGACTTCCTAAATATTTACCCATTCCTTTCAAACAGTAAAAGCCATTTTCACTGCTTATGAGGTTTTAGAGTCAAAACAAACATTGTTTATCCCAACAGCAGCCTCACAACATCCCACATCTCTCTAGCCTCGTTCCTGATTAGAGCTGGAGTCAGCATTCCTCACTGGAGATCTCCTGAGGCAGGTTTGACTTGGATACACCATGGGAAATATTCGTGCCCCGGCGAGTTGTGCCCTGTTCCTGGAAGCTTTAGCGAGCTCAGATGGAACTGGCCATGGGCTGCTGTTAACAGTTGCTGTGAGGATGAGGAAAATGTCTGAACACCAAGAAATACACACAACCCCCCAAAAAAAAACCCCAAGATATAAATAGGAGTAATTGGTGAGTTGAGTTCAGTGTGGGAATCCCCTGCAACACCAGTTCCACTAATCGAAGAGTGGGTAATGAGGTGGATTGACAACTGGCTGAAGGACAGAGCTCAGAGGGTTGTGATCTGCAGTGCAAAGTCCAGCTGGAGGCCTGTAGCTAGTGAAGTTCAACAAGGGCAAATGTAGAGTCCTGCAGCTGGGGAGGAATCACCTCCTGCACTGTTGCAGATGAGGGTTGACCTGCTGGAAAGCTGCTCTGCAGAGAAGAACCTGGGAGTGCTGGTGGGCAAGTTTCCCATGAGCCAGCAATGTGCCCTCGTGGCCAAGAAGGCAAATGGGATCCTGGGGCACATGAAGAAGAATGTGGCCAGGAGAAAGAGGGAGGTTCTTCTCCCCCTCTACTCTGCCCTAGGGAGGTCACACCTGGAGTCCTGGATCTAGGACTCGGCTGCAGAGTTCAAGAGAGACAAGGAGTTACTGCAGAGAGTCCAGCAGAGGCTACAGAGATGCTGAGGGGCCTGGAGCATCTCTGTGAGCAAGAAAGGCTGAGAGCCCTGGGGCTGCTGAGCCTGGAAAAGAGCAACCTGAGAGGACATCTGAGCAATGCTCAGCAAGAGCTAAAGGGTGGGGGCATCTGCAAAGAAGGGCTCAGGAGTACCAGTGGACAGCAAGTTCACATAATGTTCTCTTGAGGCCCAGAAGACCAAAGGTCTCCTGAGGTGCATTAACAGAAGTGTGTCTAGAAGATCAGATCTGCCTGGATGTTGTGATCCTGGGCAAGCTGCTGTGTGTCACCCTGCTTTAGAAGAGGAATTGGACGAGATGATCTCTGAAGGTTCCTGCCAGCCCCATGCTGGGGTTCTTTGACATGTTTTGTGCACATTTGAGCACAGGGAGGACCCTTAATGTTTTCAGGGTCCTGGACATGTTCCAGTCTTTGTTTTCTCCTCTGTCTACTCCAGGGGAAAGTTCAGTGTTCCAGGTTAAGAGGTGAGCGTTTCCTGTGCAGCACTGCTCTTGGCCATGGAAAGTCACAGAAAAAACACACAGCTCAGGTCATGGACACTGCTCTGGGTCGTGGAAAGTTCTCTAATACACATTCCACTCTGCCTTAGTGAGACCACACCTGCAGTACTGTGTCCAATTTTGGGCTCCCCAATTCAAGAGAGGTAGGAACCTGCTGGAAGGAGTCCCAGCAGAGAGCCATGAGGATGGTTTGGGGACTTGAGCATCTCCTCTGTGGAGAGAGACTGAGAGCCCTGGGGCTGTTTAGTCTGGAGAAGAGAGGGTTGAGAGGGGATCTGAGCAGTGTGCACAAATGTCTGAGGGATGGGAGTCAAGTGGATGGGGCCAACCTCTTTTTGATAGTCTGCAGCAAAAAGACAAAGAGCAATGGCTACAAACTGGAACAGAGAAGCTTTCACCTCAACATGAGGAGAAACTTCTTTACAGTGAGGGTGACAGAGTCCTGCAGCAGGCTGCCCAGAGAGGTTGTGTCCTTCTCTGGAGGCTTTCAAACCCTTCTGGATGTGTTCCTCTGTGAACTACGCTAGAGAATCCTGCTTTGTCAGAGGGGTTGGAATTGATGATCTCTGGAGGTCCCCTCCATCCTCTAATGTTCTGTGATTTCAGGTCTACCCTTGATGCATCCATGTTTGTGAGAGGGGAGAACCTGGGAATCTCCAGATTAACCTGTGCTACATGGTAGTTATGTGAACAGTGTACTTGGAGCCTGGTCTGGCTAAGTGATGGTGATGGATCAGTTGCTAAAGATGAGTTTTGCCTACAGGAAAAGCTGAATATCTGGAAGGGAAAGCATTCACTCATCATTGTTCTCTACCTTTCCTGAGGGTGGACAGCTGCTCAGATGGACACTGTCAGAGGTTTTAATCTAAGCAGATGCTGATACCTTGACTGTTGTCTCCAGTAAAGTGCATCCAAGGCAGCCTACACTTGGATGACTGCTGTCTGCTCCCCCCAGCCCCACAACCACCTTCAAATTCTCATTTCTGTTGAGGATTTTTCAGCAGCCCTCCTCTAGTTCCTTGCTGATAGAATTCCCCTCTTGCTGCCATGCTGCTGGTAGAGCAGAGATTTCACTTCAGCAAGGGGATGGTGGCACACGAGGAATGGTTGAAAATGATGCAGATGAAGGAAGCTGGAGAAAAGGTGGCTGAGGGGGAGGCTTTCTCACTCTCTGCAACTCTGAAAGGAGGTTGGAGCAAGATGAGTGCTGGTCTCTTCTCCCAAATAACATGCAACAGGAAAACAGAAACGAGCCTTAAGTTGTACCAGGGGAGGTTTGGGTTGGACAGGAGAAGAAACTTCTTCACTGAAAGGGTTCTCAAAGACTGGAGCAGGCTGCCCAGGGAGGTAGTCGAATGCCCATCCTTGGAGGTGTCTAAAAGACACAGATATGCTGAGGGACATGGCTTAGCACCAGCATGCTAGCCTGGATCGACAATAGTGTGGCCAGCAGGACCAGGGCAAGGATTTCTCCCCCATGGTTGGCACTGGTGAGGCTGCACCTTGTATACTGGCTTCAGTTTGGGACAAGGAGGACATTGAGGTGATGGAAGAGGTCCAGAGAAGGGCACCAAAGCTGATGAAGGGTCTGGAGCATAGGGCTGATGAGGAGCAGCTGAGGGAACTGGGATTGTTTAGCCTGCAACAAGGAGGCTGAGGGGAGACCTCATTGCCCTCTACAACTCCTTGAAAGGAGGTTGGAGCCAGGTGGGTGTTGGAACAAGCAAAACAAGTGGAAACAGCCAGAAGTTGTGTTGTGAGAGATTTAGGCTGGATCTGAGAAACAATTTCTTCTCCAAAAGAGTTGTCAGGACTGGACCAGGCTGCTCAGGGCAGTGATGGAGTTCCCATCCCTGGAGGGGTTTCAAAGCCATGTAGATGTGTATCAGGACATGGTAGAGTTGTGACCTGGCAGTGCTGGGTACTGTTGGACTTTATGATCTCAAAGGTTTCTTCCAACCAAAACAATTCTAAGCCACATGAATCAGAGTCCTGAAGATTTCTAGCTCAGGTATGCAGAAGGGTAATAAAGCTGCTTTGGAACTTTTAATTGCATACTAACAGCTGCTGCTGTGGAACAGGTTGCCCAGGGAGGTGGTGGAAGCTCCATCACTGGATGTTTTTAAGGCCTTGCTGGATG